>NC_133451.1:110661111-111320555 GCF_048565385.1 Saimiri boliviensis
ATGAGTAACACTTCAGTAGATATCAACGTATAGGATCCAATTACAAAAATGATCCAGCCAACTCCAAAACAGTGTATGAACACTTGTAAATTCAGAGAAATCTTTCTCCAAGCATCATAATGTCATTCAGTTCCCTATTTCACCCACATGTCTATAAGCTCTCTTTGGTTGGAAAATGGAGAAGAGGAAGAATTCCAAAGGATTGAATATTTATAAAACTAAGCTGCCAAAAATGAACTGGAATGAACTGCTGTTGAATGGTTGATATAAATACCTTGGCCAATTGCAGCAACTTGGCTGGTGACAACTGCACATCTTATTATTTGTTCCAAATTATTCTCCCCTACCCTAAGAGTATTTTATGGTAAGATGAGTAATACAATCCACCTCATTGACTTTGCCTTGGCCATGGGTCTTGTTTTGTTCAACGGATATTGAACGGAACTGACATATGCTGTGTCTAAGCAGAAGCTTTAAATGTGTTCATGTGGTTTCCCAGGACCTCTTCATTTCTCTCTATCACAAGAACAAAATGTCTCAAATAAAAGCCACTCCTTCATCCTGCATTCTGGAATGACAAAATATATGAACTAAAGTCTAGCTGAGTCAGACAGGCCAGATGGAGCAAACAAGGTCGTAACTGAATTTCAGCCTTCCTGTGACATAAGCAAGAAATAAATGCTTATTGCTAAATGCACAGAGATACTGTTTTTGTTTGTTTTCATAAAAGCTGACTGATTAATGGGTTTGTAAAAAGATTATATAAATTATGCTTATGATTATGTAAATGACCTTTTTAAATAGAGGGTCAACTCTCACAGCTAGTATTATTGGATTCTGTTATTTAAAGTGCCTCTCTCCTATTGACAGTCATTAATCTATGAGACATGTAGATGTGGATGGAGGATAGTTCTACCTGTTTTCTTTTCCACTAGTCATTTTAAGTACTTTTTGTTGCAGAAATTATCTACATTGTCATCAACTTTCAGATATATTTGTATACTGTTTTTATATATCTCTATATTTTGTCATTATCAGTTTGCCTAGCATATTATTTTTACATAAAATAAGTCATCAGAAACCTTGAGTCTACAGAGTATTAGCATTGCCATTTGGAGGTGGTAAAACTTTTTACGGAAAATAATTTATAAAATTGTATTAATTCCAATTAATTGCAGAAAATAACTGAGTGCCTGCAGGTGAAGTGGTTCTCTGCTGATAACAACTATTGAATATTGGCTTTAATTCTTCACCCCAAAATGGGACAATAGTCAATGTGATCTATTTAAAAAATATATAGGATCATTATTTCATAATTAAATTAAATATATTTCCATTGCATTTGAATTTGTAAATTGGCTTAGTCAGCCAATTCCTCATTATTTTCAGCTGCAGTCATTTGAACTAAATAGGCAAAAAGTAAACAAGATGCTACCATTGCTTTAATAAAAGCTTTGAAAACACTTTTTATTGCTAGATTGCTATTGCAGAATATTTACCTCAGAGAAATTCCTTCCTGTGACTCTGTGAATGAGGTCTATCACATTTATCACTTAATATTTATAATACTGGTAGAGAAAATAAATGACTGAATTATTTCTTCAGCTACTAGACATCAACCACTGGATGTGGATCCACTGTACTCTAAAGAAATCCATTTTGCCATAAGACCTTAACATTCTCTTAGGTACCTGACACGCCAACATTGACAGTGATATTAGCAATATTTTACTGCACTTGAATAGCAAGTTTAACATCCTTGGTGATGAACAATGAGAACACTTGGGCACAGGGAAGACAACAACATTCACTGGGCTAGATGTGGGGTGGAGGGGGGAGGAAGTGGTGAGTGGCAGCCGGGGAGGATGGAGAGGGATAACATCGGGAGAAATGCCTGATGTAGGCGAAGGGGGTGGGCGGGAGGATGGAGACAGCAAACCACATACATACCATAAGTACATGCAAACCATGGTATGTGTGTACCTATATAACAATCCTGCAGGATGCAGAATGTGCACGTGTACACCAGAGCCCAAAATACAATAAAAAAAAAGAAAACTATATAATCAATGGTAAAATAAATTAGAATAAAATAGTAAAAAAAAGTCATATTTCTAAATTGAGCTTAAGTTCTTGCTAAACAACCTTCAGCATCCTTAAATTTATCAGCGTGATTAAAAATAACAACAAGATAACAACAATATTCTATAGCAAACCTACAAATGCTCAGCTTCTAGTTTTCATGGGAAGTTCTGTTCTTCAGATAATGCTACTTGGGCTTCTAAATACTAAAATACAGGAAACTCTGCGTCATGAAGGGATAAACATCAAGGAAGTGAAACAAATGAGGTTGTGTTGATTTCTTCTTTTATTGCAATGCCCTGAATTTTGTTCACATATAAAAAATAAAAATGGCCAATTTTTAAACATTAAAAATGAAAAACGTCATATGAAAACACTTAAGTACAAACTGAGTTTTTTTCATGACTACATTTTTAATGTGACATAAGTCTACCTCTTTCACATAAGAGTGTTCATTAAAGTCTGCAGGCTGCTGCAGCAAGGTCTTCTGTCAAGGTTTCTGTACATCTCCCTTTTGGTTTCACTTTTTAATTGGTTTAACCGAAAAGAACATGATCTCTACCTGGTAACAGGAAGATATCCAAGTTTCATATTATCTTCCTTATCTCTAGTGGCAATCTCCAGCAATACAGAATACTAAGAAACAAAATCTAAGGACCTCAGTGACTAGAAAAAAGAGAAAGAAAATCATGTTTGGAAAGTTTTACCACTAGACCACATGGTTCCATGCAATTTTCGCTGGTGTGGTCTCAAACATATCGTAAGAAGACTTCCAATGAATTTAGCGTGTTTTTTTTTTGTTTTTGTTTTTGTTTTTGTTTTTTGTTGTTGTTAATGTGTTATATTGCCAAGCTGTTAGAGTAATGCAGCTGGGTCTAAAATTTTTGGCTTTTTAGTCAAAGCCGAGCAGTGTCCATAGATTTTTCTGAGCCACTTCCAACATACAGTAGCAGCTGCTGTGTTTATGTACAATACCACTGTGCAAATGGCAATTAAACTACAAAATTCTAGATACGTAGTTGGGAAGCAGCAGGCAGTCAGCACACAACTGGCATTGAGCTAAAACAGAAACGATTCCTACTTTTGAAATGTAAGTCAAGCTAAGAAACCACATTGCTGTGTGCAGAAAATGATGAGTAAAAACAAACACTCCTTGATAAATGAGGACAAGAAATCTTCCATATAAAATACAAAGTTTTGTTTTCATGTTTTCCACATGTGGCTTCAAAAGATAATTACAAGTAACATGACTTCTTTTGATATGTTATAAAATAATTAATATTTAAGATACACTTCTTGTAAGAAGGCATTATTTGACTGTATATCTTCTGGGTGCAAAAATCTTAATAGTAATCTTATAAGAGAAAATGTTTTTAAATGATTATAGATTTTTCTTTTGACTTTAGGAGCATATGAATAAGGATGCCAAAGTATCTCAGAGGAAAAAAAAGGCAATTATTGTCACAGGCATTGCACTTTCTGTACATTTCCTCTCTCCAAGTTTTGGAAACAGTGTGAAAATTTCCTGAAAAATTAAATTCAGTGGATATCACTTTTTAGTGTCTGTCATTAACTCCAGATGGAATATTTTCTATGTGATCGATTGCTTTCTGGGAGATTAACTGGAGCAACATCAGGTGAGCCTGGTTACTCTTCATTAATGCAGTGTCCAGTGCTATAATTTTCCATATATTTAAAAATAAATCTACGCTTTAAGCAGAGTATACTGTCTTGACATATTTGGGAGAAATAATTTACTTTTATTATTTATGGGTTGATTAAAGGATATAAAATAAAGTTTTGATTTAATTTATACTTATTCAATCATCTGATGAAAGAAACCTTAAATACTAGTATCAGAGATATTGTGTTTATGCATTAATGTAACACAAAACAAAAACCACTTGATCTCTTTCCAATATTTCAAACACTCCCAGAATTTCCGTTTTTATTTCTATCTGTATCTCTTTTTACTTCTGACACTCAATAATACCATTGAATTTTCCCGCTTCTAATATCAACACTAATGGGGAGCTAAAATATAGGATATACTACTTAAAAGATTCCAAAAGAGATGAAATTTGATCCCATCTAAATAACTTACTAGTTGTAAAACCTAGAGTGATCATTCAAGCCTGGTTAAATTTGGCATTTTAAAAATAATTAAACCTATGACTCTCTAAAGAGTGTGTAAGACAGTTTCTCAGACTAGAGTGCATTTACCCTAGGGGCATTGGTGGATGTGGCTGGAACAATACAGGATCAATCGCACTGCTCTCCTCGTGGTTCGAGGCCATGCCTTTTTGTTGACTGCTGTCTTCCATTCCCCAACTTCATGCCTACCATGGAGTAGGTACTCAACACATATTTGATAAATAGAGATTGAAGCATTTCAAATTTGAGGAGTACCAATTTAACAAAATATTATGTAGTTGCAAAAGTTTTTTTAATGTTAAAATTACATGAACATATAACATAGTAAAATATAATACGTGATTTCTTTTTTTGAGACAGAGTCTTGCTCTGTTCCCCAGGCTGGAGTGCAGTGGCACAATCTTGGCTCACTGCCACCTCCATCTTCTGGGTTCAAGTGATTCTTCTGTCTCAATACATGAATTTTTAAATAAATTGGTGACTTCAAAGTTTTTTTTTATTTATAGTAATTCCAATTGTCCTACCTCCTAACATTTAAGAAATTGAAGTTTACACTTGGGATGGGGATTGCTATTTGGCCCTCAAAATACATTTGTCTGTTCTTTTGTATTAATCCTTTTAAGTGAACTCTCCGTCTAGCAACGAAATGTTTAAGTCTTCATATTAGGGAAGCCTGTTTGTGTTGGCCGATATGCAGAGCTCCTCTTTTCCCTGGGACACATGTAAACTACATTCACTGAACCCTCTTACATCCCTATGCCAACGTGTATGTGTCTGGGACATTGGAATTGACATATGCCAATTTCCAGCCTAGCCTTGGAAATGGTCCGTGAAAATGTCCTCATGTTATTTCTCGCTGCTCAGTCAGATACTGAGGATTTATGTAGGACTCCAAGACTTTAAGTGGACGTGGAAACACTGTGTAGAAGAGTATCGGAGTCTCTGAATGATTATATGGAGGAGAACCATTCAGAAGACCTATATAATGAAAATACATTCCTTTGTTCGAGCAGGGAATAAAACTTCATGCTAATTGGCGTATTGAGAATTCTTTGTTTCTGCAAACAGCTTCACCTACCCTAAATAAAACAGAAATTTGTATCCAGAAATGGGGAGCTGGGATATTAAATTCTTATGTAGATGTCATTGGCTTAATGTTAAGGTGTGGATGCTAAGGAATTTTACATTGAAAGGTGTAAAGACGTATGTTATGTGTCAGGAAAACTTTTGGTAAAATCATCAACTTTGACAGCATAAAAGGGCTAGGTATATGTCACTGTGCTGGAAGCCATAAGGTAAGAAGTTGGAAAATAATGTCATAGTTTTATGTGTTGGCTAGAATTAACTTTTTTTTGGAAACATATAATGAGAAAGATGAGTTCAGAAAGTAATTGGATGATTTATAAGTAGAAAAATACATAGATTATAAAGTTTCCATATATTCTTGAACTTTTAGAATTAGAAAATCATATTGTACCTCTACTTCAAATATTTGAAATTACATATTTAAGTCTTTAAGGCTGGGCAAAGGGGCTCATGCCTATAATCCCAGCACTTCAGGAAGTTGAGGCTGGCCAGGAATTTGAGACTTGCTTGGGCAACATAGTGAGACAGTGTCACCACAAAAAAAAAAAAAAAAAAAAAAAAAAATACAAAAAGCAGCTGGGCATAGTGATGTGCATCTGTAGTTGAAACTACCTAGAAGGGATAGCTTAAGCCTGGAGGGTTGAGGCTGCAGTGAACTATAATAGCACCACTACACACTCTACTCTGTGCAAAAAAGTGAGACCCAATCTCAAAACAAAACAAAACAAAACAAAACAAAAAAAGAAAGAAAAAAGGAAAAAAAAGAAAGAAAAGGAAAAGGAAAAAACAAAGTCTTTGAGTAGCACAGGACCAGTAACATTTCTCATTGAACAAGATAAACAAGACATACCATGGTATGATCTCAATAAAGTGGCACTGAAACAAGAAAGAAATGAAATAAAACAAGTTTGAAAGTTACGTCTAAGGAAGAAGTGTTGGATTGCTTAGTAGCATTGAAAGGATTAGAACAAGCTGTTTTGAGAGGACTGCATTCACTAAGAAGTGAGGAGCCCAGGCTAACATAAAAATGTCTTTTAGGTCAGGCACGGGTGGCTCATGCCTGTGATCCCAGCACTTTGGGAGGCTGAGGTGGGCAGATCTCTTGAGGCCAGGAGTTTGAGACCAGCCTTACCAACATGGCAAAACCCTGTTTCTATTAAAAATACAAAAATTAGCCAGGTGTGGTGGTGCATGGCTGTAGTCCCAGCTGCTCGGGAGGCTGAGAGAGGAGAGTCCCTTGAACCCAGCGGTGAGTGGTGATCATGTTACTGCACTCCAGCCTGGGGGACAAGAGAAAGACTCCTTCTCAAAGAAAAAAAAGTCTTTTAATTATGACACTCATTATAGTCATCAGGCTACACCCTTGCAAAGGAAGGAGTGGACTGCGAAAATGAAGAGCCTGCTGATACCCAAGGTGAGAAGGGGCCCCTCACTATTGCTGAAGAGGGGTGGATATGCTGCTGATACCACCCTACTGGCCACCTTATTGCCGATACTGTGGAGTCAGGGATTGTTTTGTTCTCTCTAGCTAGAGATGAAAGTCCTGACTCTCCTTTCCAGACACCTCCGCTGATACTACCCACTTGGAGTAGGTGGCACCTTGTATATGCCAGGTGGGAGGTGAAGTCCAGGCCCTCTGTGTAGTCTCTGACACTGGAAATGGTTTCAGTTTCCCTGGCAGGACTCAATGTCCCAATTCTCTATTCAGCCTACTCTGAGACCACCTCGGTGGTGGATGGTGGTATTTGGGTCACCTCATTACAACCTGGGAGGTGTACAAGTGTAGGCTCCCCTGTGGGCCATTGCTGGTGTGGGAGGGGGTAGAGATTGAGGCCACATTTTATTTTCTGTGGCTAGAGCTGGGCAGTATTGACTGTACATTTTCTGCATGGTTATGCTTCCCTTTTCTGGTCACCTGGCTAGAGACGGCAAGCTTTATTGGGACCTTTACTGGCATTTCCGGATTGTCAGCTTCTCCTGCACACAGGGCATAGGAGGCAAAACGAAAGCTCAGAGTACTCACCAGCATATCATTTTTGGACACCAAGGTCCCTGGCTCTTCTGGCGTCTTCTCTCCACTTTTCGAGTCTTCTTAAACACTGTAACATTTTAGGATTTTTAGTTGAACTTACAGGGAAAAGTACATCTATTCTATCTTTCTAGAAATAGAAGTTATGATGTTATATAAATTTAAAAGTATTATCATATATAGTGTTATCAATATCAAAATGTTTGAGGTCAGAAAAACTGTAATACAAGTAAATTATTTTGCAGTTGAGACATGTAAAGCCCAGAATTGTCAAGTCGATTGTTAGAAGGTTCTCAAGGTTGGGATTTATTGCATTCTACATTGCTTCAAGCTTAACATTAAAATTTTGTATCCTATGAAGCTTCACTGTATTCTTGATACTTAGAAAACAGTTCAACTGGAATATTTTCTACTATAATATAAATATTTCAATTTCTTCTTGTCATTCTGTCAAATAATATGCAATTAAGTGTAATTCAATTTAACATTATGTTATTTTTCCTGGTAATTGTTTATATCATCATGAAGGTAGTGACTTTCATTATCCCTATTAATTATTTTTTTATTTAAAGTTCTTCAAACTTCTGTATTAATAGAGCAGCATTAACTCTATTTTTTAACTTTTAAATTTCAATCCTTTTGTGTTCTTGTAAGTGGTGTGTAGCTGGGCATGGGAAAACAAATCTAAAGGTATCATCTTCTTTGTAACTAGTGAGTTGCTATCATTTTCGATATTTTTTGTTTTGATGCTGCCATCCATTTTTTATACTTTCCTTAATGCTGCTTTTTCTCTTTCTCCTTTGTCTTCCATTTTACCATCCATAGAATTGATTGGGGTTAGCACCCTCCTTTTCGCCACCTTTATTTATTTATTTATTTATTTATTTATTTATTTATTTATTTTTGAGACAGAGTCTTGCTCTGTCACTAGGCACCAGGCTGGAGTGCAGTGGTGCAATCTCAGCTCACTGCAACCTCTGCCTCCTGGGTTCAAGCAATTCTCCTGCCTCAGCCTCCTGAGTAGCTGGGACTACAGGTGCACACTACCACAGCCAGCTTATTTTTGTATTTTTAGTAGAGACAGGGTTTCACCATGTTGGCCAGGATGGTCTCAATCTCTTGACTTCGTGATCTGCCCACCTCAGTCTCCCAAAGTGCTGAGATTACAGGCCACTAGCTTTATTTCAAACAACTGATACCACATTTTTATTTCTCAGTGATTAACTTTAAATTGTTATTATTTAAATGTAATTTTATTTTTATTTATTTATTTTTATTTTATTTTATTTTTTTTTTTGAGACGGAGTTTCGCTCTTGTTACCCAGGCTGGAGTGCAATGGCGCGATCTCAGCTCACGGCAACCTCCGCCTCCTGGGTTCAAGCAATTCTCCTGCCTCAGCCTCCTGAGTAGCTGGGATTACAGGCACGTGCCACCATGCCCAGCTAATTTTTTGTATTTTTAGCAGAGACGGGGTTTCACCATGTTGACCAGGATGGTCTCGATCTCTCGACCTCGTGATCCACCCACCTCGGCCTCCCAAAGTGCTGGGATTACAGGCTTGAGCCACCACGCCTGGCAACTTTAAAAAAAAAAAAAAAAAAAAAAAAAAAAAAAGAAGAAGAAGGAATCTCAGAGTCTAGCTCTTGTCACCCAGGCTGGAATGCAATGGCATGATCTCGGCTCACTGCAACCTCCACCTCCCAGCTTCAAACTTTCCTGGGTTGAAAAAAGTATCCTGCCTTAGCTTCCCGAGTAGCTGGGATTACAGGTGCCTGCCACAAATTCTGCCATAATTTGTGTGTGTGGTTTTCATTAAGAAGGGATTTCACCATGTTGGCCAGACTGGTCTTGACTTACTGACCTCAGGTGATCCGTCCACCTTGCCTCCCAAAGTGAATTGATTACAGGAGTGAGCCACTGTGCTCGGCCTAAACTTAACATTTAAAAGCAAATATCACCATTATGCTTGTTGAGAATAATTGAGGATCTTAGCCTCCTTCAACTCTAACTACCAACTTCTGTGGTACATGCCACATATTTCAGCATTATAATTCTCCCATTGCATATTTGTTAAATTAGTCACTTTCTTATTGTTACTTCTGCTTCCCCAGGTCATTTTTTCCTCTCAAATCTGTCTTTTAGGATCCTCATTTTTTTCCCCTCAAATACTTTATTACTATTTTCCAGTTTTATTGTATTAGAAATAAATTCCCTTAGTCTTTTTATAAAGCTACTTTATTTCATGGACTGTTGTAATCATGGTTTAATTACACAAAATTAAACTATTTTTCCTACTGTTGGCAATTTGAAGATGTTAGAATAGTTTGTACCATACATAAATTTAAGCACACTCAATAATATGTGGCATATTACACTATCTCACTGTATTTATTTGTATTTATGAGGGTGTCCTAATTTAAATGAAGTTCACTCCACAGTCACCTAATTCCTCCAACTTGAGTTATATTCAAGTATCTCAAAAGGTGACACAGCCATTATTTTGCTACTTGCCATGCCTTTATGTTGACATTAAAGAACAGTACAAATTTGATCACTCATCCATCTCCTTGCACAAATTCATCCTAGGTCAACTGAAAAAGTGTTTGGTGACAACTTGCAGCATAGACACAGAGAAAACACACAGGCACATGCTTTGGACTGTGAATTTGTAAGGTGTCCTTCCAAATGCTAATGGGGATGCTATGACAAAAAGCAGCAATGTTGATTATTTAATTATAGTATTGAAGGAAGTGCTATAGTGAGTCAACTTGGCTCACAATACAAGACTCTTGAAGACTAGAGTATGCTCTTGTGTTCTTAATAAACTGTGATCTGTCTGTATCTGCAGGTGAACACGGTTGATTTGACCTTACTGAAGTTTACACACATAAGGTATGACCTGTTACTGTCCATTATCTTCTGACAGCTATTGTTGCCTTTGAAAAATCTGTTGGGAATTTTCTAGGTCTGATCATTTCTAAGATAACTTTTCTTTTTTTATGGATTATGGATTGTTTTTCTTATGCCTTATCTTTTTCTTTCTTCTCTTTTAGTGGTATAAATCTAGAAATAGATTTTAAAATACTTTTCCAGATTCCTAAGTTTTTATAATATGAGATTACATGTCTTATCAACTCTGCAATAGCCTCAGTCATTATTTTCTTTGAATATTGTCTTCCCTAATTCTGTTTATTCTATCTTTCTGGAACTCTTTTCGAAACATTCTTGGGACAGTCTCATTTCTTCTCCATGTCTCTCCAATTTACTTATGTTTTCTTCATCCCTTTGTCTATTAAGCAAAACTTGTGAAAATTAATGCTATTCTCTTTTATGGACTCTTACCCTGGGATGTCAGTTATATAGATAAAGAATAGTATTCAAGAATGAGAATCTATTTTTGGTCTTTGGGGATCAAGTCGGTGTTGATTTAAATATGAGTTTTTTGGCTCTATTTTTTTCTTCAGATTCAGAGGCATCTGTGATTTTTCTCAATGCTGTTGCACTGCATAACTCTCTTAGCCAGAAAACAGTGCACTTTTCCCTGAAAACAATAACTCAACTCTCCATAATGTCTCTTTCTAGTATCAAAATTATATGATGCATAAGTTCCACAAAAGACTAAATATGTAAATAATAGCATACAATTTTAATGATTTTAATCTTATTATAACACTCAAGTTCAAATTTTAGTTTTGCTCTTGCTTGTAATTTAGTGTCAAATTTTCTCTAATTTTTTTCTAGATTTGAATGGGATTTAAAAATATCCCTAAATCTTTATCATTAAGAATATGATTATTGAGGGCAAACAAGAAAAGATAATTTTACACTGTTATCATAAGACAATTTTTTAAAGAAAAATTTTAGTGAATCAGCAATTGCTGGTTTGATACTATAAAAATGCAGAATATAATATATAACTTGATCTTCAGTAAGTTCACGAGGACTTTCAATTAATATAGGAAGAAAAAAAACTAGTAAGACATGAGATGTTTAGAAAAAGAAATGTACCTCGAGTTCTCATCAGATACATTTTTAACAGAATTACAAGAAAAGAAAACTTCAAATTTCCTTCATATGCATAATGAAATACTAACCATGTTATCCTTGAGAAGATTTTTCTGTGGAATGTATCCATATGTCCTTCAAATTCTTGAACACCCTAGAATGACATTCTAATGGAAGAACAGAAGAGAGCTCAAAGAAAATAAAGCTTTAATCTGAGAAATATCACATGTTTTAACCTTCATTTGTACCCTCCATTTTTTTACCCCTTCCCTCAGTTTTCCCATACAAGGTTATTTGAGGGTTTTTCCCCCCCTGCTTCTCTCGCTTTTCCTTTTCTACTTTATCCTGTTTAAGCTACAATGTCTACAGTTGTTCTGAGTACATATTATGAGACATATATATGTTGATTTTTCTTTCACAGTACAAAGTATCTAAATAGATGAAGCTATTTTTGCAGGAATGATATGGCCTTTTGCTTTTTGTTCCCTGGTCAACTCAAAGTAAAGATAAAGAGCTCCATTAAATCTCTTTTTAATCGTATAAGTGCCCTGATGAAATTGTCTCACAATACAAAACCATTATGTTAGACACAAATTAAGGCATACACAAGACATTACAATGGTATTTAAAGTGAAATATTTATGAAGTGATTTAAATACTAATGACACAGCATTCCTAAAGGAGTCACAAAACTAAAGGATAAGAACATTCCACACCAGCATTTTAGTCCCTCAGTCTGTTCCATGTTGTATATATTGTTTCTTATTACTCAGTTTGTAGAAATGTAACCAGGAGATAGAAGAGGAAAGGAGCTTGTGGGCAATGAAGAATTATATTTGAAGGACATGCCCTCTCTTTATACCCTTGAATATTAATACCAAATCCAGCTTTACATGGTTTACATAAGAAGCTCCTTATGCAGTAATTCTAACTATACCAGATACAATCTTGACCTTTGTGTTGGAGAGAGTGTTTCCTGCTCTAGATAACTGTAAACAAACCAGCTTAATCTTGCCATTGTGCAAATCCAACTTATTTGCAGCACTCCGTCTTGCCATTCTCAGCACATTGGTAATCAAGTTCCTCATTATGGAAAGATAGCTAATGTAGTTCTATTCATCACATGCAGAAACCACAATGTCTGGAAAAGACAAATACATTCCTTTCATTGTGTACCTATTTTATCAATGAGAAAATCTTTCCCAGATGCCCTCCAGCAGACTTCACCTGACTCCCATTGGCTAGGTTTAGGTCACATGTGCATGTGATCTTATCCAGTAATGATCCAACTCATAGTGGGAAGGTTTTCCTGTGTACATGTTTCTGCAGATGGCAATTAATCACACAAATCCAGGACTATTGCCAGTAGAAAGAAAAGGGCTTGGAGGCTTCTAATTAGAAAACTGACCATACCTGCTACAACTCCTGAGCATTTTTCCAAAATTAAGTAAAATAATTCCAGAGGAGAAAATAGGAATTCATATAACTTAATTAATATTGTTTCCATCTTTAGTCAGTGTGTAGTCTCCTAAAGCATTACTGTTAATTTGTTAACTCTTTATTTACTCACAGCTCTAACGTGGTAAATTGATTTTTTAAACTTTTAACATTTGAAACAGCAATATGAAAATGAGATGAAACAGACTAAAGCAATCATTTTACTGTCCAAAATACTATTGGATCAAATTTAAAAGCGCAAATTAAAATATCAACAAAGAAACAGTATAACAAATGGTCTTTTTGCACTGGGATGAATGAAGTGTTATACTGTAATAACTCTTAAGCTATCATTGCATAAAACCCAAATGTAATGTTCTATGCTCTAGATAACATTTCTAAAAAAAAATATATATATATAAAACATATATCTATATATTTAGAGATATATATTATATATAGAAAACATTGAAGAAACTGAAAAAATATGCATCCCAAAATACACATAGATATGTAGATAACATCTATATTTCTCTATATATCTCTATATCTATATGCATTGAAAAAATATGTATCCTAAAACATATGTGTATAGATGTATAAATAGATCTATAGACATATATGTATATATTTATATATATATGTATCTATATATATCTATATATCTACATGTATTGAATAAATATGTCCTAAAATATATATAGACATATAGACATATACATCTACATATCTATATATATATCTAGTCACAATATACATATTTTAAATGAGATCATCAAGCAAACAGTGAGGAGTTATTCAATAAAATGTAGTTTTTTCTTCAAATTTAAGCACTAAATTATATCTGATTGTAATATTAGTCTTGAATTTGCTTTCCCTTTTTTGTCACAATGTTCAAAACATTGAGGAAACTGAAAAAATATATATCCTAAAATACATATAGATATATAAATATATATAGATATATAGATATATATATTGATATATAGATATATAGATGCATATATGTATATATCTATATATCTATATGTATTAAAATATATCTAGATAAAATATTAAGATGTATTAAAAATATATCTGTATATATTGTATATATTTAGATATATAGATATATACACATGTATCTATATATGTGTATATATATAAACAGATATATATGTGTATATATATTACATGTATATATGTATATATTACATATGTGTATAGCTATTACATATATATTACATGTATATATACATGTAATATATATACACATATTTTAGGATATATACATACTTCATTAATGTGTGCTATTACACTTAGTAATTCAAAAAGAAAAATGAAAACAAAAGGTGATATTTTGATGTTGACTGTCTTTAAATTGGTTGTTTTATCTTTCATTCAAATAAAATGTTTTCAATAATAAAAAAAGTTTTTCTCTAAGCAATATAATTAAATTCATAAGATAGTTACAATAATTATCTCTTAAAATATCAACATCTCGTATTTCAGAGTTCCTGCATTTTAGAGATTGAATATATAAATGCAACTGTGAAAATCGACTTAAGTACTGCCTCTGTATGATAGGTTACATTCTCCGGATAACAAAATTATTGTTTTAAATGACTGACTATAAAAATGGTTTAATATTTGCATTTCATAAACAGAAGATGCCATTAAATCGTTTTCATAACATCATTTGAATCAAGTCAGAGTATATATAAATCGAAACTCTCTAAAACACGGCTGTGTTGAGACACTGAGAATTTGGTCCAATCAAAACTTATGTGAAGAAAGTCATTGAATGCTCCTGTAGAATTATTCAAGTAGTTAATATATCAATACATATCAGTAATGTTTTTGTCTCTCTATCATTGATCATTGGCAGAATTTAAAACACTTGCTCAGTTAATGTTAAAAAGATAAAAGATAAGATATCTAAAGTAAATTTTGAGTTACAATGCTGAATAGTTCAGTGGTGTGGCTAAGTTTCTCGTGATTTTTGATTCCTTAGTTTTTGTTTTTTTCTCTTGACAGCAAAAGGAGTGGGTTGAGGTAACTGCTCTCTCTTCTGCTTTGTCTTACATTGTCTTTGAACATTTTAGCTATATTGTTAGAGCTCATTCAAAAATAGTGTAAGACAAACAGTAGGTCTTAACATTAATCATATTATACATAAGATATTTATACAATATCTACACTACACGTATTTAGTATTGAAATAAGGCTTGTAATTTTTATTCTATATCACTTATTTATTAGAATTTAATATAAATACCTGGTAAAATTATTTAATAATTAGTTAAGAAAAAAAGAATTAAAAAAAACTAGTCTATCAACTTTGAAGAAGAAAAGAAAAATACATTGCTGATTTATATCCCTTTTGAAGGTAAGGAAAAGAAAAACTTTAAACTCCAAAATATTCTTACCAGGGGAAATCTGTTTAAGTCACAATGTATTGTATGTATGTCAGTCTCTCTATACATTATTGGTCTAAGCAATATCTTGTAACTTGTTGGAATTACATATATGTATTTTCAAATATACCATTTCTTCTGACACTCAAAGTAAGACTTCAATGTAGTTAATAACTATTTTCCCAATACAGAGAAAAACTGTAAGGCTCAAATCATGTAAATTTCTTATGTAGTGTTACATTGTGTCCTCATTCTATAGTATTTCAAATTAGGAAGTTACAGTATTTGTGCAATTTATAATTAAATCCAATCATTGAATATAAGCCATATACCTGGAGGCAAAGAACAGAGACCAAAGAAGTTATAAATTGTTTTCCATTTGACCTGCAGAATTATAAGGTAATAAAAGAGCAAACTTATTAAGAGATCAGTTTATATAAGAGACAGGACTGTGCACTTTACATTAATAATCTAATTCTTATAATGGACCATAAGAAATAGGCGTCATCATTTTCCTCATTTTGTAGATGAGATATCTAAGATTCAGAGAGGCTATGATATGAACTTCCTTAGGGTTATATAGTAAGTCAAGCAGATTTTACCTTTTCAAGAAAGTTCGTTGTTTACTATAACTTTAGATTTAGAAAACTGCAATTTATAATTGGATAGGCCACAAAATAATTTTAAGAGGCTAGAACTCTTACTATATTTCTGGAGGAAATGCATGATGTATATGTAGATACAAATATAGTTCTGGATATAAATATACTGAGACAGCAGGACAAAGGTGAGAAAGAAAGGAGGGAGGAAGAAGGAGCAGGGAGAGAAAGGAGAGAGAAAGGAGAAAGACAGGGAAGTTACAGGAAGAAAAGAGAAAGGAAGGCAAGGGGGAGAGAGGAAAGGACAGGAAGAGAAAAAGGGAGAGGAGAGGGAGGGGAAAAGACGTAAAAGACAGAGGAAAACAGATGATCAATATGGAACTTTCACATGCAAAAAGAAAAAGACACGTGGCGAAGAAAACGTAGGTGGATGTTGAACAATGAGAACACATGGACACAGGGAGGGGAGCATCACACACTGGAGTCTGCTGGGGGGAAATAAGGGAGGGACAGCAGTGGGTGAGGAGCTGGGGAGAGATAGCACCGGGCGAAATGCCAGACATAGGTGAAGGGGAAGAAGGCAGCACATCACACTGCCATGTGTGTACCTATGCAACAATCTTTCATGTTCTTCATATGTACCCCAAAATCTAAAATGCAATTAAAAAAAAAAAGAAAGAAAAAGATTTTGAACCAGAAAACCATAACTCAAGTGTCAGGGAAGCCAAGAAAGTGGAGCTATTCTTGACATTTGGACATCTAGACCTGTACATGGTTGCACCTATTTCTTAATATGGTTTCTGTCTAGAACATTTATTTTTGGTTTCTTTAATTCTTTTGCATATTTTCAGCATTAGAAATTTCCTGACATTTTGCCCTTATTTTCCCCTGTTACTCTTCGGTTTTAAAAACTTTCAAAGCAGCCTCATAGATGACAGAATAAACTCCAAATGACTTAGCTTGCATTTGAAGACTTTCAAAATCTGCCCCAAACTATTGTTTAGACTTAGATCCCAGGACTGTTTATCATTATGACTTAATAACTAGAACATTTTTATGTATTTCCCAAAACATAACAAGGTAAAAATTTCAAAAATTATTCATATTTTAAAAATATTCTTAGTTTTATAAATTTTTATTTAGAAAAATACACTCATCACAATGAGAAAATGTTATCTTGGGAAGTAATGTGTCATATTTTCAGTAAATAGACAGATTTACTTAATACAGATAAAGGAAAAATAAAGGCACATCTCCTTTATAATTTTAGATTCACAGTAGAATAGCTCAAAAGTTTGCTCAATGAATGATGAACTTTGTATTTTGGCTTTCTTTTGAGATTTCGGTACTGGTTGGAAACTATATTATATGGTTCCATTTCTTATGTTTTAAATTCGTATGCACATGATCTTATTTTATCACGGGTTGTTGATAAAATAAAAGAAATCTATGGCTCTTCATTCTCTCCCTGCAGTAAAATGCTCTTCGAACAGCTGCAGAATACCAATAATTATCTTGGTCAGTTTCAGTGTAGCAAAGTCAGGCAGCTAGCATTTAACTCCTTGGCTAAAAAATAGTCTGCATAATGAAATGTAAAATAGAGATGCTCTCTCTTACACCCAAGAGTGGCTCATTCTCTTTGCTGGGATAAAAAGGAACTTGCAAGTACAAACAGCTGAGGGTTTGTCACAGCTGTAGAACAACAACTGTGGTGGATACCAAACACCCTCCAACCGCAGATTTTAATTTAAATATAGCTGCAGAGATTGACATCTGAGTATACGGATGAACGATTTCAAATAATCTGTATTAAACCCTATTGATTTCCATCTTTTGCCAGGTGTTATAATGAAAATATTTCTGTAAAATTTCTTAGATAATGTGATAATACTTTTTAAAAAATCCTTTTCTATAAATATGTTGACATCAAATAAAGTATTCTGAAGTTTTACTCTTCAGAAGAACTCTCGTCCACGCTAAAACAAGCTGATAAAATGTCAGCACATATTATATTTTTGTGAGGAAGTCTAATTAGCAATTGAAGGGAATCAGGTATTGACTGGCTGCAGAAAGCACAGACACAATTATCTCACAGAAACCATGCATTGATACAGATTCCCGAAAAGAATGCAAGCATGGAATGGAGTAAGTTGGTAAAAATATAATGGCTCTTTTTTAGTGGCTGTTGGTAAAAGTGACAAAGCATCATTTAAGAAATCCCTGGCTTTCCTATATTTGTGGAAGACAGTACCCTGAACTTGGGGATAAAGGGAGGAAGAACAAGCATAGATTTTGTCCTTTGGGGATTTACAACTCTATTAAAGAAGCCAAATTTTTCTTTTCTTTTTTTTTTTTTCTTGAGACGGAGCTTCGCTCTTGTTACCCAGGCTGGAGTGCAATGGCACGATCTCGGCTCACCGCAACCTCCGCCTCCTGGGTTCAGGCAATTCTCCTGCCTCAGCCTCCTGAGTAGTTGGGATTACAGGCACACGCCACCATGCCCAGCTGATTTTTTGTATTTTTAGTAGAGACGGGGTTTCACCTTGTCGACCAGGATGGTCTTGAACTCTCGACCTGGTGATCCACCCGCCTCGGCCTCCCAAAGTGCTGGGATTACAGGCTTGAGCCACCGCGCCCGGCCAAATTTTTCATTTAAGAATATATTTATCTACACTAAAGAATAAAATGAATAGTAATTGAAAATCAGCTACCATATAATAGGAATTATATATTTTAATTATATACATATATAATTAGTGAGAAATAACAGACTGTCAAAACTGATTTCTTAAAGGAGGCAAGCATTGAACCTAATTATGAGCATGAGTTGGCTCTCTTCTTCTCTGATTGTTTCTGCTACTCCTTTCCCCTTGCTCTCCAGGTTCTAGCTTCACTTGGTTCTTGACTCTGCCTGCTGTGGGTAACTCGGGAGCTGAGACAAAGGCCCTTGAAGTTATCAGACTTCTTAGGAGAGAGCACTGCTCAGCTGTGGCAGGTACCTCTAAGGGAATTTTAAAAGCTGGCTTTAGGAGTGCAGAAGAAAGCTGTGGTGTTGAAACTTACCTATTGCTGCTGGCATCACCCCTCCAATTATCTCCACTGAGAATCAGAAAATCAAAACCCTGGGAGGTTAAGCAGCTTGCCCAGGGCCCTAGGCTAAGTTCCAAACACCAGCGGTCAAGTTCCCTGGTTTACACTCACTCATGCTAGGCTAGATGTGTGGTTTTTCTAAACACCTGTCATATAAGCTTTCATGTATTGTCAACTCTCAGGTAGTTACTGATATCTGTGATACTAGATGTTATCTTGAATAGAGAGGGCATGAGTGCTATGATTGTCCCTAATACACTTCACCACTACATTTTAGCATTTATCACAAGGTAGGTGTTAATAACCACTGGACTCTGGAATAAAGTGCTACCTGAATCTACAGTTAATGCAATGCTAAAAGCTTTAACTTAAGACTGTCAGGACACAAAGTTATTATTTATCAAATTATTACAATAGTGCTCCAATCTTAAAAAGAAGCTAATTTACTTCCAATGAGAAGCTGAAGCTATATTTGTAAAACTGCTAATTGTTTTTTTAACTCTTCAGTATATCATTAGTATGGCTTTGGGCAATTCACAAATCAGGAACTAAATTGCAATTTAGGGAGTTACTGCCAGAAATGTGTCTTAGTTCTAAATATAATCTTCATTACTGGAAAAGACATGTCTATAATTCTACAATTTAAAAATAAGAGAAGTGAAATAGGTGATCTTAACTGCAATAAATAATAGCAACATGGACTGACATGATATTTCATAAGCACTTTATGTAATTTTTTTCTTATTAATGTTTTTGTGTGTGTATGTATGGTGCAGATAAAGATAATCTTAGTCTGAACTTTAAATAGCATTAAAAATGAGATTTATTGATTATACTTTATGCTATGTCTACATACACAAAAGGTGAAAATTACTTCATAAAATCTAATCTCTACTTATTCTCCCTTGATCCCTATTTATCTTTGTTATGGTAGGATACTTTCACATTGGATGATCGTAAATACTTAGTAGCTTTTAGACAAGTTATTTTGAATTTGTAGGCATACATTTTGTAAAATACCTGAGCATTAAGCCAATAAAGCACGCTTCACTTCTAATAAATAACTAACAGATGTTATAGGTAAAATTAGAAATGGACTATTTAGATGATTAATAAATAGTAGATTAACAGATTTACACATGAATGCAATTATCCCACTTTATTACTTATTCCTTCCAATGTTAGATTTATTTGTCTCAGCCTAGTCATGCTTGTAAATGAGGACTATATATAACATATATAATTCAATGTTATGTAAATTAAATTATTTATTAAATATATGTGCAATGTGTTTAAATTATTGTATAAGAAATTTTGTGCCCATCTTATATAAATGTTTTCTTCTTTTTTCAATACAATGAACATTAAGGATTCAAGAACTTGTGGGTTAGGGAAACCCTATAATATAAAGAGAATACAATGAATTTATATAGCGTTTTTTTTTTTTTTTTTTATAAGATGCTCACAGTACTTTCAGTATATTATCTCATTTATTGTCACTGATTTCATTAAAAACTTGCTGGGGTAACATCTCATTTATTCTCCCAACATGTTGAAAATGTTTTATTTCTCCTCTAAACTAGTTTTCAAGTAGTAAGCTTTGTTACCTTTGAAAACCAATTTTTTTTCAACATTGTTGGACAAATTGACCAGTTTTCTATCAGTGTTTTTACATGCAAACACATACCATTTCGGCAACAGTAAGCAATTAAAATGCAACTAAGTGTTTTGATGCTATGTCTTTCTGTTTTTGAATTTTTTCTTCTCTTTCATTCAGCATCTTCACTCTTTCTCTAAATACTTATCAACATAATCTGAAACACAGTGTATTTCTCTATCAGCCTGAATATATTCTTTAATCTACCCATTATCCTCTTTTCATCTTTCAAAACACTTCCCCCAGAAGATAATTATCTTTTAGTACAGCGCCTATCCCTGTACAGTATTCTCTTCGGACTTCTACAAAAGCTTACATCATCTGTTCTTGTTTTGCTATACATCTTTCTGTTCTGATCCCTTTCCTTGGTATTGAATTTGAACATTTCTATCAATTTCAGATGCAGAAAAGAAGTCTAAAAATCAATGATTAATTTGCCAGTTTTAAAAAAAGAATTTTTATAAGTATTACATTTATCCCCCACAGGACTTTTACCTCTACTTATATCCAGGTTTTTACACCTATTCATCTTTCTTCTGATTTTATTATTAATTTTTTTACAATAGTTGAACTTATTTATTATGTACTTTGGATAAATAAATGTGTCCTGAACTGGTACACTATTTAAAGAGATAAATTATCTTCAAAAATCAGTTCTTGCAAATAACCTCAATATACAGGTTTTCCTTTTTTCTTCTTTCTTTCTTTCCCTTTTTTTTTTTTTTTTTTTTTTTTTTTTTGAGACAAAGTCTGGCTCTGTGGCCCAGATTTGAGTGCGATGGCACCATCTTGGCTTACTGCAACTTCCTCCCAGGTTTAAGTGATTCTCCTGTGTCAGCCTCCCAAGTAGCTGGGATTACAGGCACCCACCACCACATCTGGCTAATTTTCTATATTTTTGGTAGAGATAGAGTTTCATCATGTTGACCAGACTGGTCTCAAACTCCTGAACTCAAGTAATCCACCTGCCTTGGCCTCCCAAAGTGTTGGGATTATAGGTGTGAGACACTGCAAAGCATCAATATATAGTTTTTGAAATAAGGCTCAGTGTGCCCATTTTAAGCTGCCTGAGTTTCACTGAGGGGCTCAACTATTCCCAGTGCTCATGTCCTGAGTTAAAGCATTTTGCCAGCAGTTTTCTTCTTGTTATATCAATATCCTAGGTTCTAGAGCTCAATCATTATATATTTTCTCTTATAGTCTCTTTTATTTTATATTCTCACATCATATTTGTAAAGGTAGATTATATGTGGTCAGCTTGAACCACAGCTTCTGCTCCTTTCATTCACCTGTTTACCTCGTGCTCTCCCTTTAAGTCTCAATTTAGCTATCATTTCATCTACAAAACCCACTCTGGCACTTTCAATGGACTCTGTATTTCTGGGTCACAGCCCTTCTCATGCTGAACTCAAATAGGTAGTGACAGATTTAATCCTAACATCTAGAATTGTACCTGGTTCACTGTAAGTGCCAGGATGTATTTACTGAATGAATAAATAAATGTGCTAAATTCCTTTCAGATGACATATTAAGAAAAGTACTTTGCTTAAGTAGGTTGCAAATTTCTGCTAGTTACATGTTCAGCATGAAAATGTTAACTTCTGAAAATACAGATATGTTTTACTTATCTGTGTATTCCCTGCAGCTTCTGTTATGGTGTTTTACACTCAGTTGATTTTAAAATAGTTAATATGCATAAATATGTAAGCATATGTTTTATTTACCTATACATATATTTAATAGTATTTAATTTATATATAAATATCTAAGCATATCCTGATTTTACAATGTTAAATGAAGAAGTTTAAATATCATATGGAAGCTTATTACATTAGCTAAGACTACAAACTTATTTCTCTATGTGTGTGAGAAACATGTTTTTGCTATTCCCAGACTGAGATTTGATATGCTGTTTTATTTTTGTTTATTATTTAAACTTTAGACTGATTCGTATGTATTCCTTATGAAGTTTTGAGAAAATCAGTTTATCAATTTGCAGTGAAAAATGCCATCTAGCACAGGCTAATTAAATTAGCACAATCTCTTCAGCTTATTTCTCGAAAGACATCTCAATAAAAGCCACACCATAATCAAAGCATACCTTGATAGTGTGAATACGAAGAGGAATAAGAAGTCAAAAGGTAAAACTGCTTATTGTCAGTACCAAGATGAAGTGCTGTATTCATGTTTCCAGCAAGGTTGCTGGCACTGGACCCAAAGTTACTTCAACAGAATTCAGAGCACTTTGAAACTAGTTTGAAGAGCACCATTCTGCTATATCTGACATATTCAACTCATCAAAGTAGTCTACAAGCAGATTTTAAGTACTCAGATTGAAAATACAAAAGAAGAAGACACCTGTTTGTGTTCCTGAATTGCCTACATTGTACTAGATTTAAAGATATTAGAGTAAAAGAACATTTGAATTGCTTTGTTTGAAGCAATTTGAATGTTCTTTTACTCTAATATTCTTAAATCTATTATTGAGGGCTTGCTCAAGTGGTGTCACATGAAGAATTTAATGAAGACAAACTTCTAAGTTGAAATAAAATTGGCAGCAATTATTTTTATCAAAGAGAATGCGGACTGACATCAGCTTCAATTTCTTTACACAGGAAGACCTCTGCCCACACAGACATTTGGGTGAAACAAACAGAAAGAGAGAAAAATTATGTGAATCAGAGTGAAAGAACAGAGATAAATAAATCATCTCACAAACGAAGTGAACCACCATTGCTCTATATAACTTACCTGGTGAGAAACACCCATCTTTGGCAATCAAATAGAGTTGGAATTTCAAATAAGCACTTTGAGAACTTGCAGATCAAATAGGTAGTGTGAAAGGAAACTAAATCTTGGGACCCCAAACTCAGTAAGTCAAAGGGAAAAGTTAAGCTGGGAACTGGATCACACAAACCTGCCTTCCCCTTTTGGTTCCTAAATAAGATGGCTGCAAGATGAAAAGCTACATGCCTCCCCCATATTTTACCCACAAGGAAATTCTTAGTGAGCTCCAACATCTTTACCCTAAGGTGTTTCTGTTAAAAGTTCACCATGGCAGTGTAGATTGATAGCTTAACTGTACAGGTGCAGTCACCCCCAGCCCACCAGATACAAATGTATATCTGACTGTTCCCCTGCCACATTTCACCTATGTTATCTTATGTAAAAATTGCAGATCCCCAGCATTTTTCCTCTGACTCATCTGTCCATGTCATCTTATGTAAAAAATGCAGATTCACTAGCCAGACAAAAGCATGAATGACTATTTTTCCCTGCTACCCTCTTACATGAAAATTGTGTACTTCTCAATATCCCTCCCTTTCTCCTTTAAATGTGTAGCCCTCAAAATCATCTTTGGAGATAGGCATAGACTTGTCTCCTTGGCAGAAGTTCTTAACTTTGGCAAATAAACCTCCTAAAATGATTGAAACTTATCTCATATTTTTTCTTGATTGACAGTAGCAACCAACAAAAACACTGATAAAATATCTTAAACATCTAGTTTTAAATGTTAGGGGATAGACATCCAAATTCTACTTGGGTAGAAACCCAAAGCAAAACTTCTGAAACGTAAAACCCCAACACTAACAAGACAATGCCATAAACTTGGCAAAGTGACAAATTTTCTTGAATCTTTCTGTGAGGTGAGTTTGCAATGGTAGACAAGGAACATGAAATTTAAATGAAAATATATGTCTATAAGGCATCATGGGACTTAAGCAATTGCTTAACTTGAGCAGATGCTGTTACCCATAAAGAGAATTCAACTACAGTCGTCATTATATTGAAAAGGGAAATTGTACATTAGTAAAAAGTTAAACAATCCTTGGGGACCAGAATCAAAAAAACAATTCACACTATTTACAGACTCTTCTTCATGAAGTCACTGGGAACTCATAAACAAAATATATCTAGAGCCATGGAGGGAAAGACAGAGTCCCCATATAGAATTTTTCCATGATTTTTTTTCAGGTACAGAAGCCTTAAAATGTTGGGGAAGGGCAAGAATCACTGTCTTCCTGAAGACATCCTCAAAACCAAAGACAAAGAAAATATTGAGGACAGTCAGAAAAAAGACACATATATAAATATAAAACCATAATAATTCCTTTTTTGTTGGAAATCATGGGAGCCAGAAAACAAAGTGAACACACATCTTTAAAGTAAAAAAAGGGAAAGAAAGAAGAAAGAAAGAAAGAAAGAAAGAAAGAAAGAAAGAAAGAAAGAAAGAAAGAAAGAAAGAAAGAGAAAGAAAAAGAAAGGAAGGAAGGGAGGGAGGGAGAAAGGGAGGGAGAAAGGAAGGAAGGAAGGAGGGGAGGAATGGAACAAGGGAGGGAAAAAAGGAGGGAAACAGTAAGGGAGGGAGGGAGAAAGGAAAGAGAGGGAATGGAAAGAACATAAAAGAAGAACAACTCTATGCCACAGGGAAATAATTTTCAAAAATGAAGAAGAACCAAAGATTATCCAGAAAAAATGGCATAATTGTCATCAGATATGACACTTCAAGAAATGTTCAAACTTCTCTGGACAAGGAAATATCATCCAAACAGAAGCATAAATATACGCAAAGAAATAAAGAAATCCAGAAGCAAATACATGAAGATAAACTTATTTTTTCTATGTCGCAGTAAAGTGTAATTGCCTATAAAAATAATTGCAATATATTGAATTGTGTTTCAATAGCACATGTAAAGAAAAGGTATGAACAAGAATAGCCAAAGAATAGGAGCATGAATCTGAGACTCTCTTATTATAAAGTCCTTACTCTACATGTGAAACATTATAATATCCCTTTAATATAGTCTCTAATTAACTAGTAATAAATGATGTACAATCTGGGGCAAGTATACTAAAAATTTTGAAGAGGTATAAATAATAAGCCAACAGAGGGAAATAAATTGAGTTATAAAAAATCCTTCCTTAAACTAAAAGAATCCAAGTAGAAGAGGAAAAACTAAGGAACTAGGAAAGCAAAATAATTCTGAAGAAGACAAACAAGGAGAATTCAAACACTCCAACTTTCATATTACTATAAAGCTACAATAATCAAGAAAAGGCAGTATTAGCCAAAAATGGATATATCGATTAATTAAACAAATTAGTCCTAAAATAGAGGCATAAAGACCTAGTCAACTGATGTTTTTATATTTGTATTTCAGATTTACTTTGAAATGATTTTAAATTTACAAATGGCTTGCAAAAATAGTAGAGTTCTTGCATACCTCTTACCCAGGTTCCCCTAGAGTTAAAAATGTACATTGCCATGGTATATTTATCAAAACAAAGATATTTATATTGGCACAGTAAGGTGAACTAAACTCACCAGTTTGTTCACTGCTATCTTTTTTCTTATTTTTAAATAGCAGACAATTTTTTTTTTTAGATGAAATCTTGCTCTTGTTGCCCAAGTTGGAGTGCAATGGCATGATCTTGACTCACTGCAACCTCCACCTCCTGAGTTCAAGTGATTCTCCTGCCTCAGCCTCCCAAGTAGCTGGTATTGCAGGCATGCACCATCACGCCCAGCTAATTTTTGTATTTTTAGTAGAGACAGGGTTTCACCATATTGGCCAGGCTGGTCTTGAACTCCTGACTTTGGGATCTGCTCACTTTGGCTTCCCAAAGTGCTGGGATTACAGGCATGAGCTACCATGCCCAGCCAAGTATTTATTAATCTTAAAATACTGAGGTTTTTTTCTTATATATATATTTTGGTGCTAATCAATGTTCATTTAATTGAGTTTCATTTGTATTTTCTTTTTCTGCTTGCTTAGTAGATGCTTTCTCTTTTTTCCTTTCGTTACCTTTCTCCAAGTTTTCTGCTTCTTTCAGTCTTTGCTTTTTCTCTTCCTCCAGGCTTCTTTTTGAGATGCTAATTCCCCTATAAATGTCTCCCTTCTTTTCATCCATGAACCCTGACTTTACAATTTGTCAACCAGCCACAGCCAGAGTGCTTGCTCTGAACCAGGTTTGGCCACTGTTGCTTATTTCACTGAAGAATTATCTTGCTGATTTTCATTAGACTTTTTCATGCATTCTTTCCTTTCCTTTGTTTTCTCATTTCTTGTTTTTCACCAATTTGAAATATCTCTGCCTTTGTTCCACTTCATTTTTTTTTATATACTCATCTTAATTCACATTAAATTGTTTGCTTCTTTTGTGTATAGATGCCGGCAGTTCACCTTTCCCAAGAAAGATTTGAAGCAAGATTTTCTATTTCCTATTATGTCTTCCTTCTTTTGCCCTTTTGTTCTGCCATGCCTGGACGAGACAGTGAGCTGGAGAGAAGGAACTGGATAGTTTGCATAACTAGACGTATTCCAGGTATTCCATGAAAAACAAGCACCTAAAAAATTGTAATTAAATTTTAACTAAAGGCCTGAATTAAAGGAGAGGATTGTGGAATATATACCAAATAAGGAAACTGTAAATTCAAAGAAAAGAAGAGATAGATGTCGAAAATGGTAGATAAGTTTTATTAACTGGAGTGAAGGTCATAGTAGAAGTATAATGAGGAAAGTTATTCAAAGTCTGAAATAATTGCAGTTCACGATCTGGAGTGTTAATTTGACACAAGTAGCAGTTGCGAGCAAGTAATAGGAACACATGCCTATATGAAATATGTTCTGCTTTTCTGTACTTACAGTGATCATCATGAAGCCTAATCTGAAAAAAAAAAAAATGTAAAGAAAAAGCAAAGTACATTGAAAATATCCTATGGATGACTCATTAACGCTATTGACTTACTTCTACTAACCACACCTGAATTAATTTCTCCACACAGTGTCAGCACTTATTTTCATGGTTGAATAGTCTTATACATAATGGCAGACAAAATTTGACCATTGTAAAATTAAAACTGCATAATAAAATCCTTCATCCACGATTTCACCAATGTCATTCCTAATAATCCATCTTCTCTTGATGCTTTCCATTCTGCATTTTTAACTAATATACACATGACAAGCTCTTAAGTAAAACACACTATTGTCCTTCATGTTTGAAGCTGTTGTTGCAAAAGTTAGTATTACATTTGTATGTAAGACAGATAAAACTAACAGCTTTATGTTTTGAGAAATATTTTAAGGAAAGTTTAAAATTATAATAATATATATCTAGCTATTATTTTTCATTCTCTGTGTGATATAAGCATATTTAATTTTGATTTGTCTAAGATGGCAACAAAACACTTGCTTTTAATCATTATTTTATATTATCAACAGCTTTATTTTAAACATTTCTTAAATCCTATGAAAACTGTTTAGATTACGGACATTATTTACATCAAATGAAGTATATATATATAGACACAGAGGTATAAATAGTGAGATCAACTTATAAGGACAAAACCTCTTACTTTTTAAAAAATGAAGCAGAACTTTAAAATAAAACTCCACCTAAAATACCACAAATCTGTGTCACAGCTCTTATCTTTTGAAACATGTTACTTCCAAATCCAAGGTGTCCTAAGTTATGTGGCTTTCATCTCTGCTGTCTTTTCAAAGGTCAAAGTAAACTTAATATTTCACTTTAACACATACAACACCCACACTCTTCAGTTGCACCTTTAGGTTTCCTCTTTGTTCAAGAAGAGAGATGGCATCATAGGCAGAAGCTTGGTTGTTCCTCACTTTACACCAACAGGACTTCTAAAACTCCACATCCAGGAGTGAAAGGCACTGATGTTTCAAGTAAGAACTGAACAGCTGGAAAAGAATAATGCACCTTGCCTGAACTCTGTTTTAAGTTCCAATCTAATATTTGGGTTTTTTTTTTTTTTTTGGTCCTAGCAAATAATCTGCTTTCTTGCTAACATTAATATTGTGTTGTTGGAATTAAATAGTTAATCTACAGTAGTTAATTAGTGTCACTGTTAAGGGGTCTTAGTCTTTATATTTATGATACAGTTATTCCCACAAAACAAAAATTTCTCTTAAGTTTATTGTAATTTTATATATTTCACAATAAGTTGCATATATTTGTAGAAAACACAATAGATATGCTATATATAGTATGTTTTATATATTGTATGTACTATATATAATGATGTAATATACATTACATATAAATATACAATAGTTTTATATTATAGACAAACGTGTGTGCATTTACATATATAGAGATTCACTAATCGTAAGCATAAAGTTATTACAAATTAATCAAATTTTTCTAACTTAATGATAAAGTACTTTGGGAACAAACAAAAAAATCATAAATGTATGCCTTCACAAACATGCCAAACTTCTAATTATTCTTCTCTAGGATTATAGCTTAAGTAAGGGACTGATAAACTTTAAGTAAAAATATACTGCTTTGTCTTCTAGCTCAAATCTTGTCTAGTTGCATGACCTTGGGAATATGACTGAACTGTGCATATCTAGGTAGTAACTTACAGACCTTTCTAGGAAAATCCTGTGACAGTCAAACAAAGCCCTGATAAGTGTATTTCAAGGGTCTTTTAACCATTTAACAAATGTAAGGTGTTTTACTTTTTCTGGTTTACATATCTAATATTTCAGACTCCTTTCGATTTTCTATCTATACTCTAGTCTCTACCATAGTGGTTCCTTTATTGCAGTTAGTGTAACCTAATACATAGCCCTATATGTGAGTTTATAATTAAAGTGAGAAAAACTCCTAAAAGCCCCTAGACTCCTTCTAAAGATATGAGATTATGAAACGCAGACATAACTCTCAGTCTGGAGGTGTGGCCAGTGGACAGGTATCCTGTTAGGCTTCTCATCCTGGATGGGTCTTGGGCTGGACTTTGATTTTTGTACCTTTCAAACAGAAAGATGTCAAAATCGGTGTAACTTTATCCCAAATACTGAACGGCTTTGGAGTTTTATTCCAGTTTACCTTCCTCAGTTCTTACTTAATTGCTTTACTGAAGCTCTCATTTCTTTTTACCAACTTCTACCTTTGTTCTGCTCTTTCTCCTGTCTTTTCATAGCTTCATTCCTTCTTAGTATCTATTAAGTGCACATGTGTGTTAATTCTCATATCTTAATGAAGATTGTAAATTTTACTGAAACTTTCACTGTGGCAAATGTTTGGCATTTAACTATTTTATTTGTTTACATCCAATTATCAGCATGATTTTAAGTCCTCGTTTGAGTCTACTTCATTAAATCATGTTTTTCATTTCTCTTCTCCGTTTGATCTTACTGGCATTTTCCTAATTCACGTTGACAATAATTCAAGTATGAAAAACTTTTACCCATCTTTAGGCTTTCCCTACTTCAGTATACTCTGTGGGTACATGTTAAGTGTTTTTTTTTCTTTGTAATAGAAAGCAGATCTGATTATTTGACCCAAACATAGATAAACCCATGATAGAGTAAAAAAGAAACATGAAAGAAGTATCTCATCCTGTAATCAAAGCCTTCCATCTCATAAACCCTCAGTTTTGTCTCTGTAAAATTAGAATAATAATATAGCCTACTTTACACAGTTGCATCAGAGCTAAATTAATATATATGAGATGTTAAGAATGCTTGGCGCAGAGCAAGCATTTAATTAATTACCTACTACTAATAATAAAACCAACATTATCATTAATACTCTATCCTCCTATATGCTCTAGCTTAAAAAAAAACAGATTTTTCCAGAACATCGCCTGAAACATCCTGTACTGTGATTCTGCCCATGGTATTGTCACTAGGTATCATCTTCATTAACCCTGTTCTTGTCATTGCAAAGTGAGTACTTCCTTTCAGAAAATTTTTTCAATTTTTTTTATCAGAAATCGTCTCTATCCCCTATTTTCTCATAATGGCAATCATTCATTTTTTTTTAAGTTGCTATGTGTTTGTTTCTCTGAGTAGCATTTAAATTATTTATTTGGAAAATATGTCAGATCGATCTTTTTAATTTCCAGTCTTTAGTAAAGTGCTCTGAATGAAGTAGGTGCTCCAAAAATGCTTGCCAACTTAAATTTAAAAATATAAAGTTTCAGACTTTCTACTTTAATATATATTAATAGTATAAAATGGTACTATTTGTGTCTGCAACCTAAATAATCTTCCTGAAAGTAATGAGACTTTTTTCTACAGTTACAGAATTTCAATTTGCTCTATCTTCCATTTTAGCTGCTTATGAAAAAAATTTCCATGTCAGATGCCAGTTTCATACTCTAATGATTCTCTTTTTAGATGGCCTTTTATAGTTTGTGCAAATTTCATTCATGGGAACACCAGCTTAATACAATTTAGCACTAAAGTGTGGTAATAAATTTTTGTTTAACATTCAAATTAGTGAGGAAATGATAAACTTATTTCACACCCAGCTAAAATGTAACCAAAGGTAGGTTTCCTAATTGAGAAACATTAGGGAAACTTATTAGTAAAAGAAACAGTATTTTCAAAAAGAACTGTTAGTATGACCAAGTCTATGGGCAATTCCCTGTCCTTATGTATTTAAGTGGGGTCATACAATTAATTTTTGCCAGTGAACATTAATCAACATCTTTGGTATTTTTGATCAAGGACATAAGGTAAAAATACGTATTTTTGAAATACTTTTGTCCAAACAGTTATGAAATAATAAGTTTGAATATACAAGCAGCCTAAATAGAGGAGTGTCATGTCATACAAGAGAATAACTCAACCTTCATCTATTAGCATCTGTCAATCAATCTAATCCCCTTTCATCTATTCATATCATTATATATAACTCAAATTATTAAACTATGAAATACATACACACAGAGAGACATAATTTTCTTGTGTTAAACACTACAATTTCAGGGTTTATTTATCACTGACTCAGCCCAGTCTATTCTAACTAATAATACTTACTAAATAAAGAATAAAATTATTTAGTTAATAGGCATTTATTTTCAGAAACAAATAACATTGCAAATACATTTTTCCCTTTGTTATAGTCATGTTTACCTGATTGGTTAATAAAATATATATTTACTATAATTTACAAATTTTATTTGCATTGAAGTCCCTTTCTTTATGTTGGCTTTTGTTTCTTTCAGTGAAATCACCCTTCTCCAAAGTGGGTCACACAGCACCGGGTCTACAGTACAAAACTAAAGGAATTTCTAAGGGAAGAAATACCCAACAGAATTTGCTAAACTTGTTTTATGGAGCATCTCCTCAGGTTAGGGTTTTTAGTTTCCTAAATAAAGTTCAATTTAAAATATAGGACAGTAACTTCTAAAGTAATATATTCTTAGTTAACTCTGATGCCAGCTCAAATGTTTTTCCTCTGGCATTTCACCTGACATTGTTTTGCATCTACCAGGAGGTAGAAATCAGCACCTTACCTCTTTGAGTTCAATTCACCCTAAAATTGCTCTGAAATAAAGAGCATGACATGAGTAAGCAATATATACTTTGCTAGAAACTTTATAAGACTGAAGAAGAGAATGTTTATTTCAGATGTCACATTGTAAAAGTTTTTTATGAATCTTCTTCATCCATGCTACAATGGATGTACTAAAATTAGTACCTCCTTACTTTCCCTCCCACAGTGTTTGGGTCTTTAAACTTTTCCTACTTTTTGCCCTATCCAATCTGAATAAGTGCATATCTCATCTTGTGCAGAGAAGTTCAGCAAATGTCTCTGAAACCTGGATTTCAACGGTACATATAGAGTCTATACCAAATACTCAACAAATTGCTTCTCCTCCTAAATAGCTGTGGTTTCTTCTCTAAGGACTTTTGTTGAACAGGGTGTTTGTTCACAGTCTCCTTTCACTTAGACGGCCTGAACTTTCACTAGTTTATTGGACCCTTTCACATCCCTAAAATGTCAGTGTAACTAACTGTTGCCTCCTCTTTTAAGACTTCTTTGGACCCTTACATTGTCCTTTGTCCTTTTAAGTTTCAATTTGGATCTCACCAGATAGTACTTATCCTATAGAGTAGCAAAAATTATTCCACTCCATTGAAACTGAAGGACACTGAGTCATTTAAGAGACTTGTTCATCCTACCTAATCATGGAAAATGAAAGGCAGAAAAACAAAAACCTGTAAAGTAGCTACAGTCAAATGAGATGAAAATCAAGGCTTAAGTAGTGAATTTAACAACATGGAAGGCATTAACGATCTGAAAATCAGTAGTATAAATGGTGATGAGGGTGCAATTCTCAATTAATTTGAATCTATAAAGAATGAGAGGAGAGAAGAGAAATAAATCTACCATTACTAAAACCTTTTAGGAGTTTCCTTGCAAATTGAAATTTAAAATAGATCATTTTATGACAGGAAAAGTGGTATTCACCAAAGGCTATCTATTTCCTTTTATGAGACAGGATCTCACTCTGCTGCCCAGGTTGGAGTGCAGTGGTGTGATCATAGCTCACTATAGACTCTAATTCCTTGGCTCAAATGATCCTCCTGCCTCAGTCTCCTGAGCAACTGGGACTACAGGTATGTGTTACCATGCCTGGCTAATTTTTAGAAAAATATTTGTAGTAATTGGGGTCTCCATATGTTGCCCAGGCTGGTCTCAAACTCCTGGCCTCAAGTGATCCTCAGGCTCCAGAGTGACAAATTTTAGGCATAAGCCACCATGTCCAGCCCTAAGGCCATTTTAATATTGGAGATACAATAGCATTTTTGTATGCTAATAAATAAATCCATTCAAAAGCAAAATGGATGACTGAAAAAGAAAGCATAGAACTTTGCTGGAGGAATGTCCTTGAGTAGACAGTAGTGCAAGAGCAGAATTGGCTTGAGTGAGAAGCATACACTGCTCACTCACTTAAGCTAACAGGACAGATGGGCATGTGATTTCAGAGACTGGAAATCTCTGGGTTCCAGTTCTCTCTCTCTCTCTTTTTTTTTCTTATTGTGTTTAGTGAAACAAAAACAACCAACTGACAATGTGATGGGAGAGGAATGCTTGGGTTTGAGGAAAGAAGAGAAGCTTGAAATTGTCATCTTCCAGGGGAGTAAGACACTGTAATTTCTGGGCAACACCACAAGTTCAGTTCAGTAGGTCAATCGAGTACATAGTGAAATTAGTCAATGTGGTTGTTTTCCTTCTGCCACACTCAGATGAAAGAGTGCAAGCATAACATTGCTGAAGAGCTGATTTAACTAAGGCTGTGGCCCTCTCAAGCAAGTACAGCAAAGCAAGAGAAGATATCATTGGCCTGAAGAAAATGAGAGGTGGTAGTAATAATGGATTGTAAGCCCAGTATATTTGAAAGATGTTTGAGTTGAGATACTTCAGTGATGTAAATACTTTGATGGATTTTGGTAAGTCAGTAGGGTGCACCTAAATTGATATTATAGAGAGAATCATGCAAAATGCTACCATTAGATTTTTGTGATCTGTTTCTATAGGGTAAGCATTGTCAAACGTTTGTCTTGAACGGTATTCATTCTGTTTCAGTAGTTTTCTTCATAGTATTTCAATCCTCCTCCTCCCCCAAAATGACAGAACAAATTTTATAAATTGCTAAGAGTTCCCTTTAATAAATAGCTTTGTTCCAATAAGAAATATTTATAACAGCCTTTTGAAAAAATAAAACACATATATTAATAATGCATATACATTTGTTTCATTCTTGAATAGCCACAATTGGTTACTAATGCAGTGTGGATGCCTGCAGGGCACTGTGTAGCTTCTTAGGTTTTGAAATTATATTTGATACTGACACCACATTGCCTATCCCACATTTATTTCAAACAGTACTTGATTTATGTCACAGAAATCACTGAAGACCCAGCTTTGCAGAGATAAGACATGATCAACAGAAAGACATGATCAACAAGAGGTGTGAGTTAATGTTGAGACTGCAAACTATTTGGAGTGAGTAGTCAGCTCGGTGTCTGACAGACTGGAGTTTGCTGAGATTCTGTGGGTGCATGAGTGTGGGGATTATGAGTGTAAGATATGACCATGTGAATAAATGACTATGGTGAAGCAGAAGTCAAGCTTACTGGAAAGAGAGAAGAGTACAAAAAATTGTGCAGCCAGGGTGTGGAGCGGATTACTTAAATGTATTTTAAAATTACTAAGGTAAGGCAGAAATGGAGTGTAAGAGTGTAACCTTGAGCTATAAAATAAAGCCACAAGAAATAAGGAAAGTAACTTAATAACAGTGACAACTAAGGGTAGTGGGTGATACAGTATGATGACACAGGAATAGAAATAGGGAAATTTTAAAGAAAAGCACAGGAAGAAAGGACAAACAGTGTAAATGGGGAATAAATAAAACTTATATTTCTCATTTCAAGCCCAAAGGTATGGAGGTTATAGGAAAACAAACACAAATGAGCCATCACTTCAGTGGGCTCCAGGAAAAGTGGTGTCTTCAGAGGAAGGCCAATTTCCCAATAGAGCAAAGTATTGAGAGGAGTATTCATAGAAAACATTGAGATTTGGAAGACTTTTAATTCTAAGAGAATGTGAGAGGGCTTAGGCACTTTGGAAGGAGGAGAGGAAGGGGACAGACAGGAATGTGCAGAGCTGATGAGGATTAGAATCTAGGAGGTATGACTGGCCCGATTCTAGAAATGTGTACTGTAACTGACATGAACAGGAATTAATGGTCTTGGTAGATTCAAGGCAGATAGTGATTGTACAGCTGTGGGTGAAGGAGAGATAGAAGAGTAAGTATCTGTGTCTCTCCTTGACTATTGTGTATAAAAACAAGTAAGTTCCTATTTCAATTATATTGATTGCCCTCTATGATCAAGGTAAATAGCCTAGTAGAGGCAAGCATTTACAACCAGAATGAGAGTTAATCCATCTGTTCTGTGAAAGACAGGTTAGCTTCTAATGGGTACATGGGCTTCCTTCTTGATGACTGTTGATAGGATTGAGCATGTCTGGAAATCAGTATGTTATTCTAATATTGATAACTCTCTTTTTTACCCTTAAGAAAGGCAAAGCAAAGATTAAGTCAAATGTATTCTTACTCACCTGCCTAAATCCCCTTCTGGTCATTTCTGATTTAGGTAAATTCCTAAGAGATGTGGTCTTAGCTTTGGGATGGTTTACTCTTGTCTCCATTTGTGGGGTCATGAATTAACTGTTAGTGTGCTGACTCACTCTGATCTCCATGGATAGAGGAGAAATGAATTGGATAATTAACTAATTATTGGATAATTAAATAATTACTACTATAATAAGAATTAATTATTTAGAATTGAAATAAATTGAAGATAAAATCTATTCATTTTTCTGCTTTTCTGGTCAACAGAGCAAGTATAATATTTTTTCTAAAGTCTTGAAATTCATCCTAAGGATAAGAGAAAATTCTATACACATTTTTCAAAAACTGGCACTAAAAGAAATTTTATATATACCTATTGTTGCTATTCCAAAATGTGTAGTGCAGAAATGAAATATGTCAGGAGTATTACTGTTAATGCCAGGCAAAAGAAAATAAGAGTGGCAGTGATATTTGTAGGAGACACATAGAACCATTGTGAAAAATTTTACTGCCAGCTGAGATGAGCAAAATATAAGCATAAGGTGTAACTCACTACGTACACCATATTGAGAAGATGAGTGATGTGGATTTAAGGGATTCCAGTGCAGTTTAATTCAAAAGTTCAGGATTATTTTGCATTAAATTTAGGACCCTGCTATGAAAGGCTGTACTGGGGTTTCCTAAACCATCACTATTTTAACTTTATTTTTCCCTTTTCCAGACTTTCATTTTTCTCACTTTCTGTTGCTTTCTTGTTTTTCTAATTGTTATCAGTATTCTTTGCATAGAACTCCTTAAATATTTCACTATCATTCTTCTTCTTCTTCTTCTTCTTCTTCTTCTTCTTCTTCTTCTTCTTCTTCTTCTTCTTCTTCTTCTTCTTCTTCTTCTTCTTTTTTTTTGAAACAGAGGCTTGTTCTGTCTCCCAGGCTGGAGTGCAGTGGCGTGATCTCAGCTTACTGCCTCCTGTGTTCACGTGATTCTCCTGCCTCAGCCTCCCAAGTAGTTGGGATTATAGGCATGCATCACCACACCTCACTAATTTCTATATTTTTAGTAGAGATGGGGTTTCATCATATTGGCCAGGATAGTCTTGAACTCCTGACCTTAGGTGATACTCACTGCCTCGGTCTCACAAAGTGCTGGGATTACAGGTGTGAGCCACTACACCCAGTCTATCATTCTTATCAATTATATTTCCAGTGTAAAGTTGGTAAATACATGATAATGATATGAAATTTACTTATGCTTGTCCTGCTCTGATCTTTTGGTTTGGTTAGGAACTAAATTGATCTTTAAAGATTATGACCTACAGACTTGTGAACTTTCATAAAACTGGGAATCAAGACAAATAGCTCTGTCTAATTAAAAGGAAAATACTTGAGAAGTAATATAAAAGTATTTCCTCTTTTTTCTCATAAATCACTCAAATTATTTTTATCATATTTTTCATACATTAAGAGAAACAGTAAAGAAAGATAGCCTTGAGATATAATACATAAGTAAATCTAATAAACAGAATCCTAAGAAAGTTAAATTTTAAGTAAACTTCCATTTTAAGTTTAATATATTTAGTAACCACAAATAGCAAGTGGCAGCAAATGTAATAATATAAATTGTTTGCACATCTATCTGTATATACATATCATACACTAGATATAACAGTAATGTAAATACCTTCAAGAAATATCATGTCTAGTCAAATAATTTTAGAATTATTTATGAAACCATTAAACACATTTTATGATGCAATTAAATACAGCAATTATCTAAAATATTTATATTTTAGTTGGTTCTAATATTAATAAAGTTTTAACAGCTTTAAATAGAAGTTTTGTCAAAATGAACAATAATATTTTAAAGTGTTCCAAAATTAAGCACTTACAAATAGACTCAGACTGGATACCAGACACCCATTGATAAAATAAGTTGTAAGTGTTACACACTATCATATAATAAACTAGAGTTGTATGCAACATTGCTTTCATATAGAATACCTGGGGTACAATTTCATATCTGTATATTTGTTCAGAATTGTAATGTTTACTGTATACATTCATTATGTGCCCTCAACAAAAGGAAAGACTATCAGTAACACAAAATGAAACCAATCCAAGCAGAGACTACTGTTGTTGCAGTAACAGAAAGAGATTCTGTGTTGCTTAGCATTGTGGCGGTTTTATAATCCATTGGGATGTGATCTATGAAAGAGTCTCTCAGAGGGGGAGAATGTACAGATTATATTGCAGTATCTTAATTAAGCAGTTTTTCAAAGAGGAAACCTTTCATGCACATAACTATCTTACCTTATCTGCTCTTGCAGGGTTGCCTTTTTTTGTATTTATGTTTATGCTTTCAAAAATACATGCAAATTTATTGGTGAAATCACAATATTTGGCTATTCTTTCTAATACATATCACAGCAATTACTGTATGTGACACCTGGAAGCAAAATGGCATTCTAACTAGTCTATCTGATTGGTATATCATCCATTAGATACATCATCCATGATTGATTTTGTATTCTATTTAGACGTAGCAATAGTTGACTTGAAATCTAGGAAATATAATGGAATTTATTACTATCAAAAGAGTGCACAACTTAGAAAAAAACTTAGACAAATAAAAGAAACACAGTCTGCTGCCTCCCCGGTGATGATCACTGTGGCTGTGTGACAGAATGAACTAGATCTGAAGGAGAATTAAACCACGATAGTGTTTCCTCCAAAAAACAGATGAAGGCTCACCTACTTGTGATTCTCTTGCAATTTGGGTATTCAAACTACTAAATGATAAAATAGCTAGAAAATATGATCATGTATTACTTGTATAAACTGACTACTGTCTTTGCATAAATTAAAAAAACATGTAGTTGTTAGTGGTATATTTTTATGTTAAGAGTAACGTCAATATAATTCAAACCCAAAGTAGATTGATTAGACAGATCTAAGCTAATAAAAATGTGAGAATTTGACAATAAATTTTACTGGGAAACTTATGTTTTAAACTCAGATTAAATGTTATCTTTAAAGTGGAAAATGTTTTAAACTGATTTTCCTTAGTTCACCAATTAAGAATTTTTTTTAGTTTTGCTTTTGTTTTTGACCCACAAAATGATATTTACGTGTAAAAGAAAACTACTCATTTAAAAAATTGTCTTGTGACTCAAAATCATTGCAAAAGAAATGTTTACAATTTCAAATATGTCTATACTCTTAAAATTTGTATTCATATTTATACATCTGAAAAAATAAGTTACCTTCACAGAAAACATTAATTATGTGATGTTTCTGGTATTTTCTACAGGATTGAGACTGTATGAAGACTTTTCTACAGAATTTGGCAACTCAAAATTCAAAGTGGTTCAGCCACCTCATAGCACTTGGAGAAAATTTCCATTTCATCAAAGGAAACTCACACCATGAAATAAAATTTTTTAGTAGTGTTCATATTGAGAAATACTGCCCAACTAATGTCAAATATGTTAATGTTTTCAAGTAGTTATAATTAGCAAGAATGAGTACTTCAGCTCTGGAGTCTGGCAATCCCAGAATGGCATTCAACTTCTGCCATGCCCCCACTGTCATTTTGAGCAAGTAATTTAACTCAGAGCTCAGTTTCATCTCATGTAAAATTGAGACAGAATGGTTTTAAGTCATAATAATTGTTGGGAAAAATAAAGACAATAATATCTATTAAGTGCTTAGAATATCTGATATAAAATAAATGGTCAATAGCTTTGTGTATATGGCAGTTGTCATAACTGTCTTTATTGTAGACATGATTGTTGCCATTCTCATCATCACCCTGTTGGGGTATGTCTCCAGCCACTGGCTCACATCTTCCTCTAATGCAATGAGGTATTGCTAAAACTGTATCACGACATACTGAAAAACTCTAACTATATTCTGTAAGTTACAGATTGTTTCAGTGAATTGTTTACATGTAGTTATAAGACATAGATAATGCAGCCACAATGGTCTGACAATATAAAGGTTTATTTTTATCATTCAAGTTGACTTCTAATGAATCCGAGGCTGTTGTTACTATTGTGGGTCCCTTTGTCTGCTTATTTTCTTCTTTAGTGTGTAGTTGTTTTCCTCATAACTGCAATATGGCTGTAGCCCTACCCAGCCTAAATCTATATCAAAGATAGAAAGAATAGGGAAGACAAAAGGTACAGAGACACAAAGAAGAAAATCCTGCAAGCCAATCAAGCCTGTCTCTGTCATCAGCTTGGCTGAGAGCATCACCAGGGATTTCTGCTTACAACTTAACAGAGCAAGGTCATATGACCAATCCAGCTATAATCGAGTTTTAGGGGATGACAATAGAGCTTTCAGCTTCTGCAAAGGCATGCTTTTCGAGAGGTAATCTAGTGTCTGTAGCCACAGAAGGGAGCAAGAGAATAACAGTAGTGTCATATAAAATAGAAATCTTTCAGTATGTGGGTCTTCTTAATACCTGTATGGAATTATTTTAGCTTCTAAAAGTATTTTTCAGAACTGTAAGTGAACTGCCTACTTTGAATGGGCTGGTAGTAAGCACAGACTGAGGCAGGGATAGAGATTTCTGTCTTCAAAAAACTGTAAAACAACAAAATGTCTAACAATCAGAGTTCTACATGCTGCAGCTTGAAAATGTAAGTAGTCAAATAAGTAAACTAGTTAATGGAGACAGCACTTTGCTGTAGCCTAAACTTTGCTGAAATGGTTCATTTACCTCAATATAGTGATGAAACAAAGGCCTCTTTTCCACATCCCCAGTGAAAGAGCACCTAGAACTTTCTGAAGTTCTAGGAGTTCTGGAGTCACCTCTACCATGCATACCATACTTCAGGGAGGAGAAAAATAAAAATAATAATATTTGAGACTGGTGATGGATCAGACATTCTAAGAACACAAATAAAATGGTACACATAAAAATTTCCACAACTGGAATAGTAAGTAAATGATTTGGAACTCCTAGATAGCATATTCATCCAATAGAGTGATGATATTGCAGGCTCGGTGAACAGGAAGCAATAAAGAAGACTTAGAAAAATACATCCTACTCCTCAGGGGAATCTGACCTTATTCCCCTCACAATTTGGGGAGAGGTAATGCTGTTTTAGGCTTGAACACTTAAACATTGATACTGAAGTATTAAAGGAAGCCAGATAAGAATGGGTTAAAACAAGAGTAGGTATGAGTAAATTTACAGGAAAACTTTGCTCAATTTAAAGAAAGATCTACATGAATATATATATAATATATCATCTCTGTCTCCTCTGGACACATTTGTTTCTGGGTATAATATGTCATAAGGCTGCATACCTCTTGTTTCCAAGAGGGAAACTGGACTGACATAAAATCCCACCTATCAAATGTGGTAAGTGAAGAGAAAAGAAAGTAAATTTTTATGGTGCCATTAAACTCCAAATCTGGTCAATCATGAGGGTTCCCTGCCACTGAATTTCACTTCATGTAGGACACATGCTGGCAAATGTTAACGAATTTTGATTTTTCAAAACATCATATACATGAAATAAATCTGTATGTACCCTTTTGAGATTGCTTCTTTCAGATTTATCCAAGATGTTGAGTGTGTCATTGCGTGTCTTTTTGTTTGTTTGAAATACTGTGTAGTTATCCTATAAGATGGATTTACCTCTATAAGATAGTTTGTTTACCACTTATCCTCTACCTATTAAATGACATCTGGATTGTTTCCAGTGTAGACTGTTATAGTTAAAGCTACTATGTGCATTTTTGTTTGGGGTTTTGTATAATTTTTATTTCTATAAGACAAATGGCAAGAGCACTCCTTTATTATTATTTTAATGGCCACAAGATATGAATGAAATTCCCCTTTTCATTCTTGATATTGATGATTTGTGTCTTCCCTATTTTTATTTTTGTCTAGCTTCCTAGAGGTTTGTCAATTTTATTGACTTTTTAAAAATAACAAGATACTTGTTTTATTTTTTTATTGTTATTTACAAATTTCATTGATTTTTGCAATAGTCTTTACTTTTCTTCCTTCAGCATAATTTTGGTTTTTGCAGTTTTTTTCTCTAGGATTCTTAAGTGAGAGAAAAAATACTGATTTGAACCTCTTTCTCATTTCTATTGTAAGCATTTCATTCTATGAAACCAATACTGCCATAACTACAGTTCACATATTTTAAAATATAGTGGTTTTAATTTAATTAATACACACTCATGCAAACACATATATAATTTCCTTTTACACCTTCTCTCAGACTCATGGGTTATTCACAAGCATATTATTTTGATTTTCTTATATTCAGATATTTTACTGTAGTCTTTCTGTTACTTTATGGTCAGAGAATATTATCTGTGTGATTCCAGTATTTAAAAATGTCCTGAAGTTTGTTTTATGTTCCAGGCTACATACAGTCTATATTGATGAATATTCCATGGATACTTAAAAAACAAAACCTTCATTCTTCTGTTGAGAAGAATTGCTCTATATAGGTAAATTACATCTGTTGGTTATGTTGTTCATATTTTCTAAATATTTGTAGACTTTCTGTCTAGTAGTTTTATCAGGTGTTGAGAGGAGAGTGTTGAAGTCTCAAACTATAATTGTGAATTTTTCTATTTCTCCTTTCAAGTTTATCAGTGTTTGTTTCATATATTGAAGTTTTGTTGTTTGGTACGTCGTATCTCAGTATTTATGTCTTCCTGATGAGTTAATCCTTACATATTCACATAATGCTCCTCTTTTTCTCTAGTATTTTTTTAATGATCTTCTACTTCATTAAATACAAATGTAACAACTCCTGTTATTAACTAATATTTGCATAAGTTTTTAAGTTTAAATCTTTCAATGTACATTTCACTGAATTTGAATTTGGTGTGTTTTTAATAAATGTCACATAGTTGGGTTAGGCTTTATAATTTACTCTTTTTTTTTTTCTTAAGACAGAGTCTTGTTCTGTTATTCAGGATGGAGTGCAATGGCAAGATTTTGGCTTGCTGCAACCTCCACCTCCAAGGTTCAAGTGATTCTCCTGCCTCAGCCTCCCAAGTAGCTGTGATTACAGATGCCCACCACCACTCTCAGCTAACTTTTCTGTTTTTAGTAGAGACTAGGTTTCACCACGTTGACCAGGCTGGTCTTGAACTCCCAACCTCAGCCTCCCCAAGTGCTGGGATTGCCCTCCTCAGCCTCCAAAAGTTCTGGGATTACAGGCCTCCTCGGCCCAGTTCCTGTCTTTTGATTGGTACATTTAGCTCTCTGAGATTTCAGGTAATTATTGTGATGTCAGAGCTTTGCCATTTTAGTTACTCTTTTGTTTTATCTGGTTGTGCTTTGTTTTTCTCTTTTTTTCCTGTGAGTATTATTTTAAGTTTCATATAGGTTTACTTAATGTTTTTGAATGTACCTTTTTGTAATTTTAAAATAAAAATTTGAAAGTTCCAAACCACCTTTCTGAGATCATGCTTACTAATACAGGAAAATATAATTTAGCAACCTCAAGAAATCAAGAATCCAATTTTTAAAATGCCACTCACTCTATCTTGAGGTAGGTTGCTCCTGAACCCAACCCTCACTATTCGAAGATAACTTAGAGAAGTGACTGCAGGCACATATAGTTTCACAATTCCTGCAAAGACTTCTCTAGACTACTTACTAAACTTAGTAAAAGGGCAAAATGTCACCCTTTTAGATATATAATGATAACAACTAGTCATTTTTCTTGTATCAGTTAATTTTAATTTGCATTAATGAAACAATATGATATACCTGTTGCTTTTGTCAATAGGGCATAATATGTGAAGATTGCTTATTTTTCCACACTGCATTAATCTCAGGATTGGTATTAGATCGATGTCCACCTCATATCCTATGTCAAAATACATTATCGCCCCCAATATTAATTCTTCCCTTCTTCCTCAGCACATAGTAGAATTTCCAAATACTTGTTGAGCAGAAGTTAAAGCCTATTTTATAGGATCTCTTAAATCTAGTTTTGGCCATGTGACTAAATTCTGGCCAATGGGATGCAAACAGAAGAAGCATATGTACCTTTCAGAAATGCATTCTTAAATAAAACACCATATTATTCTACTGTACTGTTTTTCCAACCACCTAGGTTACTGGTTGGAGTTGGAGCTGACACAGCCATTTTGGATATGTCTAATCCACTTGATGAAAAGTTTAGACAGCAACATAAAAGGTACCTGAATCTGAGAACTGAGGTTCTGAAATTACTCTGCTTATATAAGAAAGAAAGAAATTCTGTTATTTCAACTTAAATTTTATTTTACATTTTATATCACTAGTAGTTGAACATACTAATAATTAATACAATTATCAATACTAATTCTATTGTAAATGCCACTTTCACATTGGAACTTACTCAGATAAATCATCCACTAATAATCCTTACTGTAGCAATAATTTAATTTTTAAAAACTGATATCATCATGCTACTTTCTTGCTTAATACACTTGACTAGCTTGCAAATTCTATTTATATTAAAGTGAAATCATTCGTATGAGTTTTATTGTTCTGTATATTCAACTACTGCCAGCCTCCTAAACTCTATGATTTTAGTACAATTTTTTGTTCCTATTAACCTCTTTATGTTTCAAACAGGATAGCCTTATTTTTCTTCATGAATTATGATATATTACATTCTTACACATATCTTTTGGTCATAATTTTGTTTCTGTCAAATTGCAAACTCCAGGTGTTTTTAATATCTTATTACATTTTTATCCTTCAGTTCTCATAGAAAGTATGATTCTTTCTTTGAAAAAAATCTCCTTGACTCCTTGGTTTATGTCAGGTATTTTTACTTGACACCTTCATTAAAATATGTGTCTACTTCTGTACTATAAAACTTTTTGATTCATGTTTGTAGCCCCTGTTAGAATATTAATCCCATGAGTGCATACATATATGTTTCTTTTTTATTTTTCTTTGACACTGGCATCTAGCAGTAAAGCACAGCACTTAGCCATAGCAAATTATCAACAAAGGCTTTTAAATAAATAAATTTTTCAAAATTATTAACACTTCTCCTTCAAAATGGTGACTTTAGCACTTGACTCACTGACTTTCTCTATACAACATGTCATGAAACTTAAGGTCTCTGTGGCAACTTATTCTTTCTGCTCCTCAAACTATTACCAATTTTCCCCCATTCTATTTCAGTTATGTAATATCATCTTTATATCATGAACATTTGATACCACCAAAATGTCAGCCACTAAACTCTCTTCAAACCTAACATTCTGCTTACATTTTTTCTTCAATTATTTCTACTGCCTTGCAATTGATTTCAATGGTACTCCAATCTGATGACTATACTTTGACTCTCTACTCCTCCAACATTATAAACTACTTCTAATGTATTTTATACTTTATACTAAAGTATTTACACTAAAATACTTCAGAACGTATCTCAGGAAAAAGTTACAACCCAGGATTAATCTAACTTTTGATGTCCTCTGTGAGTGTTGTCAGGTGGTTGATCGGAAACCAGGAACACTACACTTCACGCAGGGCCTTGACATTGCCCATTAATAAGGAAATTATTATTTTTTGATTCTCTACCTGAAAAAGATTAACCCCCAAACCAGGTAAATGATTTAGAATCTTTTCCACTGAAATGCCAGAATTATATGTGAATTAATGAGATAATAAGAAAATAGGAATAATTCAAGGTTTGTTAGTTCAGTTGCTCAGCAACATCATCAGGGAACCAGGTCCTGTCTATGTTGCCCGCCTCACCTCTTGGTATTACCTTCCTGCATGATCATGAGATGGCCATAGCAGTACTAACACTGTGTGAAGACAGGATGATATCTAGAGAAGAGAGGGGTTTTGCTCTAGCAACTATCTGCTTTATCAAAGAGAACCTTTCCCAGAAGCTGACCAGAGGCTCTCTCTTGGGTTTCATAGGGGAATAATTAGCACCATATGCATCCTGTTACTAATTACTAGCAAGAGATTGCGACCACAGGAGTCTGTTATATCAGCACTCCCCAACATTTTCAGCACTAGGGATAGATTTCGTGGTAGACAATTTTTCTGGGGCTGGGGTATAGCGGGATGATTTGGGGTTGAAACTGTTCAGGCATTAGATTCTCATAGAGTGTGGGACCTAGATCCCCTGAATGCGCGGTTCACAGTAGGGTTTGTGATTCTATTGGAATCTACTGCTGCTGCTGCTCTGACAGGAGGCCTTGCACAGGAGGTAATACTCGCCCACCACTCACCTCCTGCTGTACGCCTGGCTGCAGACTGGTACTAGTCTGTGACATGGGGAGTGATGACACCTATGTTACAAACAAGATTATTTATTTTCGCATAAAGTAGTTAAAAACTTTCCATAAATAAATGTAATGGTCAACACCTCCACAAAATTAAATCTTTGTTAGCAACCAAAAAAAGACATGGCTTTTGACAGGCAACCAGCATCAGGAAAGTAGTGTCACAGAAGTCAAGGAAGCAACGGGTTGAAGGAGATCTTAGTTAACTAAATACGATGATTCTGATTCAAAGGAGATCTAGAAATAACAAACACACTGATAATATGAAGGTCATTTATAACTTTTGCCAAAGCACTTTTGTAGAACGACAGGAGTACACAGACTGGGAAGGAAATAGTTATAATATCTCAAAAACAACCCATTCTGTGAACGGTATTGTCATATCTCAAAAACAACCCATCCTATGAATAGTATTGTTTAGGGCATACCGTCCTTAACTCTAAGATCATCTGCTTTAAGTTTTAGCAGGAGGAAAATAAATAGAAAATGGAAATTGGAATATATAAATGGAATATATAAATGGAAATTGGAATATATAAATGATAGGTTGATTGGTGGATTGTTACATTAACTATTCTACTTGGAGTTTGGGGAAATAATCTAAAAATAATCCTTTGAAGATAAACCTTAGAAATAATGTTTGTTTATGCTTTGGATGGGAATGCAACTTATATGGAATCCTGTGGAATTTGTTAATGTCTCTCATTTATCCTAAATGACAGATTCTTCTTCTGCAAGACAACTGAGGAATTCCTTTTCGGTTATTCCGCACTTACTGCACAGAGATATAGAGAGAACAGGTGAAGAACTGATGACAGGGAAGGCATTAGTTCTAGGGAGGGTCTAGTGTTGATCACTGTGTTAGAAAAAGAGTAATTTAAGAAATGTTGTAAATATTCATAGTATCACATTAGCACATACAATAATTGTGAGCTCCATAACGAGGCGTGCTGTTATCTCTCTTTCTAGGACAGTTAATAGTTCCTAAAATGCTCTGATACACTACAGTGCTACCATGAAGGACTGAAACCAAGTGGTCTCTCCAGGGCATCATAAATCTTAGTTTTCATTTAGAATATAGAAACCATAAAGAACATAAAACAATATTTAAGCCTCAGAGAAGGCCAATTTCCAATACAAAATGGGATTGTTATGAGAGTAAAGGAATGAACAGATGAGAATAGGAACACTGCAATTTACACAAGGCTGCCAGAAACAGAATAAAAGAGGCACAGGAGCCCCGGGGACTCTACATGATAGAGCAGTGACCAGAAAACTGAAATGGTCCACATGGACTATTCATTTTTTCAGCCATCTGTACCAAAGACTGTAGAATAACAAGATTTCAATGATATTGCTGAAGACAGATGCTCAAATGATTTTAAATTATACATATTTAAACTTTGTATGAATTATGTTAAGCAGCCATCATTTAAGGTGAATATGCAATAGAAATAATATGCTTTGACAAAGCTTTGAGGTAAAATAATTGCATGGAATTAAGTCACAATACATTATAATTTTATAATTATATACAACATCTTTAAACTTTCAAAGCCATTAAAGCATAGCAGGAATTTAATGAGATATCTAATTTTGTGTACATCTATTGCATTATTCATTTCTTAAAAGTTCCTGTGAGTCAAAATGTGGGTAGGGACCTTTCAGACTGTTTACCTCTCAATAATATATTATGGGTCTATTTCTATAAATTCCTTGGGGTTTGCAAAAATAACAGATAAATTTTCTTACAAAAATCAAAGAGCATCTTTATTTGTCTGTTTAAAAGGAGGACACTTTTTTTGGTAAATCTTTATTAGAATAGTTGAATACCCCAAATATATCAACATACTTTATTGTATGTTATTTATAGTTGAAATTAAAAAAAGTAATAATTGACTTAACACCAAAGTAACAGATAATCAAAATTAACATTTAATAAGCATATATGATATAGGGGACACTCTTCTCAATGTTTTAGTTGTTTTCACCCATTTTATCTTCATAACAATTTTATGAAATACTGGCAATGTTTTCAAGGAATTTTATAAATTTGTTAACTAGAACACAGTGTATTTCACTGAGGATATTGAGGAGCTGGAGCTTAACACTAGGTAGTCTGACTTCAAAATCTGCTTGTAAATTGTTTTGACTCAGAACAGTAAATCATTAATAATTTTATCTAAAATAATTTTGCATATAATGCTGGTATAGTGTATTGAAATGATGTAAAAGTATTAATGCAATACAATTTAAGGATTTTCCAGGAAAATATAATCTCTTTCATTCTTCTCATTGTGTTTGTTCTCAATCCAGTAATAAATGACTACACCCCTTTGCTTAAAATAATTCAGTAAAATAAAAATGCTTATGGGTAGGAAAATACTTCATGTTGTAATTAATTACCTGTTCTCTTGTATAGAATTTCTAAAATGTGGTCAGAAAAGAGTCCTCATATCAAAATTACCAAATGTGCAAACTATTTAAACATTTCTAGACATATCCCATTTCTGCTCGTGGAGACAGAAAATGGGTACTAAAAAAGTTTTCAGGTAATTTATATGCACAGTAAATTATTAAACCTTGACTCTCAGAAAAATTCATTATATATCTTTTCCTAAAAGTAAGACATGGTGGGGAGCTTGAATATATTGGATAGCTCAAATTGTTGAGCTGTGATGAGACTAAAGATGGAAGATAACAAGAAACAGTCATAGATTCTTGTATACATTAAAATGCTACCGAGAGAGTCCACTGACTAAGGATGGTTTCAAATCATCAATTCTTTTTGTCAAAAGTAAATGTTTATAAAATATTGCAAAATATTTTCAACTATTTAACATATTCAAAAATATGACCTATTTGTTTTTAGATTGCCCTTTACAAAAAAGTAGTTAAACTATATTAAAATATTTAGAAATTCATATGAATTGACTGTTACACACCAAATGTCACTAAAATACACTGTAGTATGACCTTTTTTTGTTGCTTTTACAGAATCATGGTCTCCATTGCTTTAAATGTCTACATAATTGACTATCATTTTAAGGTCTTTGAAATATATAATTTCTATTACAAATTATTGTTGAAAAGGAAATTTCTTTGTATTTTGAGAAGTTTTAAAAGCAAAACCAAGACCTATGCATATGTCAATTACCCCATATTAAATTATTAAAATAAAAAAAATTCTGTTTACAAAAGTATAGAATTGTGTGGGAAGGAGGTAAAGAAAAGTTAAAGGAAAGACAACGGGTTTAAAAATTCCTATCTTCCTCAAATGCTCCAATTTGAGCTGGAATACAACCCAAGCAATCTGCAGGGTGTCAGTAAGAAACAGAGCAGCAGATGAGTAGGAATTGACATCTGTGGCTTGGGAAAGAAATTGGCAAGGAGAGCAAAAAAAACAAGTAGTTAAAGAGCTCTAAATGGCTATCAAAATATAGGCTTCTGAAAAACATCGGACAGCTTAAATTCTTGTTTTTATTATCTTCCCCTATTAACTAATACATGTTTAGGAGGATAGTTGTAAGTAAGAAACAAATTAGTCATTCTGAAAATATATAGTCATGCTGTGGAGGATAGAAATTCAAAGCAGTATTTTGCTATATGGAGTTGATTACTGATAATACTTAATGTACATCAGCAATACTTTGCAAAATACATTTCAGGTTCCATCAGTGATGTTGTTACAATGCTCCTAGGATTGTACTGTTCAGGAACTTTCTAAGGTTTATATATAATGTTTCCCTTCAGAAAACAAAACCAAGGAAATGAGTGATACGTATTGTTTTCTATTTTCCATGAGTTATAATAACAAATTAATTATCAAGATGAACTAGAGAGTAAAGATATTAAGTCAATACAGGGCCTATGATTCTAATACAATCTTCTATCATTATAGACAATGTACAAATCCATTATCGGAAACCAAAAGTCATATTATTATATTAAATACATTATAACCAAATGCTTGAGAACACATGTATATGATGATAAAGATATAAACAAAAAATATTAATCGATAAAACACTTTTTTGCTGTGATTTTAAATTAGACTTTTCTTTATTTATGATTTCTAGGGACAATTTATAAACACAGTTAACCCCATGATAAAACTAGCCCATAATAACAGACATTTAGATGCAATGTGTATTTTTAATTGGGTCCCATTTTTTAAATAAGAAAATAAAGTTCTGACTTTTTTCCTCTTGGCATGTGGGGTGGGAGAAATGGAAGGAAATTACTGAAGGATAATGTTGGGTCCTCAGTCCAGCATACTGTCAGTTGTGCACATAATAAATTTTACCAGGTTTAATTTTGTGTTTTTTTCTGATGGTAGAGACAAGCAGGTTAAAAATTTGCTTTTTGTTATTCTTGCTATAACCTGACTAACACATCTTACTTCTTAAGAATTTGGGGTTTGTTTATTGTGTTTTGGTGGAATACTATGATATTACATATAGAAAAATAAGCAAACTAAAACATCACATCATCATTCTCAATTCTTCAAATTTCCATAATTAGAACATCTTTATAAGACAAATCACAACCATCAGGGTACCATAGTTGAAATAGCAATATTTCTAAAATACTGTGTTCACAAAACATTTTGCATGCATAATAGATGTTAAATTTTGGGTATATTTGAAATTTTGGTCTAAATCATTTTAGCATCTTTACTATATATTTTAATAATAAATGCAATTCATGGCTGCAAAAATGAAATAAAACATTGTAGATGTCTTCTTTTCTAGCCTATTCTTTACTAAGTTCCTCAGTAACAGTCTGTGCAGTGTCCTATGCTAATTTACCTGTAAGCCCTGCTACAGAAAATGTTTATTAATTCAGTTAATTTATCATTTGGCTATCTTCTGCATTCTCTAAGAAGCAGCTAGAATTCATCTGTGGATCCAGACAACCTTGGCTGGCCTAATTTGTACTGAGCCACCCAAATGGTTATTACAGCAGTAGGACAGCACTTTCACCATGGCCTTTGGCTATATTTGTATGTCCATTTTAATTCTTTGCAGTATGCTTCCCAGTGACCGACATTCTTCTCTTGGGATGTTTCTTATTGACATTCAAATAAAATACTCTTAAAGCAATGGATTGGTTTTGGTATAATAATGCAACGTTATTTCAAGAACCATGAATTACAGGATACTTCTTAATATATATAAGGATTTTAGATTCTTCTACACATCCTACCTAAATATGTTTTAAAAAATAAAAAGGAGGAGGCTAAATATGTTTTAAAATAATAAGAAGTGGTAGTTGTGGCCCATAGGTAACTATCAACAACAATTCCTTGATTGACTGCATGAACTAATGAGTAAATTGACCTCCCTTATTTTAATGGTAATTATTACTGCTGATTTCAAGTTTGGATTTAACTTGTTTCATGGTTTTAATTCATATTTTTAATAACCTGATATAACTCACCTCAAAACATGTGTTTTACCTATTGGGGCTATAGTTTCTGCTTGGTGAGGCTCTACACTGCTTCAGGCACTTCACAAATATTTATTGAGTGCCTACTACGTGCCAGTGTATAAAATTAAGTTATGTGATAGTTGACCTGGAAAAGTTATATGCTTACCTGTAGTGTTGACTGGATCCAATACTGATTCTTGACAAAATAAGGATGAGCCAGCTAACTAATAATTTATATATTTTTTTTAAGTCTTAGCCTTTCCTAATGAGCTTGTTTGTTGTTGGCTTTTACCTGCATAATCTGTTAGACAGTCTTGACTAGCTGACTTCAGGATATAAAAGACCCCAATTGAAAACTTTCGTGGGAGTTCTAAAAACAAGATTTCTCACATATATTACATTATCATATTCCAGACAAAGCACACACTTCAGGATGCTGTTTCTATAAGTCTGGTAAAGCCCTAATACCTGCTTGTGTTTTCTTTCTCCTGAAGTAACTAATATATCCTTTTCCTTTAATAAAGTCTTATATGAAAATGCTAGGTGGTGTTTTATATGTGTTTTTAATTAACAAACTGTATAATCTTTGTAGCCAATTATGGAATGAGTAGATGGAAATTCAATATTCTACAAAGACAGATATTGCACTCTTTCGGAACATACAATATCATTTTTCTACTTCATTCTACCCTCTCTGAAGATAATCTTGGTCTTCTCCTACCACTTTATGTGCCATACATATGCTATTTTTTTGTTGTTGTTTGAGACAGAGTCTCAGTCTGTTGCCCATGCTGGAGTGCAATGGCACAATCTCAGCTCACTGCAGCCTCCGCCTCCTGAGTTTAAGTAATTCTTTTGCCTCAGCTTCCTGAGTAGCTGGGATTAGAAGTATGTGCCACAATACCTGGCTAATTTTTGTATTTTTAGTAGAGAAGGGGTTTCACCATGTTAGTCAGGCTGGTCTCAAACTCCTGACCTTGTGATCACGCACCTTGGCCTCCCAAAGTGCTGGCATTACAGGCATGAGCTGCATGCCTGGCCTGCATATGTTATGTTCGATGGAGAAACTAAGACTTCAAGGACCCTAAATCTTCTCTAACTTACTGCAATTAATACTTTCCATAATAAATAAATTGTTCAAATTAAAGAACATAGTTTATAATTTTTCAAATATTATGTTAATTATATTAGAGAAAGTGCTGAAGTTTGAAAAAAATGGAGAAATCTTTTAGTATAGATTTGTCATTCTAAATAAAAATGGTTACAAATATATTTTTGGAATAACCAATTTGAGATGTTATCTAAATAATTATTTTATTTTGCTAGAAAAAGGTTTAAAATCTTCACTAGTTCCTTTCTGCTACCAAGCCAATAACTTTATGGATTTTTATTAGCAATCAGTTGTTATTCTCATTATGATCATATTCAATTATTTCTTTTATATGATTATTATGATTTATTTTATAAAACTGAACAGGTGGAGGCTGTTATAACATGAAGGCTTGCTCTCTCATGTACCTGGTGGTGGTTACGGGCTATAGGCTGAGACCTTCAGCTGGATCTGCTACTTGGAACAGCTACCTAGGACCTCTTCATGTAGTTACGTGTCTCCCTCACAGCATGATGGCTGCATTCCAAGAGAAAGCATCCCAAAAAGAACAAAGCAGAAGTTCATAATGTTTTTATAACTGGATTTAGAAGACAAATAGCTTTACTCTTGGCATGTGCTACTGAGAGAAGCAGACACAATAATTTAATGAAGTTCAAGATGAATGGACCCTTCTAATCAACAGTAAAAGTATCAAAGTTACATTACAAGAACAGTATGTGAAAACAGATATACAGACCCTATTCAGAAAGAGGAACTAACTATATTGCTATGACTACCGTGTGTGAAACTCCTCAACTCCATATTTTCCTAAGCAGTTTCTATGGTTTGAATATTTTTGCTCCCTGCAAAATACATGTTGAAACTTAATTGCCAATGCAACAGCAGTGAGCGATGTGACATTCTGAAGTGATTGAATCATGAGGGCATCTTGTCCTAAATGGGATTTGCTCCTCTAATCAAAGGACTTGACAGAGGGAGATTGTCCCTTTTTTCTCATTTCACCTTCTGCAATGTGAGAACACAGTGTTCCTCCACCTCCATTCTGGATGATATTCGAGGTATACAAGGTGCCATCTTGGCAATAGAGACGGGATCCTCATTAGAAAATAAACCTGCTGGCAAATTGATCCTGAACTTCCCAGCCTCTAAAACTGTGAGAAATAGATGTCTTCTCTTTATGCATTACCCAAACTGTAGTATTGTGCGATAGCAGCACAGACAAATACAGCAATGAAGAAAATTCTGATCATTAAAATAGCAACCTTATCCAAGTGCCTAAGACAATAAATGTAAGAGATCCATATTAAAATATGTCAGCAACTAACTTCAGAACTATTTAAACATTAGAAAAAGCTGATCATTACAGTTCCTGTCAGGATAAGGATGGAGGGATAGCAGGAAGGTCACAATTGAAGAATTAAATAGGTGAATGGTATAAAGTTTTTAATATAATGGATCAAGGCTTCCAAAATTCTGGTGTATGATGGCATCCAACAAACAATTTGGTGCCTAGAAAGATAATCATTCACATGTGAGAACAGAAAAACAATGCAAATATTCAAGTATGTTCTCGTCTTCAGTGCCCTATTTTTTAAGAGTGATCTCACAGTATAAGCATGCACAATCATTGCTGAAGATATTCAATTTCTTCAAAAAAATTTATAAATATCCATTTGGACAGAGTTAGAGGAAGCATCTGTATTTCAAAAGTAGCATGGAAGATATGTGGTGATTGTCCAATAGTCAAATATATTGATTTTACTTTTATTTCATTTTCTTTTTAGTCTCATCATTCTGTTGCTCAAAGTTTTTCTTAAATTCTCTAGTTACAGTTTAGTTATCCAGACTATAAACCTCCTACTAGATAATTTTCTCTCTCTTTCTGTGCATTTGAGTGTGTGTGTATGTGTGTTTGTAGAGTCATTCACGGATCTCAGAATTGTAAATCTAGTGCTTCATTTAGCATCTCAATTTAGATTTTTGATAGTTATCGATGCATTTGTAGTAGAAAAAAGTAAAGTGTTTTTCTTGCACGTTTTCATGCCTCAGTTAATGCTATTCCTGCTACTCAAGAGTTGCAACACAGAACCTTAGAGTCATCTTTGTTCTCTTCCAACAGACCCCATATGCAATCCATTACCAAGTACTGTGGATTCTTCCTCATAAATAGATTTAGAATCTATTATCCAATATGTGCACTGTTACCATCCTGGTCAATATCAATGCTATCTCTCAATTGAATACCTGCAGTAGTCTTTTAAATAATGTTCTCTGATATGGTTTTGATATGTCCCCACCCAAATCTTAACTTCAGTTGTATCTCCTAGAATTCCCACATGTTGTGGGAGGGAACCAGGGGGAGGTAATTGAATCATGAGGGCTAGTTTTTCTTGGGCCATTCTCATGATAGCAAATAAATCTCATGAGATCTGATGGGTTTATCAGGGGTTTCTGCTTTTGCTTCCTCCTCATTTATCTCTTGCCTCTGCCATGTAAAAAGTGCTTTTCACCTTCTGCCATGATTCTGAGGCCTTTCCAGCCATGTGGAACTGTAAGTCCAATTAAATCTCTTTTTGGTCCCTGTTTTGGGTATGTCTTTATCAGCAGCATGAAAACAAACCAATACATTCTATTTCCACCATCACCAGCACCACTTCCTTTGTCCCAGAAAATCATTCCATAATATAAAACTAGAGTGAGTAGTTTAGAAGTAATGAAGATCATTCCTTTAACCTAAAATTTCTAATGGATTGTTGTTTCAATAAAATAAAATCAGTATCTCTGCCATGACTTATATACCTTTCAAAAGCCAAAAGCTGCTGTTCCCGCACTACTTTTCAGACTTCATTTTCTATCATTCTCCACTTTTTACCTGATTCAATTACCTAGCCCCTTTGCCCTTCTTCAGATAGGCTAAGTACTGCTTTATCTCAGAATCTTTAAACATAGTATTGTCTGAAAATTTTTTCCATTAAATGATCATTGTACATGTCCTAGCTAATTGTTCCAGTACAGGAAAGGCTTTCCTTAATTGTCTAGCATATTCCATCCCCAAAGGACTATTTCTTAAAATCTTTTCAGTATTTTAAAGTATTATCAGCGCCGGGCATGGTGGCTCATGCCTGTAATCCCAGCACTTTGGGAGGCCGAGGCGGGTGGATCACGAGGTCAAGAGATCGAGACCATCTTGGTCAACATGGTGAAACCCCGTCTCTACTAAAAATACAAAAAAAAAAATTAGCTGGGCATGGTGGCGTGTTCCTGTAATCCCAGCTACTCAGGAGGCTGAGGCAGGAGAATTGCCTGAACCCAGGAGGCGGAGGTTGCGGTGAGCCGAGATCGCGCCATTGCACTGGAGCCTGGGTAACAAGAGCGAAACTCCGTCTCAAAAAAAAAAAAAAAAAAAAAAAAATTATCTGACACACTGTATATTTATTTTATCATTAATTCATTATCTATTTCCACCATTACAATGTAAGTTACTGAAGTATAAGACTTTATCTGGTTCAGCTATTGCTTCATTTCCGAAGCTTAGAGTAGGCCCTAGTAAGGAATAGGTATTTAATAGGTATTTACATAAATAAATAACTCACTAAAAATGTAATGTAGATTCAAATATAATATTAAATTTGTTAGATTTTCAGTATCCTAACTCTTGATTATGTAACTCTGGCTCACAAAAAACTGAGAAAGTGTTTAAATTTTAGATATTCATGAATGAGTTTGATACGCCATATTCAATCAAAGTTTTCAAAGGCATTGAAGTCAGGATTCTTTTATTTCTTGACTCTGTTAAGTGTGCTCATCCCTGGATCACTCTTATTTGCTCAAATTACAAAATTTTAGTAAATCTTTTGTGAGAAACAGTGTAAGACCCAGGAAAGTGCATTCTCCCTGCTATCATGTTTTCTCTTTTTAACTTTTGAGTGACTTATTTGATGATTTGGGAATAAAGATAAAATAAAATTTGCTTCAGTTTTGAATATTTGTATAATGATGACTTTATTAAAATAATTTGTGAATATTTCATTGACCCAATATAACATTTTTTGATTGAATCAATAAAATTGATTGATTCAATAGCCCTGAAGAAATCTTTTCTTTGAGGTTTTGACAGAATTCAACTGTAAGTTCTTGGGACCTGGTTCTTTTATTGGGGTAATAATTTTTTAATGGTATCTTTTTATATTTTCTATTTTGATTAATAAATTTCTATTACAAAATTTATTCTCTCTCTCTCTCTTTAGTTATGTTTCCTAATGTTTTTAGCAATATATCTTTATTTTAAAGACTAGATCTTTAAGAAATCACTTGATATCAACATACCCAAATATATGCTACAATTATTTTAACCGAAAATTTCATAGTAAAATAGAAAAACTGCTATCAATTTGCATACAAATTCCAGTGAAAATATTAACGATGTCAGTGAATCTTGATAAGAGGTTGTAGATTGTACAACAGGCATATATCAGCCAGTTTCCTGATATATCTTATTTTAAGCACTAATTTTTTAAATGGATTGAGCATTTTCACTGTATTTTTCCTGGAATGATTAAAGAATAATAACTTTAATGACAGTGAACATTCCTGTGAAAAAAATAAGTAGGAGTAAGAGACTTAGAAAATTTCCTGTATTTAATAGATGATAAAATACATGTAGATGATAAAAATATATTGAAATATGCATATATTGAAAAATGCTAAACTATAAAATACATAATCTGATAAAACACGTACCCTAAATAAATAGAAAGACAGTCCAGAACTCCTTCCTTCCTTGAGTGTGAAGTGAGCACCCGACTTTGCTGTGGACCCCAGCACTAGGCCACTCCAATGAAACTCAACCAGACCAGCCCCTGCTGCCCCAAATTCCAGTCTGGCATCCTTGGACTAAAACTCCAGGCCTACTCTAACATCAGGCCAGCCCCACAGCTTCAGGCTCTGGTCCAGAACATGATTATCCCGCTTTTAGGCCTGTCTTAATGCCAAGCAGCTTTCACAATTCAGCCTTCAGGTCAGCCTTCAGGTCATAGTCTCAGGATTCAGGCTCATTCTGCCATGGTCCCCACAACCCCAGATTTTAGGCTTTTACCACTAAACTCAGTCTCCAGAACATCTCCTGTCCACCCTGGCTTTAGACTTTCCCCCACATCTCAAACTCCAGGCCCACCCTGATACCAGGCCATCAACCATTCCATCAACCCAGGCTTACATAGGCTCCAGGCCTGCCTTCATGAACCCAACACACAGGTATACTTCAGTAGATCAGAGTGCCAGTCTAGACACCTGAGGATCCATGCCCACATGAGAAAATCCTAGCTGCAGTATCACTATGGTGGACCCGAGCTTCAGACCTAACTATGGATCCAGGATCCAGGATCTAGGTTAGCCCCTTTGGACCCAGACACCAGGTTCACTCTACCTTCTTACCCAAGAACCAAGCCTGCCCGAGGATTTAGGCAGCAAGCCCACCTGAGGATCCCACTAGATAATCTGCCCAGAATCTCTGGACCAGCTGATTGTTGAAGGGCTTTCCCTGCCATTGCCAGTCTGTAAAGACTGTAGTATGTATGTAATTATTCAAATGCACAGACACCAATGTATGGTGATGAGAATCATGAATAATCAGGTATTATGACACTGCCAAGGGAATAAAATAAAGAATTAGAAGCTGAACCATAAAGAAATGGATATTTATAATCTTTCTGATAATGAATTCAAAATAATCATCATAACAAAGCTCAGTATACTACAAAAAAAAAAACAAAAAAAAAAACAAAAAAAAAAAACAAAAAAAAAACCCCAAGTAGGCCACTAAACAAAATCAGGAAAACAATACATGAACAAAATTAGAAATTCAACAAAAAGAAATAAATCTTAAAAAATAATCAAATAGAAATATTTGAGCAAAATGGCACAATGACTGAACTGAAAAATTTATAAAAAATCTTCAACACCAGGCTTAGTTAATCAGAAGAGAACTGGTGAACTCAGAAACAGATTATTTGAGATTATCTAGTAAGATAACAACAAAACAAAGATAACAACAAAAACAACTAAAAGAAATGAAAACAAACAAGGAGATCTATAGGAACTATGGGGAACCATCAAGTGACCAAAGATATGCATTATAAAAATAAAAAAATAAATAGAAAAATAAAATAACAGAACGCTTATTTAAAGAAATAATGAAAGAAAACTTCACAAATCTGGAGAGAAAAATGGACATCAGATTCAGGAAGTCAAAATAACCCCAAATAAATTAAACATAAATATATCTTTTTTGAGACATGTTATAATCAGTTTTTTTAAAGTCAAAGAAAAAGAGAGACTTTTGAAAGCAATGAGAGAAAAGCAACTCATCACATGCAAAGGAATCTTTATAAAACTGTTAGCTGACCTTTCAGCAGAAACATTGAAGGCTAAGAGAGTGTAGGATGATCTATTCAAATTGCTGAAGGAAAAAAAAAATCTGCTTGCTAAGAATACAATGCCAAGCAAGTCTGTTCTCCAGAAATGAAATATTAGAATGGCTGTTATCAAAAAGATAAGTAGTCTGCTAATGAGGATGTGGATATAAGGAAACCCTAGTATGCTGCTGGTAGAAACTTAAATTGGAACCATCACTTTGGAAAACACTATAGAGATTTCTCAAATTTTTAAAAAATAGAAAGACAATTTGGCAATTCTACTTCTGGATGTATAATCAAAGGAAAAAAATAAAATGAATGTAGTATCAATCAGCCTTAAAATAAAAGAAAAGTCCTGTCATTTGCAAAAACATGAATAAATATGCAATATGGTACGCTAAGTGACATAAGCCAACCACAGAAAGACAAACGTGGCATGATCTCACTTACAAGTGGTATCTAACATAGTTGCTCAGAAAGTAGATAGGTGGTTGACAGTAGCTGTGGTGGTGTGGTACCGGAGAATAAGGAGATGTTGTTGGTTAAAGGGTGCAAAGTTTTTGTTAAACAAGATAAATATGTTTTGAAAATCTAATGTACACCACAGTGACTATAGTTAATGATGTACGGGATTCTTGAAAAATGCTAACATATATCTTAAATGTTCATAAGCAAAGGAGAAGAATTTAAGGAGATAGATGCCTTACTAGCTTGAAAATTATTCACACACACACACACACACACACACACACACACCCCAAAATACAATTTACACTGTAAATATATTTAATTTTGACTTGCATATAAGTAATTTAATTTAAAAAATGCATATAAGTAAATATAAGCAAACAAGTAGAAGTAAAAAATGTGAAATAATTGAAGAGGTAAGAACAATCTGCAAGTGTTTACAAAAGTGAGAAGATATATGAAAACAATGTGAAATATAATTTTCAGATAAACATTACAATCATTAATATATTTTGATATAACTGCCATATATGAAAATTATGTAAAAATAGGTATTTTACTTATTTATGCAGATAATCTGATAATTAGAAAATGAGGTTTTAAAAGCTACCATTTATAATTATGTCAAAATTTGTGACATCTTTAAAGTACATGCAACCAGATGTGGGAAAGATAATCATGAAACATTTTAAAAGTTATTGGAAGTTATTAAAGAAAGCAGCAATGAAAACCTCGTTTTTAATTAATTAATGGTGTCATTATCCATGTGAAAAAATGTAAAATCAGAAAAGCTTTTGTACATAAAAGCAATTACAAAAAACATATAGATACATGGAAACTAAAATTCATTGCTGCTTGAGATGTCAATTGGTAAATTCAGTTTAGAAAACTTTTGACATCATCTAATAACATTTAAAATATCACATGCCCTATTATACCACAATTTTTCTTTCTGCTGTTTATAAATCTTCTCCTATGTGCACCGTAACGTACATAATGGAACGTCCATAAGCTTTAGATTATTATTACTGAAACTAGCAGTAACTTGAATATCCATCACAAATATTGTAGCTGATTAAATAATTGCATGTTCAGTTAGACTTTATACTGCAATAAAAGGAAGAAACAGTAGCAGTGTGCAGGAACATGGATATATTTTGAAATGTAATGCTGCAGGAAATAAGTTAGCCAAAATGAACTTGGAATGTATTACTACATAATATGCAAAACTAAATTCAAAATATGCAAAACTAAATTATAGTTTAGGAATAAAAGGTGATAAAGCTATGAAGAAAATCAGAACAGAAGAAAATCTGTCAGAAAAGTATTTATCTGAAGGCAGTGGGCAGGCCTTATAATTCAAAAAGAAGAATTTAGCAATCTATAGGTTCTAGTTTCTGATCACAGGAATTAGAATATTGTTTACACAATTGTTCACTTTATTTTACAGTGTACTTAAATACTTTATATATATATATATGTTATTCTGTATGTATATAATTGAAAAATACATTAGTACTGAGTACATAGAAATATAAATGATAAAATAATGGTGATCTTTGAATGTGGGAAATGGGAAACTACAGACAATTTTGACAAATAAAATATTAGAACTGAGTACAGAATCTGGTCAGAATTAACAGTGACTATTAATACTTAGTTGGTGCTAGGATACAGACTTATTAAGGGAGATTAAAGTGGAATAGTCTTGGATATATACATGGGGAAAACAAGGGACTTTAAAGAAGACAAGAACACAGATTTCAAAAAGAAAGAGATATTTAATAACAGTTGAAATATTGTATTTCAATATTTTTAAATCATGCCTCTACAAAAGCATGATTGAGCTAGTAGTAGAAGTATAAAAAGAAGCTGGCTTTGGTTGAAGCAATATATAACAATTATAAGTATATTCTATAAAGATGTAAGAAAAATAAAAAGACTTTTTATTTTTTTATTTTTTAAGACTTTTCTTTCCTTAAAATATTTTAAAAAGTATGTGTTTACTTGGTGAGGACAAAGCAGAACCAGCTCTTTGGCACCAGCTGTTTCATCCCCAGACTTTGGTTCCCCCTCTGGTTCTGCCTCACTTCACGGACAGGAGGCATAGCAGGTTTACCCAGATGAACTGAGAAGGTCAGGTCAGGGCGGGGAGAGGAGCATCCGGCATGCCCCCGAGGGCCAAGATTCGTGAAGATGTGCCTCTGTTCAGGACCAGGACCGTGTGCTTGGGAGTGGCCCCTGGCACCTGGGTGCTCTGGCTGGGGAAGAAAAGCCAGTTCCCTATGAGGAGTGTTCTCAGTGCTTTGTCCATGATGTCCTTGTTATTTTATTGCTTTTAGAAACTGAGTCCTGTTCTTGTTACGGCAGTCACACTGCTGGGAAGTGGCTTAATAGTAATACCAATAAATAGATGAGTCCTGATTATTCACTTTTTTTTTTTTTTGGCCTAGGAGTTCATTAAAGTCCAATTACAAAGAATACTGAGGATTGGGAAGAAGATTCATTATGTTGATCAGTTGATGAATTCATTATATTTTGTCCTTTGATATGGTACATTATAACCGGTTCTTGCTTCAAGCTAGAGTCAAAGGACAGAAGGAGTGTGTTGTCTAAATCATACACACAGGGAAAGGCACTTTTCTCAGGCCTGTTTTGGAGAATGGAGGTTTTCCTCAAGCATTGTGTTCTCCAGGCTCTAGCACTGATGGTATTCATCCTCTACAAGACCTGCCCATTCCAAGCACCTAAACCAACTCTGGATTGAGATAGGAGATTCTTAGACTACTCCATTTACCTTCCAGCAAATCTTGGCATTGTGTCACTGTTGTCATTTTAGCCAGATCCGGGAAACACCAGGAATTGACACTATCTGAATCTAAACAGTTAGAAGAGACTCCCTTCAGAGCTAAGATACAGAGTTCCAGGAGGATTTTCAAAGCCTGCTGCCGCTGTCTCTGGAAATTGGAGGAACCGTTTTCTCAGATCTCTAAGGAGAGAAAACTTCCAAGAAATTACTGTTACCCTGCGCCTCTGCAGAGGCATGATTGAGCTAGTAGTAGAAGTATGAAAAGAAGGTGGCATTGGTAGAAGCAATATATAGCAATTACAGATATAATTCTCTAAAGAAGAAACAAAAATAGGAAAAATTCAATATAATTATTTACTTTGTTTCTCTTTTTCTTTTTTTAAATTGTTATTTATTTACTTTGTACACGTGACAATTAAAGCCCAGGTACTTTTGGAAGGCATCTACAAGCTTGTTTCCTGAATCCATTTTGCTATTTGATAGAATTTAGGTGAGAATACATTTCTATCATGTAAATCCAGAGATTTGGAGCTTTCTCTCCTAAAATACCTATTATTACTTGAATATAGAATTCTGAAATCTATTGATACTTCAATATAGGAACCTGAATTATTTTCCTGTAAAAGGCCAAATAGTAAATATTTTAGGTTTTTTGGGCAATATCGTCTCTGTGTCCACTACTCAACACTACCATTGTAATATGATATATAAGTGAATAAGTGCACGTATGTCCCCTCAAAATGTTAATTACAAAATAGATGTTGGTCCATATTTGGCCCACAGGCTATATTTTGCTGATTCTTTCTTGAATACAGTAGACAATCCTAGTGTCTTAGCTGTATTTCATCTCCCACATTCAAGATGAGTGCTGTTAAGATGTAAAGAAAGAACAGTAGATATTTTCATATGAAATGAAGGTAAATATCAAATCAATCGAGTTAAATGTATAGAAATCCAGAAGAAAGGACAAAATATATATGTATATAGAAAGAACTCCAACAAGTTGACAATGAAAGAGAAAGAACCAAATTTTAAAAATGGGCAAAAATCCTTGTAGAGATGTTTCTCCAAAGAGATATACAAACAGCTAAAAAGCATTTAAAGATGCTTATCATCATTAGTCACTGGGGAAATACAAATCAAAATCTCAGTAAGATACCACTTCATACCCACTGATATGGAAATAATAATAATAATAGTAACAACAATAAAAGAGAATATAATGTATTTTTAAATGATCCACCATCACATCAATGGAAGGATAGAACAATCATTATGTTGCTAAAGTTTTGAAAAAATGTGAGATGGTTTAAATGCTGAAGTTAAGAATGAAGGACTTGAAATACTTTATATAAATATTGGATATAGATACTGCAATAATAAGGCTTCTTGGGATGACTATGAGTGTTGGAATTTAAAATCTTTGAATCAAAGAATAGTTCAGGGTGATGTGATCTAAGTGTTATTTGCCCATGTAAGTAAGTGAAACCTATTACAGATAAAATTTATTGAAATTCAGAAATCAAAAATAATAATTTTGAAAAATTTAGAAGAAAAATAAGTAATCAGGAAATCAGTAGTCATTGAGATATATGGAAAAACACATCTAATTACAAAGAAAATGAACAAGATACTGTTGCCATCCTCGGCATAAATAGAGGTAATGAAAATAGAAGGTCATGCTAAAGTGCCATTACATCTGATGAAGTAATTTTAATGGTAGCGTCAGATCAATAATTTGCAAATGAACATGAAGTAGTAACAGGATGATACATAACACCACGTGTATGAATTAGGGGAGTGGGAAACATGTTGTCTATGACTGAAGGAAAAGTTATCACCAGAGAAGAGCATAGCATCAATAAAATACTTACAAATGTTCAAGGCCAAAAATTTTGTTGATTATGAGAATGCAGACTTCATATGGCAAAATAGAAAGGGTAGGGGCATGACCACAAAGAATGGATTGGATAGCCAGGAGAACCAGCAAATAAATTCTTAGGTTTTAGATTTTGTTAAAATATAGAAGGAAGTAAATGTGCTGCAAAGGTGTTTTCAGAGATCATTTAAAAATGTAAGTAAAATTAAGATAGATTTTCCAGTATCATTGTAGCAGGTGATGTCTCTGAACTACCTGCAGTGTGACACTTCCAATGCCTCAAATTCCTTTTACGTCTGTTACTTTGTGTTACTTTTACAAATTCCCAGTGATATAGGCTGTTTAGTGTTTTAGCCTCATGTTGTCTACAGATAGAACATAGTGAACTCAAAGAGGCACAGTAATTTGAAATCTAGGAATCAAAACTGAATGTCCCAATCTGGACTTGTTTTCTATAGCAACAATATGTTCTGAGGAAGTAAGTTTGCTGGAATTTGGGAAATATGTTCTCTGTAAAGTTTCTTTGATTTCATTGTAATAATCCTCTATGAACATGTCTTACATAAAAGTTTAAAAAGTCTATTTGAGTTAGTAAAAAAACCTACTTGGAATTGAGAGCTTATACAAATGGAAATCTCTGTGGTTGAAAAGATAATTTCCCACCTGAAATACAAAAGCTTATGTATTAATTTTGAAATAAGATCAAACAAAAACCCAAGGAGAGAAGGGCAATACATGTTTTCTTCTAGGAAAAAATGCAGCTGACTATACATTGTGGAACCCATGAAAAAGATTGTGTCACATTTAATGACATAATAGTACCAATAACATCCTAGAATCATAAGACTTTTATGAAATGCCAAGAATGGTAGCTGTGCTAAAATGAGAAAAATCATTTTTATTCAGATGTATGTTTCACAAGTATTATTTTCACTATCTTTATTGAATAGTATTTAGTGTTTTACAGTTTTCTAACAGGAACAGGAAGAGAACATCACAAAAATTTGGTTGCATTTTGGTAATCACATATAACCAGAACCAGAGTACCACTGAATCAAACACATTTGCCACTGAGACAAATGGCTTTTAATTGATTATCAGTTAAAGTGATTCAGAAATACTAATGAAACAGGAAAAAATAGAAATTTAAATATATATTTTCATTAAAATATCTTAATTATTACTAAAATCTGTACAGAGATATTACTGTATTTGCTTCAAAACAGTATGAAAAAATATGATTTTGTGAGTCATTTGGTTTGTGACATAATGAACCAAATGGCTTGCTGAAAATTTGGATAAATTCCAGTGCAACAACCACTATTCAAATTGATAGTGACAGCTCATTCTGAGGAAAAAAACGTTATTTTCATATGACTGATATGAACTCAAAAGGGTGTGAAGAACTATAGTGTACTTTGTGCATAGGAGTTGTGACAGGTTGGCATATCTCTAATTCTGATTTAAAACTAGCCAAGGCCCTGAAGTTTCCAATGCCATTAAGCTTATATACCACATTAAATTATTTGATTCACTGGAATATTCCACAAAGCAAAATGTGCCAAAATTTCAAAACTAAAAGTCTGATTTTTATATTAGACTGGCATGTTATCTACTGAAATAAATTCCAAAAATGTCTTCCTGTAACAGGAGGAAAAACATCTATACATATTATCAAACTTAACTAAAATTTAGTAAATACTGTTCTCTAATCATGAAATTTAAAAGTATATCAGGTGAAAGAAAATAGAGACCCTGCCAGAAAAGTAAAGCATTAAAACTTGACATTGATAAAATGGGGTCATTACTCTTTTGGATGACGAATGGGGCTAAATGCAGATTAATGGAAAAATTCTTCAATTCTGCTCTTTTAGATTTTACTGATTTGGCATGTATACATTTTAATTTCTTAATTGTATTCCCAAAAAGACCAATTAGTGTTTTCCTGATACAAAAGTATTCAAAGGAGAATATCTGTACAATCTGGGTTTTTTTTTTTTTTTTTTTTAATTCTCTCTTTTCAAAGATTCCACTGTCACAAAGCAGAATCACCTTATTGAAACGCATGCTAGAAGTGACGTTCCTCACAGTTGTGACTTCCTATAAAGTTTAAGGTGGTTTTGTATTTAGCAAGATGTTTTCAGCATTTCAGGCCCCTTTCTCCTAATTTATACATGGTATTTACCATGGACTGCTGTATTAGTTCAGGCTAGCCTGCTATAGTATAATCCCACAGACTGGGTGGCTTTCAAAAAAGACAGAAATTTATTTCTCACAGTTCTGGAGGCTGGGAAGTCTAAGGTCACAGCTCAGGCAGATTTGGTGTCTGGTGAGGACCCAATTCCTCATAGATGGCTGTCTTCTCCCTCTGTTCTCACATGGAGGAAGGGGCACAGAATCTCTTTAGGGTCTCTGGAATAAGAGAAATAATGCCATTTATGAGAACTCCACCTTCAGGGCCTGATCACCTCTCAGAGGCCCCAAATCTTAATACCATAATCTTGAGGGTAAGGATTTCAACATATACAGTTTGAGGAGATATAAACATTCAGTACATTGCAACTGCTATAAACAATGTTGGACAGAAATCAAAAAGAAACGTAGATCAAGGAAATAGCTAAATATGTATGCTTTCACATGTTATTTTTTAATGTTTTAATGAAAGGGACAGGAATCAAATGCAAAGTGTTCAGAATCTCACTGGGAAGTTCAAGCTACAAGTAGCTTTAGGTAAGGTGTGAGAGAAGCACTCAAAAATATTTTCAGGAATATGCCTGTCTTTGTTTTGGCTCCATGCTCTTATGGGCAGACTCCACTCTCTTGAAGGATGTTTCTACATGGTGTAACAAATAAACACCAGAAGGTTTAGGCTAAAACATACCTTATTCTTAATACTCTTTAAAAGAAAATGTCATATTTCTGTGTACTTTCAATTCAGTAAAATAAATCTGACTGTCCCAGTTTATGTCATATGTCCTTTTCTCAACCAAAAATCATGCCCAAGGAGCTGGCAGATATTGCCTGACCTGGATCATAATTCTATCTCTATGTTTCTTATGCTGAAGCCATCACTTGACCACATCAAGTAAGGAGGAACTATCCCCAAAATAAATATAGGATTCTGTTATTAGAATTAAAAAAAGATGTTAGACATTTTGAAAGAAACTATGAAATAGACAAATTGTTTCCCTGATGAGTCTCTTTAATATTACTTTATTCAATAGCCTGAAATATTTATTTAAAAAATTTACATTTATGTTTACACAAATATCATCATCTGCAAATTTTGCCAGGTGGCAAGCTGCTTATAATGTAAATTGAGAAGGAAAAGCCCATTCTGGTACAAAAAACAGACACATAGACCAATGGAACAGAATAGAGCCCAGACACGAGACTGTACATCTACAGCTATCTGATTTTCAACAAAACTGTCAAAAACAAGTCACAGAAGAGGACACTCTATTCAATAAATGGTGCTGGGATAACTGGCTAGCCATATGCAGAAGATTGAAACTGGATCCTTTTCTTATAACATCTACAAAAATTAACTCAAGATGGATAAATGACTTAAATGTAAAACCCAAAATTGAGAAAACCCTGGAAGACAACCTAGGCAATACCATTCTGGATATAGGAATGGCAAAGACTAAAGACACAAAAAACAATTGCAGCAAAAGCAAAAATTTACAAATGGGATCTAATTAAACTAAAGAGTTTCTGCACTCTGTGCAGAAACAAACAGAAATAGTTTGTTTAAATTCTTTTGAACTTAAAATCAGACAGTTGTAGATGTGTAGTCTTGTGTCTGGGCTCTATTCTGTTCCATTGGTTTATGTATCTGTTTTTGTACCAGAATGGGCTTTTCTTTCTCAATTACAAGAAAAAAAAAAACAAATTACCCCATTACAAAGTAAATCAAGAACATGAACAGAGACTTTATAAAGGAAAACATACATGCAGCCAACAAGCATATATAAAAAGCTCAACATCACTGATTATTAAAGAAATGCAAATCAAAACCACAATCAGATACCATCTCACAGCAGTTAGAATGGCTATTACTAAAAAGTCAAAAACTAACAGATGCCGGTGAGGTCGTGGAGAAAAGAGAACACTTATGCACTGTTGGCGGGAGTATAAATTAGTTTAACCATTATGAAAAACAGTGTGGCAATTTCTTCAAAGACCTAAAAACAGAAATACCATTTGATTCAGAATTCCCATTACTGGGTATATACACAAAGTAATATAAATCATTCTGTCATAAAGATTTGCATGCAATATGTTCATTGCAGCACTATTCACAATAGCAAAGACATGGAATCAACCCAAATGCCGAAATCAACCCAAATGCCCATCAATGGAAAACTGGATAGAGAAAATGTGCTGCATATACACCATAGAATACTATGCAGCCAGCCATTAAAAAAGTTCATGCTCTTTGCAAGAACATGGATGTAGCTGGAGATCAGTATCCTTAATGAAATAATGCAGGCACAGAAAACCAAATACTACATGTTCTCACTTACTAGTGGGAGCTAAATAATGAGAACTTATGGACACATGAAAGAAAAACACAGACACTGGGGCCTCCCACTGAAGGGTGGGAGGAGGGACATGATTAGAAAAAAGGTGGGTACTAGGTTTAATATCTGGGTGTTAAAATAATCTATACAACAGACCCCCATGACAAAAGTTTGCCTGCATAACAAAAATGGCTATGTACCCCTGAATTTAAAATTAAATTTTAAAAAGAAAATATTTCATTAAACAAGAAGCAAATTTTTGATTCAGAGTAAAATCATATTTATGTCTTACTCTACCCAAGCAGATGTGCTTGACTGTATTTCACTTTTTGAAATATACAGCAGAACCTTCATTTGTCAAAATGCAGTATTGTTTAATTTAACTGAGAGTATTAGAATTGGGAAATTTAGAGGAACAGCTTTGATGGAGTTTTTCATTAAGAAAAATGATAAATGCTAAAATTTAAAAGGCGTTTCAAATGGATCAAACATGTAAAGATAAATGTCTAGAGTTTACAGATTTAATTTAAAACCAAATGATTTAAAATATATAAATTCAATATTTTTACTTTTTATCTGTGTGCATTATTCTACTTTGTATATTGCTTGAAGTCATTCATTAAAAAATCTACCTGGAACAGTCACATAAGCCACATGCTCTAAAAAGTCCACCAAATTACTCATTCTTCCACACATATACACATAGCACTGAATTTTCTCATCACCACATAATTCTAATTAAAATAAACATCAACCCTTGTTTATACTTGCAAGCTCAGTGCACATGAGTAATTATCACTTTAAATCCAATAAACTCCCCCCCTTTTTTTTTTTTTTTTGGTGTTCACTAAAAAACCTTAATCAATATAATCTGAGGTCTCTGGTACATAAAAGAAGCCAAGGAATATGGCACAGAGAAAAAACCAGCAGACGGCTGGCTAGAAATAGAAATATTCAACTTGAACTTTAAAAAGCAAACTTGATATATGGTGAGTTATATTTGCTCTACGAAGGCTTACGCTGTGTAACCAGTACAAATGTACCAGCAAGTTAAAATTCCATTGACCTTGGCAATGTCGGAAGGGAAATATATTCATGGAGATCAGCTCTACTGAAATCAATCTCATGTGCTGATAAAATAAAAGTGATGTTTCCTTCTCAAAAAGACATATTTGGTTTCTTTTACCTACTGCATGCTTGGGGCAGAAAAACTAGTCACTGTGGCATTGTGGTCTGTTTAAAAAATCTCATTTACTATTTGTCACAGTAAGTCAATCAGGGAGTATCGGTGCTGTGAGGCACTTGAGAAATCTATTCCTTTTGGTCTCTCCTTTGGAATCTACAAAAGGCACCTTTAAGTATTTAGTGATCTTTTACACTGAATTTTGAAAAATCATTCTTTTAAACATGTGTAAACATGAAATGTCAATTTTTACTCTAAGATTGAACAATATATTTATTAGTATTTTAATGTTGTTTATTTGTATATTAGAACATGAGTCTAGACAGTCAAAAGATGCAGAAAAATACATTTAGGTGTTTAAACTTTTCATTTTAAATCAGTTGTAAATTGAAGAGAATTTGTGATGATAGTACAGAGACTTCCCATATACCCTACACTAAGATTCTTATATTATTGACATATTCCATTAATATGATGTATTCACTAATGTCTTAGTGTTTGCCTGCTGTCCTTTTCTGGTCCAAGTTTCTGTTCAGAAAACCACATTACATTTAATGGTCATGTAGCTTAAGCCTACTTTGACAGTGACAGATTCTCAGACTTCTCATGATTTTCATTTCTTTCGAAGTTTGAGAAGTACTGGTCAGTTTTTTTTCTATAGCGTCCCTCAACTGGATTTCTCTGATACACTGAGTTATGAGTGTTTGGGAGGACAACCACATTGAACTGCCATTTTCATCATGTATGAAAAGATGTTTCCTTTCTTGAGTGATAACAAAAATGGAAGTAAAAATCACAATTGCTATAATGAATATCTACCAAAATACAAAATTGAGAGACAGACAATATAGTAAATGAGAATGTGGAATAACTAGATAGAGCACATATACCCTGCTGTTAAGAGGATAATTTGGTAAGACCAATTTGAAAAATTATTTGAAAGAACCTGTTAAAGTTGAAATTTGTAGTATGATCCTACATAAGTATTCAGTTGAAATATATACATATTTTTCCCCAAAGAAATACAAAAATAGGCTGGGTGCAATGGCTCATGCCTGTAATCCCAGCACTTTGGGAGGCCAAGGAGGGTGGATCACCTGAAGTCAGGAGTTTGAGACTAGCCTGGTCAACATGGTGAAATCCAGTCTCTACTAAAAATACAAAATTAGCTGGTCATGGTGGTGCATGCCTGTAATCCCAGCTGTTTGGGAGGCTGAGGCAGGAGAATCACTTGAATCTGGAAGGCAGAGGTTGCAGTGAGCCAATATCGCACTCTAAATGACAGAGTGAGATTCTGTCTCTCTCTCTCTCTCTCTCTCTTTCTCTCTCTCTCTCTCTCTCTCTCTCTCTCTCTCTTTCTCTCTCTCTCTCTCTCTATATATATATATATATATATATATGTATGTATGTATATATCTATATCTATATCTATCTATCTATCTATCTATCTATCTATCTATCTATCTACCTAGTCCAAAACAACAGCATTCAAAACAGTATAAACATGAAACTACCCAAACAGTATTCTACTTAAGACTGAATAATAAAAGTCACACAAAAGTATGCTCTCTGCTGTGCTGCCCAATATGGTAACCATGAGCCATATGTGACTGTTTAAGTTGAAAATAAAAATTAAATTAAATTAAATTTTATACTTAGTTGCTCATTTGCACTAGTCATATTTTAAGTACTAAGTACCCATATGTGAATAATGGCTACTGTAGTTTACAGCATAAATATGGCAGGTCAGATATAGAAGTACTCCAACATTGCAGAAAGTTCTATGGGGAACATCAAGAATGAATTATTCAAAACTATATATAAAATAACAGGGATGAAACTGAAAATCACAATGTTGAATAAAAGACGTAGAAATAAGAGTATATGCTGTATAAGTTTATTTATATGCAATCTAGAACCTCGTAATATGTATCTATGGTGCTAGATTTCAGTTGGATTCTCCTTAGAAGATTTAGTGCCTGAAAGAGGCAAAAGTTACTTGTGGTCCTGTTTATGTTTTCTTTTTAAAAATCTAAGTGCTAGTTACATGGAAACATTCACTTGGTGAAAATTCATTGAAGAGTACACCTATGATTTGTGTGTTTCTCTCTAAAGTTTATGATACTTCAAGACAATGTTAACAAATAGAAAAAAAGACGTAACACTATGAAAGATTACTATTTATGCCCCAAAGCAGTTGGATATGGAAGTATTTCAGCAGGCCCAACAAAAAGACAAACAATAACACCAACAACCAAATCTGAGCTCTGAGTCAGTGATTCACAGTAATCATTGATTACTGAAATCAGCAATCTACAACACTAAAGACGGTGCACATTTCCATTTTTACGGAGAGATGTTGCCAGTGCCTTCCACATCAAGTTCCATTCATATGCCTGTTTCCATGATTGCTCTCTGCTGTGGTCCTCTACCATAGTATCCTATATGTGTTAGAGTCGGCCATTATGCTTTTCAGACACTATTCACAGCTTTTATTCCTGCCTGCCCATAAGAAAAGCATTCAGATCATGCAAATATATCTTTAATAAGGTTACAAATACTGTTCTAAATAGTTTGTATTTCAAATTCAGATATTTCATTCATCTTTGATTTAAAAAATGCTGGATAGCATATTTAGGAAACATAGTTAAGTATTACTGAAGGATGCATAGTTAAGTAGTAAATATTATTATAAGGATGCATAGAGTATTTAGTAAATATTACTGAATTTATCACCATTAATAGTCTTTGGATATGCCAATTTTTTATTATATCTGTTTTATTATTATGTCTGTTTTTTATTATACACATATAGATAGATAGTAGATATAATTTTTATTATATCTGTTTTGGTTAAACTTCCTTTGGTGCTAACTCTGAGACTTCAAGATTTTAAATACCCTAAAATGTATTCTGTGATTTGTTTTGCTTTGTCCCCTCATTTGCTATGCGAACATATGCACACATGTAAATACCAGTCTTTACACAAATTAAAGAATTCATTTATTACCATGGTTGATAATAGATATTAAAGATTATTAAGTAAACATGTCATTTACTTAATAATATGAATTAAGAAAATACAAAAGGAAGAGGTTGTAAGAAATAAGATTAAGTCAGATATAAGAAAATTTTAAAAAGGTGTTTTGAAAGTAGAACACTTGCTACAGAGTAGCAATACAAATATTTTACTATAAAATTTTCACCTCTCTATTTGTGAAAGAAACATAAGTAAGTTCATGATTTCATCTCTATTTGTGAAAGAAACATAAGCAAGTTCATCTGTAGGAAACTAAAACAAGTAAACAAAAACATGAAAAAAAAAACAGAAACATGTTAAGATTTACTAAACAACTATAGAGAACCTATAGGCTGGACATGTATTCTGTGGGTGGCTGGCCACAGAAATATACATTTACACATACAAGTAATAAATACACATAAGAGTTTTGACAAATTGTCACGGAAGGAGGGCTACATCAGTGAAATAAACCCCAAAGCCTCACTTATTAACTCCAACAAAAGAAGGTTAAAAATGCAAGCTTACATATTTTTCAAAGGACTATCAGGTAAACTCTAAGAATAATGACAATGACTATCTAGAATGACATAATATTTTCTAGTACATGGAGCCTAAGTTAACTCTTCATTTAATGTAGTCAACTAAGAGTCCAAATCATATTTTGGTGATATCTTTAAGTAAAAAAATGGCGTTTATAATTTTCAATTCAGATTATATTCTCTTAAAAGTTAGATACTGCAATCTTCTTTTAGTGAGTCTAGTAAGACTGCTATATCATCCTAAGATTATTCTAAGGTATTTTTCCTTCTAGAGTAATACATTTAAAACAGAATTCTTAATAGAATAAATATCCTTGGCATCTGTGAAGAATTAACCAGTTTGATATCTTGAGTTCATACTTACTAGCTGGTAAACTTAGACATGCTTCTTTACCACTGAATGTGTTAGTTTTCTCATATGTAAAATGGGGAGAATAATAAGCAGCTCTTTAAAAGTTTATATTGTGCAATTAAATAAATATTTGTAATAAAATGAGAATTAACCAACACCCTAATGTGTAGGTTCCTGTTTTTTTGTTTTTTGTTTTTCGTAGCTAGAGTACCACAATCTGCATTTGATACTACAACTATTGTGAATACTAGTGATTGAAATTCAAGTAGTTAAGCTCTAGAATCTAAACCTTACAAATAAGCTCTCCTCTTCTGAGAATTCAATGTTACCTTTAATAAGTATGGATTTATTCCATATACATCTTACTGTAAAAAGCATGATTATTAATAGAGTATGTATACTGACTGTAATCTCTAAGTTATGTTCGTGAACATTGTCATGCTATAGTCTGTCTATCATCACTTGTTTCTCATAAAATCATAGAGCGTGAAATAAATTCCAGTTGTTTGGCTTCTCAATAAAAGCTATTTCTCCGTAGATGCCATTAACAAACAGAAGACTAAACACCATGTCTTAAATTATATTTCAAAATAATCACTGTAGGTAATTTCTCTTGCTTGCCAAATGTAAATTTAAAATTAATGTAGTGAATTGATAGAACTAGAGCTAGTTTTGTGCATGTTGAACTGTCAGTGGAACAGTTTTAAAAATTACAGCCTATAAAAGAACTCACAGACCCACTAACAAATTGCGTGCAGTTATTTCAGACAGAATCCTAACCAGGTAAATGAATCTGTGTCTAACTCAGTGGATTGATGGCTTTCATTTTTTAGTGCTTTTGTTATCCTTTTTATTCATGTCAGGAAAGTGATTTTTTTAAATATTACAAACTATATAAAGAATAACAGGAAAGATTTGAATTGAGTATACTGATGTATTTTCCATGACATTCCATTTCTGGAAAGATTGTTAGTTAATGGAAATGAATGGAAAACAAACAAACAAACAAACAAACAAAAAAAAAACAACACTTTCTCAGTGTTACCCATTCAGAAAAGATGAATACTATAATATTTTCAATATTTATTTTATGTCTTTCCGCAGTTAAAACTGAATCCAAATCCTGATGTTTAGTTTTCTCTAAATCATAGAAATAGCTATATTAGTTTTAATATAATGTAATTTAATGGAAGAAATGCAAACTTTCTTTTTCCAAATCAATAAATGTTCATAAATCTATCTGCTGCCAAAGACTAAAAATAAGAGTGTTTTAGTTTTCCCTTGAGTTTACCTTTAATATTATAGCTGGGGAATGATAAATGTCTCACTCAAATATATTAACAAGTGTTCAATTATTCTGTGCAAATTAAGTGTTCCAAAGTTCTACAAAAAGAAAGTATAGGAATGTTACAAAATTACGTCAGACAACTTGAGTTCATTCTCACTTATTTTCTTTGATTAAGAAAGAAATAACGGCTTGGCACCATGGCTCATGCCTGCAATCCCAGCACTTTGGGAGGCTGAGGTGAGCTATCACAAGGTCAAGAGATCAAGACCATACTGTCAACATGGTGAAACCGCATCTCTACTAAAAATACAAAAATTAGCTGGGCGTGGCGGTGTGTGCCTATAGTCTCAACTATTCCACAGGCTGAGGCAGGAGAATCGCTTGAACCCTGGAGGCGGAGGTTGCAGTGAGCCGAGATCGCACCACTGCACTGCAGCCTGGTGGCCCAGCAAGACTAGACTCTGTCTTAAAAAGTAAAAAATACTGCCGGGCGCAGTGGCTCAAGCCTGTAATCCCAGCACTTTGGGAGGCCGAGGCGGGTGGATCACGAGGTCAAGAGATCGAGACAATCCTGGTCAACATGGTGAAACCTCGTCTCTACTAAAAATACAAAAAAAAATTAGCTGGGCATGGTGGCACGTGCCTGTAATCCCAGCTACTCAGGAGGCTGAGGCAGGAGAATTGCCTGAACCCAGGAGGCGGAGGTTGCGGTGAGCTGAGATCGCGCCATTGCACTCCAGCCTGGGCAACAAGAGCGAAACTCCGTCTCAAAAAAAAAAAAAAAAAAAAAAAAAGAAAAGTAAAAAATACTATGCAGCCATCAAAAACGATGAGTTTGTGTCCTTTGTAGGGACATGCATGAACCTGGAAACCATCATTCTCAGCAAACTGGCACAAGAGTAGAAAATCAAACACCACGTGTTCTCACTCATAGGTGGGTGTTGAACAATGAGAACATGTGGACACAGGGAGAGGAGCACCACACAATGGGGTCTGTTGGGGGGAAATAGGGAAGGGACATGGGGGGTGGGGAGTTGGGGAGAGATAGCATGGGGAGAAATGCCAGATATAGGTGATGGGGAAGAAGGCAGCAAATCACACTGCCACAAGTGTATCTATGCAACTATCTTGCATGTTCTTCACATGTACCCCAAAACCTAAAATGCAATAAAAAAGGTGGGGGGGGCACCACAATGGCTGAGAGGAGGCAACACTGGAATGCAGCTACCAGCAAATGAGATGCAGAGGGCTAGAGGACTTCATGATTCCAAGTGAGGTGCCGGGCTCCTTTTGGTGGAACTGGTAGGATTCTGAAAACAGCCCAGGGAAGGGGAGCCAAGAAGCAGGGCAAGCGCAGCCCAGGGAGGGTGAACCGAGACAGGGCAGGTTGCATCCGCACCTGGAAAGGTCAGCTGGCTCGGAGGGTCGGGGCTTCACCCATTCCGACCTCTGACTGGGATCTGGTGGTTCCCTCATCCCTCCTGCAACCCACCGTACATTAGAGCCCCGCTGGAATGAAGGGCCACATGGGTTGTGGATGCAAATCTGAGCGACAGCTCCCGCGATGCTGCAAGCTGGAACCAACCTGGGCGGAAGTGTGGACTAACATCACTGGGCGGAAACTAAGGTCCCACAGGAAGAGGCAGAGTTGAAAGCAGGGAAACAGGCCATAAGGCCTGGCAGGTCCCACGCCCCACAAAATGCAAACTGAAGTCTGTACGCTAGAGAGCTTCCCAGCAAAAACACCAGTTTGATCCCAAGCAGGAAGATACAGCTTGGGGGTGGAGAGACTCCATTGGGAAGGCGGGGCTCATCTCACCTGCCTAAACAAACTCCAGGGGAAGTCCACCCACCCAGTAGCATGACTCAATCCGAGGCAGCCCAGCAGCGCCTCTACAGGCCAAAAAAGATATAGCTCCAACCTCAACAAAAACCACAGACAATCATGAGATTCCTCTCCCGCACATTTAAAGCAGTGTCTAGAGGGAAATTTATAGCGATAAATATACATATGAGAAATGAGAAAAGATCCAAAATTGACACTCTACCTTCAAAGTTAAAAGAGATAGAGGAACAAGATCAAAAACTCAAAAGCAAGCAGAAGATAAGAAATAACTAAGATCAGAGCAGAACTGAAGGAGACAGAGACACAAAAATCCCTTCAAAAAATCAGTAAATCCAGGAGCTGGTTTTTTGAAAAGATCAACAAAACAGACAGACCACTAGCTAGACTAGTAAAAAAGAAAAGAGAGAAGAATCAATAGATGCAATAAAATGAAAAAGGGATCACCAACGATTCCTCGGAAATACAAACTTCCATCAGAGATTACTATAAGCAGCTCTATGCACATAAATCAGTAAATCTGGAAGAAATAGATAAATTCCTGGACACTTGCACACTCCCAAGACTAAGCCAGGAAGAAGGTGAAACCCTGAATAGACCAATAACGAGGTCTGAATTTGAGGCAGCAATTAATGGCCTCACAACCAAAAAACATCCAGGTCCAGACGGATTCACAGACAAATTCAACCAGATGTACAAAGAGGAGCTGGTACCATTCCTGCTGAAACTATGCCAAACAATACAAAAAGAGGGAATCCTCCCCAACTCCATGAGACCAACGTCATCCTATTACCAAAACCTTGCAGAAACACAACTAAAAAAGAAAACTACAGGCCAAGATCCATGATGAACATTGATGCAAAAATCTTCAATAAAATACTGGCAAACCAAATTCAACAACACATCAAAAAGCTTATCCACCACAATCAAGTAGGCTTTATCCCAGGGATGCAAAGCTGGTTCAACATACGCAAGTCTATAAATGTTATCCACCACATAAACAGAACCAAAGACAAAAACCACATGATTATCTCCATAGATGCAGAGGCCTTCCACAAAATTCAACAGTGCTTTATGTTAAAAACTCTCAATAAACTAGCTATCAATGGAACACATTGAAAAATAATACAAGCTTTTTACGACAAACCCACAACCAATATCATACTGAATGGGCAAAAAACTAGAAGCATTCCCTTGAAAAACTGGCACTAGACAAGGATGCCCTCTTTCACCACTTCTATTCAATATAGTATTGGAAGCTCTAGACAGAGCAATTAGGCAAGAAAAAAAATAAAAATTATTTAATTGGGAAAAGAAGTCAAATTGTCTCTATTTGCAGATGACATGATTGTTTATTTAGAAGACCCCATCATCTCAGCCCAAAACCTCCTCAAGCTAATAAGCAACTTCGGCAAAGTCTCAGGATACAAAATCAATGCGCAGAAATCGCAAACATTTCTATACACCAACAACAGACAAACAGAGCTAAATCATGAGCAAACTCCTATTTACAATTGCTACAAAGAGAGTAAAATACTTAGGAATACAATTAGCAAAGGATATAAAAGCAATCAAGGAAATAAGAGAGGGCACAAACAAACGGAAAAACTTTGCATGCTCTTTGTTAGAAGGAATCTATTGAGAAAATGGCAATACTGCCCAAAGTAATTTATAGATTCAACACTATCCCCATCAAGCCACCATTGACCTTCTTCACAGATCTGGAAAAAAAAAAAAAAAAAAAAAAAACGCTTTAAACTTCATGTGGAACCAAAAGAGAGCCCGCATAGCCATGACAACACTAAGCAAAAAGAACAAAGCTGAAGGCATCATGCTACCTGACTACAAAATATAGTGCAAGCCTACAGTAATCAAAACAGCATGGTATTGGTACCAGAACAGAGATATAGACCAATGAAACAGAACAGAGGCCTTGGAAGTAATGCCATACATCTACAACCAACTGATCTTTGACAAACCAGACAAAAACAAGCAATGGGGAAAGGATTCCCTGTTTAATAAATGGTGTTGGGAAAACTGGCTAGCCATATGCAGGAAGCTGAAACTGGACCCCTTTCTTACATCTTATATAAAAATTAACTCCAGATGGATTGAAGATTTAAACATAAGGACTAACACCATAAAAACCCAGAAGAAAACCTGGGCAACACCATTCAAGACACAGGCACAGGCAAATATTTCATGGCTAAAAGACCAAAAGCAATGGCAACAAAAGCCAAAATAGACAAATGGGATCTGATTAAACTCCAGAGCTTCTGCACAACAAAAGAAATAATCATTAGAGTGAATCGGCAACCAACAGAATGGGAAAAATTTTTTGCGGTCTACCCATCTGACAAAGGTCTAATATCCAGAATCTACAAAGAAGTAAAGCAGATTTATGAGAAAAAAACAAATCCATTCAAAAGTGGGCAAAGGATATGAACAAACACTTTTCAAAAGAAGACATATAGGAGTCAAACAAGCATATGCAAGAATTCTCATCATCACTGGTCACTAGAGAAATGCAAATCAAAACCACATTGAGATACCATTTCATGTCAGTTAAAAAATCTGGAGACAACAGATACTGGAGAGGATATATTCATATAAAATAGAAATGGAGAAAAACGTTGAATATTTAAAGTGAGGACTTCCTTCTGTATACACTCAATAAGATCATACCAATGTTTCAACAATGAGGTGCTATAAGATGGAGAGTATTAGACAACAAGAAAGATGGTATCTTTCTTCCTAAGACATTTTTCTTAAATATTCCCCCGTCTAAGTTCTTTCCAGTTCTTGGCTATTACAAATACAAATCAGTGAATATTCATACATAGGGATTTGTATCTACATATGTTGTCATTTCTCTAGTATTAATGATGAGTAGTCCATTTGCTGGATCATAGTATAGTTGCAGGTTTAATTTTTTAAGATACTGCTGAATATTTTACAAAATAGACTTAGCATTTTACATTTTTATTACCAATATATTAGTTATACAATTACTCCACATCCTTGTCAGCACTTACTAGTATCACTATTTTTGTTTACTTATTTTAGCTATTTTGATAGAAGTGTATAATTTCTCCTTGTGTTTTCATTTATTTATTTATTTATTTGTTTATTTTTGAGACAGGGTTTTCCTCTGTCACCCAGGCTGGAGTGCAGTGGTGCAATCACAGATCACTGCAGCCTCAATCACCCAGGCTCAAGTGATCCCTCCAGGTCAGCCTCCCAAGTAGTTAAGACTAGGTATACACCACCATGCTCAGCGTTTTATTTTATTTTATTTTATTTTATTTTATTTTATTTTATTTTATTTTATTTATTTATTTATTTATTTATTTTTTGTAGATAGGGTTGCACCATATTGCCCAGACTTGTCTCCAGCTCCTGACCTCATGAAATCTGCCCGACTCAGCCTCCCAAAGTGCTGGGATTACAGATGTGACTCCTTGTTCTTTTAATAACAAATTTCTTAAAGGCTAGTGATGTTGAACATCTTTTTGCATACTTATTTGACTTCTGTATAACTTACTTGACAAAATGTCTTTTCAGGTCTTTCATCTATTTAAGAAATACTGAATTATTTGTTTCTTCACTGTTGAGTTTTTGGAGTTCTAAATGTATTCTAAATACTAGTTTATTAATGGATATATGGCTTAGTATATTTTTTCTGCCTATGCCTTGAATGTTATTCTCTCCATCGTCTGGAGTAGAGAAAATTTTTAATTTTGATGAGGTCCAATTTATCAATTCTTCTTTTTATTGGTTATAAAAATGCTTTTGTTATCAAGTTAAATAATTTCTTGTCTAACTCTAGATACTGAAGATTTTCTCATTTTTTGAAAAAAAAAAGTAGCTCCTTGTTTTGCATTTAAATCTAAGTTCATTTTGAGCTAATTTTATGTAAAATATTAAACATAAGCTAAGCATTTTTTTTGGCCTATGGATGACCAATTTCTTCAACACCATTTGTTGCAAAGACTAGCTTTCTTCCATTGAATTACATCTGATCATTCGTAATAACACTTATGACATAAATATATTTATCTATTTCTGGATTCTTTGTTTTACTAGATAAATTTATGTGTCTATTTCTATGTCAACACCACAGTCTTGATCACTGTGATCATATAGTAAGTCCTGAAATTGAGTAGAGATGTCCCTTACCCTGTTTTTTGTTTCCAAAATGTTTCAACAATTCTATTTCATTTGCCACTACATAAAAAGTTTAGAATTATATTCCTTATATCTACTAAAAATATTGCTGAGATTTTGATAGGAATTGTGATAAACTTCTTTCCAATTTGGAGAAAACTGGCAAATTTACCACATTGAATCTTCCATACTATGAATTATGTTTCTCCAGTTATATAAATCTACTTTAAATAATCTCATAATTTAAAAATATTTTACAATATAAAACTTGTACATGTTTTGCAAGACTTACAATTCAGATTTTGTGGTTTTCAGTAATTGTAAATAGCACCATACTTTCAATTTTTGTGAACATGTGTTCCTGGCAAGTATATAGAAAAACAATTGATCTTGTATGTTTATATTATTTCTTTGACCTTGCTGAACACATTTATTTCTAGAAGTTTATTTTTAGACTTCTAATGATTTTATGCAAAGACAATTATGGAATCAGCAAAAATAAATCACTTTCTTTTTTTTTGTGATCCGAATGTTTTTATTTTCTTTTGTAGCTTTATTATACTGGCTAGAAACTTCAGTACAATGTGGCTTAATAGCTGTGAGAGTAGATATCCTTTTCTCATTATGAATTTTAGAGAGAAAGCATTTAGTAGTTCACCATTAAGTATAATATTAGCTAAGTAGAAGGTACTTATGAGCTGAGAAAATGTCCTTTGCTGTTTTTCTCAATTTTTACATGTAATTGCTGTTGAACTTTGTCAAATAATTTGTCTACATCCATTGACATAATAATAGGGCCTTCCTTCCTTAACATCTTAGTATGGTGGATTATTTTGAATGTTTTTCAATATCAAATGAGCTTTGCATCTCTGGAATCAATGCCATTTGTTAATGGTGTGCAATTATTTTTTATGTTAGTAATTTCTGTTTGCTAGTATTTTTTTAGGAATCGCACTTTGTATCTCTATTCATGATAGATATTGGCTTTCTTCCTTTTCCCTTTTTTTCTATCTTTTCCTAGTTTTAATATTTAGGTGATTCTAAATTCATTAAAAACTGGAAAATATTTCCTCCTCTTCTATTTCTTGGAAGACATCATGAGGAATTGGCTTTTACTTAAACATTTGGGAGAATTATTTAGTGAAATCCTTTCAGTTTAGAAGGTTTTTCATTCTTGCTTTTCATCAGGAATTCCATTTTTGTAATAATTAATAGGACTATTCCGTCTCCTTTATACTGGATTAATTGTGGGAATTTGTACTTTTCTAGGGATTGTCCCATTTTAAGGAACTTGTCAAACTTTGTATGCAGAGCCTTTTGTAATATTATTATCATTTTAGTGTCTGTGTGGTCTGTTGTTGTGATAGTTCCTGCTTCATTTTTTATATTATTAACTTGTGTCTTTTCTTCTTTGTCAGTCTTGTAAGAAGTTTGCAAAATACATTGATCTTTACAAAGAACCAACTCATTTTTTATTGATTTTCTCCATCAGTTTTTCTATTTACAATTTCATTTCTTCCTGCTCTTATTTTTGTCACTTCCATCCTTCTGCTTGTCTTTGGTTTATTTTGCTCCTGTTTTTCAATGTTTTTTAGATGTGTAACAAAATGAGGGTTTATGTTCCCCTGTCCAAATTAATATTTTGAAGCCCTAACCTCTAATGTGTGTGACTGTAGTTGGAGGTTGGACTTTTAAAAATGTAATTAAAGAAAAATGATATCATAAGAGTGGGGCCCTGATCTGATAGAACTAGTGTCCTTATACGAAGAGAAACAAATGAGCACATTCTCTCTGCATACATGCACCAAAGAAGGCCATATTAGGTCATAGTGACAGAGTTGCTATCTGCAAACCACGAAGAGAGTCCTTTCCATAATCTAAACTGCTGGAAACTTGACTTAGAACAACTAACTCTTAGAATTCTGAAAAAATAAATTTCTGTTATTTAAGTCAACGAGTCTATGATATTTTGTTATGGCAGCCAAAGCAGACTAATAAAATCTGTCTACAGTGTTGCTGAGTATGTGTTTGTATAATATATTTCATTTTTACTCATTTCTATGTCTACTGGCATTAACTTTTTACCAGTTAATCAGTAGTTTTGAAGCTTTATTTTCCTTTATGTCCCTTTACCCTTTAACATTTATCATATAATTATCATAATTATTTTCAATATCTACATTTAGAACCATATATGATGTGTTATAACTTTTGCTTCAACTTTCAAACATAATTCTCTCAAGAGAAGAAAGTTTATTTTATTTACCTATACTTTTGTAGAATGTTATTTTTTCTCATGTTCCAGTATTCTATCTTTATTTTTATTATTATTTGTTTAGTTTTCCACAATCATAATTTTATGATAAATCTCTGCAATTGAATTTTATTATTTATTCTTTATCTGAGAATGTCTTTATCCTTCATTTTAAGGGATATTTTATCTAAATAGAAAATTCTGGCCTAAGACTTCTTTTCATCTGTGTGTGTGTATGTGTGAGTGTGTGTGTACGTGTATGCATGTGCACCTGTGCTTTCTTTCAGTATATGAAAAATATTGGGACACTTCCTTCTGGCTTCCACGATCTCTGATGAGACATCCACTGTCATTCAAACTGTTTCTCCCCTACAGATACTATGTCATTTTACTCCCTCTCTTCTTTCTATATTTTTTCTTAGTGTTTAGATTTCAGATGTTTGACAATCATATGCTTTGATGTAAATGTCTTTGATTTTATCCTGTTTGCAGCTTGTTAAGCTTCCTAAATTTCTTGAGATTTTCCCCCCAAATTTGGGAGACATTCTGTCATCTATTTTTTGAGTGATTTTTTCAGCCTCGTTTATTTTTTTTTCTCCTCCTGAGAATCCAAGGACATAAATTTTAGTTTTATTGTTTAATACTATAGCTTTTGATGCTCTGTTAATCTGTGTGTATTTTTCTTATACTTGTTGTTGTTGCTCTTGTCTTATTTTTCTCTCTTGTTCTATTTGGATAATTTTGATTATTCTATTTTCAAATTTACTCTTTTTTTCCCTCCATTTAGCAGTTCTGCCTGTCCACTGTGTACTCGATTTTGCTTACTGTAGATTTCTGTTCTACAATTTCATGTTTCTCCTTTTCTTCTATTTCTTTTTCAAGACACCGTATTTGCTGAAACTTTCTACTTTTTCAACATATAAACATGTTTGTAATTGCTCATTGTATAAACATGTTTGTGTAACGTATATATTGGCTCATTGTATAAATATTGTATATACATACATATTGTATAAACGTGTATACTTTTTCAATGTGTAAACATGTTTGTAATTGCTAAATATATAAACATGTTTGTAATTGCTCATTGCACTTTTATAATAGATTTTTTAAACTTTTTTGCCAAACAATTTTAACATCTATGCCATCTCAGTTGTAATTTAATGATTTTCTTTTTCATTAGTTTGAGTTGTTTCTGGTTCTTAGTATGATAAATAATTTTATAGAAATTTAAGCATTTTGAACATGACTCCTTGTTTTAGGTTTTCTGTTTTATTTCCCTGATACCTGATGACTTATCATTACTGTCAGGTCATGGTTCCTCACCTGGCATGTATTGACACCCATGAAACATCTTGTGAATGCTGAGTTATGGTGGGTGTTCTGGCTCTCTTTCCAAGCCTCCTCTGATACATCTGATTGGGATTATCTTAGTACTGTTCCATATTTGAAATTCTCAGACAGAATGTGAGGGTGGGTGATCAATACTACCTGGCTGTGGTAAAAGTCCTGATATTCCACAATGTTTCCTCTGACACCACCCAAAAGAGGAAGACAGGAGAAAGACACCTCAGAATCACTGCTCAGGTAACAATTTATATTCCTCCCTGTGGTCACTACTTTTACAGAGGGGTATGCGTCTGCCTGGCTATTGCCTGGCAGGGATGTAAGGTCTGGACTTATAACTGGACTTTATTGATACCACCTAAGTGAGAGGTTTGGGGTTCCTAATTTTAGCCTGAAGAGCATGAAATCTTAGGCTTCCCACTAGGTCTTTTGTGGCATGAGCAGAAATAAGAGGGCATATATTTTTTTCTACAGTATTTGTCAGTAGCAGTGCAATTATTATCTAAAAGTTTTGTCTGTACCCTTTGGTATTTCCAGTTGTCAGTTTCTTTGTCTCTAACTTCATGATGTAGAAAGAAAAATGAACACAAAGAAAAACAAGTATCCCATTACCCTATAGTTCCTTGGGTCCAGAGGTCTCTATTTGTTCCTCAGTTTTTCTCCATCTTTTAGAGTCTTCTTATAATTTTCATATGTACCGCCTAGTGTATTTATTTGTACTTAGCATGAAGAGTAGAAAAAATATATTTACCACAATTTTCTTGAAGTAGGTCTTATAAAATCTTCTTAAGCATAAAAAAACTAAAGTTATATTTACTTGTTTTTCCATTAATCTATATTCTATTTTGTAAATGTACAGAGAGGTTTCTAACTATTTGAAAAATTTACCTATATCTGCGGTTTTAGAACCAACTCAGTATTTCATCCAGTCAAAGATTTTAAGATAAATTTTTAAACATCTATGTGTTGTTCTCTTCTATGTCATCTGCAAATTTGATATTTTCCTTAGATTGATTAAAATTATTGACAAAATGTTCATAAAACAGAAGTAAGACAGGACTCCAGATAAAACTATGACATATTGCATTTTATCAATTACTTATTTATATGTACATCCAGCAACTGCTTTTGCAATGTTTTTAAATGACCAGTTACAGTATTAATTAATGGCCATAAAAATCTAAAAAGCAAACAAAACCACAAAAACAAACAAACAGAAAAACAAATGAAATCCACCTTCTACTCTCCAAAGTTTATACATCTGGTTGGTGAGGTGGAGAGATGCACTTATGTACACACCCACATTCACAAACACATTTTAGAAAATCCAGAGTCTATATTATTAAAATAAATTATATATAATGTATAATCTATAGTGGTTACAGGTGTACAGAATACTAAGTATTCCTAAGGCAGAGAAAATAGCAGTACAGATGTATTACTAACTGATAAACAGTTACTGGGCTTGTGGTATCAGGATAAATACATATATGTAAATGTATAAAAGAATCTTCTGATTTCTGAGAACTTTAATACTAGTAATACTATTAGGGGAACTGTTAGTATCAGCTGGATGAGAGAGTATAATGAATATTATTAGAGTGATTATTTTTACTAGAATTGAAAGCTGACTTATACAGGTGGGTGTTTTGTCATTCCATTTAGGTTGAGATGAAATAGCATTTTCCATGATTGCCCAGTGAAGAATTTGTTGAACTGAATTCAAACCTAGGGCTGACTCACTCCAAAGTAGAAGTTTTTGATTTCTATATTATACTGTCTTCTCAATATATAACAAGTTTTTGTGGGATCAACATAATGGGATATACATGCACAGATGTCTTTTGTTTGGGAGGAGCTAGTGTGTTGGTGTCTTAGCATATCAAAAAGAGGGAATATTTTGCATATATTTATATCAATATTTCCTCATTAATATTTATCCAAACTAAGATTATGATAAATATAGAGAGATTTAAATAAATATAAAATTATACTCCTTAACAAAAACTTGATTGAAAATTATATAAGGCACGCATCAGACACATGTTGAGCTGACAAGGTATTAGTACACTTCAATGAAAGATGAACATCCTAAAAAGCTTCTGAGTTGTAGAACATTCAACCTATATTCAGACATTAGGCTTGGGAGGGGCCCCAGGCAGAGCCGCCAAAATTAACCTCAGATAATTATTTTCAATTAACTTTACTGCACAGTTGACTTGAGACTTAAGCTCACAATGTTCTATTTCACATATCATGGCTGAATTGGTTTTACTTTGAGCATTTTTTAATGCAGGTATAAGTTGATGCCTGCCTAAACCAACAGAAAAATCTTAGTAAATCCTTTAGAGAAATTCAAGGGAACAAAAAATTACCAAGAGTGTCAAATACCAAAAAAAAAAAAAAAAAAAAAATTAAATTAAATAAGGACTGAAGAAGAGTGCTGAATGAATATGGTGGTTCAATCATCAAAAGCATTATTGCGTGATCTTTCAGTGAAGAGTTAGATACAAGAGTCAGACTGAAATGGGTAAAGAAGTGAATGGAAGGTAAACATATGGACTAGGACATATTGTCATAACTCTAAACAATTTTTCTTTTCATAGTCAACCCTTTTGAAACCTTTTAAAGCCTTTTTCAGTCGAATAAAAATTAAAGACATTTATGTGCTCAAAGAAATGTGAAGATGCACAGTAGGGAGACTAGAAAGTTGATGCATGTCTTTTGCTAAAACAATGAAGACAGTCTAACTGCACAGCACAGAAACACTATTTTGTTTTGCATCAAAAAACGTTTATGTCTTTGAAGAAGAAGTTAGGTGTATACCCAATTCTCAACCTCAGGCCTTCCACTTTCCTATTGTCATGTTCTTGCAATATCTTCCTTTCAAGAGAGGGTTTAACCAAGTGAATTTTTGATAATGTATAAAATATGCAACACAGCTGATATGTTAATTATAACAGCCCTCTCTGTCTCTCTTTGTTTCTCAGAGAAGTAAGTTGCCATGATGTAGCTACCCCATGGAGAAGTTCATGTGGCAATCAACATTATCTCAGATAAAAAGCAAAGACCTGAGGTCTCTAACATCAATTAGGGAGTCTGGAAGGAGGTCCTTTCCCAGTCAAACTTCATCATGACTGCCACCATAGCTAACAACTCAACAGCAATCTTTTACAGACTTTGAGCTAGAGGCCCCCATTCAAGCTGCACCAGATTCCTGATTCACAGTGAAAAAGGTGGAGATAAAGTATTATGGATTGTTAGCAATGTCACATATTTTAGTTGACTATACCTGAATTTCATAGTAATATTTTATCATAAAGATAAAGATTAAAAATATTTCATAAAGTATAAATGGGGGAAGATATTTTCAGACTATACTCCTCAAAGATCTTTTGTGTCGTTCTAGGAGAGCAAGGGCATCAAAACCATGGAGAGCTCCACAACCAAGCCTCTGTAACATTCAATTAGTGTCACTATTTATGTTTCTTGTTTTTAATCTCTGTTACAAAATGTCCATCTTATTTATGAATATTTTCCACCCTTCTTGCTAGAGTCTTTAATGCATTTTTCATAGTTAAAATAAATTTTCTGTCTGATAGATAGGGCATATTTGAGTCTGGTTTTGTTGATTACTTTCTTTATTTAGAGTGTTTGCTGTTCTTGTTTCTTTGTGGGTTTTTTTTCTTAATGATCTTGGATTGAAAGCTTATATTTCATATTAGCCAACAAAGACTATGTTAAATAATATCAATGCCTGCAGATGGGCACATTTATTTTGCTTCTAGGCCTTCAGTGTGGGATGTTGATATAAAATTTATATGGAGTAGAGAGGGTCTTTATTCCCCTGGGATCACTATTTTGAAGGGTTATACAATTCTGCATCTCTGAGTCTTCTTTATCCACATACAGAGAGTAACTGAGAATAAAATCCCTAGAGGAAAATAACACCGAACAGAAGAAGAGGTTGAAAAAGACACCTCCTTATATTTCAAACAAGAAAAACTTTTAACCTGTAAGAACGTAACTTTTGTTGGCTTCTCAGAAAATTGAAATAAAAGAACAATCAATTAGCCTGAAATCTAAGGAAAAACACACAATTCCAAAGAGGTTCAGTTCTTAAGCACTTGAAACTTGCAGTGGATGCCATTTGATGTACATACTCTTAAGAATAACTACAGTAATGTTTTTAATAAATTATTAAATTGGGTGTAGGCTATTATGGGGCTATGTAAACCTTGGAGGCTTCAGACCCATAGCCATTAGCATTTATAGGCTCTTCATCATGAACCCAATTGAGTGTTTATGAGAAAGACTGAAGTCAGGATGAGAGACCAGAGAAAGAATTCCTTGTGCAAATTTGGAAAAGGAGAGCTGTATGCTCCTCCTTTCATATTATGTGGGAAAGTGACACCACCTCAGAATGATCCTGGATTATTTTCTCCCTATGAGAAAAGACATCAAGACATTGGGAGAAGAGGAGTAAACCCTGTTGCTTTTGGAGCAGAGGTAAAGATCCATTGCATCTGGGGGAAGAGAACAGAAAAAATCTCCTTCTACACCTAAGAGATGGGTAGGAACAGTACACAGATATGTCCTATCTCAGCATCACTGAGAAGACACCTAAGTCTGAGGCTGAATCAAGATGACAGAAAATTACCCCACCATACTCATCCAGAGGCAGGGAAGCACCAAGTAACAAACAGCAGCAATCCATTGTTGGGGAGGCTCAAGAGCCTGAGAGACACATTTTCTGAGTTACAAGCAAAAAAAAAAAAAAAAAAAAAAAAAACAACAACAACAAACTAAAACTGAGGGTGGAGAAACATTAAGTAAAACCATGAGTAAAATTTACTCCCACATCAAGAACAAGATACTTATAGAGGAATTCTAGAGGAATTCAAAGCCCATGGTGTGTGAGAATAGTCATAGGAACAATGCAACCAACCCAGATAACTCCTAAGTAGATTGACTCAACATCCCACAACCAAGGCTTAGAAGAAAAAGAAATGTGCCATCGACAGGCATTGATATGATTTAACTCAGTCTCTGTTGATTTGCATGAGATATCTAGCTTTTAATCCTAAATCGTAAAAAAAAAAAAAAAAAGAAACAGGAATAGTAAGCACTCTCAATAGAGGAAGTAATCAACAAAACCAACTATGCCCTAGTTGTTGGAACTATTAGAGAGAAAATATTTTACAAGTATGAAAAATACAGTAGTTACTCTAGTGAAAAAGGCGAAGAATATGCATAAATAAGAGTGGAATTTTGTAAGAGATGAAAACAAGGATACATAAATGGTAGCACGAAGGGAATGCTGCAGCTGCTTGGTCATGGAACTCTCCGTGGTGCTGATGCAGTTGCCCCACCCTAGAACCACATAAAAGGCCTTTGAGAAGTGTATTCTGAAAATATCTTCCCCCATTTATACTTTATCAAAGGTCTTTTTAAAATCTTTATAATAAAACATTACTATGAAACTCAAACATAGTCAACTAAAATATGAGACGTTTCTAACAACCTGTATACTTTATCTTCAACTCTCTGACTGCATATAGTGAACTTTGGGCAGTGGAGATTTTATTGAGTTTCCCTCAATTAACACGTCTCAGAGTGAACATATTTTTTAGGCTTCCTAGAAAATTTTATTTTCTTTTAGTTTTGGCACTAAAGTCAGAGAGGGTTTTGGAAAACAAAGCAAGATGAAATTTTACTGAGATTTGATACAAAATATTTATGGAATAGAGAGGGTCCTCATTGTTCTGGAATCAATAGTTTGAAGGGCTATGTAATGCTGCATCTCTGAGCTTCCTTTAGCCACATACAGAAAGTAACTGAGAATGAAATTCCCAAAGTAAAGTAGCACCAAGTAGAAGTGTTATTACCATTACAATTTAAGATGAGATTTGGGTGTTTTCCTTGACATGTGGGGATTATTACCATTACAATTTAAGATGAGATTGGGTGGTTACATAAATAAAGATATTTTGTTATTTAATAAAAAGGAAGCCAAGTTTTGTCATAACCAATCCGCTTGGAAAATTGTAAGTTTATTTTTGAAAAGGTGTTTATGTTTTCTTGAAAATGCTTGCAGCATCACAAATAGCATCTACAGTTAGAAACTGTATAATAGTCACAACATAAATTAATGAAAAAAAATAATAGAATGTATGGGAGAAGGAAAAGGAGGAAGGGAAGCATTAAGAGTGCAGTAAATAGATGTCTCCTGAAATAAAAATTTTCTCAATTTCTACTTCAGGTATTTTACTTGCAAATTGGTGCCCTTAGGCAAATTTTCTAAATTTTTCACTTATTAGAACACTTACCTATATAATGGGACTACGTATAAATATTTAAATATGGTTGATATAAAATTATTAATGTAAAATTCCGAAATTATAATAGATACATGCCACCATTAATAACAAGATGTATTGAAAGCTTATTTTTCTGTTCTATAATTGACTTTTTTGTGGGGGCAGGGTCTCACTTTGTCACCAAGGATGAAGTGCAGTGGTGCAATCATAGCTCTCTGCAGCCTCAAACTCCTGGGCTCCAACCATTCTCCAACTTCAGTTTCCCATGTAGCTGAAACCACAGGCATGTACCACCCACGTCTTGCTAATTTTTTTTTTAATTGAGACAGGGTTTTTCTGTATTGCCAGACTGGTTTTAAACTCCTGAGCTCAAATGATCCTCCTACCTTTTTCTCCAATAAACTCTCAAGTTTATATTACTTGTGTAATTATTTTAAAGATCAAAAAGAAAAAGAAAAAGTTATTTTTTCCCTTTCAATCTCACTCATCTATATTTTTTAAAAGATAATGATTATTTACATCTTTCTTATGAATATAATGTAGGCGCCAAAGGAAAACTTCCTCTTTGCCCTCTGAAGGATCACTGAACCACTGACAAAAGGCAGATTAATAAGAGAAAAGGTACAGAAATATACTAACATGCATGGAGGAGATTCATAGAGTGATTATCCCAAGCCCCAGTGAGGTTCAGAAGCTTATAGACCATCATTTGGTTACAGAATCATTGAGGGTTCAGAACATGGCCAAAAACACATTATGGCAATAAGCTGGGTTATGGAGAGGAGAAAAGAGAAGGCCTGGCTTGCCAAGGTGGTCTTGATAAGCAGATGAGACCTCACAAGCAGCAGTCCTCTGAGAGAATAAGATGGGAAATGTTTATTCCAGACCTTTAAAGACGTCTGATTTTCAGTTAATATTTCCTTGATCAGACAAAGGTGGGCCTCAGAGAAAACCTGACTTCATCAATACAGATTTCCCCTGCAGACACAAATCTCACCCTGCAAGACAGCTTTTCAGCTATCTTTGTATTCCAAGCCCTTCTAAATAGCCATCTTGAACTATGCCAGGAAAATATATTTTGGGGTGAGATAATTTGGCTTCCTTCAATAAGATACCTTGTATGTTTTTTTAAATTAATAGTTGAGCCCTCAAATAACACTTTTAAGGCCTTTCAAAATTAAAAGATAACAACAACATAAAATATTTTTTTTTGGCCTAACCCTGTAAAATATATGTTTCTGTTTTGACCTGTGTCATATATGTTGTTTTACTTTTCTGAGTCAGCATCTCACTCTGTCACCTAGGCTGGAGTGCAGTGGTGCAATCATGGCTCATTGCAGCCTCAATCTCCTGACCTCAAGCAATCCTCCTTTTTTGGCCTCTCAAAGTACTGTGATTACCGTGGTGCTCCGTTTGTTCAAATGTTTGACTAGCTATATATTTTTTTAATCCTACAGAGTAAATAGACAATTTAGTGATTTAAAAAAATGATACTAAGAAAAGAAACCACAGATTGAATTGTCAACTATTTCAAAAATATAATCTTTGAAGACCTAAGTCAGTGATTATCAAACTGTAGTTAAGTAATCAACTACTTAAAATGCATATATCCCTGAACCCTCAAGAACTACTTAAAAACACATATATCCCTGAACTTGCTCCATGGATCTTGATTATCCCTAGGAATATGCATTCTTACATATAACCCAAAAAAAATTGAGCTGATCACTCTGTTTGCACTTTGACAATAATGGCATTATCTCCCCCTCCCTCCCTCCATTTTAATCCCCATGATATAAGCTTCACCTCATGAGTCAATGGAGTCATTATATCTTCATAAAGTCAGTCATTCATGGACTTGTGTTTTGAGAAAATGAAGTCCATGACATACAACTTAATTGTGGCAGTTATATAAAAATTCAACACGTAAATGTATAAAGAGTTATATCACATAGTGGTTAGTTACTCAAACAAGATACAGAGACATATGTTTTGATAGATGGGCTTTCTTAGAAGCTTTTCTACTTGGCATGCCAGATGTATTTTTAGTAGAGGCAAACCACCTGGTTTAGCAGAACATCCATTATTAATCTGATAGTAAAATGTGTAATTTACTGCCCATAATGCTAACTATAATAGCTCCTTATATAAGCAAGGCTGAAGGACTGCTACTTAAATTGTTGACAGTAACTGGTAGATTACAGATTTAAAATACTCTTAATGATAACTCCACAGAAACATAAAAAATATCTGGTAAATATAAAAATGAAGTTAGAATGGGTTCATATAATTTAAAATTTTCATTTAAAGATTCCCTTTAAAGGCAAATAATATATGCAGTATTTCATGAAGATGCATAATAAATATGCCACCTTCAGAGAATGGTTTAATCAAATATTTGTATGCAAATAGAAAAATAAAGGATAAAGCCCTAAATACTGTCAAATTATGCCCCCAGTTGACAGGCAAGGCGAATTTCCTGTGGCTCAAAGTAAGAGCAGAGCCAAGAGGCCACAGTAGGGTCAAGGAATGGTCAAGTTCTCTGTGTCCTAGAAAGTGTTGTAAAACTTGTTTTTCTGTTACCAAGTCAAATAGCAATTTCTGGAAACAATTGCAGCTGGGAATTTCCCAACTGATCACCAAAAGACCACCTGGGGCCAACTGACAGACCACCTGGGACCAACCAACTAAGAGAAATAACTAGCAATTTTGGCCTCAATGGCCATCCAATTACAACACTGTTTCTCACTCCCTTGACTCCCCTCCCTTGCTTTCTGGTTTTCGCTTTAATCATTTCTAACTGTCCACCCTGCGCCTTGGAGTACACTTACTTTTGTACAATACAGGCTGTGTCTCCCTAATCTGCGGATTTTTTTCCATACAAAATAGAGCTCTCCCTTTATGCTCTGCAGATCACATGGTCTTTTGTTAACAAAACCAATGATTACCTTATTTAGAACAGAGTATACATTCTATTATAGAATAAAAATTTGAACAATATTGAGCTATAAGTGCATAATATCAGTATGTTGGGATATTCATGGTACAAAACCATATTGAATGAAAGTACCAAGGAATCAAAAAAGAAATAAAAAACTTCCATGGTGGTATAAGACATGTTGATGTAGAATGAGGGCATACTGTGTATGAAAGTAATGTCACAGAGGTCTTGCATAGAAAAAAAAAGTCTGGTTATATATATAAAAATTAGATTAAGATGCATGGCAGATATACTTCCCTTCATAGTTTTGCTTAGTGTCACACTTAGAGATGTATGCACTTATATTAATTCACTCACTGAAATAACAAGAAAAATCAGTTAAAGCATTTTCAACAAAAATTAAACTGTTTGTTCTAATTTATCACAAAGGATTTATTCAGCTTTAAAAGGTTTAACATTCTCTATAATATTAACTCTATCTTAATCAATTTAGGCTTTGTAAACACAATAGAAAATTATTTGAATATACATTTTGTTGATATAATGGCCCAACATTTAAATTTTATCTTAATAATACATTAAACTCTTAAGAAGTGAAAGATATTCAATTGATTATTTCTAAAATATTGCCTCACTTGAGTATTCTAAATCAAGTATACTTCATAAAACACATTCACATATGTTTTCAAAGGAAATGCATTTATTAGAAGCAACTCTTGAAATATAATACAGATGGTATAAATTATCATCTAAAGTTAATAATAATTCTGTCAAGGAAAAACTGATATATACCTTTGATCTTCTGACAATTAAATAGATCTTGCCAAAATATTATCACTGAAATATGATATGCTATTTTTAAGAAATATTAATTTAACTTTAATCAATCTATTAGAAAAAGAGTATAGATATTAATTATCACAACTGCTAACATCACACAAATGGGAAAATCAGAGGCAATATGCCACCTGATGGAGGAACATAAGGTGATTTATGAATAATTGTCAATTCCAATGTTAAGCCTCACTCTGATAAAAACTTTCAGATTCAACTACCCATTTACAGAAATTCAGGTATCAGAGAAATGTGCTAACCAATAGTATGAAGATATAATCAACAAAATCCAGAATATAAATTTTTACAGCAAAAAAGAATTTGCTTTGTCAAGAAATAAACTTCAAGAAAAAAAGTAGAGATGGAAAAACTAGTCAATGAGATATTGTGTGTGCACGTTCATGTTTATGTGTACGCTGGTGTGTGCACATATGTGTGCATCAACCAATTATGATAGGTTTTATTTATGTGGATCTTAAGTCAAACAAATGAATGAAAATAATGGAACTTTCCAAATAACTAGAAATATATGAACAGTAAGGACATATTTAATGATATAAGTTAGCTTTTAATTTGAATATAATGATGGCATTGTGGTTTTTTAAAGAAATCGATTTTTGTAAGATAAGAATCTTATTCATATCATTTAGAAATACATATTAAAATTTTTACAGAAAAACAATATATTTTCTAGAAGTAGGTAAGGTATAAATAATACATCTTTAGACATGAATTGATGATTATTGATGCATAGGATAATTATACAGTAATGATATTAGCTTTTTTGCATGTTTTTTGATTTTTCACAATAAAAAGTTAAAGCACATATTTATAAACAAACCATCATAAAGAACTTTATTAATGTTTCATAATTTTACAAATTAGTCTGATTGCTTTTATTGTTCAAAATAGATTAATTTGTGTTGTTAGTTTTCATAGGTAAAACTTTTCATTTTCTTTCACATGTATAATTAAATATTTCCACTGGTCAGATTGACTGAAGTTGTTACAAATGATTGCATTTTATTATCTACTAAGTACTTTCACTATTAGCATTGGTATTCTGATTAAAGGATTTATAGACATTAGCATGATAAAGAGACAAGATAAATGTGGATTCTGTAAGAATAATTTCTTTCTTCGGTTTTCTTATCTCAAATTTCCATATTCAAAATTATGGGTGTTTTTCTCCTCACAAAATAAAATGGACTACATATTTGAAGTGACAGCAGTGTGAACTTGTCAATTCCAATGATGTTCATAATAAGAAAGCAATGTATCAGTGAAACATTTATTTGAAGATATAAGGAAAGTGAATTCCAGGAAGATGAGAGAGTAAATATAAAAGTTAAAATCCTGAGTTCAAAACAAGATTAAATTGCTTAATGAAGGGAAATAAATTCAGTTGTTCTGAAACGAAGTAAGCTGAGGGAAGAGTGGGTTGAAATAAGTTCTGTTTGAGGAAGCCAGAAATTATAATTCATGTTAAGGAATACTCATATGGAGAGAGCTTGCTGAGGAGTGGAAAAACGTGATCTGGCTGCTGGTAAGAAATGTACTTGAGAAAGTAAAGCTAGGAAGTATTCAGGAAGTGAAGTGAACGTTTACGGAATGTGAAACACGGCAAATCACAGTCAACCAATATAAAGCTCCTTGAAATTGTCCACAAAAAGACTGCATTGGCATAGGAAAGACAAATGCTCAGCTGTATTCCTAGGAGATACAGTAGAAATGCTTTGAGATTGGAGGAAAGAGAAGAAGAAGACCACCACAAGTTTTCCTCTCACGACCTCTTGCCCAAGAGGTTGCAAGAATAGTTTTGCCATTTATGGAGTTAGAGAAGCAGGAAGGAGAGCAAATGTGAGGTCTAGAGTTGTTTTTTTTTTTTTTTTTTTTTTTTTTTTTTCATTTTTTTCTCCCTCTTGTTCTTTTTCTTTATTCTTTCTTTTCGTATTTTAAATGAATGTTGAGTTCTGTATTTTATATTCAGTTGAAGATGTTAAGTACACCGTTCTGCATAGGAGTCTGAAGAGTTCATGAGAAAAAATGTTCTAGAGCTACACATTTGCTGCCATTATACAGGTGAATTTTTAAAGCTGTCTAACCAGATAAAGTTCTTGATGCAGTGTGCATAAGACAGAAAAGAAGGTCAAAAACTAATTCAAAGAACAAATTGCCATTAAAATGTTGAGAAAACAGTGAAAATTTTGAAAAACGATTATATTTTCACATCACCGCTTTACCATGAGATTAAGCAACATTTTTTTTTTTTTTTTTGCACTGTAAAGTTGGCTAAAACGCATTACATTTGAGAAGAATGCATAAATAAACTATATTTAAACATGTCATTCCTGAGAAGAACCTTTTAGGGTAAATCGTTTTGAATGTTTAGGAGAGATACTGTTTCTGGCTGTGATGCCTTAGCTATGTCTTAAAATACAATATATAAAAAGACTCACACAGGATATAAAGTGATATCTTTCAGACAGTGGGTATCTGGCAGTGCTGGATAGTGATACCTAAAAGACATAAAGTAAAGAATATAAGACGGATTAATGCCTCCACTTAACTCCCTGGAGACAGTGTCCAGGACACAGCCAATAGAGTCGGCAGGTTGAAGGCAGAGAGGCAGAGAAAAAACAATTGAAGAAATAATAACAGAATTTTTCTAAATGTTATGAAAACTATAAGCCCCTAGATGTAGGAATCTCAACAAACTCCAAGCACAAGAAACATGAAGAAAATTAATAAAGTTATATCATCATGAAATTCCTCAAAGGTGAAAAAAGACATCTTAGGGATAGCTACTTAGGAGGCTGAGTCAGGAGAATGGCTTGAACCTGGGAGGCAGAGGTTGCAGTGAGGTAAGACCGTGCCACTGCATACCAGCCTGGCCATGGAGTGAGACTTTGTCAAGGAAGAAGAATAAGAGGAGGGAGAGGAGGAGGAGGAGGAGGGGAGGAGGAGGGGGGAGGAGGAGGAGGAGGAGGGGGGAGGAGGAGGAGGAGGAGGTGGAGGAGGAGGAGGAGGGGGGAGGGGGAGGAGGAGGGGGGAGGAGGAGGGGGGAGGAGGAGGAGGAGGAGGAGGAGGGGGAGGAGGAAGAGGGGGAGGAGGAGGGGGGAGGAGGAGGAGGAGGAGGGGGAGGAGGAGGAGGGGGAGGAGGAGGGGGGAGGAGGAGGAGGAGGAGGAGGAGGAGATAAAAGGATAAAAACAAGATTAAAGAGTAAAACAGCATTTATTTGAACTTCAGAAATTTTAAGGAATAGCCAACACTGAATTATATACTAAGTGAAAAATCTTTCAAAAACAAAGGTGAAAATAAAGATTATTCCAGACACGGAAAAACTACAAGGTTTTATCAACAGGTCTGCAGGTAAAATATGTTAAGAAAAATTTTTTCAGGCAGAATAAAATGATACCAGATGGAAATTTGTATCTCCGAAAAGAAGCAAAGTACATATGAAATGGTTTATAGGTATATAAATATTTTTTATGATTTTATATTTATTTGAAACATAATAAAAATATGTTGTGGTACTTACATCATATGTAAAAACAAATGTATAAAAATAATGGTACAATGTCTAGGGAAGTAGATGTGAACATTTTTATGTTGAAGGTTTTTTATGTTGAAGGTTTTTTATGTTAAATGTTTAAGCGTTACAACAGTATTTGAAGGTATGCTGTGATAAGTAAAGGCCTGTACTAGAAAATCTAAAACAGTTTCTCTCTCTTATATTTCTCTTTCTTCCCACTTTCTCTCTCTCTCTCTCTCTCTCTGTCTCTCTCTCTCTCTCTGACACACACACACACACACGAGACAGAGAGAGGAAGATATATCTAATAAGCCAACAAAGCACATAATACAGAATAAATTTTAAAGGCAGGAGAAGGTTAAAAAAAAAAAAAGAACCAAGAAAAAATGGGATAAGAAAAAATACAGCAAAATGATAGATACAAACTCTAAAATATCAATAACCAAATTAAAGGCAAACAAGCTAAGCATTCCAATTAAAAAGAAAAACTTATTAATGTAATGGCTATATTAATATAATATGGTAAAGATTCTAGAGGAAAAAAATTACAAACTATATGAAAATATATTTAGTAATGACAAGTAACTCATCAGATATAACAATTATAAATGTCTCTGTGAACCTAAGAACAGAACTTCAGATACATGAATTAGACACTGATAGAACTGAAAAGAGAAATAGAAAAAAACACAAGTAAATTATTTTTCAAACAACGGACAGTTCTAAACAGCAATAATACAAGAAAATGAAATAAAATGTATACAGATTGGAAAATAAGAAATAAAGATAACCTTGCTGCAGTTAATATGATTGTCTAGTCAGAAACCTCTAAGGCCATAGAAAAAATGAAAACCAATCAGGGAGTTTATGAAGATTTTCTAGGATACAAAGTCAAAATACAGATAAATCTCATTGTGTATACTAGCAATAAACAATTAGGAATTAAATAAAAAACAAAATGCCACTTAGAACACCACCAATAAATTAAGTTGATATTACTCCAACAAACTATTTACATAATTTATATACAAAAAATTGTTAAATTATGCTGAAAAAAATCATAGACCTAAATTATTGGAGATGAATATCGTGTCTGTGGAATAGAAGACAACATAATAAAGATGTCAATTTTCCCACAATGCAATCTGTATCAAATTCAGATAGATATTGGTAAATACTGATATGCTGTTTCCAAAATTTATAAGAAAATACCTAAAACAATGGCCAAGTGTGGTGGCTCACGCCTGTAATCCAGCACTTTTGGAGGCCAAGGTGGGCAGATCATCTGAGGTCAGGAGTTTGAGATCAGCCTGGCCAACATGGTGAAACCCCATCTCTACCAAAAATACAAAAATTAGCCAGGTGTGGTGGTGCATGCCTGTAATCCCAGCTACTCGGGGGACCCAGGCAGGAGAATTGCTTGAACCTGGGAACAGGAAGTTGCAATGAGTGGAGACCTTGCTATCACACTCCAAACTGGACAACAGAGCAAGACTCTGTCAGGAAGGAAGGAAGGAAGGAAGGAAGGAAGGAAGGAAGGAAGGAAGGAAGGAAGGAAGGAAGGAAGGAAGGAAGGAAGGAAGGAAGGAAGGAAGGAAGGAAGGAAAATACAAAAGATCTGAATTAGTAAAATCATCTGAAAAATAACAGTAAGGTTAGGGGATTCATGCAGCCCAATTATAACTCATTATAAACTTACAGTAACCAAAACAGAATGAAAGGATAGACATATAATTTAGAGAACAAAATCCATATATAGACCACAAAAATATGCCCAAGTGATTTTTATAAAGGTGCAAAAGCGATTTGATCAAGAAAGAGAAGTCTTTCCAACAAACGACACTGACAATATGAAATATTTTTTTTATAAAAAACCACAACCTAAGCCTCACACTGTATTCAAAAAAAAAATTAAATAGACCTAAATGTAAACTATAAACTATACAACATAAGAGAAAATTTTCATGAATTTGGGTAAGAGAAAACGTTCCTAGACACAACTTGGAAGGCAGTCTATAACAGAAAATACCAAATTGCAAGCAAGGACATGAAAAGATGTTCACTATTATTAGCCATTAAAGCCGCAGAAATTAAAATCAAGATGAAACACCATCGTTGCTATGTTTTGAATGTGTCCCCCAAAGTTCATGTGTTGGAAATTTAACACCCAATGCAACAATATTGAGAGAAGAGGCCTTTAACAGAACAGGTGATTAGGTTGTGAGGGCTCTGCTTTCATTAATGGAGTAAGGTGTTCTCACTGGAATTGGACAGTTTCCTTGAGAGTGAATTTGCTATAAAAGCAACTCTGGTCCCTCTTGCACGTGCTCATTCTCTTTCCCTACTGCCTTCTGCCTTCTGCCATGGAATGATGTAGTGAGGAGGCCCTCACTAGGGGTGGGCCCTTTGATCTTGGGCTTCCCAGCCTCTAAAACCACAACAAATAAATAATATTTCTAAATTACCCTCTAGCAGGTGTTCTGGTATATGAGCACACAACAAACTAATAGAATCTTGTGTGTCTTAAAATAGCTAAAATAAAAAATATTGGCAGCACTGGCGGTGAGGCTCGGGAACAACTGGGGCTTTAACAAATTGATTGTGGAAATATAAAAGGGGGGAGTCACTTTATTAGTTTTCTATTGTTTCAGTGGACCACAAACTTAGCATTTTAAAAGAAAACAGTCCATGTTCTCACAGTTTCCGTGTGTCAAGAGTCTGGCATGTAGTAGATGGAGCCTGCCTGACTTCTGTCACCAATGACCAGAGTTGAGGCAAACTTCACCAGTTAATGACACAGTCCTTCATAAAATTGTTTTCACTTCAGACACCAGCTTCACTTTTGGGAATTCCAATAACTACCCTCACTTTTGTCCAGTTGGCTACAAATTCTGAGATTGTCTCTACCCTGCTTCAGGTTGAATCATTTGCTAGAGTGACTCACAGAACTCTGGAAAATCCTAGAAATATGATTACTGTTTTATTATAGCAAAAGGATGCAAATCAGAACCAACCAAATTCTTTCTTTCTTCTTTCTTTCTTTTTATGTTATACATAGATTCAAGTTTATTAATTTTGAGTTATTATGTTTAAATTTTTTATTTATTTTTAAATTTTTATTTTAGTTTCAGGGGTACAAGTTTGTTACATAGGTAATCTTGGGTCATGGAGTTTGTTTTAGAGATTATTTTATCACCCAAGTAATTAGCCTGGCACCATTGGTTGCTTTTCTTTATCCTCTCGCATTATCCTTTCCCATGTAATCAGGATGCATTACCATCCAGGCACACTGATGTGTTACCATAATCAGATTACAGCCAATCAGGGAAGCTCACCTAGTGCTGGTGTCCAGAGTTTTAAGGATGGCTTCATTAACTATGTGTGATTGAGTCATTGGTCACATGACTCAAACTTTAGCCCCTCTTTTTTCCCCGAAGTTGGGCTCAAAGTCCCAACCCTCTAATCATGTTCTTTTTCTTTCTAGCTTGACCAGACCCCATCCTGAGTCATCTCCTTAACACAAACTAATCTAGGAGCCACCACGAGTCACCTTCTCAGTATACATTCTCAAGTGTGAGCTGAAGGGTTTACAATGAATAACAAAGACACATCTCTATTGTTTGGCAAAATCCTAAGATTGAGAGGCTACCTACCTCTCAGAATCTGAGAATGAAAGCAAGACAAATATTGTTTACTCTGCGAGTCTCATGTGGTTAAAATTAAGGTGTTCGGTAGCTGCATCTTCACTGGGTGGCTGGATTAAGAATAGAGCTTATTTTGGCCAGGCACAGTGGCTCACACATGTAATTCCAGCAGTTTGGGAGGCTGACGTGGGTGGATCACAAGGTCAAGAGTTTGAGACCAGCCTGGCCAACATGGTGAAACCCCATCTCTACTAAAAATACAAAAATTATCCAGGTACAGTCACCAGCGCCTGTAATCCCAGCTCTTCAGGAGGCTGAAGCAAGACAATCGTTAAACCCAGGAGGTGGAGGTTGCAGTGAGCCAAGATTGTGTCATTGCACTCCAGCCTATGTGACAGAGCAATGCTCCTTCTCAAAAAAAGAAAAAAAAAAAAAGAATAGAGTTTGTTTTAAGAAGACTCAGGTTGTTGGAAGAACTTATTTCTTTGTGGTCATGTGATGGAAGTGCTGATTTTCTTGCTAGTTACTGGCTAAAGGCCACTCTCCACATCTAGTGGTTACTCTTGGGCCCTTTCCACATGGCCCATGCCATTTAATATGTTCCTTTAAGTGCGGCAAGAAAATCTATGGATCTTTGAGTCTGTTTTAATGGGCTCACGTGACTTTGTAAGGTTTACTTAGGGTAGTCTCCCTTTTGATTAATTCAGAGCCAATTAACTAAAAACATTAATTATGTCTGAAAAATTCCTTTGACCTTATCACAGAAGTTGTTTTTATATTCACAAGTTCTACTGGTATTCAAGAAGATTTTATAGGGGTCGTGTACACTAGTGGGTGGGAATCTTGGAATCCACCTTAGAATTATGTCTATTATTTCCACTCTGGTAAACAAATTGTCTGTTTTTTTAATAAAATTAAATACAGCAAGTGCACTCCTAAACATTTATCCTGGAGGAATTAAAACTTATATTCATGGAAAATCCTGTACATGAATGTTTATACCCACTTTGTTTATAGTAACTAGAAACAAAATCTTGAAACAACCAAAATGTTAATCTTTAATTAACTTACCAAAGAGAAAAAAATCCATAGAGACTAGGGATAGCAAAGAGGAGTTTCTAAAAAAGTAAACTTCATAAGAAAGGACTCTTAGATGGAACAGGAAAGTGGAGAGAGAGGTGCTGTGGTTAATAGGAATTCAAAAAAGGTCAATGTGGTTCAACTTCTGAAAACAATCAGTAAATAGAGTAACGAAATGAAAGGCATGGATATAAGCAAAATTATAGAATGTCATGGATACCACATTAAATAATTAGAAAAAAATCTATGAGATGATGTATAAGATTTGTATTAGTCTGCTTCTGCCTCACTATAAAGAAATGCTTGGAGCTGGGTAATTTATAAGGAAAAGAGGTTTAATTAGCTCATGGTTCTGAAGGCTGTACAACAGGCAGGCACTAGCATCTGCTTCTGGTGAGGGCATCAGAAGCTTACAATCATAGTGGAAGGTAAAGGGAGAGTAGGCACCTCACATTGGGAGAGCAGGAACAAGAGAAGGCACAGAAGAAGTGGCACAATGCTCTAAACAACCTGTTCTTGAGTGAACTCAGAGTGAAAATTCACTCATTATGTGAGGATGCTATCATGTCATTCATGAGAGATCCACTCCCATGACAAAACACCTCCCACCAATCCCCAACAACCAACACTGGGGATCAGATGTCAAATGAGATGTGAGGGGACAAATATCCAAACCATATCAAGGTTCTAGAAAGTAAAAAGTAAACAAGTTTAAGTTAGGAACTTTTCATTAATAACTTAAAGAAAATACACCTTCTTTCAACACCATGAAACCCATAATTGACGCGTAATGAGACAAAAAAACAGTATAATTTTACAAAATCAAAATTCAAGCTCTTGCAATGCATACTTTTATTTATTTAATAAAGTCTATCTAAAGTATCTATAAAGTAACAAAGTGACCTAAGATCAAATGTAGCTAAGTAAGCTGTTATTTATTCATTATTAGCTAATTTACTCCCAGCTGAATTTTCAACATCACTTGATAACCTAAACCTTGGCACTTTAGTAATATTGAAATATCTCACAGTTAATGAGTCATCCATATGTATGTCATGTGCATTATAATAAAATTAGTGCCCCCAAAGACCTTTACAATTTATGAAGAAAATTAGAAAGAAGAAGGGCAGAAAAGAAGAGAGGAAGGTAAAGAAGAAAATTAAAGTGGGCAAGAGCTGAAACAACAGGAGCCTGCTAATGAGAGTGACACATGGGTTTTGCAGTCTTAACATTGTTAGAACATTATGTATGAATGTTTCATCACTTATGCACATACCATACATGCACACGCTTTCACATTTTAACATTCCTAAGTTAGAATACATTCTTCAATCCCACTTAGCTAGGACAGTGCCATGATGATGTTATTTCTTTTACATGTCCTACCTTAGTTTGAAATAATAGCATGCAGAAAATCAGATATTAGAAAATGAATGTCAGTAGCCTGAGGAATTTCTAGAGAAAAATGATGGAATACTTTTTCGGAAATGATGCATCACCACAGCTCTTCAAAGCACAGAGGAAAATAATGTATGGAAAAACACAGAGACAGGCCAGAATCAATATCTGATTCAGAATATTCAGGGTGTGACTACGGTAAACACTAGGTATAAGTTAACCAATATTTTTCTATTTTACTTTTAAAGTAAGCACAGAGGCACATATAATCAGGCTTTTAAGTTTAAAAAGCTTTTTCAAAAAGTATAAAACATAGAAGTTATAAGAAACGTTGTGTATTTGTTGAGTTGTCAATGTTTCTGAATTGTATTTGTAGCACATTGTCTTACTGTGGTGCACATTATATTTTATGGCATTTATGGTTGAGTAAAAATACCATGGAGCATGTCTTTAACATTTGCAGTCTCTGAAAGGAGCAAAATGGAAAAATATCACATATACTGAATGTCTAAATCTTTGTTAGGTATCAAGCTATTAAATAAAATATCTTCTATCCTCCCATTAATAAACATGCCTTCATTTTTATCTAGAATGCTTGCTGCCCATCCCACTTTTCTTTCCACCTGCAGTAATCTCCAGCACCATGAAGAGATTTCCATGCATGTTCTCTAGCCATTCACTCAAACTCTGTCTCCTCTGTAGACCCTACATGGCTAGGAACAGCTCCCTTTTGAATGGGCCTCTAGAATAACATCGAGCCTGCAGGGATGATCTGACTTATAGAGGACTGGCTGGAAAAGCACTTGGCACAAGCCCTGGACCTAGTCTCAGGCTTATTTGGGGCAGACAGTGCCTGGAGTATGTCTCCAATGGGGAGAGGGGTTGCACCCTGGGTTGGACACTCTTCAGCAGCTAGAATGAGTCCTTCAAGTATGCTGGGCCCAGTCAAAAGCTCTTGGTTCTCCTCGCTAGGGTCAAAACATGGTGCTGTAAGTTGCTTTAAAACCAAACTGATTCCTAAGAAATATATCATTAGATTATCAAGTTGTTGATAAAATACTGGCAGTAACATTTATTAAGCTCCTAACAAGCTTATGAATCTTATTTTTACAGTTTTTTCCCTTCTTTCCATTTATTGTGTAGGCAGTCTCTTTTTCTTGCCATCGTATTTTAAGTAACAAATTGAAATACTCTGTTTATTGACTCAGATGGTCTCAGTGAGTGCTAGAGCTATTCCCACAAAAGCACGTTTCCCCGAGAATCTATGTTAATTTTTTATGCAACTAAGATAATTAGATAGTCCAGCAAAATAACCACACCAAACGATCCCATAACTGATTGGATGAATTTGAATTACAAGATTGCTTTCATAACTACTGAATTCATCTATCTGGATATGAAAATATTTTCTGTAAGTCAGAATTAGTATGCATTTCTTAGCCAAATAGATTTTCATTTGTGCTCTCTCCTCTACAAATAAAATGTTATCAAAAATCTCACTCTACTGCAATGAAAGTTTTCTCTTTAGAGATACTTTTAAAAGAATATACGTTAAAATAAAAATGTTGTTGAACATCAAATATTTCTTATTCTAATAGTAATTTAAATGTCTCTTATTTTCTTCATTGTATGTGTTCTGATAAAAGATAACACTTGGCTGCAAATAAATGACTTTTTCATTTTATCAAGCTTAGAGATTCCATCTTCTAAAATACCTCCCTCGTTCCATTACTTTAATTAAAACTTTTTGATATGTCCTTGTACCTTGGACAGTGCTCTTTGCCTCCCTTAAATCCTTACATTGATATCTTGGTGTTTTCTATAATGAGTCACCTTCAACGTTAAATCAAAGTAATGAAGAAAAATAGAATGAGGTAGAGATCAAAGAAAATGCTTCAGAAGGTATGTTCACTCAGGAGATCTTATCATTAACATTACTTTTATTGAGTTGAAGGAAAAATAACTTAATACTGGAATACACAAAGAGCTTGTTTGTGATGTTGTATTCCTATGTCCTGCAGTGCTAATTCACTGCCCATTGAGCCAAAGAAAGTATGATAGGATGATCTAATACATCTACTAATATTCCAGTATCAGAATTCTAAAGCCAGTATGTATTTAAATACTCACACTGCTTAGCAGTAACTATAGTTAAATAATAGAAGATCAGTGAGAGAAAAAAATGAGCAAAGCAGGGGTCAATATAATGATCTGATTTCCACAGGGTCTTAGTTACTCTCTGGTCACCAACTAGGCACCTTTAAATAACATCACTTTTACATTGCCAAGGTATTGTTTAGTGCAGTTAAGAGCAACTTAATTAAAATACTGGGTATACCCCAGGAATGGGAATGTGATTCATGTCAAAGCCCCTTCAGAAGTTCACACTATTTTCTACTCCTTAGTTCTCAGACAGTAAAGCCCTAACTTTAATGCAATCCCAGTGAGCTGAAAGAGTTAATAAAGCATCATGCTGCCCTGAAAATCACCACTTAGGAGCAAAATGAGGAAAGAATTGAATTGAACATGGAAACATCTATTGTAGAAGTGATAAACAGATCAAAGGACTGTTATGATTTAATCGCAGCTCTTTCATCCTAGCTTATTTTCACACAAGAGGTGTTATACATCTGGCTGATAACATTTCCATGTCCAGGGCTTAGGGGTTTTAGGAAGACACAAGAGATGTTACAACAACTACCAGGAAGAGTGTGTGAAACAGAGTCTGTAATTAATATGTCTACAACCAAATGGCTGAGCAACAAGCAAGAGATTCTGAGAGTTAATGGTGGAGAAATCAGTCAATAATTATTTCTAGTTTGACTCCAGGCCAATATACAGGAACAGTTTTACTGAAAAAAAAAAAATTAATAGGGAAAAAGGAGCACTGGAGCAAGCTCCAGGAAAATAAGAACTTTGCTACTAAATGTGAAATTACTGATGCAGTCAGAGAGAAACTCTTTAACATTACTCCCTCTCCTTTCATGATAGATAGTTCGCAATGCAGGCAGAGAAGTGTGCAGAACAGTGGAACGAAGCATCTCCTTGTATGCTTGCTACTGACTAAAGAAATGAGTTATATGAAACTAATGCAAAGATTCAGTCCACAATACTTGAGAAGATTTTGGCACATGTAAAATCATTAAACAAACCACGATAGGCTGACTTCCCAGAGGCCAAAAACCAGCTATCAGAAAGATTGACAAGGTGTTATAACTTACCTAGTGGCCAAAGCACAGAACATACCAAAACATGAGACAGATTTGATACTGATTTGCTTTAGTAAAACTAATTCAGCAACACGTGTAGAAATCCAGCAGAAAGTAGGCACTAGAGATTTTTTCATCTGAAAAATAAAAATCTTACCAATTAAACAAAAAGAATAAGTGATTATGTGGTTCCTTTGCTATTGAGAGAAGGGAGAAAATGAAAAAATATACAAATGCTTCAAAATTTTCATTTATACATGGAAAATATTTCCTATCAGTTTGCCCAATGCTGTTTTAATCGCTTACTTTTTATAGTTTAATTATCACAGTACTTTAATAAGCCACATTATTTTATTGTTTGTCTTCTAGGGAAACTGAGGTTTTGAGAGTTTGTCTCCATGAGAAATACATGTTAAAGTAGGCTTCAGTGGACTTCATCTCCACCAACTCTCACAGCTGGTCCTAAATAAAAAATTGTTCCTGGCTATTCAATATCACATTCCTTGTCTCTACTTTTTGTTAAGTACTTTTCATCACACCTTTTCATTCAAGCCCTGCCTTCAACCACTAGTGCTTATCAGCCCTATTGTTATACCCAGGACCATCTCCTGATTTCTCCAAACGACTTATTGCCTGACCTTTTTTTCCAGACAATACAGATCACCTTTCCAGTAACATTCTTGATTACTGATAAAATTCCTTTTCTTCCAGGATAATTCTTCCTTCATACGCATATCCTGCATGAATTCTACAGTCATCAATCCTTCTCTTTTATTGGTATGCTAAATGCTATTCTGGCAAACCACACAGCTCAGCCAAAGGGCGTCACTGTGAGGATTCAAGGACTCCAACATGAGTAATCTTTTGACAATCTCCTAGTTTTCTAGTCAACTTTGTGAAATGTTTGATGGCTTCAATTTTTCATATCTCTCATACTTCCTCAGCTGTGTACAATCTCAAACTGCATCTAAAAATTTTTTCTTATTTCTCTGCTGCTTCAGGGAGAGTGGTGTTTTGTTTTGCTTTGCTTTTGTTTTTAACTCTAAGGCTAATCTTACTTTTCCGCTGGCTTGGGTCACACTGAAGTCTGTTTTGTTTCAAAGATGAGATGCATTCAATAGTCCCAACCTCAATTATACAGTATATATAAACATATGCAATTCTGGGAGAAAAGAGACATGATGCTGCATAATTCATTTCAATGAAAATTTGTAGTATGTGTGTAGACATAATAAAACATTACATAGATTTATTTAATGAATACATAAATAGAAAGGGTAATTAAAAAGATCTATTTCAGAAAGAAGAGTCACAACCCAAGTTCATGTACTCTTACAGTGTTTGATATAACTGCAAATACTTTATATTGATTGAATTAAGGAGTACCAATTATAAATATCACACCTTTTCTAAAACACACCAAATGGTAACATACTCATGTTTCAAATTATAAAACGCAACACAGTCCATGATCCTTTTTAATTTTTGGAAAGTAACAATATTATCATATGCTGCACTTAAATTTTCATATGAATTGTTAAGTCATCAGAATTGGCTGACATATTTTAAATATTCAGTTTAGAAGGGGGTAAGGTTTATTACTACCAAATTAAATCAGTATTTTCTGGCCTCCAGTAATATCAAGAAAAATTAAATTATGTTATTTAAAACTTACTGAAAAACAACAGATTTTTAAAAGTTCTGTTATACTGTTCCATAAAATCAATTATAATTAATTATTGGATTTGCATGTGATTTAAAGTTGAGTAAAACTTCAACAATTTTTCATACAATGATTTGAAATATTTGACATAATATTAAATGCTTTTTAACCATGCACAATTATATTTTTCTTAACAAGTTAATATGAATATATTTAATATGTCACTCATTATAGTTTTGACATACTGTACTTGATAAGTGCAGATTATAGCTATTAACTTCACAAAGATTTTAAAAGAGAAGAATTTACTTAATAAATATAGATTCTATCTTTGCCTCATTTCAGTAACCTTTTATTATCAAATATTATAAATGAATTTATGAGTTTGGTTTCGAGTTATAATTTTAAAATTTAAAACAACATAAAAATCTTCCACTATATGTAGTTTCCAGTGAATAAATAATAGTAAAATAAAAAGAAAATTAAAAAATGGGAAAACTGAATAACAAGAAAGATACAGCAAACATTTGATCTTATGTTATACAGTAATTAAGCCGGTGATTACTATTTCTTAAATAAGATGTATACAGAGGATAGATGAGGATAATATAGCAATAACAAATAAATTATTTCAGTCTTTTTAAGCAACCTCAACTCTACAAAACAACTTAGACTTATATAGTTTAATTGAATATATATTTCATTGAAATATTCAATTCTTGATTTATTAGTTTCTTTTTAAAAGTGCATCTTCTGGCATCACTGTGACTTTAAATAGATTTGAAACAGATTTCTAATCAGATTTACTCAAGTAATCTTTAATAGTTTAAACAGGTTAATTTTAAATATCATTTATATTTAAAAGGGCTCAAAATATTATAGTATTAAATATTTAATAACATTGTTACAAAATTTTAAGTAAGTCAAGCCCAAACCCTAGAGGCTTAGAGATCACTATTTCTGGCTCTTGAAACACCAAACAAGTCCATTGAGATTTATACATTTTTTCCATAATTTAATAATGTGGTTTAAGTTGTTGCTAACTTCGCAAAAATATAGTGTAATAGCACAGATGTGACTGTTAATTAAGAAGTCTCTTGTGAGAGCAAATAGGTTTCTGGGTGAGGTTTTGAGCAAAATTATGTCATTTAGAAAAAATTCTGAGTACACAAAATCCTTAACTTATAAACAGTATGTTCCTAAGAGACTAAAGCTTTAAAAAAAAAAAAAATCCCGACCACCCTGCAGAGTGAAGAGAAGTAAAGGTAATTTGCACATCAGCCAGAGTATTTTTATATTTCCTTTACATGAGCCATCTTTCTGCCAATGTAAAAATTTGTGTTTAGTTTTTGTGCAATGTAGCTTTTTTAAAGGTACTTTCTTTTTATTCCAGTTATTGGCAGCATAGCATTGTAATTTTTTAAATGTTTTGTTAATCATGTAGGTGACAGGTGCATTTGTGTCTTCATATTAATTTTCAACTCAGTGGTATTTAAAATAGCTGATATTTGCCACAATTAGATTTCATACATAATCAATTGTATTTTACATTAGTTTAAATCTAAGAAAAAATAACATGCTGTTCTAAATTATTACAAAATATCTATTTAAATATAATAAATTCAACTACTGATTGGCACTAAGGTATTTTTTGCAGCACGTATCATAAATTATTTTTCTAAGAGTATCAGACTTTGCTAGATACTTTATTTTACTTAAATCATAGTGAATATTATTTAAATAACATACATTAAATATACCAATATATGTATGAGAAAATAGATGATCATTGATATTAAGTAATTTAATGTTATAGGCTAGAACATCATAGATGTTGTATTATAATTTCCCGGTTAAGATACACTTTTCTAGCACTTAAAAGGTTCCTAAGGAATAAATCAAGCATTTTACCAAACTACTTGACTCTTACAAGAATATATACTAATAGTGACTTCATTCTCTTAGAGATATGCAAACTCATTCACATCCACATATGTATATATATACCTACACAATGCAGACATCAATACACACAAACTCAAATTATGTGGAGTAGTACACTTGCATTGCCAGAATAAAGAAGAAATTTGAAGAGCAGTATGAATCTATAAACTTTTATTATTAGCATATACCCAAGCTCCAAATCTATCATTTCATTAATGAGATTTTTTTCTTCCTCTCTCCTAGAGCTTCTTTCCCAAAATTTCACAAAATATGCCATCAACTCTACCATTTAGTATTTTTCTATGTTTCTTATCTTTTTTTCTTATGTCCTTAAGGTTTTCTATGTCCATGAAAGTACATGCCATAATTTGAAACAATCTTTCTCTCCCCAAAATTTTTAAGTTTCTTTTTGTCTTAAATGTTCTAAAGTGTTATTAGTAAATATAATACTTAACGTTTATTAGAATGTTTGAATAGAGACTTCTGTGGTTTTCTTTAATTTTTGAAAAGCTAAGCTTAATATTGTCTAACCCTATCATATTCTGGAAATCCTCTTAGATATACATTTAAAGAGAACCACTAACAGAATTCTAAAGAAACGCCACGTAAGAAGTGCAGAGTTATGCTCCATCTCCAGAATAAGGCATATCTACATAAACTCTTTGGAATTATTTTGCATGAGTGATTTGTTTTTTTCTCCCCTATGTACTTATTCATTAGATTATTTATTTACTTCAATATGGACTAATGGATATTTATTTTGTACTTTATGTTATAATCCAATACTGCTACTTTTAAAAATGTTGGACTGCTCAGTGACTTTCTTCCAAAGAATACAGTATACAAATAGGCAAACTTAGTGACTGTATAGTGGAGAAATCGGACAAACACTACTTTTATCAGGTGATCGAGGTCCACATCAACAGTGATAAGTCATACTCATCAAATGTGCCCTTGATACATGATGAAAGTGATACTATACCCCTATGGACTTCCTTCCATCTCTTCCTTCCGTAAACTTGGAGAATAACCACAGTTTAATAATAAGAAAATATCAAATCCCAGTAGAGAGATATTCTATAAAATACCTGACCAGTAATTCTCAAAACTGGTAAAGTCATTAAATGCAAGGATAGTCTGAAAAACTGTCACAGTCAATAGGAGTCTAGAGATGTGTGACTAAATGTAATCCATCAGGTGAACCTGGAAGAGGAAAAGTAAGAAAAATGAAAGAGCTCTAAATTGGTAATAATTTATTAATATTGGTTCATTAATCATAGCAAATATATTAATACAAGGTGTTAACCATATAGAAAACTAGGTCTTGGGTGCATGGAACTAGTACTATCTGTAAATTCCTTTTATAATTTTACAACTGTCCTAACAAATAAAGTTTATTTTTTAAAAGGGTATACGGATATTGAGAAACATCTGTATACTACCTAATATTTATTTACACCTTATAACTCAAACATGGTAATAGAGGAAGACTGAAATGAGTATATGCATTTGGGCAAGACCCATATACTGTGGTAGGTCATGAGCTGGGTTTGTTTTGCCTCTTGAATAAATTCATGTTGGGCTTAAAAACTCAGGTGCAATTAAGAATCTGTCACAGTTTAACTCTCAAACTTTGTTTTTGAGCTAGGAAGTTAGCGAAGTGGCTTCCAGAGTTGATAGAAAATAGCTTGAGAGTTGGAAGACTCAGCACTTTTTGACCTAGGGAATCTCCAAGCACATCAACCCAGTTGAGCCTTCTTGAGAGATAAAAAGGAAGGCACGGAGAACACGTTATTTTCATCCTTACTCCAAACTAACTGAATTTTATCTTTTTCAAAGTCAAGTAAGATTGCTGGTGTAATAAGTGTTGGAATGCTTTAATTCTGCTGAGCAGCAAACCTATTGGGATGTTAAGCTCATCTCTGTTCACATTTAATTATGAAACTATTCATGAGAAATGAATAAACTCCTGCTAGTTAGAAATTGATAAACCATGAACTTCATATCTCAAACTTCCGTTACATAGAGTTCAGGATCTCAATTTTCTTTTTTCTTCTTTTTCTCTTTCTTCCTTGTTTCTTACTTTTTCCTTTAGCTCAATACATTTACTAGAAATAAAAGTGGGGAGAAAGCTTAGCTGCTCAGCTGTGATGGATCAATACAAATATCTTCAAAAATTTCATTATATGCTTAGATTTTATATGTTGATTAAATTATTCTAATAATCTAGTATTTTAATAATTTAAGGTAATAAAAATATTTTCTAATAGTCTATTGTTTTAATAATTTAAAGTATTACACATTTTTTGACACCCTGTGTGGCAAATGCCTCAAGATACAAGAGTAAAGAAAGTTTTGAATAGTTAATTATTTTTGTGTCCTCCAGCTTATTTCCTTTCATTTTTGTGTCTCTTGGTCATTATTTATGTTTATTTATAGTCACTGTGGATTCATAGTATGTTATAGAGAGAATTATAGTCATCATAGATAATTGTATTCACATATTCTTTTGAGAAATCAGTAAAATATAAAAAGACAAAAATGGAATATAGTTTTAGAAACATGTTTTAGTTTAAAGTTCTTTAATAACCTTAGTTTCTGCATATACATTGAAAGTAATCCTCAAGTAATATCAGCTATACAACTGTGAAAGGAAGGGTGAATGGCTTAACTACGCATTTTTGTTTAAAATCAACAGACATGTCAGGACTAACATCTGTGTACAAAGCTTTGGCTATTTGTAAAATGATAGGTTATAAAACATAAGAAGAACCAGTTGTGGAAGATGATGAGTTTACATATGCAGTTTGAGAATAGTTGGGTATGGATTATCTCTTTGATAGTTAAAGGTGACATATAACAGGAAATTTGTACAAAATGTAATATTTAATGTTTGGAGATAATAACTTTTGATGGTAATGAATATTCAGGGAGGTGAAATGATGAGAAAAATAAGATTATTTGTGAAATAAATGTATAAAAATATCAATGGCATAAAGGGAAGACAAATCATAAAGGATGTATATTATTTTTCTATTGCTGTGTAAAGGATTGCCACAGACTGAGTGACTTAAAACAATATTTGATTATCAGCTCACAGTTCAGTCTGTCAGAAGAATAGCATGGTTCTCAGGAAATTGAATTCTTTGAAGTTGTAGGATGGGAGTCCCCATTTCTTCAATCACCATTAACTGGGAGCTGCTCTCATCTGTAAATCACCTACATTCTACACTAAATAGTCCTCTCCATCTTCAAGCCAGATATAGCACATCAAATCATCTGCTTACTTCAAATCTTCCCGTCTGTTAAAGCCAGAGTAAAAAATTTGCTTTTGAAAGGGTTCATATGATTCAGTCTGACAGATATTCTCTTTATTTTAAGGTTAACTGTGCCACATAACATGACATAATTTTAAGAGCAAAATATTCACAGGTTTAGGGTCATGGTATCAGAAAGGAGTCCTGATCCAGACCCCAGACCTCACGAGAAGGTTCTTGAATCTTGAAAAAAAAAAAAAAAATTCAGGATAAGCCCATAGAGTAAACTGAAAGCAAGTTTATTTAAGAAGTGCAGAAACAAAAGAATGGCTACTTCATAGACAGAGCAGCAGCAAGGCTGCTTGACTGTGTATACTTATAGTTAGTTTTGATTATATGCTAAACAAAATGTGGATTATTCCTGAATTTAACAGGAAATGGGTGGGGATTTTTGAAGTTATCCTACGTAGTCTTAAAGAATCTCGCCCCTTTTTAGACTATATAGGACAGCTTGATCATTGCCATGGCATTTGTAAACTGTCATGGCACGAGTGGGAGTGTCTTTTAGTATGCTAATTCGTTACAATTGGCATGTAATGAGCAGTGAGGAAAATCAGAGATCACTTTATAGCCATCTTGGTTTTGGCGAGTTTTGGTGGGCTTCTTTCCTGTATCCTGTTTTATTAGCAGGGTCTTTTTTACCTGCATCTTGTGCCAATCCTCTATCTCATCCTATGAGTAAGAATGCCTAACCTCCTGGGAATGCAGCCCAACATGTCTCAGTCTGATTTTACCCAGCCCCCATTCAAGATGGGATCACTCTGATTTGAATGCCTCTGACAATGTCACAGCTTTGGGAGGCCATCTGGAAATTCTGCTCATCATGGGGTGCAGGAATCCTAAGATATTGAGACAAGGAGAACAGAAATAGAGGTGTAAGGAGGAAAGGAAAGGAGAATGAATATATATGTGATCAAACAATTGGCAATCAATATAGGAACTTAATAAATGCTCATTTGTTTTGAAAAAATAGGTTTAGAAGGAAGCTACAGAGAAACAATAGAGTTAAAATTGTAAAGGCAGTAGACTGAAGTATGAATTGGGATTGCTCAGAATATTGCTCTTTCAAGAAACTTAAAAGAGATGAGAAGGAAACCAGGCAGAAACTAAGAAGGTCAAGGATGAGAGGGACGCATATGATTTTGTTTTGAGGAGATCCAGAGGAGAGGAAGAGCTAAAGAATGCCAGTAATAAAAGCAAGTAAATTAGAAATTCCATCTACAAAGTTTTACAAATTAGCAAACCTCATGTGCTGAGGATTCATAAAAGCCAACATAGATTTTTTTTCTTTTTTTTTTTTTTTAACAAAGTAAGTCCTTGCTTGTTTAACAATACATGAGGAAGTAGCTCTGGCATTTTCTGAGTGTGTTAACATTTCTCTTGGTATGTATCTTGCAGTTCCTCAAAGTATGTCTTAATTGCATTTTGAGTGTATTTTCCAAATCAAAATGGTCTGAAAAGGTGATCAAATATTTGAAATCACAACACTCCAAAAGTAACTAGATGCATGTTTGGCATACTTGATTAACTGAGAAATTTCTTTGAGTTTAGGATTTAAACTGTCAAATTTAGAGGAATTAATATTTTCACTTTTACTATGTTGCACATTTTCTATCACCTTAGCAGCTGAATCTATACAAATCTCTAATTTTTTAATTGTGTTTTTAGCCCAATAACTATATATTCCATTTATTTTTAATCGATTGACAAAAGACTCATAAAATCAACTGAATAAACAAAAACAGGCTATTTAATATAAAGTATACACTTTAGCATTGGAATTGATTATTAATATTTTAAGACAATCTATAAATAGTATGTTTGGTTCTATGTCCTAAAAGTACTAGATTTCTCCAAGAATTGTTATTTCTGTTACATAAACACCTTTTTAAATACCTCTGTGAATGTCTACTGTATATAGTAAAAATAAAACAAAGTACAGTGTAATATAATCAGCCACACCCAGGGTAGTACATTCAATTTAATGTTTTTTTTTTTTTTCCCCAAAGATTATGGCTGTATCATAAAATTGTATAATTTTAAATACAGGTAATTTTATTTTAAAAAAGCAATTTAGTTAAAGTATTTTAAATAGATTAAGAAATTTCTTAGAATTGACTGTCACCCTATTGAATAATTAGCATTTTCAGATAATTATATTTCTAAAATATGAAAAGTAAAACCATAACAGGAAAATACTGGTAACTCCAAAATAAAAAAAATGAAAAGAAGTATCACTAGTACCATGACATTATTAGAGGTGAGACCTTTGGCAATAATGACAATAAACAGCACTTAACCAAACATCTATATGTCTAGATGGCATCTTTTTTAACAGCTCTAAGGGAGGCACAGAGCATGACTGTGCCTTACAAGAACCTAACTTTCCCCTGGGTGGCCTATAAATTGGAGAATGGCTTATTTTACTTGACCATCATTGTCACTACTCATTTTCTCACTGATGAAGTCTTTTGCCTTTCTGCTTTGTTTGGTCTGAAGAATTCTTGCTGAGGTGAGAGTTCAGTTATCTATGATCCAGCCTCTAGAAGTACCACATAGAGATGTCATCTTGACTGTGTGCCCACTTCCTGGAAAGCAGACAATGATCGGGATATGCATCCTTTTTGGGAACCACACATGTCTACCTCTTTCCCTTTTATTGACAGAGGCAATTATTTTTTACTACTAACCTTAGGGAACTTCCACTTTTACATGCAGGATTGATCACATATTTTAATCTGTTTCCTCCTCAACTCCCATTAATATAACAGTAAAAAATAAAAATAAAAAATTTAAACTATATTTCAACAAGGACAAAAAGAATGGAAAAGTTACAGGTACTGATAAGAAATGTCAACACATTTTGAGACAGGGGAAGTGGGGAATGATTGGCAACTGACAGAGCAGAGAGAGAAAGATAATCCTCAAGGTCATGGAGCCAATAATAAGCTAGCTAATTTACCACCCTGAAAACCAGAAGGCTTAGGGCTTTGGGAGCATCAGTTTTTTTCTGAAGGCTTATAATATGGGGGGAATGAGACTAAAAACAGTATGATCGAAGTAACCAGACTTCTTCACTAAGCCTTCGTTGCCAGGCAAATGTATCTATCCTATTGCAGCCACACAGACAAAGTTTACTCTCTAAATCAGCAAGCTCTGGACTCTAAGAACTAAACACAGCAAAGGACAGATGTGAAACTAAGAATTAATGTAGACCTGCATAATGAATAGTGACACTCTCTGCTTTCTTCCTCAACTTATTTTCCAGGATTCATTCTGGGCAGTAGAGAGACCAATGGCAAACCTACAGCTAAGGACATCTTCAATGGAATAACAGGCTCTCACACTAATGGCAAAAGTCTTTATTCAAAAAGTGAAACTCATCCACAAATTTTCTCCAATTATTCCTTTAGTGCTTCACTTTTAATTATATGTAGTCAAAGATAATCAAATATGTGTCCAAAGAAACAGCGAAAAAGAAGTCACAAGAAAACTTTAAAAAAATCCAGTAAACTAGACAACATAAGAAAGAAAAAAAAATATTTTTGAAAAAAATGTGATCTTATACAAAATGTGTAATAGAAGAAAAGAAGAGCTATATGATTACATTTTTACATATGAGATATGAATAAATTTATATGTTGGCACAGCTGCTAACAAGAAGGAATCTTCCACTTCCATTTCTCCACTTCCTGTTGATTAGCATGCACACAAAAGTGACTGGATCTGCCATTACAAATAATAAAACGGAAGTGACATGTTGGAAATGGCAGAGAAATAAGACAGGTTAAGAGGATCCCTAATACTGTAGATCTAGCATGTCAATTCCCAACTGCCAATAAAGAATCACCTAGTTATCTAAGAGAAAAATATGCCTATTTGATTTAAGGTATTGCTATACAGAGTTCTTCTACAGCAACCAAATCTCATGTTATATAGTTGGTGTCTTCTTTATAAGCACACAGAGACTGCAAAGGAAAGACTGGGAAAATGATGCAAATGGATATTAAGAACAAGCAGTAGTAACTTCAGAAAGCTAATAGTGAAATATCTGCAGGTAAGTAATAAATTGGGCTAAAAAGGAAATAAATTTTAACTTAGAATGTCATGTCCCACCAAAATATCTATTAGTTTTGAGACTATAAGCAAGACCATTTAAGCAAGTTCTAAAATTGTTTACCATCATTCACTGTTTCTCATGAAGCCATTGGAGAGTATACTTAATAAAAATGATAAAGTTTAAACATGAAAGAAAAAAAATAATACTGGAATTAGGAAGCAAGTAATTAACATAGGAAAAATGCAGTGAGACTTCCTAGAAATACAATCAAAAGAAGTCCCGTGACAATATCTGTGTAGCAGGTCTAGAACACAATACATTTAAATTGAAAGGTTAAGACAGTGTGTTTCAGAAAGAATGAATCCAAGAAAAAAACAGAATAGACAGTTTATGTTGGCAATAAAAACTCAGAGTATCAAAGAAAATGAGCACTCAAGCAAAGGATTTCTCAGCAAGGCAAATTTAATTCTGCAGAAGTGTGCTGCTCACAGGGCTGGTAGCTACAAGAACACACAGAACAATGGAGGGAACGGATTTTTGTTCCTAATGCAGTTTGTCCCTGCTACTGTGTCCTGCCTCCACTGGCTGGAGTTGAGCTGCACAATCTAAGCTGAACCTGACTGGCTAGCTAGAAGAGTGCAGGGGTGTGAGTTACACTAGTGGGAAAGGCAGTTTTGGTGAGAAGACCCATTGTGGTGGGAGGGTTAATTTACAGAATGAGGAGCAGATGCGGGCTCTGTAGATTTCGACTGATGGGAAAGTTGTTTACTGAAACCAGGGCAAGGAGGCACAAAGAACAAGGAAGTCTGGCCTTGAAAGTGGGGAACAAAGAATAAGGGAACCAAACGAACCAATCCCTTTGAAGAGGAACTTCTTCTTGTATTTGACAGTTTACCTGATACAATTATTTAAACATGTTGAGAAGAGTTTCATAGTTCTCTCAAAAAGTCTGGGTTAATCAATCAGTGATAGACAGAAAGAGGAGACACACAAATAAAATACTTATTGATGCCAAGAAAAGCAAGACTCTGTCAAAATCAGTAAACATAATCATCATAGGTAACAGAGATCTGTTCTCAATGCTATTTATAGTCATAAAAATGAAACCACTACTGAGCCAAAAATTGAGATCTGAGAGTACTGAGCTAAGTATATATATGGCAAAGAAACTGACAAAGAGGACACTGAATGGGACAGTTACATTCTTGTTTTTCTTTGTAGGCAACTGATTGTTTTCTGAAATGGAAAAAAAAATCTATAAATGGCAAAATGCGTTATACCACTGTTTAGAAATATGGAGAAATATGCAATAAGAAACAGTGGAATGTGTGATATCAATTTGTCCTTGTGGAGTAGAAATCAGAGGCGTGGAGGTGATGAAACAAAAATTGCTATTCTTAGTTATATGTCTTAGAGTACTGTTATTTTTACAAACAAAGCTTATGTATTTAATGAAAGCAAAATTGAAAAAGACTCATCTTCATACAGTTATTTATTTCAGTCCCATAAAAGTTACCAAGGCAAAGAAATGCAGACTCTCACCTTGCTTGGAAGTGAGAGTATTTCTGTGGAGACATTTTTGGTTTTCTCAGTTACAATGTTGTTCTAGCATCTCAGTTTTTATCAACGTCAGTTGGACAGAACAAATAAAGAAGCTTTATTTTCTGGTTCCCTGAGCACTGACTACCTCATCACTAATTATACCTCAATATTTCAGTAAGCAGAGCATATTGAAGTGAGGCAAAATCTTACATTCCTTAACCAATATATTCTTTCAACTTAATCTATTGTTAATTTCTTAACTGACATCCAAATAATAGATACACATGTTGTACTAATTATCTTGAAGGTATAAAACTACCTTTGCTAGAAATGATAAGAATATACATTTATATTTTTCTGTTGTCAAAAAATTTAGTATCATTGAATCATAATCAGTGGCTCTATGGGGTTAAGTAAAGCATGCACAAATGTTTCTGTAACTTTCAATTAACGTATTCTTATTGTGCAATATGATTAAGAAATGAACTTATAATTTTCACTTTTTCAGCCTTTAATTGCTACTTTATTTCTTCCCTTTTATCTTTTCTCCCTTTCTTTTTCTCTTCTCTTTTCAAACATTTTCTTTTTGGCACTTCCAGAAATGCTCTATAATAGCTATATTGCTTTCAAACAATAGCCAGATCAAACCTCATCAATTTAAGAATGGAGAGTGCATCACATAACGAGTTTATGTCTGTATCTCCCTTACCAAATGGATCTAAAGTGACATCTCAGGGGCCTGTTAATGAGATTGTCTCATGTAAGGGAATCTGGTAATGGGATGCTACCAAATCTCATTATTTAGAGATAATGTTAACAAAAATTAAATTAATTAATGTTCAATTTGCCCTTCACAAGCAAAAACAATTTAAAAGAGTTAGCCAGAAAGATCATGAGATACTGGTGATTAAATATATTTTAGGATCAAAGTCTAGAATTTGCAAATTGGGAGGTTGACAGAACAAAAGTAGCTGTGCATTTGAAAAAGCCTTTTGAAAGAAAACTGTTTTCAAGCCCATCAGCAACTGATTCCCCTTGATCATCTGAGGCTACATTAGATGGGTCATTCTTACTTCCTGAAATTACACATACAGTTCTATTTTCTGAAGTTATTTTCTTCTATTTATAAATTGTTTCTTCTTCAAAACTACTAAAAAGTCATGTGTTATATGCAGCATTCTTAACGTGAGTTTCAGTTCTTACACTTGAATTGAAGCCATCCATTTCCATATATAACTGTACATTTGTAGATGTAATTGCATTTGTTTACCACAATAGCTGGGCTGTTGGTAATGGAAATGCATGTCTCACAAGAATCAAGTAACCTTTCTGGGAGAAATATTTTAGGTAGAAGTACCTTAGATAATTAGTCACACTGTACAAAATTGAGTTGAGATATAAAGTTAAGAAAATTCATTACTATGGATCTTTACTAAAGAACTGATTGTTTCTTGTACATACATCAAAACAAAAATGTCTTTAAAATAATGATCTTCTGCTCTTGTGTCAGTTTGCTGAGAATAATGGTTCATAGGCGGGTGTTGAACAATGAGAACACATGGACACAGGGAGGGGAACACTACACACTGGGATCCATTGGGGGGAAATGGGGGAGGGGCGGGGGGTGGGGAGGTGGGAAGAGATAGCATGGGGAGAAATGACAGATACAGGTGAGTGGACAGAAGGAAGCAAAGCACACTGCCATGTGTGTACCTATGCAACAATCTTGCATGTTCATCACATGTACCCCAAAACCTAAAATGCAATAAAAAAAAAAGAAAAGAAAAAATAAGGATGGACAATAAACATAAAAAAAAATAATAATAATAATGTTCTTAATTGCTTCCAAGTGTTACATCTCTGCATATGTGATATAACAATATTATATTAATAACACCATGTGATTTATCTCTGTCTCACACAAACCTGAGAGTATATAAAAAAGTAAGACAGACTGTTTTCTTTATATGTCATAAACCTATTTCAGATGCATAAAATTCTATTCATTCATCCCATAACTTTTTCAGAGAATAATATGCACCAGACACTCATTCATGTATAGAAAGCATAGAGCACAACATGGACAAAATTACTGCTTTCAAGAAATTACCTGCGTTGATTTTAATGGAGAAACAAAAAGAGAACAAGATGCTTAAACATGCATTAGAAACATATGCCAATAATTGGGCAAAAATGCTTACAAGTAGGGATTAGTGTTAGGAAAAAATAATGATGTGTTAGAAAGTGACAATGGTGCCCATATGCACTGGTTGTTAAAGTAAATCTATCTGAGGAGATTAATTCTGGTTAACACCTGAATGGTAATTAGAAACTAAGCAATTTAAGATACAAGGTTCAATCATTTCAGGCAGGGGAAATAGAATATTACAAGACCTTGTAAAAGAGCCAGCTAATCTTCCCTGGTGTTCATCTTCTCCTTCTTCCTTTTAATAAACAAAACCGTGTCTTCTAAATTTAAAAAACAACACATATATGCACAGCTACTGACCACATTCCTAGACTGTAAGGTGCAGCCCTGTGAAATGAGCAATCTATGGCTCTAAGAGGAAATATATTCAACTTCTAGGTCATGCATCTAAAGAAGTTACTTTTTGTTTTCTTCTTCCTGTGGGAAGACATCCACATATGGCCCTGATGGCTTAAGTAATGCAAAAACAAAACTATGGGTAGCTATCCAAATAGCAAGTTAAAGGCTCTTTTGCCTACCCTAATTGTGCATATATGAGAGAAATTAATTTTTATCAGCTATGAACCACTAATTTTTTTATTTTATTTGTTCTGAAAATTTGGCCTGGACTGATATAGACTCTATGGCAGGAATAACTTTAGGCATAGAAGAAAATGTTAGAAAACCAGTGTACGTGAAACTTAGCCTGAAGAAAGCAGACAGAGACTCATTTCCGAGAAGCAGGCAGTGATCCACTCACGGGTGGTGTGATGGTTAATACTGAGTATCAACTTGATTGGGTTGAAGGATGCAAAGCACGATTACTGGGTGTGCCCGTGAGGGTGTTGCCAAGTAGATTCACATTTGAGTCAATGGACTGGGAAAGGCAGACCCACCCTCAATCTGGGTGGACACAATGTAATCAGCAGCCAGCATGGCCAGAATAAAAATCAAGCAGAAGAACATGAAAAGACTAGACTGGTTTAGCCTCTCAGCCTATGTCTTTCTCCCGTGCTGGATGCCCTTGAACATCGGACTCCAAGTTCATCAGCCTTGGGACTCTGGTTTTCTTGCTCCTCAGCTTGCAGATGGCCTTTTGTGGGACCTTGTGATCATGTGAGTTTATATGTATATGTATATATTATATATGCTCCCCTTTTTGCCCTTTGATCTTATCTGCTATTTAAAATAGCCAGGTGCAATGTTGTGTTATATATATCTAACAGGATCCATATATCCTGTTAGTTCTGTCCCTCTAGAGAACCCTGACTAATACAGATCGCCTGGTGGGCCTTGAAAATCATCTTATTTTAATCACATTCAGTGAAAAGTTTTCAGAAGAGTGATTTAATTTAGCTTCATTTTTTTAAAAGACATCCTTGTTGTAAACAAAATGAATTCTAATGAGTAAAATGTAAGCAGAAACACAGTAATGAACTATATTATCCAGTTGAGAGATTAAGAAGAGTAGTATCAATGGAGAATCTGTAAAGCATTTAGTATATTTTAACCTATATCATTGCAGCTTATAATATTCAGCTATCCATTCAACAAGTAATCATTAAAGACCTATGTGTTGAATACTATATTAAAATTAGGCTATATAATGATAAATAAGACATGGTCATTAACTTTATTGAACACCAAAAATAACATAAAATACATAGTTTAAAATTGGCATAGTGTTACTGAGGGACTATGTTAACTTCTCTTCCCAGGTCCACAATGGGTGTGGTTTCAAAGAGAAGAACTTCCCAGCACCATGCCTTCATCCACATCACGATCCAGGAACTTAAAGTTCTTTGTCCAACTTTCCTGTGTGTGGGCTGGGTAGAAAGCCCAGGTGAGCTTCCATTGTTTAGAAAGCCCACCAAAAGCTCTGAGGGAGGAGGTTCTGTTGCCAGCCAAGCAGCCAATCCAATATTGGAGTCAAAGATCAATCATTCCAGAGAAAGTGCGAAAAAAACCTCATCTCACTGGACAAGAACTTGAATGGGGTGGGAGTAACTCCAGGGTTAAAATCCCCCCTACTCCCTTTCCTATAGGGACTGCATCTCTGGATCCCCTCCCTAGGCAACGTGGGAGCTCTCTCTCCCTCTCTCCCAATAGGGATATCCCCTCCGGATTCCCCTCCCACAGCAGCATGGGAATTCTCACTCACTCTCCATTCTCTCTCTCTCTCTGCCAAATAAAGCTCTCCATTACCTAAATTCTTTGGGTTCTTGATATTTAATCAACGGAAAGCTCATCGCACCACCAGGGACCTCTCTCCATTCTTGGGTGAGTGAGAGCCCAAGAACTTCGGGCACATCTCCTCAGGGAGGAAACGAAGTCTCCCCTGGGTCCCGCAGTTACACTACAACTTTATCAAATAAAGTTTCTGAGAGGGGAAAATGTAATTTATCTAAGTTTAATTATACCCATCCAAGGAAATATTTAACCTAATATGAAATATGTAAGTGGTGGTTACCATAGCAAAGAATTGGGGTAATTCTGTGTAGAGGCATGAATAAAGGGTGTAAAGCGAGGATGGGTTTGACTTAATGCGTGACATGTCATAGAAAAAAATTGCTTTTATCAGGCATAAACTGCAAAGACATAACACAAAGTAACAATAAATAACAATTTCAAAGTATGCACAATACCTTAGCAATTTATTTTTAACTTCATGTATGAAGTATTATGCAAAGACTATGCATATAGAATATGCTTCTGGCTAGGCCACTTCAGAATTCATAGAGAGAACATTTTAAAAATGCATCATTAGCAAACACGTCTTTCCTTTTTCCCCTCAGAATGATAATTATAAGCCAGCTCAAATCAATTTTGACATATTTCAAAATTCACTATATTTCACATTAGTGCAAGATAGCATTAAAGATGTTATTTAAAATGTTAGATTAATCTGTTGCAAAGAAGGTAGCTCACAGTTCATTCTCCAGTGACCCTCTACCTGGGCATAGTCAGAAACTGGCTAAAGTTAGAAAAGACCAACTCATTGAACAAATAATGTCTGCAAAGTCTTTTTACTGTGTCTTAGAAAATGCAGATATTGTTAACATCTTTTTTATATACTTTTTATTTGAACATAATGGTGATATGAAATATGAAATCATTCTGTTTTTTACAGCAATTGCCAACAAACACACTAGTTGTAAACAATATAAAACTTTGAGCCATAAGCTGTGAGGTGAACGTCATTTTCTGTAGAATATATTTTCATGGCAAAAATGCACCCAATTAAGGTTATCACCAAAATTTATATCATAAACAATTATTTTCTGTATTGAGGGTGACTTGGTATGAAAAAGAAGTCACACAACCTTAACAATGTATTTAGTGGTTAGCATTTAGCAATATATATCAAAATCATTGTATATAAAGACAAATGTATTAAAATCAAATTAAACTTTATTAAATAATATAAAATAAGAATTATCTAAAAATGATCATAAACAAGTATAATTTTGTGATAAAATATGATGTTTTCAAGTGCAAAAGTTCAGTTGGGAAAATATTAGCTATAGAAGAAACTCTCAGTGTTTCTGGAACATCATAGTCCAGTTTGGTCCCAACTGTTTAAAGATATGAGTTGGACAAACTTGCTTATATGTCTCATATACGTGGTATTTTTAATGAACTTAATTTCTGCATACAAGGAAGAAACACAACATTGCAACTGGCTATTTTAAACAGCAGATAAGATCAAAGGGCACAAAGTAAAGTCAGAAGTTTGGAAAAAAGTATTTCTAAGAATTGTTGTGACATATTTCATAGTTTAACAACAATTATCAGTGAAATAGGTCACGATCTTACTATTGTACATCCTTGAAAGTTATCACCAATCTCCTTATGAATTTAATACAATGTTCTGTATTTTATTTTTTCTTAAAGTGGATACAACCAGATGAGATTCATGGATTTCAATCTGGGTTTTTTGTTGTTGTTGTTTAGTTTTTATCAAAAAGCATATTGAAATTTTAACAGCTTTAAACTGTAAAATTTTAGGTGAATTAATTTCAAGAACGGAGCATAACTACCTTATTTAGATAAATATTGTAAATGTATATGCTGAACTTGAAATTTAACAGCTTTACACTGTAAAACTTTAGGTGAGTTAATTCCAAGAATAGAGCATATCCACCTTATTTAGATAAAAATTGTAAATGTATATACTGAACTTGCTTTATAAATCCCTTCCCCATTCTTGTCAACGTGCATCTCTGAGACTGGCTAATCTACCACAACTATTTTTTAAACAAATAATAGAAGAGTTTAGATACACATTATGTCCTGTGGATAATGAGGTTATAATCTACTTTAGATTTGATAAATTAATAGGTAAATAGTTTGGACATTTGTCACATTAAAAATTTTTTAAATGCATGTGTCTGATTAAAATAGACCTAAAGATTTTTGATACAGGGAATTGCTACTTCATAAATTTCTGGTTAATTATAATGTATGATGGCACAAAGTTACAAGTGCATACTGATTGTCTTATCTCCAAAATGCTCACTTCCAATAATCTATCAAAAAGTATGATTTTTGTGGGTGTTTTTGATGCTGTAATTGTTTTGCACATGTTATTGAAACAAACATTTTCTTGTTAAATTTAATACTTAAAAGTTGTGATTTATTTTTGTATGTCTTGAAATTTCAATTTTATAAAGTTTCAGTTTGGGGGGGTTTCAAAAGTATTGGTCTATGACAATTTGTAGAAGAGATGGTCCTACACCACATGTGGTTTTAGAAGCATTAGCATAATTTATATTCCTACAACCCATTCTTCTTGTAGCCTATCTCTCCACACACTTTTTTTTAAATTCTTACTAATTAATTTCTTCTTTTTCTCAGATGTGAAGTGTTTTAATTGCAAGAAATAATCTACAGCTGTTTCTGGATTATAATATATGCTTCAGACATGGTAGTTTAAAAACCAGTGAGTAAATAATTATGAAAATTTAACACAATTATACAGTTTAAATTCTTTCAAGATATAGTATTCCTATATTTAACTAGGTAACAATAAAATTTTCTAATACTTGACAGCGTTAAGCTGAATTGACAAGAAAGTTACAGGAACATAATCATTCAAATGCCTATGCAAAATTACTCTACAAAATACCTGTGGTTTCTATCTTGCTATGATCTGGCTACTCTAATGTTGAGTGACTTACATTCTTCTTGGAGTTCTGCTATATGGTATTCTTTCATTCTATAATATATAGACATTTTAGAAATATTACTTAAGTTCAAATTCAGCCTCCAAGTATTATGATAGCTGTGTCCACTTAACACTTGATACCCACCCCTCCCCCTCCCTCTTTTTTTTTTTTTTTTTTTTGTCAGATGGAGTTTCACTCTTCACTCTTGTTGCCCAGCTGGGGTACAGTGGCATGATCTCAGCTCACTGCAACCGCAGGCTCCCGGGTTCACGTGATTCTCCTGCCTCAATCTCCTGAGTAGCTGTGATTACAGGCATGTGCCACCACGCCTGGCTAATTTTGTATTTTAGTAGAGACGGGGTTTCTCCATGTTGGTCAGGCTGGTCTCGAACTCCCGACCTCAAGTGATCCACCCGCCTTGGCCTCCCAAAGCACTAGGATTACAGGTGTGAGTCACCGCACCCAGCCACTTGATACCTTTTTATGTTGCTGATGTTTTATTTCATTCGGTATTATTTAAAATTACAGAAATTTACACATATAGATTCTCCTAGCATCTTGTGCTTGTATGCCAACTAAATCAAAGACAAAGTTATACTTTTGATGCAATGCTTGTTTAATGAATATTTACTGAGCACCTTTCTATGTTAGGAATTTCATAGGTATTATGTATATAGGAAAATGAATAAAACAACATAAATCTCTGCCTATATAGGGCTTATTTTCTAGGTGAGAGAATGAGCCCAACATTCATACAAACTCCTTTCAGGATGATCAGAAAGAAGATAATATTGGCAGGTGGAAATAACATTTTTAAATGATCATCTTGCTGTACAATTTCATTATTATCCTATCAGTTATTAACTTTCTCAGTCTCTTTTACTATAAAAATGTAGTAAATACGGCCTGAAGGATGGATTTCCTCTCATCACAATGGTTTCAATGCTTTGTAGTTGAAATTATCTACAGTAGATTTCTCAAAATGTCAAACATCATATTGACCTTGAGCTTACTTAGCATTCCATCTGTTATACTATGTAGATTTTAACAGAGAATATACATACACACACACACACACACACACACACATACACACACATATACATACTTAGTTCACAGAACACAGAAGCCTACCTTTCCGCTATTTGTAAAATAGGATTATTAGAAACTTGGTAAAAGTATTATGCAGTGTTACACAGTCCAACCAGTTTAAATTATTCATTTTATATCTTAGAACTTTTTTCCCACATTTACTACTTCATTGTTTTAAACCAGTTGATTTATAAAAATGTCATCAGCATAGTGGAAATTAATGATTCCAGCAAAACACATTTGTGATACCTTAGGTATATGACAGGCAATTAAAAAAAGTTGTATTGATTTGTCTAAAATGTTAAATGACATAATAGCCATACAGTAAAGTATTGAATAATTTAAGTAAATCAATGTTTTCTGAATTTTGTAGGAGTACAAACTATCATGGGTGCTAAGGTAAATCAATATAATAAAATAAAAATGAAGCGGTTTATAATGATGAATGTATGGGTTGATAATAACCAGAGGTAGAATCTCATTTAGCCATTGTAACAAACAACTTCCAGGTATCTTTTGTGCACTATTCCCATCAGAAAACATGGTATTATATAGTCAATTGATTTTAGCACTTAAATAGCTTTTCATTTGCAAGACACCTAGTCTCAGTATACACTAAACCTTTCCCAGAGTGTCATTAGTTATGGCTTGATTTAGAATGATAATACATATTTACTTCCATTAGAGCCATTTCGTGTGTTTTATGTGGTTTGTAAATAATGCTATATTTTATGAGGAAATGAGAGATGTTCACTTGTGCTCATATATATTTGCAAGATTTAAAATTTAACATTTTGTGCTTCTGCTGATCTCGTTTTACTCGCATTTCCAATGGTAAATTTCTTAAGTAAATAATCCACTTGGAAATTGCATTTTTCATTCAATGGAGCTATGTCTGTATGCATTTTTTGTTTTTGTCATTTTGTTTAGAAAATAGAAGTACAGTAAATATGAGCATGCAGAGACAACTTTTTCCTATATATTTTGTGGTTTACAACAATTTTAAGATCTAATCAAATTTATAGATCTTTCCTACAGGGAAAAAATACAAACACAAAAAAATACAAAAATACAAAAATACATGAACATGGTGTTGTATATAATTTAAGAGAATTCAGATATACCCCGGGTTTTCTTCACGTTCATATACAAAGAATAAAAACTAAAGCAATGGAAACTGCCACAATTAGCAGTTCTGAAAAATGCTTCAGTGTTGTAACTAGACTTGAAATGAATAAAAGTAGATAGGTTAATTCACAAAAATACTCATAATACTTTTACATTTTCTACAAATTCAGAATAAGATTGCATAAAGGAGGCCAACAACACTAGAATATTGTAACATAAAGAGAAATGGAGAAAAAAGGAGTCAATCCTGGACAAGAGACCTGAAGTAGTCAAAGGACTAACACCCAGATTTCAGAAAAGAAAAATATAAACTGTTATTGAGTGTTGGTAGTAAATTGTGGTGGCTCAGGCATGGACCCTGTAGCCAGCTTGTCCAAAATTGGATCCCAGTTCAGCTACTTAATATTATAAACTTGGCAAAATTACATAGACTCTCTTTGAGAGTATCCTCATCTGTAAACTGGGGATAATAAAGGATTTATTTTATATGTCTCATGTTGGGATGAAATGGTTCCATCTGTATAAAGAGCTTAGCATAATGCCTTGCACACACTAAGCAGGAAGATGGGTACAAAACTTCATACCCTGCTCTCATTTTTGTACCAGCCTGGTTTACTGTGAGAGTTGCTCTGAACTAAAATGTGGCAAATCTTGGGACTGGGGAAGAGACATGAGATGTTTGTTTGGAGGAACAGCTGAGCTAATTAGACTCCCTGCTCCTCACTTATACCAAGCAGTGGGCAATAGTATCTTCTTTAGAAAGGGAAAGAAGATTTAGGCGTTGTGTATAGAAAACAGAGAAGAATCCTTCAAAGAAACACAGGGATGCCAAAAATGTTTTCATTTCCAAAATACTAGTCTTAAGCATACCTGTCCCCTCCTACATCATCACTGCAGGCAGGGCATAATAAGCATGTATTATACTTGTAAAACAGGCCATGAGCATTCTCAGATTCAAAATATGAGAATAAAACCAAGAATCAATCAAACTTTCAGAACAGATAACCTCATAAATGTGAGTGATCAACACAACAAACAGAAAATAAAAAATAACAAAATCAACATCAATGTATAAAGCAACAGATAAAATAACACAAATATAAATTATAATTTCAGAGTGATATGGGAGGCAGCACTTCCATGAAATAGTATGTAAAGATTTTAAAATCAAGATTTTTGTTGTGAAGAAAATAGCTAATAATGAGCTAAAGAGGAGAATGAGAAGAGGAGAGAGAAACCTAACCAGCAGTCAAGTGAAATAAGAAAGCTCTCTCAGGAGAAAGGGCCAATGTTTATAGAAGGAAGAATTGCGAAGGAAAATGTAATGGGTATAAAAGAAGAGGTGTAACTTCTAGATGGTATGAAATAGAAGGCAGAGGTGAGAACACTAAAAAGTAGGAAAGTATTACTTGCATCTTTAAAACACAGAGAGAAAAGTGAACATGTTGTCAAAACAGAGCTAGTAGTGTAACTATGGTGTTTTAAAATAAAACATGTAAACAAAAAAATTTTAAAAAAGATTAATGAATTTAAATCTACAAATCTGACTTTGTTGCTGAACTCTAGACTCCTGAAATTGGCTTCCCATTCAGCATCTCTATTTGCTTGTCTAAAACACATGTCAATTTGGCTCTCATTTCAAAATATGTGCAACATCTTGTGAATTCTCAGCACCTCCACCACTTGAAACTTTTTCTAAGCTACCATTTTTGCTTGCCTGAATATTTATTTAACCAAATTTAGGCTTTCACAACCTAAATTAGATAAAATCAGTCCTCTGCTCAAAGCTGTCCAAAGACTCTTTATCTCATTCTAAATTGAATCCAACTTTTTCTAGAGCCTCTTGGCTTCTCTATGGCTTAACCTTTGGCTACCTTTCTGACCTAATCTCAATTATTTCCATTCTACCTGAACTTTTTGTTGTTTCTTAAGCGTATCAAATATTTTTTGCTTTTGTTTTAGAGTCTTTGCATTTGCTTTTCTCTCTGTTCAAAATTCACTTTGCTGAGGTCTTGCTTTCTTCTCATCGGATTTGTTAGTGAGCCCTATCGTGCTGTGTAAATGATCATCCCAAAACACCTAAGCCTTTCATTTTGCCAGCTGTCTCCCTACTCTACCCCACAAAATAATCCAAATCTTCCTTATCCTCTTCACTTTGTCATCCTTCCTAAAATCTTTCTATCATGCTTTCTGAAAATCCACTTTATTGTCTGTATTTTCTATCAACAGTTCTTTAATCTGCTTATTCCAATGAACCTCAACTCTGCTGGAGAGGTCATTTCTACAGACTTTCCTTGACAAAAGATTTTCAAACACCAGCTTTGGATGCAGGACACCTGCCTTTCCTGCTCTTTGTGTATCCTTGAGACCATTTTCTCTCCTATGTTCCTAAAATTGCTCAAATTTAAAATGCTTATCATCACTTTATATTACCAATTATGAAGCTTTATTGATGTCGTTTCCCAATACCTGGACCATTTACCCCTATTTTTGGATGACTTCAGTTTCTAGTTCACTGAAATTTTCTTTACAAGTAACCCTGTTTTAATTCTTCATGATTCTAGTATAAACATAGATGACCATTTAGCAAACCGACTTCTCAGATGAGTCCTCTGCCTTGATGCTCTTACTCTTTTTTATACCTAAAGAATTTACTACAGGTCTCATCATTACAAACAACTGCAAAAATTTTGTAATTTCAGTGTCATTCATCCTATTTTCTGATCACTACTGACTAGGATTTGAAGGCTCTAACAATTCTATCCCAAAAGGGCTTCAAATCTTACTACATTTTCATTGCTTGTAATCCATTTGTTGTTCTCTTTTTCTGAACCAGCTTAAATACCATGATCAGTGAAAATAATTCTTTTATATAATTCCTTGATTCCTCTCTATTTTTCTCACTTTTTAAACTCACATGTCAAAAGGTCATTTTTGGGTTAAATCCAACTTCATACCTCTGTTTCTGCAACCATGCATCAAATAGGCCTTACTTAGTTATACAAAAGTAGAGTGACCTAGTGGGCTGCCTGACAATCACACTTCCCTAGGTCATTCATCTCTCACTCCTCTTAGTGACTCATCTCTTCCTCTCCTCAAACCTCCAACTCTCTCCTCTCGCTAATTAAAGGGGAAGCCTTTTTGATTTATCTTTGCTAAGGTAACTGAAACTTCGGGAATGAGGTTCTATGGATTCTCACTACCACACATACCCAATGATCAACATCTGCACACCATGCCCTGCCTTTCCCACTAATACCTAATTGACTGACAGTTACTATGCCAAGCCAATTCCTCCACTTACTTTCTAGACCAGATCCTCTTTCTGTTTAAGTATATTATTTAACAATTTTCCACTCTCTCTTACTGATTTTACAATTTCTGCTGCTCTCTTCCCAGCAGTAAATATATCACTTCTCTTTACATACTAAACAACAAAATGAAATAAACAAAAACAACAAAAACCAGTTTGTTCCCATATCTCCCAAACAAGCTACCATCCAAGTTATTTTCCCTCTTTTGCAAAATATCTTCTTTTGTCATTTTTCTTAAATTCACTCCAATTTAGCTATGATCGCTATGAATCTACTAAATTTTGTATTCAGGTACAGTTAACCAACAATAATATTTCATAACGTCTCCTTTTCAAAACAAATTTCTTAACAGATAATTATAAAATAATTGAGTTGGAAGTCTAAAGGAATAATACATGCAAGGAAGAAGTGTTGTCACTGGGATAATCTACCTCATTCATCATGCCTAGGATATCAGTGAAGTAAATTATTTGATTTATGTCAAATATAAAAATGAAGAATATCATTTGGATATTTCTTTATTTTTCCTTATAAGTTAAGGTTTCTGGAGAAAAAATAAATTATGGTCAGGTCATCCAAATAAGCTAAGAAATGATATGACTTATTCATCTAATTAAATCATTCCCAGGTAGATAGATATGTATATATTTATAAACAGATATACAAAAGGTAGTTCTAAATATTGATCTATTAAAGTTTCATATGACACAAATTTATCAAAAATATGGCAAACAATATTTTATTTTATTTTATTTTTGAAATATATTTATTATACTTTAAGTTCTGGGGTACATGTGCAGATTGTGCAGGTTTGTTACATAGGTATACACATGCCATGGTAGTGGTTTGCTGCATCCATCGCCCCTTCATCTCCAGGTATTTCTTCTAAGGCTATCCGTCCCCAATCCTGGTGTGTGATGTTCCTCCCCTGTTCCTCCAGCCCCCCAGGACCTGATGTGTGACGTTCCCCTCGCTGTGTCCATATGTGTTCTCATTGTTCAGCGCCCACTTATGAGTGAAAACATGTGGTATTTGGTTTTATGTTCTTGTGTCAGTTTGCTGAGAATGATGGTTTCCAGTTTCATCCATGAGGCTGCAAATGACATGACCTCATCGCTTTTTTATGGTTGCATAGTATTCCATGGTGTATATGTGCCACATTTTCTTTATCCAGTCTATCACTGATGGACATTTGGGTTGGTTCCAATTCTTTGCTATTGTGAACTGTACAGCAATAAACATACATGTACATGTGTCTTTATAATAGAATGATTTATAATCCTTTGGGTATATATTTTAAATATAAATAGGTAGCCATATTCACAGTGTACACACATGGTTTTCTCCAGTGTTTCGCTGCTCAATTGCTTTTTCATTTCCAACAACCCAAGCAGTCTCTCACAGGTTTATTAACATAAAACCATAGATCAGAATATTCTAGCATCATTTAAGTATGAAAATATGGATCCAAACAGCATTTATTTATGTATAAATCACCATAAGAAAACACTGTGTTTTCTTATGGTGCTATTCAAGGAAGAAATTGTACTGTATTTTATCAATCCTTTTATTCACTTTGTTCTATTTTCAAAATACTCAGAGTATCTAATTTTAGAATATGTTGTTTATTATTAAATATTTGAAAGATAGCAACAAATTAAAATAAAAACTAAGTCAATTCATTTACAAAAAAACTATTTTTATGCTTGTTATATATGAAAAGAAAATTAAATTTACATTATTGAGGTTTCTGCTTCCCTAAATAGTTTGGTAGCTGGATATATAACTGGTAAATATTCTTATCCATAAAACTATAATTATTAATTACATTGGTTAATGTTTTTGAGGCTTTAGATAAGTGTGAATTAAGTGTGATTTCTCCCTCACAATCCCATCAAAATTACATTAAATATGCACCAAAAATACAACATTTTTAATAACATTGGTTATGGGAATACAGACACATTAACATAGCCCAAGAAGGCAAAGAACATCTTTGGCAACTAATTAAGTTGTTGCCAAATAAACCATTCTGCTCCAACTATTACATATTTTCCATTTAGAATGAATTGTTATAGTTGCATAAAGGAATTACATCTTTTAATTGAAAACCACACAATTCCCTGACCTAGACACATAGAAATACTCAACATTTCTGTGAAAAATAGAAAAATTCAAAGATTTATGTGATGAAAATATAAGCTATCTACAATGAAATAAGAATTTAAAAATTATCACACTTGTCACCAAAAATACAGATTTATAAACTCAATGTTGACTGGTAAATATTTTTAAAAACTGCTTCAATTATTGTTTCCTGTGGTCCAAATGAGATCTTGATGGATAAAAATACAAGAACTAGTACATAGAATGTAAGAGTGTTTATGTTTAATCTCTACATCTCCCTGGGCTCTATGTATGGGTTATTTGCAGAAGGAACTGACAAAAAGCAAACAGATTGGAAACCTACTTTATGTTGCACTGAAAATATGTTGTTAGACTTCATGTTAGATTACAAAAGGCTGTGACTGTTCTACTTCGACCTGCATTAGCAAACATTTAGCTGCAAATGAACTGTAAATTTCAAAATGGGTACAGAGGATAAAAGGAAAAAAAAAAAGACCACTTAGAGGACAAAACCAACATCAGCAGAGAACAAATAATTCCTCCCAGAGAGCAAACCATGGCTGAAAAATAGTTTATCAGAAAGTTTACCTCCTTGCCTTAACCAAAAGTCTTAATAATTCTGGCCTCGCAAAATAGGATAATAGCTATAGACCAGTGTATTTCATTCTTTTTGATAGTGACAGTGTTTATTTTCTTCTTCACATGGTATATTATATTGTAATTACTTGTTCCAACAGAACTGTTTTATTTTGATGTTTATTGAGTGCTGGGGTGAGCAGGGTGTGTAAATAACCTAACTTTGTTTTTCTTATTTTTTTAAAGTTTAGTTACTATATAGCCATATCACATGGAAGACAACATAGCAGCAAGGAATCTGGAAGTGGATGATATAATGGGATAGCATTTCATAGCTGTTGGTTGGGTGCAGTAGCTCATGCCTATAATCCCAGCACTTTGGGTGGCAAAGGCAGGTGGATCAACTGAGGTCAAAAGGTTGAGACCAGCTTGACCAACATGGGAAAACCCTGTCTCTACTAAATAATAATAATAAAAAAATCAGCCAAGTGTGGTGGTGCATGCCTGTAATCCCAGCTACTTGAGAGGCTGAGGCAAGAGTCATCACTTGCACCCCGGAGGCTGAGGTTGCAGTGAGCTGAGATTGCACCATTGCACTCCAGCCTGGGCAAAAGGAGCAAAACTCCATCTCAATAAATAAACAAAAAAACAAACAAACTTCATGGCTGCTATGTGAAAATAAGATATTCAGGCATATTTTTGACTTTTCAAGAGTGTGAACTGTGGCAGTTAGAGCTAACTGTCCTCTACTATCTCTTCTTGCAATGGACAATGGTCATGCTGTTAAAGATAAGATCCCACAACCTCTCTTGCACCTATGTGTTGCTCTCTGACTAGGTTCTAACCAATGCTATGTAAACATGAGAGCTATCTAAGCTAATTCCTTCACAGAAAGGGAATCCTTCCTTATACTACTGCCTTTCCTATTACTTCCTCTTAATAATTTTGCAGAAATAATGAGATGATAGAGGAAATTGGTTTTGACATATTGGACCATGAGAACAAGACCATGTGTTTAGGATGACAGAAATATGGCACAGAAACCTAACAATTATGGAACTGCTTTTCAGCAAGGACCATCTTGAACTTATTTGAGTAATAAGCTATTTTTTTATTAATGTCCCTATTATTTGGAGTCATTCTGGCTTGGCTCTCCAATATCTAATCTAGGCAACTGAAAACAAGATTCTAAAAAGAAGGAGGTTCTATGAAGAATGTTGGGTTAGCAAGGTTAATCTAGTTAAATTTAAAGAGTCAGAAGTTGGAGTGTAAAGATATCTCTTTGGTCAACCAAAAAGTAGTTCTCAATCAGTAAAACGCAAGATGTGGAAAAGGAAATTGAAATACTTTTATATGACATATCTATGTATAAAAACATTAACAAGAGACTACAGGAAATCCACAATACTTTACAAGTAGTTATGGTGTGATCATAATGCAATCTAATATATAATCTAGTTTTGAGTAATTGGCAGGTTGTAAGAAAGAATTCATTTAACCTGATAGTGTTAAACATTCTTCTTCAAGTTGTTTAAAAGCAAAAGTTTCCATTCCTTACTTAAGAGTCAATCATGGTACTTAATTATCTCATTAATAATATTTACATGGCCATAATATTGATTTGTAAATATATTTGAGTGGCATCATAACACATAATACTTTAAAAATCCAGTCCCTGATGACAGATTTCCTTCATTCATTATATGTTAACCCTTAAGAGTTTTCTAAAATATTTCTATACATTATTGCTTCCATGTACAAAATAACATTTTAAAAATAGAACCTCTTTCAACATTAACAGTTCTAAGGAAATTATTAATATCATATGGTCATCTCAGTAGATACAGAAAAATAATGTGAAAATTCAATATGCTTTCATGATAACAAATTCTCAAGAAATTAGGTATAGAAAACATGTACATCAACACAACAAAGGCTACATATGAAAAAAAATCCACAGCTATCATCATATTAAATAATTAAATATTTAAAGTTTCCTCTGAGATCAAGAATTAAAAAAAGATGGTCATTCTTACTACTTTATTCAACATAGTCCTACAGTTCCTAACCAGAGAACTTAATCATGAGAAAGAAGAAAAATGTATCCAAGTTGGAAATGAAAAAGTTAAATTGTCCCTATTTGCAAACAATATGATTTTATACGTAAAAATACCTTAAAGACTCTACCAAACGTTTTGTGGAACAAATAACTTCAGTCAATTTTCAGGATAGAAAATTAACATACAAAAATTAGTAGTGTTTCTACATGTGAACAATAAGCTCTCCAAAAAGGAAATCAATAAAACAATCCCATTCACAATAGCTGAAAAAAATAAACACTTAAGAATAAATTTAAGAAAAGAGGAGAAAAATATTGATGAAAGAAATTGAAGAAGAAACAAAAAATGGAAAGATATCTCTTGTCATAGATTGGAAGAATCAAATAGTTAAAATGTTCTTATGCCCCAAAGTGATCTATAGATTTAACACAGTCCTTATAAAAATTCCATTTTCATATCAATAAAAACAAATTCTAAAATTCAGATAGAACCACAAAAACTCTTGAATGGCCAAAGCAGTTTTGAGCAAGAAGAACAAAACTAGAAGCCTTATATTACCTGACTACAAAATATACTACATACTATACTAACCAAAGTAGCATAACACTGCCATAAAAACAAACAAACAAACAAAAACAAACAAACAAACAAAAAAACAAAGAAAACAGAATCATAGACCAGTGGAACAAAATAGAAAGCCCAGAAATAAATCTATGCATTTACAGTCAATTGATTTTTGACAAAGTTGTCACACTAGGTGTGGACAATCTCTTTAATAAATTGTGGTGGGAAAACTAGATATTCCCATGGGGAAGTATGGAATTATAACTTTATCTTATACAATACAAAAATAACTCAAAATGAATTATAGACTTAAATTTAAGAACTGAAACTGCAAAACAACTCGACAAAAAATAGGGGAAAGGCTCCATAACATTGGTCTAGCCCATGATTTTTTTGATATGACCAAAAACTACAGGCAACAAAAGGCAAAAGAGACAAATAGGATTGCATCAAACTAAAAACTTTTTGCACACCAAAGGGAACATTTAACTGAGTAAAGAGACAACCAATGGAATGAGAGAAATTATTTGTGAATCATCCATCTAATAAGGGATTAATATTGAGAATATACAAAAAACTCAAACTACTCAATTATAAGAAAAGAAAGAATTCTATTTAAAGAGGGCAAAAAGCTTGAAAAGACATTTCTTGAGAGGACATACAAATACCCAACAATATATATTTACATATATATACACACACATATATAGCATATATATACATAGTATATATAGACACATACACCCATATACATACATATATGTGTCAAATATACACCATACACATGATGTATGTATGAATGTTTACATATGATGTATGTGTGTATGTGTATATTATACACATGTATAGTATATATAAATCTAAATATAACAGATACATATAAATATACTGCACATATAATATATACAAATAAATATATATACTACATATAAATATATATATGTAAATGCCCAATAGATAAATTATAAAAATATCCATCATTAATCATAAGGGAAATACAAATTAAACCCACAATGAAACATTACATCATATATTTTAGAATGACTATCATAAAAATAAAAAAGATAACACGCGTTGGTGAGAATACAGGGAAAAGGGAACCCTTGCACATTATTGGTGGGTATATAAATGAGTACAGCCATTATAGAAAACAGTATGGATGTTCATCCAAACATTAAAAACCATGTGGTCTAGCAATCTCACTACTGGGTATATACTGAAAGGAAATGAAATCACAATGTCTATAAGATATTTGCACTCTTGTGTTGATATAAATATTATTCATGATAGACAAAACTCCATCAATCCATGAATAGAAAAAGAAAATGTGATAACTATAGGCAATGAAATACTACACACCCTTAAAAAAGGAGGAAATCCCCTGAAAGACATTATATTAAGTGAAGACAGGAGAAATAATAAAATAAGTTCAAGAGACTCAGTGTATAACATAGGGGCTAAATCAAGTGAATTCACATATGTATTACCTTACATATTTATTATTGTTTTGTGGTGAGAACACTTAAATTCTACTCTATTAGTAATTTTCAAGAATATAACACACTGTTTTTAACTCATAGTCACCATGTTGTAAACTGGGTGTCTTTAACTTATTTCTCCTGTGTAACTGAAATTTTGTATACTTTGACCAACATCTTTCCAACCCCCTATTTAACTCCAACCTTTGGTAACCACCATTCCACTCTCTGCTTCCATGAGTCCATCTGTTTAAGGTTCCACTTGTAAGCAACATGTGGCATTTGTCTTACTATGCTTGGCGTACTTCACTTAGCACAATGTCTTCCAGGTTTATTCATGCTGTCACAAATTACAGACAGTAGATTTTACCTGTTCTTACCACAAAAAAATTGTAAGTATGTGAGGTAATATGTATGTTAATTACTTGATTTAGGCATTTCACAATGTGTACATATTTCAAAACATCATATTGTACCCAGCAAATATACATAATTTGCCAATTTAAAATATTGATTAATTAGCAAACAAAGAAAATTGAATATCATTTACAAAACAGATTTCTAGGCTTGGCGCGGTGGCTCAAGCCTGTAATCCCAGCACTTTGGGAGGCTGAGGCGGGTGGATCACAAGGTCAAGAGATCGATACCATCCTGAACAACATGGTGAAACCCCGTCTCTACTAAAATACAAAAAATTAGCTGGGCATGGTGGCACGTGCCTGTAATCCCAGCTACTCAGGAGGCTGAGGCAGGAGAATTGCCCGAACCCAGGAGGCGGAGGTTGCGGTGAGCCGAGATCGCGCCATTGCACTCCAGCCTGGGTAACAAGAGCGAAACTCCATCTCAAAAAAAAAAAAAAAAAAAAAAAACAGATTTCTAAAAATGTAATCTTACAGGATTGTCTTGACCATGTACTTAGTACCTAGCACAGTGCATAGCACAAAATAAACACCTGATAATTATTTGCTACAGTAGAATAGAGTCCAATGTGTTCCAATGCATAGCATAGATCTTTAAACAAAGTATCTTTAGATCATTATTGATACAGTATAAATTACCTATGTTATCAGCCTTGTCTTCAGCAAAGAAAAATAAATCAGAGAGTGGTGGAAAGTACAGCTCTGCTACTTATACTCAAAAATAAGAAAGCAATATATATCATCAATAAATAAATCTAAATGTGATGGATCCAAATATAGGTTTATATTCTCTTTTAAACTATAAAAATAATTGATAGAGAAACTGTGAATTACATAATCAACAAAATTTTGAAGAGGAGGTATAAGATAAAGGAAATGGGAGTTAACAAGCTTGTCATTTAGGTCCATCAACTGGCTCCTATTACTACTAATAACATTGTGTGAATCGTTATTATGCATTATACACAGTTCTGAAAGCTTTACGCATATTAACTCAATGAATTCTCACAACAAACTTGTAAGATAAATACTATGTTATTCTATTTTAAAATTAGGCACAGAACATTGAAGTATTTTTCTCAAGATCCAGGTCTGCCTTTGGAGTCTGAATCCCTATATTTATTGCCTCTAAGAATAGAGAAGCAGCATATGTAATCTAAAATTGTATATTGCATTTTAATTGTATTCATTAGAGTTACTGGGGTAATAATCAAATTAAGTAAAAACCCATATTTTAAGAATGGAAATTTCTGGAGAGTGGGCTGTAATTTGAAGATTATAAAGGGAGAATTTTACCATCTATACAATTTATTTTCTTACATATGGTGATTCCGTTTTTACCATGTAAGTATATTACTTGTATCAAAACAAAACAATAATAAAAATATGTGGACAGTTCTTCATTGTAGGAGTCACAAAATAATTTGTTATTTTTTATGATTATTGTATTGCCAGTCATAGTTGTAATTTCTATTATATTTATAATTATTGTTTTACCAGTCATATTTGCAATAAATTCTGAGTCTTGTGTTCTAACTTTCATATGTGTAACAAACATTTATACATGCTAAATTTTAATTTGATTTTATAATTATGAATATTAAATTATAATCATTATAATTTTAAATATATTTCAAATTTGATTATTATAATATATTCTTTGCTTTTCAGTAAATCTAATATTAATTTTTTAATGGATTTTTTAAAAAATCAGAGCTAGGTAAAAGTTAATGAAAGACTTCTCACTGTAGGCTGATTTCCCAGGAAAGATACTGGTCTCCAATGAAGCTCCCTGAAAACGACCAAGGCCAAGATTAATAACAATACTTCAATCCCAAACGTGAGTTGGTCACATAAGTGGGCAAGATGTTATTCTCCTTATGAGGAATGTTGAACTAGCAGATCAGGCAGCCAGCTCACTGCAGCAAATGTGCAGATGCAGTTGTTGTACTTGAACCCCAGGCCCTGATCACAGCAGAAGAGGAAATGGCATTACTTCAACCCTCAACACTGTGTTGGTAAATCAGTGATACGGTCAAGCCTCCACCAGGCCATATCATGTGGGATACAGCTCTTGATATAACAACGGAAGGGCCTGGTGATTCCTGAAACCTGTTGCTTAGAGGCCCAAATGGCAGTGGGCCCCTGGGAACCTGCACACTCACCTATGACTTTTCAGTACGTGAGATTTTCAAATATATATACTCTGACAAGTCTAGTGTATGTGCTGTCCAGTGACTTGCTCTTGAGTGTAATGATATATTCATACACCAATAAAGCATTTATAGCAAGAAAACCTAATTATAAACGAAATAAAAAGTGTATATCAATCTATTCAAAGTGGAATCAAGCAAGAGTAAATGTAGCTCTGTCAGCCCAGCTACATAAAGGCACTAGCCCAAAGGCCTAGAAAAGAAACCAGGAATGTGTCACTCTGGAACCAGAATGGATTTCTACATAAAAATTGAAGAAAAGTGACATATTCATTCATGATTTATAACCTAAGTTAGTCAATGACGTGAATATGTACATTGTACATTGATAGTAACTATGGCAATTATACAAATTTTGTTTTAGATGAAATTATATTTGGTTAATGGTACCTCTCCCGGGTAAGGTGGATGATTTAAATATTTTTATTTATTATTTTTATTTATTATTTTTGAGACGGAGTTTTGCACTGTCACCCAGACCGTAGCGCAGTAACACGATCTCTGCTCACTGAAACCTCTGCCTCCTGGGTTCCTGTGACCCTCCTGCCTCAGCCTCCTGAGTAGATGGGATGACAGGCCACAAGCAGCTAATTTTTTGTTTATTTTTTTTTTGTATTTTTTTTTTTTTTGTATTTTTACTAGAGAGATGGGGTTTCACTATGTTGGCCAGGATGGTCTCAAACTCCTGACCTCATGATCTACCCACCACAACCTCCCAGAATGCTAGGATTACAGACGTGAACCACCATGCCTAGCCTATGGTTTTAAATCTTACATATATTTCTAAGATTTATCTTTCTATGTTTTGGTTGAAGTGAGTGTCTTTCTTTAAAAATGGAGGTGTAGCATCTGCTTAATTCATCTAAATACTACTCAGACAGCATTAGCCATCAGTAAAGTTAATTTTAAAAACAAAATAATTTATCATTCTTTTGTTCACCTTGTTTTTGTTCTGTACATATGACAATATATCAATCAATATCATTACCTTTTCATGGAAATTTTAATATAGTTTGGACAAATGAGCAGCTTCAAAAACACTTTAATCCCCCATTTATTCCCTTTAAGGCTGTGTCTAATTTTGTAACTGGCATTTGACAAGGCAATGAGTCTTCTTTCTAGCCTGCTGTTACAATATTACTTTTGCATAAAATTCCCATTGGAATCATATGCCAAGAAATATGTTTCTAAATTCCTTTTTTTATGTTGGAATACTTACACAGTTTCAAAATATTTGGTTACACTGAAGATGAGAAATTAATTTTTAAAGAATCTATGAAAAATCAGAATATCTTTAATGTCTTGATGCAAGATGCTTACAAGTCTTGGCAATCATTGTAGTTTTTCATATTTCTTTTGCAAACTCATATGATAAAATATGATGGGTGTTTGTGTATGTACACACATGCGTGTGTGTGTGTGTGTTTCTGCTGTGCTTCTTAGAGATGTCCTTGGAAAACAGAAAATGTGGCTATTCATAACTGTGGACTATGATTGATATAGTCATTTCTTGCATGTAGTGTGACAATGACATTCTTAGGACAGGGAATTAAGGTATACAGGCAGGTGAAAATATGGGATCTTCAAATGATAATCAAAGTTATTTTAATAAGTAATATTTTTTAAAACACAGGCTAGCTTAGGAGTAGAAAGGCTAGAAGTAAATTTTCTTTAGGAGAGAGAAAATAAGCTATTTTTCTGGAAAGAAAGGGTGTTCGTTGTCGTTGTTGTTGTTGTTGTTTTCCATTCTACTTCTGTGTGGTGTGTACTTAATTTGTGTGTGATTTCTTGGTCTAAGAAATCTTATCAGACCGGACAGAGGTAACAAAGAAGGTTGTAGGTTAAAAAAAAAAAAAAAAGGCAAAATTTGAGCAATTAAAAGTAGTGCTCTCCTGGGCACAGTGGCTCACACCACCTATAATCCCAACACTTTGGGAGGCTAAGGCAGGAGGACCACTTGAAATCAGGAGTTCAAGACCAGCCTGGCCAACAGGATGAAACCCTGTCTCTACTAAAAACATGAAAATTAGCTGGGTGTTGTAGTGCATACCTGTAATCCCAGCTACTGGAGAGGCTGAGGAGAGAGAATCCCTTGAGCCCAAGGGGCGGAGGTTGTAGTGTGCTCAGATTGCACCACTGCACTCCAGCCTGGGCGATAGAGAGAGACTCTGTCTGAACAAAACAAAACAAAACAACAGTGCTGTCATACTGGTCTATGGATCACCTGATCATTTATACTCCACTAGATCCTTCATTCAAAATGAAAAATATTGATCTCAATGCAGACTACAGAATCAGTACATATTCAGGTAGGGATCCATTAAATATTCACTTTTGGAGACTTTTGTGCATTTTCTCTTTTTGTGTGATTTTATGATCAGTGCCACCCCTTCCTATCTGATGGGGACTTCTTCGTTTCACAAGTTACTTAGTTAATAATATTACATAATATGATGTTAATATAATCTTTCAATATAATTCTATGGCTGAAATGATTGAAGATATGATGCTGCATAGAGAAACAAAATGCTGGTTCAAAGAAAGAGTAATATAATGACAGCTATCAGAACTTACTGTAGGTTCCAGGGACTGCCCTATTAACTTTATCTGTATTAGTCCTTACAATGGTCTAAATCTACTGCCCATTTTTCAGGTGAGGAAACTGAGGCATGGTGAGGTTAGGAAACCTGATCAAGATAATAAACATCAGATGGTGGTACTGTACTTTAAGGCAATCTGTCCACAGACTATAGCCACCATGCCATGGTATGTGATAATAAATAAGTATGGCAACATGTTAAGGATCTGGAATGTGGTCTACAAGCTGTGTTTTGTTACAAACCCCTCTGAGACTATACCACATGCTAGGGATTCTCTCTCCAGAGAACTGCACAGACCCAAGGATTGGCCCAAGTTTGCCTGTAATTTTAGGTAGCTCAGACCCCTTAGAGCTTTCGCCAAGTTCATAGATTGCAAGTTATAAATGAGTGTCCTTGGGAACTGAGTACTTATTTTGGTATAGGCTTTGTAATTCATGAAAGTTTTCTCATTTTTTAAAAATTTCCATCTGAATTTCAGATTTGGGTCTGTATTTACCAAATTATTTCATACTGACATAATGACATATTGGAAAATTTAGAACTCTCCTACAATTGTCTCTCTACAGAATTGAAAGAATCAATTAGAAGTAAACAAAGGAAGGGGGATTTTAAATTCAAAGTCAGAACAATGAAGTAATCCTAGACTATCATGAACCCACCTCCCTCTACATTCTGTTGCCTCACTATCTCTTACCTCTCACTGTTTCTCTGTTGTATGCTGCTGTCTCAGCTTAGTTCTTGATTTCTTACTGCCCAGAAACCTTTTATCAGTTCTCCTTTCAGTTAAACTCTCCCACTCATCCTCTTCCAGCTGCCTGTTGGACTTATTAGAATGATAGAAGCCCACTCCCTGCTTCGGATCTTAGGAGGGGACTATGCTACCACGCAGGACAGTAGAAACAATGGTGTCCACCATATCCAGAATGCCTGAGGCCAAATTTCAGCTCTGCTTGTTTGTAACTGTGGAGACTTGGACAGGTTCCTTAGGCTCTCTGGATATAGCTCTCCTGTGCTTTAACATGCATATTACTGCGATGCTTTCCATTTACAGTTGTTGAGAGAATCAACTAATATTTTTAAGTGCTCAGAATGGTGCCTGGTTCCTATCAAGCATGTGATTATGTTGGCTCCCTTGTAGAGCACATAGGGTGTCTACAGACATGGCCCACATGACAAGAAAGACAACTGTTACTCTTCACACAAGTAGGGTTGGAGACTCTCGTGGGAAGCACAAGGCTAACATCAACAATCTGCACAAACATGTCATTAGCTTAGCTACTTCCACTTAAGGGGCAGTTTAGAAAGATAGGGGTATCCTTGTAGTTGAAACTGAACTCAATTATGTTGCAAGACAGTTTTAATTCAGCACTTTGAATGTCAGGTACAATTTAATAAAACGAAACTAGTAACTTCCTAAAAACATGACAACTTTCCCCCCATGACAGGGCTGAGTCCAGGCAAGAACTTGCAGTGATGGAGGGCAAGCAAGATATTTCTCCTACTTTTTGATTTGTTCGTATTTTTCTTCTCTTCTCCGTAAGATATTACTTTGGACGCTTTCACTGAGGAACTGAGATACAATAGGAAAAAAAATTAAAAGCCTGGACAAAGATGCGAATTTCCAGAGGACATTTCTGAACATGAAACTTCATGACTTTTAAAAAAATTTCTGCATTGAGCCCAAAGATTTATGTTTTTTTATTTTATTCCAAAAAAGGAGATAATATTTGGTCTTAACAAATCAAATTTATTTGACTTGGCAAAGTATTCGAAGGAAGAACTTAGCAATTAGTAGGTCTAAAATAAGCATCTTTTTAAACTTTTTTTTTTTAATTTATTTTACAGATTCTGGAAATAGATCACACACATATCTTACCTATTCCTGTCAGTTTGGGCCAAATCCGTTTCTGCTTTCAACTAGATATATTCTAATGCAGGTTGACAATCCTTTATCCAAAATGCTTGGGACCAGAAGTATTTCAGATTTGGGATTTTTTTTTTTTTGATTATGAAATACTTGCATTACTCTATGGGCATTGTGCCAGCCTCTCTGACATTTTCAAGAATAGCGTTACACTGCATATCAGAGAATAAGAAACAACAACAACAACAACAAAACACGTGAGTAGTTCCTGTAGGTCTTGACCTTATGTGGGGCATCTTGGAGAAACTGTCATTGGCACATCTGGCCTGCACATGTGCCATTTTATTATCCTTCATGGGTGCTTTGGTGGGAGAACACGGGAATGCACAAAAAAGATATATTGCAGTTGATAGGGTATAAGGGGATATTTTTTTCTTTTGGGGACTCTGAATAGACTTTGTGTGGTGTATCTGTGTTTTGACTGTGTTTTTGATTCGTGTTTTAGGTCAGGTATGGAATTTTCCACTGACAGTGTTATATCTCAAAAAGTTTCAAATATTGGAGCATTTCAAATATCATATGTTTGAATTAAGAATGCTCAACCTGTAGTGTGAATATTTTTAGTGGGACTTCTTATGTATAGAGGTATACATTCTGAGACTCCCGTTTTGACTTTCACAGGTTTCATTGATTACAAGAGCCTGGAAGTCTTTGTTAGTTTCAAGCCTTGTCCTATTTTTAAAATGCAGTATATTTACTATGATTGTTTCTTCAAATATCTGTTTAAATCAAAGTTAAAAAATAACAACAAGATGTTACTTAGCTTTTCTCTATTTGTTGCGTGTACAAGTACCTCTCTTGTAGGTCTGGCTCAAAGGTATGATTAATAAGGGCAGAATCTCAGTAGTCCTGGATTCTTCTGATTATGCATTCAGGATCAGAAGTGGAAACAATGACATGTCTTGTCATTATGTTCCTAATGCCAGTTAATGCAAATATTTACCTGAACTTATTTATTTCCAGGATATTCAATATTTGTATTATAATAGTGTGCATCTAATTCTAAGAATCATTTCAAGTTTTTATTCCTGCAATTATCATTCATTATTAAGTAAAAAACACCAAAATACTATCTAAAAAAGTACAATATCTTTATTAAAATAGGATATCCCCAGTTACGTAATTACCTAGGTTTAATTTTTATTTTAAATTTAAGTTTAATTTAAATAGTGTTTTAATTTTATTTTTATTTGCTTATTTTTTTCTCTAATTACATTGGAAAAATGAGTAGACTTCCATATACATGTATAAAGCAAAGCCCAATAAGCAAAATATTAAATTTAGTTGATATTTATGTGTATAATTTTACTTATACCACCAATAAAGAAAAATTTTGCCAATTATATTTTTATGTTAACCATTCTAAAACTCAAGTTAATTTCACAGATGTTAAACATGTGAAACATGTGCAGTTGATAAATTAAGAGATTACTGCCTGTTATGAACAGGCACAATTATGAACAAATGGCAGTCTTCAGATCACTTTCATAAAATGTCTTCATCTAAACCTACAGTTTCCAAAGTAAGTAACATACAATTTAAAACTCTGAAAATGCCGGGCGCGGTGGCTCAAGCCTGTAATCCCAGCACTTTGGGAGGCCGAGGCGGGCGGATCACAAGGTCAAGAGATCGAGACCATCCTGGTCAACATAGTGAAACCCCGTCTCTACTAAAACTACAAAAAATTAGCTGGGCATGGTGGTTCATGCCTGTAATCCCAGCTACTCAGGAGGCTGAGGCAGGAGAATTGCCTGAACCCAGGGGGCGGAGGTTGCGGTGAGCCGAGATTGCACCATTGCACTCCAGCCTGGGTAACAAGAGCGAAACTCCGTCTCACCAAAAAAAAAAAAAAAAAAAAAATCTGAAAATAAACACACATACATGTGATTAAATTCTATTAAACTATTTGATATATGAAGTGTTCATAATTAAGGGTACTCAAATTTTAAATATGACATAATATTTTCTAAATTATTGAACTTCCATTCTTTAGCAAATGTTTCAAACTAGGTAATGTTACGAAAAGTCATAAATTAAATCAAAATGAAATTGGGTTTAAATCAACCATACTCTCTTAAGACTTCTAAACCAATAATATTTAGGCTGAATGTAAAAAGAACTGCTAAATGTCTCCTCGGCTTTTATAACTCAGAGAGATATGTCCCGCCCTATATCTTAACAATTCCTTTCCTCTTCCACTGGAAATGAAACATTTAAGAACACTTAGAGTAAGGAGTCATGATTTATTTTAAATTATTCCCTTCCATTAATCACAGTAATTTCTTCTTTTATCTCCTATACTTTCTTCCAATACATGCTATGTAGCAACGACTTAGGATTATATAAAACCTCTAGACAATAGTACATATTATTTGTAAGGATTTTTAAGTTTAATAATTAATTTTATTCCTTCAAGTAATAAGAAAACAGAAGAATTTGGTCCTTCTTCAGGACATGCTTGACAAACAAAGCTATACTAGACTCCTACATATAAATTTAAAATTTTGAATTCCACAATAAAATACTAAAAGATAAACAAACACATGAAAATATATTATAATGCCATTTAAGAAAATTCTTGCTAGAGATAGATCAGGGAACAAAACACACAAACAGCCTACCAACAAAGGCTTACATTCTTATGGAATGTCAACAGAAGAAAACAGAAAATCAATGAAAAAGTAAATAAATAAGAGGCCAAGTGAAATATCCACGAGGAAAGGATAAAGTGGGTCAAGCAGACGGCAAGGAACAGAGGCAGTGCATGGTAACGTAAAATGAGTGGGTAAGGCCTCTCTGAGGCAGAGATCTGATGCACATGAAATGAGCAAATATTTGAATAAACTAAAATAGTAGAATCTATCTATCTATCTATTCAACCATCCATCTATCTAAATATATATAATATACATATATATTTATATATCTAAATAATATATATATTTAGATATATGTATATATATGAATATGTATATATAATATATATATATATATTATATATATATACATGATAAAAATGCTTTTGAAAGAAGAAATACTTTGCAGACAGATAAATAGCAGGTGCAAGTCCGTAAGGTAAGAATGTAGTTGTTACAATGGAGGAGTGGCAAAGCCAGTGTGTGTGGAGCAGCATGAGGAGGGAGTGGGAATGGGTCACGATGGCAAGTGGAAGGGCGAGAGGATATTATGTGGCCCTGGAGATAATATTCAGGGTATTGGATTTGACTTGGTGTGATGTAAGAAGCCTTGAAGTATTAAGGGTAGATGAGTGCAAAGTCTGATTAAATGTTAAAGAATGATTTTGGTTGCACTGAAAACAATCTAGAAATTAACCCTTTTAAAGAACTCATGCAAAATTATACAATGTCAGGAATTTTTGTCCATCAACTTGGCAGAATAATTTAAAATATTAAAAGCATGTGATTGTTAAAAAGAATGAAGAAGACAAACATATTGACATGGAAATACACTGAGGATATTTTGAGTACAAAATCAACACAAAAATATGTAAATTCTTTTATATGCATTTAAACATACAGGACATGATCTGCAAGGTTACTCACTACAGTGGACAATCGCAATATCTTGAAAAAAGTGTAGGAATAAAGGCTGGGTTTAGAATTGTGCTTAGGAAACATGTTGCCTGAATAGCAATTAAGATTTTTAACACCATGGATTTTGTATATCACCCAGGATTTATTATGAGGTGTTCTAAAAATAAATTATAATGTATGAGTGAAACAAGAAAGTTATATTTTAATTTTTAAATTTATTTATATAAAGTTGTTATAATAATATAATGATTATATAATCAGAAAATACATTCAAAATAAAGGTTATTTAGGTGATAGGAATATATATATCAGACTCCAAATCAGAATTTACCATGTTTAAGAATGGCAATAACAGAAAAATATGAAAAGTTTACCTGGTAGTATTCCCTCTTCCCCCTACCTTCATACATACATGTGAACCCTTCAACACCTCCAACACCAGTACAAATTCACCGTCCTTTTGAGTGGGATGTGAATACCAAGATTGTAGAAGGTATTATTAAATCAAAGAAAGTTTATCTTACTTTCTGAATTAACTTTGCTGTCCTACATATAAAACATTATTTTACATATATATTCATTACAATTTTAACAAAAATATTTATAATTATTATGATAATACTTGAATTGATAGCAGTTCCTGTCAACAAGATAAACAATAGTATTTTTAAAGTCTTTTTTCATTTTTCCTTTCTTCTCCCTGAAATGTTCTTCCCCAATATAACTGCATGACTTGTTCCTTATTCTTTCCAGTTTCTGCTCACATGTAACCTCCTCCGAAAAAACACCCTTAACAATCTGAAATGGTACCATACTTCACATTTTATCCCTCCTATGTTTATTTATTCTTCATAGCATTTAGCACCAAAAAGTCTGCTTACTTGTAGCTTTATAGTCTTACTCTCTCCCATTGGAAAGAACCTCCATGATTTCCAAGGGTTTATCTTACCTACTCTTACATCTACAATTTTAAAAGACGGGCTGACAGGTAGTAGTTATTCAATAAATGTATTAGGACTGATTGAAAGAAGGAATGAATTTTGTAAAGACTTTCACCAAAATATCTGGTTGTTTTTTGTTTGCTTCTTTATATTTGATACCTTTATTTAGGAAACTGGACAACTCTTATACTTTACTTACTATTAAATAGAGAATTTATAACTCACAGTTGAGTCTATTAGTTGCTAATTAAACAACAATATGACATCAAGAACTTATAAGTAAATACATTTCAACTTGAGAAAGAATGAGGATAGAATTCTTAATAAATAGTTGGTTGCTTTCTCTGGCCATGTCTTTCCTTGATATGTCCCATATCTAGTAGTAGCTATTGGCTAATATCTCCCTGTTTTTAAATCTAAAAAAAAAAGGAATTTATCTTATTCATACTAAAACCTTCATATATTATTGTTTGCAAGGCCTCATTTGTATGTGTAAATCAATAACTCAAGGGAAGGGGAGATACTACTGTAACAGGACCTAGATCATGTGCACACTGCTAGTGAGAATAAACATCTAAAACACAGACATGGAGTTAGAGTTGGGTATAAATCAAGATTTGGTTATCATGACAGGGGGAATGTGGATGGTCAATTGAAGAAGCAAAAAGAAAAAATAGCAATTTTCCACAATACTTAAGAAAATCATTGGCTATAATAAACTTACAGAACTGTTGACAATGTATCTCCTTCTATTACCAATCAGTCTTGCTATGAAATCCTGATATATTATTGCTAGTACTAAAAGTTTTGATATATTGGTTCTGAAGTGATAAGCCTAAGCAATTTCAGATACTGAATACATTTATATGAGAAGATACTTCAGCAAGGCTATTTGAATTAATAGATATGGTCATTACTCATATGAACATTATCATAAAGATTATTTTTTAAAATCACCAATCTCATTACAAAACTTATTTTACATGTTAATCCCTTGTTAAGGGCTGTGCACTTCAGTGTGCAAAGCCAGTTTTGTATTGCTGACTATTAAGTCCAGAGAATACTAAAAGAATGAATATTCGGTGGTGAGTTTTACGGATTTTGCAATGCTAAATACAAATTATCAGGCCTTGCTCCTTTGCAATGAATAAAGTATATGTCATTAGGCATTCAAAGTAAAAGTTATTTATTTGCTAAAATTCACAATTCTTTTCTATTTAACATTGTACTAAAAGTTCTAACCAGGACAATTCAGCAAGAAAAAGGAAAAAGATTTCTGGATTGGAAAGGAAGAAGTAAAAGTATATTTATTTAAAGATAACATGATCTGTATACAGAAAACCTTTTAGAACACACACACGCATATACGCACACAACTATTAGAACTAAGAATCCATTTCAGCAATGTTGTGGAATAAAATAGTAATATTCAAAATTCACTTGTATTTCTGAAAAACAGCAACTAATAATTTCAAAATGAAAGTCAGAAAATAATTTCATTCACAATAGCATCAAAAAAAAAAACCACTCAGGAATGATTTTAACAAAAAATTTAAGAGGAAGTCTGAAAATCACAAATGTCACTGAAAAAATTAAAGAGGACAAACAAATAGAGAGATATCTTCACAGTTACACTCCTGCCTTTAATGTAAGGCTTGATATTATTAAGATGTAAATACTCTTCATATTGATCTACACATTCAATGAAATTCCTATAAATTCCAGCCTTGCTTTTTATTTTTTTCAGAAATTGACAAGCTGATTCCAAAATTCATATGAAAATTTAAGGAACTCAAAAGGTCAAGAAAAATCTTGAAGGAAAAAAATGAACTGAGAAATCACACTTTTTGATTTCAAAACTTACTATAAAGCTACAATAATTAAGATAATATGATACTGACTTAAGGCTAGAAAGGTAGATTAATGAAATAGAATTGAGAGTCCAGAATCAATCTTTTTGGTTAATAATTTTTGATAAGGATGTCAAGCCAATTCAATGACAGAATAGACTTTCCAAAAAATAGTAGTAGGAAAACTGGATGTTCACATTCAAAAGAAGTTGGAACCTGAACTCAAATCATTTACCAAAATTGACTTAAAATGGAACGGATATCTAAATGTAAAAACCAAAACTGTAAAATTTTTAGAATAAAACATAGAAGTAAACCATTACAACCTTGAATTAGCAAATGAAAGCACAAATGACAAAAGAAAAAATAAGTAAATTGGACTTCATCAGATTTCAAAATCTATGTATTTCAAAGGACATCATTAATAAGGACAGCCCACAGAATGAAAGAAAGTATTTGCAACTCATGTATCTGATAAGTGACTTGTACCCAGAATATATAAAGAACACTTACGACTTAACAATAAAAAGACAAATGACCATAACTCAATTAAAATGAGCAAATAATTTGAATAGACATTTTATCAAACATACACATACACAAGTGACCAATTAGCACACAGAAAGATGTGTGATGCAATTAGTCGTTAGGGAGATACAAATCAAAAGCACAATGAGGTATTACTACATATGCATTAAGATAGCTAAAATCAAAAAGAAAAATTAACACATATTGGAAGGAATGTGGAGAAATTACATGAAGCCATTTTGCAAAACAGATTGTCATTTTTTCAAAATATCAAACATAAAGTTATACTATTACCAACAATTTCACTCCTATATATTTATATCTAAGAGAATTCACAATTTTTTAATTAAAATGCTGAATATATTTTCTCTTAATTGTTTGTTATTTCTATGTCTTTTTGAGGGTGGTATTGATTCACAACTGTTTCTTATTTATTGTTTGTTTTTAATTCGGCTATCCACTTCCTTCTTGTTGAGTTTTAAGAATCCTCAGTTTATTTTGGATACAAATTCTTTACCAGATATGTCTCCTGCAAATATTTTCTCCAAGTCTATAACTTGTTTTTTATCCTCCTGGTAGTATTTTTTGTAAAGTCTTATTTTAAAAATTTAATAAAGTCCAATATTTTAATTTTTGCCCACAAATTATGCCATTTTTCTATTTAAAAACTCACCTGCAAAGCCAAAGCCAGGTAGATTTTCTTCCCTGTTTATTTCATGATATTTTACATTTGGAGATTTTAGGACATATTTTAATCTGATTTTTGTGTAAATTTGGTTTCATTGGTCCATTTTTTTCTATATGTATATCTAATTATTTCAGTACTCTGTGTTAAAAATCCTTCTACGTCTCTATTGAATTGTTTTGCTTTTTTGTGAAAGATCAGTTGACTACATTTATCTTGGTCTATTTCAATTTCTGTATTCTCTTCAATGATCTGTCTTTTTCTGTTCCAATATCACACTATCTTGATGTCTGTAGCCTTTTAGAAATTCTTGAAATTTGGTATCTCAAATTGTCCAAATTAGTTTCTTTTTAGTATTGTGCTGGACTAGGTCTTTCTACCTCGAGATTGAGTCAAATCTATATATCAAGTTAAGAGAATTGAAATCTTAATAATATTGAGTCTTTCAAAAACGAGTATGAACTATCTCTCTACTTATGTAAATATCTGCTTCTTTTTTAAATCTGTATTTTAAATTTTCACATACAGCTCCTGTATATATTTTGTTAGATTTATTATACCTAAGTGTTTCATTTGGGAATATTATTATACATGATATTTCTTATTTTAAATAACAATTGTCAATTGCTGAAAGAAAGCAATTGGCATTTGTGATTTATCTTGCATTCTACAAACTTGTTGTACTTCTTTATGAGTTCCATGAGTTTCTTTATCAATTCTTAGGGCTTTTGTAAGGTAGACAATGTCATCTTTGAATAGGAACCTATTAATATTTTCCTTCTCAATTAGTATGCCATTTATTTTATTGGGCAGGGTTGAGGGGGTTCTCAGAATGTTCAGTTTATTTTTGGGTAGAAGTAGTGAGAGAAATAATCCTTTTTTTTTTCCTAATGTATACTGCGAAAGTGTTCATTTCATAACCATAAAACTGAAATTAGTTGATTTTTACAGATTTTAAAAAATCAAGTTGAGCGCCGGGCGCGGTGGCTCAAGCCTGTAATCCCAGCACTTTGGGAGGCCGAGGCGGGTGGATCACGAGGTCGAGAGATCGAGACCATCCTGGTCAACATGGTGAAACCCCGTCTCTACTAAAAGTGCAAAAAATTAGCTGGGCATGGTGGCACGTGCCTGTAATCCCAGCTACTCAGGAGGCTGAGGCAGGAGGATTGCCTGAGCCCAGGAGGCGGAGGTTGCGGTGAGCCGGGATCGCGCCATTGCACTCCAGCCTGGGTAACAAGGGTGAAACTACGTCTCAAAAAAAAAAAAAAGAAAAAGAAAAAAAAAATCAAGTTGAAGTACTTTTCTATTCCCATTTTGTTAAGAAATTTTAACATACATTGGCATTAGATTTTGTCAATTTTTTGCATCAATTAATATAACCATATGACTTTTTTTCTTTAATCTTTAATGTGGTGAATCACATTGATTTTCATATATTGAATCATCTCTGTGTACCTAGAATAAATCCCTCTTGGCCATGATGTATAACTATTTTTATGCATTGTTGAATTTGATTTTTAATATTTCCTTGAGCTTTTTTACTTTTATGTTCATGAGAGATATTAGTATGTAGTTAAGTCTTCAACTGTTTTGTTGTTAGGATAATACTAGACTAACAGAATAGGTTACAAAGTATTTTCTCTGCTCTTATTTACTGCAAGTGATTTCTTTAAAATAATCTCATTTTCTCCTTAAATGGTTGGTTGAATTCAACTGATTTTCTCTAATAGATTAATAGATATATGACTATTCACATTGTCTATTTCTCCTTATTAAAATTCTGGTAGTTTGTGCATTTTAAGAAATTAGTTTTATTCATCCAAATTATCAAATTTGTGAACATAAAAATATTGTTCATTGTATTCCTATTTTTTCCTACTTAATGCTCATACAATATGTAGTGATGATCCCCCTTTGATTTGTGATGTTGGTAATTCATATTGCCTTTTTTTTTCTTATTTAGCATACATAGAGAATTATCAAAATCCAAATTTTTTTTAAATAATTAACAAAAAACAAAGTATTGCATTTGTTAATTTTCTCTGTTGTCTGTTTTTTATGTCATGGATTTCTGCTAATTGTTGTATTATTTCTTTCCTTCTGCTTGCTTTAAGCTTAAGTTAGGCTTATTTCTTTGTTTACCAAACTGGAAGCTTCATTTAATGATTTTTGAGCTTTTCTATTTTCTAAAATAGGCATTTAATATGATAAATTTTCCTTTAAGCACTGCTTTTTGTTGCATGCAACAATTTTATGAGTTGTTATTCTATTTAATTCAAAAATATTTAAAAATTTTTCTTGGTACTTCTTTGACTTTTGTTTTACTGGGAGGTGTATCTTTAAAAAATATCAGATGATTTTCCAGGTGTCTTTCAGTTTTTAATTTCTACTTTGAGTCTTTTTAATCTAAGAATGTTTATTGTGTGATTTCTAATATTTTAATTTTTTACATGTGGTTCATGGCACTGAATGTTGTCTGTCCTGGTAAACGTTTTTTGAAAACTTGAGAAGAATGCATATGCTTTTGTTTATAGATTAAGTATTCCTAAAATATTTAATTGCATCAAGTTGATCGATAATGTTGTTCAAGACAATTATATCTTTTCTGATTTTCTGCCCTCTTGATTTGTGAATTACAAAGTGTTGTTTAAGTCTCTGTGTTTTATATTGAATTTGTCTATTTCTCCTATTACTGATATCAGTGTTTACCCCTGGTTGTTTAATGATTTGCTGTTAGATGCCTATCTGATTACGTTTGTTAGGTATTCTTAAAGAATGGACTCCTTTACTCTTATATAGTGCCCCTCTTTATCACTGACAATTTCTCTTCTGATGTCTGCTTTTTCTGAAATTAATATAGATATTCTTTCTTTTGATTAGTGCTATCATATCTTTATCAAACACTTTACCTTTCATCCTGCCCCAATATTTATATTTAAAGTGAGTCTTATAGATGACATATAGTTATGTGCTGTGGTGTTTTTTGGTATCACTCTGACAATTTGTCTGTAACTGATGAATTACAATCTTTCACATTTAAAATGATTATTGATACATTTAGATTAATTTTAACCATTTTTGTAACGGTTTCTATTCATTCTTGTGACGTCATTTTCCACTTTTTCTTTTTAATTCAGCATTTTTATAATTCCATCTTATCTCCCCTCTAAGTGTTTCAATTACACCTCCTTCAAAAACCTTGTCACTGTTTTTTAGTGACAAGTTAATAAAAGTCACTAGTTAATAAACTAGACTTTATTAACACAATCTACTTTTTTTTTTTTTTCTTGAGACAGAGTTTTGCTCTTTTTGCTCAGGCTGGAGTGCAATGACATGATCTTCGCTTACCACAACCTCTGCCTCCGGAGTTTAAGCAATTCTCCTGCCTCAGTGTCCTGAATAGCTGTGATTACAGGCATGCGCCACAACGCGCGGGTAACTTTGTATTTTTAGTAGAGATGGGGTTTCTCCACCTTGACCAGGCCTCAGGTGATCCACCCACCTCGGCCTCTAAAATTGCTGTGATTACATGCATGAGCCATCATGCCTGGCACACAATCTACAGTTTTTAAGAATAAATTTTAACATCTATTGCGCATATACTCTATGACACTCTCATTGAGTGTTTATGTATAACATCTCCAAGTTCAGAAACAGGCTTTCAGTAACATGCCAATTTTCCAAGAGTCCAAGGAATCATCCTTGAATACAACAAATTATTCCTTAGAGTTCAGTGATACGCCTGAGACCTATAGTTCTCAAGTTGCAGAACTGTAATTCCAACCAACTGAGCTCTTTCACCACTCAGGATTACAGAAATAGTTTGGAATTGGTATGTATCACATATTTATCATTACTAAAATATATGTTTGACACTAAAAATGTTCACTTCTTTTCAAAATCTGAAATCTGTATTGCTGAGCTCTCTTCTCAGAGAACAGCAAAGCATAGTGATTAATTCAATAGACTCCAAAGCTGGGTACTCTGTTCCAATCTCAGCTCTGCCACTTACTTTGGGTATAGCCTGGGGTAGTCTCTTAAATTTTCTTTGATTCTGTTTCTTTATCTCTGGGATGGGGCTTATATTAGCAACACTTCTATTTAGGGACCTCTGTGAGCATGCACAATGCCCTGAGGACAATTCCTGGCAAACAGTTAAGCACTCAGAAATGAGAGTGTTTAGCAATTCTCAGGGGATTGAGCATTCTCTGTATTTCAGCATTCTCCTGAGCTTTGGTTTATCACATATATTCTCTTGTTTTTTACTTACACATTGAACAAAGGCATATTAAAAACCTTCCAGGTGGTTGCTGCAGTGCGTTCATTGGTGATATGCACACCAATAGAGAAACACATAACATAGCACACAGAAGAATGGTAAGACCAACATGTGTTTTGCTCTTTACAGTTTATAAGCATATGTAGTATTTACAGTGCTAACTGTTGCATGCTGTTTTCGACTCACATATGTTAGCTCGAAATGGTTCAATGGCAAAATCCAAGTTGAGAATGTTAGAAATTGTGTAACAAAAGACAAACCAAATGGATTGTTTGCCTCCTTTTTTTTCCTAATGTTTTTATTGATGTTAAATACATCTTAAAATTTCCATCTTAACCATTTTAAGTGAAGAATTCAGTGATATTAAATACATTCATAATGTACAACCATCACTGCAGTCCCTCTCCCTAACTTTTTCGGTGTTATAAACTGAAACTCTCTACCCATTAAACAATAATTCCTCATTATTCCCTTCTCCAAGTCATTGGCAACCACCGTTCTACCTCCTGACTCTGTGGTTTTGACTACCTCATATAAGTAGATTCATACTGTATTTGCCATTTTCTGACTGACTTATTTCATATAACAATGTCTTCAAGGCTTATCCTTCTTATAGCTTATATCAAAATTTCTTACTGTTTGAGGACTAAGCTCTGATTTTTTATCGTACCCAAATTCCTACCTAAGGAGTCTAGGGAGTCATGCCCTACAAACCATAAATTCTCCATCAGATGAATTTTATTTAACCCTATGTATTGTGGCTTACTTTTCATTCTGACTCTGTCATTACATTATGAGACAAGGAAAAAATATTTAATCCCAAAATATATTATTTGGCCATACCTTGAAATTGCCCTGCAATGTCTCTTGTGGGAAAAATCCGCATTCTATAGAGAATCCCCTTCCCTCTGTGTTTTCCTTCCTTTTTTTCCATATCCAGGAGATAATCAAGTAAGAGCCAGGCACACTTTTAAGTTTAAGGAAGAAACAATTTACAACTTCTGAAGTCTGCTACCTGAGAGCTTCCTCTGCACAATAAAATTTGGTCTCCACAATCCTTTATCTTTAACCTGAACACTCCTTTCTATCGATCCCACATCTTTAGGCAAACTCCACCAATTGTCAAGCAGAAAATGTTTAAATTTGCCTGTAACCTGGAAGCCCCACTTTGAGTTGTCCCACCTTTCTGAATCAAACCAATGCATTTATTAAATGTATTTGATTGATGTCTCATGCCTTCCTAAAATATATAAAGCCAAGCTGTACCCCAGCCACCTTGGGCACATGTTCTCAGGACCTCCTAAGGGATGTGTCACAGGACCTGATTACTCATATTTGGCTCAGAATAAATCTCTAAAAATATTTTATAGAGTTTGACTCTTTTTGTCAACAGTTTTAAGGCTAAAAAATATTACATTATTTGTATGCACCATATGTTGTTTATCCATTCATTTACCAATTGCTATTTGGGTTGCCCCTACATTTTAGCTATGGTGAATAGCGCTGCTATCAAACATGGGTGTACAAATATATCTTAAATACTTTTCTTTCAATTCTTTTCGATATATACCCAGAAGTAATATTGTTGGAACATAAGGAAAGTAAGTTTTTAAATTTTACTTTTTGAGGCACTGTCAGACTGTTTTCCACAGTGGCTTAATCATTTGACATTCTCATTGTTACAGGGAAGAGGTACTGATAGAAATCCCAAGTGAGGGTCATTAGATCTTCTGCAAGAAAGAATTCAGGGTAAGTCCATAAAGTGAAAGCAAGTTTATTAAGAAACTAAAAGAATAAAAGACTGGCTACTCCATAGGCAGAGCAGTCCTGAAGGCTGCTGGTTGCCCATTATTTATTGTTATTTCTAGATGATATGCTAAACAACGGGTGGATTATTCATGCCTTCTCTTTTTAGACCAGATAGAGTAACTTCCTAAAGTTGCTATGGCATTCGTAAACTGTCATGGTGTATAGTAGTGAGGACGACCAGAGGTCACTCTTATTGCCATCTTGGTTTTGGTGGGTTTTGTTTGGCTTCCTTACTGCAACCTGTTTTATCAGCAAAGTCTTTATGACCTGTATCTTGTGCCGACCTCCTATCTCATCCTGTGACTTAGAATGCCGTAACCATCTGGGAATGCAGCCCAGTAGGTCTCAGCCTCATTTTACCCTGCTCCCATTCAAGAGGGAGTAGCTCTGGTTCGCACAACTCTGACATCACCAATAGGGTACAAAGGTCACAATTTTTCCACATGTTGCCGTCACTTGTTATTTTCTGTTTTTGTTTGCTTCTTGAGACTGAGTCTCTCTCTGTTACCCTCACTGGAGTGGCGCAATCTTGGCTCGCTGCAACCTGTGCCTCGCAGATACAAGGAATTCTCCTGCCTCAGCCTCAGCCTCCCAAGTAGCTAGGATTACAAGTGACCACCACCACACCCAGCTAATTTTTGTATTTTTAGTAGAGACAGGGTTGCACAATGTTGTCCAAGCTGGTTTTGAACTCCTAACTTCAGATGATCTGTCTGCCTCAGCCTCCCAAAGTGCTGTGTATTATTTTTAATAGTAGCCATCCTATTGGGTGCAAAGTGGCATTTTGTTATAATTTTGATTTGCATTTCCCTAATGATTAGTGAAGCTGAGCATCCTTTCATGTGCCTATTGGCAATTTGAATATGTTCTTCAAAGATGTGTTTATGCAAATCTTTCACTCATTTTTGAATTGGGTTTTGTTTATGTTGAAATTTATGAATTCTCTACATATTTTGGATATTAATCCCTTAGTAGACACAGGACTTGCAAATGTTTTCTCCTCTTCCATGGATTGCATTTTTACTCCGTTGATAGGGGTTTTTAATGCATGATTAAAAAGGAAACCTTAATATCATATAATTTGTCTACTTTTATTGGTGCCTGTGCCTTTGTTGTCATGTGCAAAAAGAAATGCCAAATCCAGTGTCCTGAAGGTTTGCTCTGTTTTCTCCTAAGTGATTTCTAGTGGCAGGTTTTACATTTACGTCTTTAATACATTTTGTGTTAATTTTTGTTTATGGTATTAGGTGAGACTCCAACTTCATTCTTTTGCATGTGAACATCCAGTTTTCCCAACAGCATGTATTGAAAAGACTGCCCTTTCCCAACAGAATTGTACTGGCACAATTGTCAAAAATCATTTAACCATATATGTGAGGGTTTATTGCTGGAATCTGTTTTATTAAATTGATCTATGTATTTCTCTTTATGCCAGTGCCACACAGTATATTAATATTGCTTTGTAATAAGTTTGTGGCAAGTGTGAGTCCTCCACTTTTCTTTTCCAAGATTGTTTGGCATGTTGAAATCTGTTTAAATTCCATGTAAATTTTAAGACATTTAAAAAATATTTTCAAAAAGCATTATTGGGATTTTTATAGAGATTGGATTAAATCTGTAAATTTCTTTGCATAATATTGGCACCTTAACAATTGTATGTCTTCCAATCCATGAACATTGAATATGTTTTCATATATTTATCTCTTCTTAAATTTCTTTCATAAATTTTTCTAGTTTTCATTGAAGAAGACTTTTACTTCCTTGATTAATTTTTGAGTATTTTATTCTTTCTTGCTATTGTAAATAAAGCTATTTTCATAATTTCTTTTTGAAGTTATTCACTGTTTATAAAGATAAGTCAATTGTTGTGTTAACTATGTATCCTGCTTTGCTGAGTTCATTTATTAGTTTGAACTAAGTAGTGTTGCTGGAACATACGGTAACTAAGCTTTTAAATTTTACTTTTTGAGGAACTGCCATACTGTTTTCCACACTGGCTTAATTTGACATTCTCACTCTTACAGGAAAGAGGTCCTGATCCAGACTCCGTAATGTCCCCATTTTTATTTCTAATTTTAGTTGGAATAGTTTTTATGTGAAATCTTCAGGGATTTCTAAATTTAAGATTATATCATCTGCAAAGAAAGTTAATTTAATTTAATTTTATTTTCCAATTTAGAAGCTTTTTTATTTTTTCCTTGCTGAATTGCTCTAACTAGAACTTCGAATATTATCTTAAAAGTAAGTGGCAAAATTAGGAATTTACTATTATAGAGGAAAAGCTTTCAGTCTTGCACCAGTTAGTATGATGTTTGCTATGAGTTTTTCACATATAGCATTGATTATGTTGAGGTAGTTTCCTTTTATTCCTAGCTTGTTGAGTGCATTTATCATGAAGGGGTGTTAAATTCTGTCAAATGCTTTTTATGCATCAATTGCAATAATTACGTGGGTTTTTTCATCATTCTGTTAACGTATTGCACGGCATTGATTAATTTGTATGCTGAAACATCTTTGCATTAAAGAAATAAATCCCAGTTGGTCATGGTGTATAATCCTTTAATATGCTGGTGAATTCAATTTGCTAGAATTTTGTTAAGGACTTTATTTTATTTTATTTTATTTTATTTTATTTTATTTTATTTTTTTGTATCACTGTTGGTAAGGAATATTGGTCTGTGGTTTTCTTTTCTTGTGTTGTTGTCTGCCTTCAATGTTAAGGTAATGCAGACCTCATCAAATCAATCTGGAAGTGTTCCTTCCTTTTCAGGTTTTTAAACAAGTTTGAGAATTATTGGTGCTACTTATTTAAATAATTGGCAAAATTACCCAGTAAAGCCATCATGTCCTGGGCTTTTCTTTTTGGTGAGGTTTTGAATACTGATTCATGTTTTTACAGATTTATTGAGTCTCTCTCTTCATCTTAATAGGTTTTCTGTTTCTAGAAATGTGTCCTCTTCATCTAGGTTATTGAATTTGTTGGTATACAACTATTCATAGCATATTCTCAGAATTCTTTTTCTTTCTGTATGGTAGGTAATGTCCCCATTTTCATTTCTAATTTTAATTAATTCGACTCTTCTCACTCTGTGTGTGTCTCTTTTCTTAAAACTAATTTATTTATTTATTTATTTTAGTCCATCTGGCTAAATGTTCATCAAATTGTTGATATTTTCAGAGAACCAACTGTGGGTTCATTAATATCCTCTATTGTCCTTGTTTATTTTCTATTTTACTTTCTCAGCTACAGTATATATAATTTCCTTTCTTCTAAGAGCCTTGGGATTCGATTGTTCTTTTCATAGAAGTTGTAAAGCTAAACTGTTGATTTGAGGTCTTTGTTGTTTTTTAATGTAACATTTTACATTGCCAAATTTTTCCCTTAGCACTGTCTTTGCAGTAACACGTTTTGATATGTTGTGTTTTTGTTTTCATTCATCTCTAAGTATTTTCTAATTTTTCTTGTTATTTCTTCTTTGATAGTTTGATAATATGTTGTACAATTTCTATTAATATAAATTGGTGAATTTTCCAGTTTTACTTTGACTAATGGTTTTTAACATATTATCGAGGTCAAAGACAAAGCTTTGCATGTTATCTCTCTTTTAAAATGCATTGAGACATAATTTGTGGCTCTACATGTGGTTTATCCTGGAAAATGTCTCGTGAGCATTTAGAGAAGTGAAACCGTATGTTGTTGGGTGGAATGCTCAGTTTATGTCCATTAGATCTTGACAGTTCATTGTGTAGGTTAAGCTCTCTATTTTCTGACTTCTCTCTGGAGTTGTTCTATCCATTATAGACAGTGGGGTATCAAGCTGCCAATTATTGCTGTAGAACTGTCTCTTTCTTCCTTTAGTTCTATCAAAATTTATTTTCTATATTTAGATGTTCTTTTGTTAAGTTCGTAAGCTGTTATTATCGTTACTTGTTGTACTGACCCTTTTATTAACATGTAATGTACTTCTTTATTTTTTGTAAACTTTTTTGCTTTTGACAAAGCCAGTTTGTTTTATTTGATGTTGGTATAGTTACCCTACTCCCTTTTGGTTAGTAATAATATAATGCACTGAAACCTCCACCTTTTATGTTTAAGAGTTTCTCATACCTCAGCCACCCACGTAGCTAACATTATAGATGTGTGCCACCATGCCCTGCTAATGTAATGTAATATCTTGTTCTATCCTTTTACATTGAATCATCGTGTCTTTAGATCTAAAGTGAATCTCATAGACAGCATATAGTTGGATCATGTTATGTTATCCATTCTCCTAGTTTCACTGTGTCACCCAGGCTGGACTGGAGTACAGTGGCACAATCTGAGCTCATTGCAATCTCTGCCTCCCTGGTTCAAGTGATTCTTCTGCCTCAGTCTCCTGAGTAGTTGGATTTACAGGCATGTACCACCACGCCTGGTTAATTTTTGTCTTTTTCACAGAGACAAAGTTTTGGCATGTTGACCAGGCTGGTCTCAAACTCCTGACCTCAATGATCCACCTGCCTTGGCCTCCCAAAATGCCAGGATTATAGGTCTGAGCCACTGGGCCTGATCTCTTTCTCCTTTTCTTTTCCTGAATATATTTTATTTGTGCTTACAATTTACAAATTCGTGATTATATTTAACATCCTAGAGTTGGGAGTTTCCTTTTTTGGCCTTCCCTCTGTCTCTGTACGGGGGAGCTTCTTTCTTCTCCTCCCTTTCTTCTTGCCTGTTAAACTCTTTGCTCACTAAAACTAAATAATAATAATAATAATAATAATAATAATAATAAAGCGTAGAGTTATCATTCTATCTCAAATGTATACAAGCTTAACTTCAATAACATACAGCAGCAATGGTCTTTTGTCTGTTCTGCTCTGTCTCCTCCTCTTTTAGTAGTTGATGTCACCCAAAACATAAACTAATAATATTTTTTAAGTGTGTAAGTCACTTACATTATGTAGAAAACAAAACGTGGAGTTAAAATTTATAACCTCATTAGAATTTAGAGTAATTATTTTTTTAAAGTATTAGTTTTGTTTTTAATCATTTATTTTTAGACAGAGTCTTACTATGTTGCCCAGGCTGGAGTGCAGTGGTGTGATTTCAGCTCACTGCAACCTCCATCTCCTGGGCTCAAGCAATTCTCATGCCACAGCCTCCGACGTAGCTGGGACTACAGGCACCTGCCACCACACCCAGATAAGTTTTGTATTCTTAGTAGAGATGGGATTTTACCATGTTGCCTAGGCTAGTCTTGAATGCCTGGCCTCAAGTGATCCACCTACCCCAACCTCCCAAAACGCTGGGATTACAGGTGTGAGTCACTGCACCCAGCTGCATTCGTCTTTTAAATCATGTCGAAAAAAGAAGTGACATTACAAACTATTGTTAAAATAATGTTGGTTTTACATTTGCCCATGTATTTACTTCTATTGCAATGTTTTACTTCTTTAAATGTCTTTAGTCACTCTTTAGTGACCTTTCATTTCATCCTGCAGGACTCCCTTAAGCATTTCTCTCAGTGTAGGCCTGGTTGAAACAAACAGCCTCAGCTTTTGCTTACCTGGAAATATCTTCGTATGTTTCTTACTTATGAAGGGCACATTTTTTAGCTCATACATAACGATTGTACATTTTTACGGGAGACATGTGATATTTTGATACATGCATACACTGTATTGTGATAAAACATGGGTAATTAGGATATCTGTCACCTCAAATATTTATTATTTCTTTGTGTTTGGAGCATTCCAAATCTCCTCTTCCAGCTATTTTTAAATATACAAGAAATCATTGTTAAGTATTGTCACCCTACTGTGCTGTTGAACACCAGAATTTATTTCTTCTAACTGTATTTTTGGACCCATTAAATAACTCTCTTTGTTCTTCCTTCTTCCTATTCTTTGCAACTGCTGGTAACTATCATTATACTCTCTATCTTCATGAGATAAACTTTTTTTAGTTCCCACATATGAGTGAAAACATGGGATATTTGTCTTCAATGCATGGCTTATTTCTTTGACATAATGCCCACCAGTTATCTGTTGCTACAAATGACAGCATTTTTCTTTTTTATGGCTGAATAATATTTCATTATATATATATATTCATTCAATATAATATATTCCATATATTAAATATATATAATATATATACATATATATATCATATTTTCTTTATTCATTCAACTGTGGATGAACACATCTTGGCTATTGTAAATAGTGTTATAATAAACATGGAAATACAGACGTCTCTCTAATACACTGATTTCCATCCTTTTGGGTATATACCTTGCAGTTAGATTGTTGAATTTTATGGTAATTCTTTCTTTTATTATTATTTTTGAGGAAGCTTCAAGCTGCTTTTCATTGTGACGTACTTATTTACAATCCCACCAACAGCATGTGAACATTCCTTTTCCTCTTCATTCTTCCCAACATTTCTTATTTTCTGTCTTTTAGATAATAGCTAACCTAACTGGGGTTATGTGATATGTCATGAAAGTTTTGATTTCATGTTCCTGATGATTAACAATGTTGCATATTGTTTAATGTATCTTTTGTCCATTTTTATGTCTTTTTTGTAAAATGTATTTTCTGGTAATTTGTGAATTTTAAAATTGGGTTATTTGTTTTTTTGTTTGTTTGTTTTGTTTTGTGTGTGTGTGTGTGTGTGTGTGTGTGTGTGTGTGTGTATTTATTTATTTATTTTATTTTTTGGCCATTCAGTTGTTCAAGTTTCTTATATATTCTGACTACAAAGCCTTTGTCAGATGGATAGGTTGTAAATGTTTTGTCTCATTCTGTAGATTGTTTCTTCAACTGGTTGATTGCTTCTTTTGCTGTATAGAAGCTTTTTAGCTTGAAGTAATCCCATTTGCTTATTTTTGCTCTTGGTGTTTGTGCTTTTCAGGTGTTATAAAAATACTTGCCCAAATTAATGTTTTGAAGTTTATCTCCAAAATTTCCTTATAGTAATTTACCAGTTGCAAGACTTACATATAAGTATTTAATCTATTTTCTATTTGATTTTTTTACATAGTGAGAGCTAGGGGTTTAGTTTCTTCTGCATATGCTAGTACTATTTATTGAAGAGACTGTTTTTTTTCCCCAATATATGTTTGGGAACTTTGCCAAAAATTAGTTAGCTGTAAACATGTGTACTTATTTCTGAATTAACTGCTCTGTTCCACTGGTCTATATATCTGTTTTTATGCTAGTACCATGCTGATTTGGTTACTGTGGCTTTATAGTTTTATTTGAAGTCTGGTAAACTGATGTCTCTAACTTTGTTCTATCACAGAATTCTTTTGGTCATTTGGTGACTTTTGTAATTCCCTACAAATTTTAGGATTACTTTTTTATCTATGTGAAAAATGTCATTGGCATTTTAACAGGGTCTTCATAAAATCTGTAGATCAGTTTAGGTTGTATGGACATTTTAACAATATTATATATGAGCATAATAATAATGCTACAATAGAAGAGCATAAGGTATCTTTCTATTTTTTCAGTCTTTTTAATTTCTTTGATCCATATTTAATAGTTTTTCTTGCACAAATCTTTTACTTCTTTCATTAAATTTATTTCTACGTATTTTATTACTTTCAATACTAGTGTAAATGAGATTGCTTTCTTGATTTCTTTTTCAGATTGTTTACTGTTGGTCTATAGAGATGTGATTGGTGGCCGGGCGCGGTGGCTCAAGCCTGTAATCCCAGCACTTTGGGAGGCCGAGGCAGGCGGATCACAAGGTCGAGAGATCGAGACCATCCTGGTAAACATGGCGAAACCCCGTCTCTACTAAAAATACAAAAAATTAGCTGCACATGGTGGCGCGTTCCTGTAATCCCAGCTACTCAGGAGGCTGAGGCAGGAGAATTGCCTGAACCCAGGAGGCGGAGGTTGCGGTGAGCCGAGATCGCGCCATTGCACTCCAGCCTGGGCAACAAGAGCGAAACTCCGTCTCAAAAAAAAAAAAAAAAAAAAAAAAAAAAAAAAAAAAAAAAAAAAAAAAGAAAGAAAAGAAAAGAAAGAAATGTGATTGGTGCTTGTATTTCTTTATTATCTGGAACTTTGCTAAATTCACTTATCAGTCTTTAGGTTTGTCTAAATGTAGGATCACGGTGTCTGTGAACAAGGCTAATATGACTTCTTTCTTTCCAATTTTAATGTTCTTTTTTTCCCCTAATCCAACTGCTCTGGCTACGATATCTAATATTATGTCGAATAAAAGTAGTGAAAGTGGGCATCCTTGTCTTCTTTCAGGTCTTAAAGAAAAGTCTTTCAATTTTCCCCTGTTCAGTATGATGTTAGCCTTGGGTTTTTCATATGTAGGTTTATTGTATTAAGGTATATTTCTACTATAATTAGTATATTGGAAGTTTTTATCATAAATGAATGTTAAATTTTATAACATTTACATGATTATCTTTATGTTATGCATCATGTTTATTGATTCTGTGTAGGTTGAATCATCCTTGCATCACTGGGATGAATCACACTTGATCCTGATGAATAAGTTTTTAATGTATTGGGGCATTCTGTTTGTTAATATTTTATTGCGAATTTTTTCATGTGTGTTCATGAGGGATAATGCGTTGTTTTTCCATTGTGTTCTTGTCTGACTTTGATATCACGGCATATCTAGACTCATAGGATGAGTTTAGAAATATTCTCTCCCCTGAAATTTTCTGAAATAGTTTCAGTATAATTGACACTAGATATCCTCTAAATATTTGGTAGAGTTTAGCAATGAAACCATCAGCCTGTGGCCATTTTTATATAAGACTTTTCATTATGGCTTCGGTTTTGTTGTTCTTTATTGGTCTGTTCAGAGGTTCTATTTCCTCATGATTCAATATTGATAGGTCATATGTGTTCAGGAATTTATCTTTTCTAGGCTTTCCAATTGTTGACATGTAGTTGTTCATAATAGCCTTCTAATAGTCTTGCATTTGTGTGGTATAAGTTGTAATGGCTCTTTTTTTCTTACTTAATTCTAATCAAATATTTATTTTGTTTATTTTTTTCAAAAACCAACTTTTTGATTATATGATTTTTAAGTATTGTAGCCTCAATTTTATTTATTTCTATTATAATAGCTATTATTTCTTTCAGTCTTACTCATTTTGAGTTTAGTTTGTTTTTGCTTTTCTAGATCCTTCAGGTGCATCATTAGTTTGTTTACGTGAAGTCTTTCTACCTTTTTTGATGTGGGAATTTATTTCTAAAAAATTTCCTTTTATAACTGCTTTTGTTGTATCCTATATGTTTGGATATGCTGTGCTTCAATTTTCATCTTTCTTATGAAGTTTCTACTTTCTTCATTGACCTAATTATTGTTGAGGACCGTATTATTTAATTTCTATGGATTTGTGCAGGTTCCAATGTTCCTTCTGCTACTGGTTTCTAGTTTTAATTTGTTGTGGTCAAAAAGTATGTTTGACATGATTTCAGTTTTTAAAATATTTTTTAAGACTTATTTTGTGACCTCACATATGGTTTATCCTGGAAAATGTTCATGTGCTATTGAGAAAACTGTGTATTCTGTAGTTGTTGGTTGAAATATTTGTAAACTTCTATTTGGTCCATTTTGTATACAGTGAAGTGTAACTCCAGTGTTTCTTCACTGATTTTCTGTCTTAACGATCTGTCTATGGCTCACAGTGGGGTGCTGAATTTTATAATCTTTCTGTATTGACCCCTTTGTTATTGTATTACGCTCTACTTTTACTTTTAACTGTTCTTTACTTAAGGTCTATTTTTTCTGATATAAATATAGCTAGTTCTACTCTTTTTAGGTTTGCAATTCCAGGGAGATATATTTTCCATCCTTTCATATTCAGACTGTACATGTCTTTAGAGGTGAAGTGAGTACTTTAGATGGCATATAGTTGGGTCTTGTCTTCTTATCCATTCAGTCACTCTATGTCTTTTAGTAGGAGAATCTACTTCACTTAAATTCAAGGTTATTATGGATAGGTTAAGTGTTACTACTGCCATTTTGTTCCCTGTTTTCTGGTTACTTTCTAGATACTTTTTTTTTAATTCCTCTCTTATTGTCTTCCTTTGTGATCTATTTTTTTTCTAATAGTACATTTTGATTCTATGCTATTTATTTTAAGCCTATCTATTTTAGGTTTTTGTCTTGTGGTTACCATGAGGTTTACAAAAAGAACCATCTTACAGTTGCAACACATTATTCTAAACTAATAACGTCTTAACTTTTACGGCAAAGAAAAGACAATTTACGTAACTGCCTTAGTTTTCTGAAGTTTGAATATTCTTTTGTCAAAGTATAGTTATTTGTGCATTTGTGTTATAATTGTAATTGCTGTTCCTTAGCTTTATGTATCTGTGATCTGGTCTGTTACAACCTTTGAAATGTTCTCTGACATTATTACTTTAAATATTTCTTCTTTTTCATTACCTCTTTCTTATTTTTCTGGTATCCTAACTAGGTGCATGTTACATCTTTTTGAAATTTTTTTACAGGTCTTGGGTGATCTCTTCTGCATTTTGTTATCTTTGCATTTTAAAATGGGAAGTTTCTATTGCTCTATCGCAAGCTCAGTGATGCTTTCCTCAGCACTGTCACATGCACTTGTTGAGTTCATCGAAATCACTCTTCACTATCGTTAAAACGTTTTTCATTTCCAGTATTTCTCTGTGATTTTTTTCTTAAAATTTTCATCTCTCTTCTTATGTTACCTATCTGTTCTTACATGTTGTCTACTTTATTCACCAGAGTCCTTAACATATTATCACAAATATTGTAAATTTTCTACCTGGTAATTTCAACATCGATGTCATATCTGAGTCTGGTTCTCATGCTTGATTGGCATCTTCATACGTTTTTTGTCCTGGCATTTTGTGTTTATTGTAATTTTTTGTTGAAATTTGAACATGCGGTATTGGATAAGAGTAATTGAAAAAAATTCTCTACTGTGAGAATTTGCATGTGTTTGAATAGGAGACTGAATTTATTTAATGATTACCATAGCTACAGATGTCTGATACTTCAAATTCCTACAGTGTCTTTTTTTAATTTCCCCTCTTGACTTTGGACGTCTCTGGATATCTTCTCAGATAGGGTCTACATCTTGCAGGACCTTCACCTACAATCCATTATCATTACAGTGAACTTTATTGGTGTTGTGGTAGAATATGAAATAAAGGAGGAACATTTTATAATCTTATAATTAAGTTTCACTCATTTAGTGAGTTTGTGTCTTTGGCCTCTGAACTTTGCAGCTGTTCTTACATTGTTTTGCTTCCCTCCCTGTTAGGTAAGACAGGAAGACCCTAGAGGCCTGGAGTGGGAGAAATGTTTTTTATCCAGGTGTGAAAGGCTCTGGTAAAGAGCTGGAGAGGTGGTCTTTGTTAATGAAGAAAGCTCTGGGCATATTCCAGAAGACTTGTTCTCCCTCCTGTCACCGTCCTGTCAAAGCCATGAGAAAATCTTTCCCAGATGCTCACAACAAGTAACTGGTGGAGCTCGTGGAAGTAAAATCCATGCTAGTTGCTGGTTGAGGGTCAGATCATTCATTTTCATGCTAGATTACACTCAACCACCAGCAGTTAACCAAATTATTACCTGAGTGTTCCTACTAAAATGACTCTAGCAGCCACTACCTTCAAGTAAGCAGAATTTGCATGTAACTATCTGGATTTTGCTTTCCAGATTTACTGCTAATGTACATATGTACTTTTTAAGTGTTATTTTCTAAGTGTTATGATTAACTTCCCTCGCTGAGTTAGTGACATAAACACATTCTTTTATAGTTTATTTTTTCATTTGTAATAGCAAACACGTGAGGAAAACTTGATGCATAACTAGGGATTATCTGAAATAAGTGCACTTTGCTTTGATAACACTGATTAATTAATGTTTTATGCTAATGTTAAACATTAAATAATGTTTTCATATGAATCATATAATTAAGATTAAAATCCCAATGAGTATATTAAACAAATATGTAGGAAAAATTTGAACTTCTTTCTCTAGGATAGCACTGTACAGTAATTATAATAAGTCATATATGTGGGTGTATATATGCTCATGTATACACAGGCCTACATAGTACAAATGTAAATTTGTCTTCAAACTAAAATCTCAATTTACCACACTTTAGGGAAACAATTTACTAAATTTAATTGTTTAATTGTTTAATCTTTCCTGGAGAAAAACATAAAAAAGAAATACTAAGAAGTAGCCTCATTTTTAAAAAGTAACTACCTGATTAGTCATATAAAGTTGTAAAAATTAGCATTACTACACATTAGCAACAGGCAATCAATATACTATCCGTCCCAAATATGATTTGCAGGTAAAAATACAGATTTATTAATGAAAACCTGTTCTTATCTAATTTTAAGTAATCTGTTGGTTGGATACATTTGATTTTCTGAAACCTTGACCTTGTTGATAATGGGTAGTGAGCAGATTTTAGATCATGTAGTTAGTTTTGCATGTATTACACACCCATCTGCTTCTCCATCTGGCAGCAGACACAGAAGTGTTATGTACATTCTTCTCACCAACACCCCAATTGTTAGCTTCCTGCTGAGAGTCCTAGCGTTAAGCTTCATTGGGTAATTATTTCAGGCAGAAAACAACCAACCCACATGTTCGAGAATAATTACTAGTTCAATTAACTAACCAAAAACAGGTGATATCTTAGTGTCCATGAGTAGAAACTATTTCAATTTCTGCAACAATTCAGTAAAAATATTTAGATAGCAGATGTGCTTTTTAGTACCCTGCGAGTATGGAAAAATAAAAATAAACATGACGTATATACCAACATAAGTTGACAGGAAATTACGAATCTTTTTTTAAACTTATTATTTCTCATTAGCTATTTAATTTTAAAATAATATAAACACAAAAAATCTACCAACATGGCATGCTATCCAACAAATTTTTCAAGTGTGTATTTAAAAAACTTTTTGTAACAGTGACAGACATGGTCAATATCAATGTTGTATATAATCATATCTGCATATGATGGAATTGTAAAATTGTATAATGTTTATTATCTGCATTTCAATATAAGAAATCTATAAATATGCATATATATTAGCATATTTTAATATTTAAAAAGACATGTTCTAATATACATATATTCATACAACATGAATTATTCTGAGTTTCAATTGAAAATATACATTTCGAATATATTACTGATGTTGTTAGTGTTGCTTTTATTTAATTTATAAAATATATGGTCTTTTTAACCTATACAATCTTTTCAGAAACTGAAATAGTATGTCTAAGATAATTTCTTAAATTATAAGATTTAATTGAAAATTTAAAGGATCAATTCTACTAAATTGATAATATGATAGATTGAAACACAAAATATTCAGTAATATTTATGTCTTCAGGAAATACAGTCAAACATACACACAGACACACAGACACACAAACACACACATAAGCAACTAATGAATATGCACGTCTTCAGTTGTCCCTACTGGTAACTATATAAAATATTTAATATAATTAATTCTACTTAATTTCTTTTATATTGTCAAATCATAATACAGAAAGATACTGGTCACTGCTGTTATATTGCAGCAAGTTTTTATCATAGCATGCTATATAGAAAGAGGTGAAGAGGAATCAAGTCCATAGTTAACAATGTATCAGACGAGTATACTGAATTTTAAATTATCTTCAATATGTGCTCTTAACAAATTAAGAAATAAATTATAAGTACAATTAGAAAACCTCTTAGCCCCAAGAAATTATTGCAGTAATTTAATCATGATTTTCATTTGATTTGAAATGAAATTTTCATTTGATTTGAAATGAAATTTTCATTTGATTTGATATATGCAATCTATATTTATTATAGAAAATACCTCAAAATATAAAAAGAAAAATATCATTATCTCAAATTATCTTTTTTTTTATATTAGTATCAATTCATTGTTTTAATATTGTAACCTAACCTCATTTCATTTAACATTAACTTTTGAATATTTTGACAGGCTAATTAATCTTATTTATAACACGATTTTCAAGAAATATTTTTAAATCCATAAAGGTAATTATTTTATCCATAATTATTTTTAAATGTCTCTGTTTTAAATATTTGAATTCAATCTATAATTTTACTTATATATAATACTAAATATATATACAGTTTAAAGCTTTCTGCATATCTTTAGTGATTTCTTTGTAGCAATAACTAAGTGTAATTTTATCAATTCAAATAGCTTCCAATATTTTGTATCACTTCTGTTACATTCCGCCATACATCCTTCTAGAAATATTGTGACAATCAACAAAATCTCCAGCACTCTATCAATATGACCTTATCATCAAATATTCTGCAAGTATATTTCATGTTAGATTTTTGATCAATTTAATTTTTTGTTTCTAAAAATAAGGAAGTAGAACTAGATAAATAAATTCGTGGCTTATTGGGGGATATGCAAATTAAAACCAACAAAATTTCTTAAGTAGAAATGGAGCAAGGGGCAATCATTAGTAGTATTCCACCCAAGCGGTTTGGCATCAATAGGAATAATAGAGAATCTATAATATGGACTGTGAGATGTTACTTCTCCTACAGAAGATAGTGCATATAATCTCATTAGTAACTAGAAGTTGAAATAAATTCCCCTCTCCAGCAATAGGTCTGAAAAGAGGATTTGATTACTATACAACTAGATAAAGTATATAACCAAGTATAATCTTCAATATGTCTGCTGGCAATTATCACATGATAACTGATGTTGCCCTATATAATACAAAGAGTAAAATAGCAAAACGGGACCTCACTTGCCATAAATTAAAGAGCACATAGTTTTTAAGACTCAAGAAAATCATACTATTGAAAATTATTTATCGCAGAAAACAGAAGAAAGTTTAGAAAAGGTTCACATTTCCTATAATAGAAGATCTCCATAAACCTGGACCTTGGGAATGGGTGTGGTGGCTCACGCCAGTAATACCAGCACTTTAGGAGGCTGAGGCAGGTGGACCACCTGAGGTCAAGAGCTCAAGACCAACCTGGCCAACATGGTGAAACCCTGTCTCTACTAAAAATACAAAAATTAGCCAGGCATGGTGGTGGGTGCCTGTAATGTTGAGGCAGGAGCTACTTGTAAGGTTGAGGCAGGAGAATTGCTTGAACCCAGAAAGCAGAAGTTGCAGTGAGCTTAAATGTCACCATTGCTCTCCAGCCTGGGTGACAAGAGTAAAACTCCATCTCAAAACAAAAACAAAAATTCGAGCTTGTGATCTTAAGGTATGTAACTTAAATGGATATCATTACACACTGATGAAATAAATTGTCATATGCTTTTAGTTTTCAGTATTCAGGTATCTAAAACAAAACAGGTGTAAATTATATTTGGAAAATACGGTAGTCCAAAAGTAGAAAATCATGGATGTATAATAAAAGATACTGTGAGATTCTCAGAATATGGAGAATTAATAAACAGAGATAAAACAATAAAGGATTAGAGTTATTAAGATTGAGGATGGGAGTAGAAAGTATACACGGAAATAATTGTTTTCTTCTGAAATAGACTATCAAATAGATGAAATAGATAGGGGTTGACACAGATAATGAGAAATAAAATGTTATAACATTCCTCTGAACTAAATAATAATTATTGTATAATGCTTGAGTTTGCCAAATTTTTTAGTATGTAATTTTATCAGCCCAAATAGCCTCTAACATTCCGTATCACTTTTGTTACATTCTGTATCACATTTCTTCCAGAAATACTATGACAACCAACAATCTCTCCAGCACTATTAAGATGACCTTTTCATCAAATATTCTAAGTATTTATTTATTTTAACTATTCGAACATTTTCATCAAATATTTTAAGTAATATTAAAATTTTTGAAGTAAAAGAAACTAAAAATCTTCACAAAAAATAGTTTTAGTGAGGCATGGTGGCTCACACCTGTAAACTGAGCACTTTGGGATGCTGAGGTGGGCAGATCACTTGAGCCCAGGAGGTTGAGACCAGCCATGGCAACAAGAACAAATCTCATCTCTACAAAAAATACAAAAATTAGTCAAATACATTGGTGCATGCCTGCAGTTCTAACTACGCAGAAGGCTGAGGTAGTAGTCTCACATGAGCTTTGGAGGCAGAGGTTGCAGTGAGCCAAGAGTGTGCCACTGCATTCCAGCCCATGAGGCAGAGTGAGATACTGTCTCTAAAAGAATAAATAAAAATAAAGTTTTTAAAATTATTAAAAATTATGTTGTTATTTAATATGGTAACTGAAACACTATGACAATATTGAAGTTATACATGTATAACATTGTTCAATATAAGTTTAGAATTCTAAAGTTTTATACCCAGAAAATTAACTTTTTTGTAAGGACAAACAAAATATATGAGATCTAAAGTATTTCAAGAGTTTCTTCCATTGAATAAAGGTTTCCTAAGCATTTTGAAATCTTTCTAAAAGAAATACTTGAAAATATTAAAACCAATTGATGATTATGTTTAAATTATATGTAAAATTTAATGTAGGGAAACTATTTAAAAAATAATACACCAAAATTAACTACAGATGGATTAAAGACTTAAACATCAGACCTAACACCATAAAAACCCTAGAAGAAAATCTAGGCAAAACCATTCAGGACATAGGCGTAGGCAAGGACTTCATGACCAAAATGCCAAAAGCAAAATGGGATCTAATCAAACTCCACAGCTTCTGCACAGCAAAAGAAACAATCAGTAGAGTGAATCGGCAACCAACAGAATGGGAAAAAATTTTTGCAGTCTACCCATCTGACAAGGGGCTGATATCCAGAATTTACAAAGAACTAAAGCAGATCTACAAGAAAAAAACAAACGAGCCCATTCAAAAATGGGCGAAGGATATGAACAGATACTTTACAAAAGAAGACATACAGGAGGCCAACAAACATATGAAAAAACGCTTATCATCACTGGTCATCAGAGAAATGCAAATCAAAACCACATTGAGATACCATCTCACACCAGTTAGAATGGCGATCATTAAAATATCGGGAAACAACAGATGCTGGAGAGGATGTGGAGAAATAGGAACACTTTTACACTGTTGGTGGGAATGTAAATTAATTCAACCATTGTGGAAGACAGTGTGGCGATTTCCCAAGGGCCTAAAAATAGAAATCCCATTTGACCCAGCAATCCCATTACTGGGTATATATCCAAAGGATTATAAATCATTCTACTATAAGGACACGTGCACACGAATGCAGCACTGTTTACAATAGCAAAGACCTGGAACCAACCCAAATGCCCAATGATGATAGACTGGATAGGGAAAATGCGGTACATATACACCATGGAATATTATGCAGCCATCAAAAAAGATGAGTTCACGTCCTTTGTAGGGACATGGATGAACTTAGAAACCAACATTCTCAGCAAACTGACACAAGAGCAGAAAATCAAACACCACATGTTCTCACTCATAGGCGGGTGTTGAACAATGAGAACACATGGACACAGGGAGGGGAGCACTACACACTGGGGTCCGTTGGGGGGAAATGGGGGAGTGAAGGGGAGGTGGGGAGGTGGGAAGAGATAGCATGGGGAGAAATAACAGATACAGGTGAGGGGAAGGAAGGCAGCAAACCACACTGCCATGTGTGTACCTATGCAACAATCTTGCATGTTCTTCACATGTACCCCAAAACCTAAAATGCAATAAAAAAAAAGAAAAAAAATAAAAAAATAAAAATGTAAATTACACAGTAAAAAAAATATAACATAATAATTTTTAAAATTTCTTAATAATTTATTGACAATGATTGAGAATGGGATAGAGAAAGTGGATAGAGAAAACAAAAATATTCTCATATTCAGTTTTCTCAAATGGTTGGTTGGTTTTAGGGTGATATGGATTAAAAATATAGAATTCTACTGAATTGCAAAAATTAGAAATATGTAGAATAATCTGAAAGCTAACAAAAGAATGACAAATTGTATATATGAGATAAAATGCTATAGAGAATATAAAGAAACAATAATAACAACATAAAAATTGAAGAAATAGAAAATAAATATGATAATCATATTAGTAATAATATAAAGATGGCAAAAGCAAAATCATCTGTCCTATAGCAATAATTATGAATGGGCTATACAACCTAAATTTAAAAGAATCACAAACAATTTTAAATACTATAGGGTTGTAATAAAACATTAAAAAGCATCATATAGAAATATAAAGGAACAACTAAATGTATATCATTAATACATAAAGGAAGTATATTTATCACATGAATATAAGTGTCAGATGCTATGATAACAAACAGTAGTAAATATTTTAAAGCTTTTTTTAAAGTAATAATTTATTACAGAACACAACTGTCACATAATCACTTTGCAGATATACATACTTTTTTAAAGAACCTAAATAGCAACTTCACAGATAGGGCAGTATCAAAGCATATAACCAGAATGTCATCTTGGAGTTTGATTTGTTGCCTCAAAGACATCAGAAATAACTTTGTAGGTTTGATTGTGATTGTTCCTTTACAACTTTGGTTTTGATCATATACTCACATGTAATCCAGTTTCAAATAATATTTTTAAAGCAGTTTTACTGAGATATAGTTCATAGGACACATAATTTACACATTTAAGACACAGAATTCAATGATTTTTAAGATATTCACAGATATAGACATTCCCCAACTTTTGATGAACTTACAATTCTTCAAATTTACTTTGGTGTGAAAGTAATATGTATTCACCAGAAACCATACTTTATGTAGCCATACGACCACTCTTTGTTTTATTTTCAGTACAGCATTCAATAAATTGCATGAGATATTTAAAACTTTATTTTAATATCGGATCTGTGTTAGATGATTTTCCCAACTTTAGGCTAATGTGAGTGTTCTGAGCACATTTAAAGAAGGCGAGGCTAAGCTATAATTTTCCAGAAGTTTAGGTGTAATAAACGCATTTTTGACTTGTGGTATTTTAAACTTATGATGAGTTTATCAACACTTGGTACATGTTAGCTATCACTACTCTTTTCCTTCTTCCCTCAAGCCTAGGCAAGTATTCATCTACTTTTTGTTTCTATAGACTTCCTTGTTTTGGATATTTTATATTAGTGGAATTATCTATGTAGCCACATGTGACGGAACTTTTTCACTGAGCATGATGTTTTCAGAGTTCATCATGTCATAGTACACATCAAATACTTCATTCCCACAATGTGGTTCAGCCTGGTCTGCAGTTCTTGGCCTTAAGTGATCCTTGGACCTTATCCTCCCTCATTCCTTTTTGTAACTGGATAATGTTACTTTATACATATATACCACACTTTGTTATTCATTCATCAAATGATGTACATTTGAATTGGTACATCTTTTGACATTATAATGCTGTTGCAAATGTTTTTGAGCAAGTTTCTTTGTAAATGTAGTTTTAATTTCTCCAAGTGTATATACCTAGGAGTGAGATTGCTGAAACAGATGGAAAATGTGGAAAATGTCTACATAATCACATGAGAAACTCCCAGATTATTTTTCAAAAAACTCTATTGTTTTACGTTCTGATCAGCACTACATGAGGTTTCTGATTTCTCCACTTTTTTGCCAGCATTTGTTATCTGTTTCTAGCCTTCTTAGTGGGTATAAGGTGGTATTTCATTAGAGTTTTGACTTAATTTACCTTATAGCAAATTAAATTGAGTATCTTTCATTTGCCTGTTGGTTACTTGTATTCTTACTTAAAGAAATGTTAATTAACATTATTTACCCTTTTAAAAAATTTGAGTTATTTGTATCTATGTTATTGAGTTGTAAGTTCTCTTTATATATTCCAGAAACAAGCCTCTTATCAGCTATGTAACTTGTAGATATTTTATGCCATTACATTGGTTGTCTTTTCACTTTCTTGATGGTGTCCTTTGAAACATAAAAGCTTTTAATACTGATGAAGTCAAGTTGATCTATTTGTTGTTGTTGCTATTGCTTGTTTTGTTATATCTGGGAATCCCTTGTGAAATATCCAGTCAAAAAGTTGACCTTTGTAGTTTCTTCTAGGCATTGTATCCTTTTAGCTCCTACATTTAGGTTTGATTTATTTTGAGTTAATTTTTTATATAGTGTGAGGTAAGAGTTCAACTTTATTCTTTTGAATGTCATGATCCAGATGTCCCAGGAAAATCTGTTAAAATTACCATTTTTTCATCATTACACAGTTTTGATAACTTCTAGAAAATTAATAACTATAGATCTGTGGGTTTATTTCTGGACTCTTAATTTTATCCCATGGTTTATACATTTATAATTTTGCTAGTATCACACCATCTTGATTATTGCTGCTTTATAGTGAGTTTCGAAGTTGGGATTATAAGTCCTCCTACTTTAGTCTTTCCAAGATGGTTTTGGCTATTCCAGGTCTCATTTAATTTTATGTAATTTTTAGCTTCATCTTGTCAACTCTACATATAATCTGAAAATCTGATATGTATTGCATAGAATCTGTAGGGAAATTTGGTAAATATTTCCATCTTAGCAATATTAAATCTTATAGTATATTAACATGTAATTTTAAAAAAAATTTAATTATTTAATTTCTTTCAACAGTGTTTTATAGTTTTCAGAGTATATTTTACAGTGCTTTTATTAAATGCATTCAAGTATTTTATTCTTTTTGATGCAACTGTAAATAAAATTGTTTTTAATTTCATTTTTTAAATTGTTTACTGAAAGTATATGTAAATATAATTAATTTTTACATATTTGCCTTGTGTCCTGAAAATTTGCTGGATTTGTTTAGTTCCAATAATTTTACTCAATTATTTAGATTTTTCTACATATAGGATCATGTCATCTGGGAATAGAGATAGACTTTCTGGTTTCTTTCCAATATCAGTGCTTTTAGTTTATATTCCTTGCTTAATTGCCCTCAGTAGTACTATTCATTCAACACTGAATAGAAATGGTGACAACAGATAACCCTCTTTTAATCCTTATCTTAGGGAAAGAGCATCCAGCTTCTCTCCATTATGTGTAAGTTAGCTGTGTGTTTTTCATAAATGCCCATTATCAACTAGGGAAAGTTTCCATCTATTCCTGGATTTTGGTGGGTTTTTTTCATCAAAACATTAAATTTTGATAAAAAATGTTGTTGAATTTTTCCAAATGCTTTTTTTTGCAGCTATTGAAATAATCATGTGCTTTTTATTTTATTATGATGATACATGACATTAAGACATTAACATATTTTCAAATTTTAATCAACCTTCCATTTCTGAAATAAATCTCACTTGGTCATAAAACAAATTATTTTTATCTTTATTTTTCTTTTTTTTTTTTTTTTGAGGCAGAATCTCACTTTGTCATGCAGGCTGGAGTGCAGTGGGGCAGTCTCACCTCACTGCAACTTCTGCCTCCTGGGTTCAAGTGATTCTCCTGCCTCAGTCTCCCTAGTACCTGGAATTATGGGCATGTGCCACCATGCTCAGCTAATTTTTGTATTTTTACTAGAGATGGAGTTTCACCATGTTGGCCAGACTGGTCTCAAATTCCTGACCTGAAGTGATCTGCCCACCTCAGCCTGCCAAAGTGTTGGGATTACAGGCATGAGTCACCACACCTGACCAGAATAAATGATTTTTATATTGCTGGATTTGTCTGGCTAACACTTCATTGAGGACTTTTGCATCCATTTCCATAATATATATTGATCTATTATTTCTTGTGATTTTAACAAAAGGTTCCCATTTAAATCACAAAGGAAAGAACAAAAGATCTTTTCCCATTTAGTTCAACTCAAAATTGTCACTCATTATGTGTTTAAAAAGTTTAATAAATGGTTAAAAAACAGGGTAAATATTTAAAATGTTAACTTGCTTTATGGAGAAAGGGTCCTGTATATGTAAGAGGTGTGGTCATAACTACTAGTTTTGTTTATTAATATATTTTTTAACTTTCATTATTCTCCCAGCTTCTCTCTTATTTTAAATTCATACAATTATATTCTGAAATAATTCAGGGTAAAGGTAATTACCACGAGATTCTGCCCCATAGTAAAATCACTTCTTCTACTTGCTTGACATTTGCCTAGCATTCTAACATAAAAAATAAATATTAAAATTTTTGTATTATTTTATATTAAATTCCATAGGAAATATTAAGTGATATACAGCTATTATTAAAAATAAATTAGAAATCAAATTTCTGAAGTATTTTTTAGAAAAAATTGTTGAATCAGATATTGGCTTTACTTAATTTTTAAATTCATCAGTATACTTCTATTACTTAATACTTTCATAATTTCTATTGAGTCCAAGGAATGACAGAAACCAATAGAAATAATGAGGAGAATAGGCCGGGTGCGGTGGCTCAAGCCTGTAATCCCAGCACCTTGGGAGGCCGAGGCGGGTGGATCACGAGGTCGAGAGATCGAGACCATCCTGGTCAACATGTGAAACCCCGTCTCTACTAAAAATACAAAAAAAACTAGCTGGGCGTGGTGGTGAGTGCCTGTAATCCCAGCTACTTAGGAGGCTGAGGCAAGAGAATTGCCTGAGCCCAGGACGCGGAGGTTGCGGTGAGCCGAGATCGCGCCATTGCAGTCCAGCCTGGGTAACAAGAGCGAAACTCCGTCTCAAAAAAAAAAAAAAAAAAAAAAAAAAGAAAAGAAATAATGAGGAAAACATCTAAACTATTTGATGATAAATAGATGTTTGCAAGACATTTTTTATGAAGCAGTGCTCATAAAGAAACTACATCAATGGCTGATACCAAATGATCTAAAAATCTGTAAAGAAGTACAAAATAAACCTCAAGAAATAGAAGAGAGCAAATAATAATGTTGAAATAAAACTCAGCTACTTAGAAAGAAATATACAATCAAAAAAAAGCATCAAAGGTAATGCTGTTTCATTTCAAAAATTACATTTATAAAAGAAGCAGAATTTATATGGCAGTATTAAGAAAGAAATGAAACAGAGACAACACATTTCCAATATTGAGATTTTAAAAATGGAATATTATTTAAAGTTCCACAGACATTTCAAAAATGTAAAAGCAACTTTAGAAAAAGAAGCTTAAGATTAAATAGTGTGAGTTGTTTAAAAAACACAATTAAAACAAAACTATCCTTTCATATAGGTAGGAATAATAATTCAAATAAAGAAGATGTAGACATGTAGACAAATTATGCATTATGCTTAGTAGCTAAGAATGTTAGCACAGAGGACACCACATTGCTTGATAATAAGCATTTTCCCATGTTATGTATTATTTCTTAGGAGAATCTGGCATAGTTGCTGATGGAAACACCACTATATCATGTTCTACACAGAAGCTGGTTAAGTTTCCACAATCCACACCCCTCCTCCTCCAACATTTGGCATAACCCCACTCAGGAGAGTCTTTGTTCCAAGAACACAATCTTCAAAAGAGAAAATAATAGAAAGCATAAAGAATGTAAGAATGTGCTCTATTTAAAAAAAGAAAACTTTGGATATTAAATAAGGAATTTCTATTTCCAGATTGCTTATTCAGTTAATTATTTCATATTTAGAGAAAACTTTATACCAATCTTATTTTTAAAAAACTCTTTCAGAGAACAGAAAAACGGGAAACACTGAATATCTTATAATAAGCAAATATAATTTAGCTCTTAAAATCTGACAGGATATCACACGGACGTAAATGTTCAGGTTAGAGTATCTCGTGAAAAAGAGGTAAAAATCCTAAAGAATAGCAATCCACATCCAGTGATATGTTAAAATAAGAATATGACCTAGGTATAAAAGGCGGGTTTGCTATCATTGATTTAATTTATTACATTACATTAAAAAAAAATAAAAGAGGAAAAATATAGCGTGAACCTTACAATGGAATCAGGAAAAGCAAGCAATGCAATTGAGTACTTACCTTGAAAAAATCCTTAACAAACAGTAATATAAGGAAACATTAAAAATCCAAGAAAGGTTACTATGGCTGAGATGTTCCCTAGTCATCACATAGCCATGTGCTCTCATGTATTCCCCAGCCTCCTGTGGTTTGGTTGAGTGAGCTATTCAATGACTTCTGGCCAGAAGACAGTTAGCAACAGCATTTACCGGCTGGAACATGATCCTCAAGTTGTTTTTCTTTCACAGAAGCAAACACAGCAGTTTCACAGTAAGATGCAAAAATGACAAAATGAGGAAAGACCTTGTGGAATCACAGTGAACTTTGGTATTCAGGCTGTTAGATATTCATAAATGTTTATTATTGTAGAATAGCATCTGTAAAATTACTTGTATTTCTTCAGTCATTCTAATTTTAATAAGGGTCAAATTTTGCTTGCTTAATTTAAAATGTTACATATTTGTACAAAATTTGAATCATTAACTAGTTAGCATAAATGAAGTAAAATGACATGATCATTTAAAACACATGGTTAACAAAAAGAAGCAACAACCAGGCATTAGCCTCAAAATGGCATTTCTCTGTACCAACTAATGAATCATTTGTCACCAAGTGATATTTGAGTATCTGTGGAGAGAGAACAGTACAGCCTGTGAGTCCTGACCCCTTGCTATGTATAATTCAATTAAAACATTGATAGCATAATGCAATTAACATTTGCTTTCCAGTCATAATATTTAGAAAAATTTCTCCATCTACAGTTAATCCTCAAAATCAATACAGATAATATTTAGACCTAAAACCATAAAAACCCTAGAAGAAAACCTAGGCAATACCATTCAGGACATAGGCATGGGAAAAGACTTCATGACTAAAACACCAAAAGCAATGGCAACAAAAGCCAAAATCGGCAAATGGGATCTAATTAAACTAAAGAGCTTCTGCATAGCAAAAGAAACTATCATCAGAGTGAACAGGAAACCTATGGAATGGAGAAAAATTTTGCAAACTATCCGTCTGACAAAGGGATAATATGCATAAGCTACAAAGAACTTAAATTTACAAAACACAAACCAACCAAACCAACCAACCATCAAAAAGTGGGCGAAGGATATGAAAAGATATTTCTCAAAAGACAGTATTTATGTGGCCAGAAAACATATGAAGAAAAGATCATCATCACTGGTCATTAGAGAAATGCAAATCAAAAGCCCATTGAGATACCATCTCATGCCACTTAGAACAGTGATCATTAAAGAATCAAGAAACAACAGATGCTGCAGAGGATATAGAGAAGTAAGATTGCTTTTACACTGTTGGTGGGAGTGTAAATTAGTTCAACCATTGTGGAAGATAGTATGGCAATTCCTCAAGGATCTAGAACCAGAAACACTGTTAAACCCAGTAATCCCATTACTGGGTATATACCCAAAGGATTATAAATTATTCTACTATAAAGACACATACATATGGATGTTTATTGCAGCACCGTTCACAAGTGCAAAGACTTGTAACCAACCCAAATGCCCATCAATGATGGACTGGATCAAGAAAAGGTGGCACATATACACCATGAAATACTATGGAACCATAAGAAAGGATGAGTTCATGTCCTTTTCAGGGACATGGATGAAGTTAGAAACCATCATTCTCAGCAAATTAACAAAGGAACAGAAAACGAACATCACATATTCTCACTGATAAGTGGGAGTTGAACAATGAGAACACATGGACACAGGGAGGGGAACATCACACACCGGGGACTGTCTGGTGGTGGAAGCTAAGGGAGGGATAGCATTAGGAGAAATACCTAATGTAGATGATGGGTTGATGGGTACAGCAAACCATCATGGCATGTATACCTATGTAACAAACCTTATGTTCTGCATGTGTAAGAAAATGTATAATGCAATTTCATGTGAAATTATGTAAAAAGCAAAAAAAAAAAAAGCACCCTGTTGCTAAAAATAGAAAAGGCAGAGTAATGAGAAAAGAACATTAGGATCAACAAAAGATGAAGTGAATAATGAATAAATTAAAAGAAAGAATAAACTGAGAAGTAGATAAAGTAGATAAAATAAAACAAAAAGCAAATCTCAAACAGGTTATAATATGTTGCTATTAAGGAAACAAGGTTCAAAAATTATATATTTATTGATGTGAGAGATAGTTTTGAAAAATGCAAACTTCTGAATGCAAATAATTTGTGATTAGATGAAGAAACATTACACATACACTTTTTAAAAGAAAAAAACTATTAATATCAATAACAAGAAAGATTAAATGATTGTGATTTGTCATATGTCATGGTTAATTTTCCTATATTATCAATTCATAAAATTGATCCAATATCCCAATTAGATGTTTACTGGTATGCCATTTATTGTCAAGTAAATAGTTTCTGGGATTCACTAAGATTTGCTAAATTCATATATAGTAAATGAAAACTCCTGGGCTTAATTTCAGCCTTGTCTGACTCCAAAACCTTCACTCTTAAACGCCACAATAAAATGCCTCCAATTATAAAGCAACATATTCATGAATATAACTTTTTTAAAAAGAAATTTCAGATTTTAGGAAGCAGATACAGAGAGACATAAATCTATTGCCAACTCTTTTGCAATAATGAGTTCTTACACTCTAATTGTAACTGATCCTGATGAGAAAATAAGTTATCCAAAAGGAAGATGTACAGTCCATATCCTTGCCCAAATCAGCATTTTAAGTCCCTTGAGAAGTGCAAGAAACGCAAAAGTATCAAAGCACAATAAAAGATAAACATAACATAGCATGCCTATCTTAATAATTAAGTGAAAGAATGACAGAGACCCGAAGATAGAGATTTTAAATATGTCAAAAATATTTTTTTTAAATATCCATTACAACTCTGCTTGGGATATAACATACACTATGCCGAGAAATGAGCAACCAACATTTACTTTGCTTTCTGTCTTTAATACAACTGATTTGTGAAAGAGAAAGACTGGAACAAATGTGTAAGATACAGTTGAACACTAAGATAAGCAAAGAGATCACAAGAAAGTATCCAGATACTCTAAATGAGTTCAAATTCCCTCATTCGATGAGCGTCACAGGATACTAAGTGACTTGTAAATGCTATGAATGAGCTATACCAGTTAATGTTCATGAATACAGTAGAGCAGACTTAGCTCCAAAAGATTATACATCAACACATATAGCTTGTCTTTCTAGAAAAATAGAAGTTAAAGTAAAATACAGATTTGGGTGCTTGTCAGATATGCTAGACAAGAATCTAAGATGTCCTGATTTCAAATACATTATAAAATGTATGTGTTTATAGGCCATTATTGAAGATAATTTTTATATGTTAACTAGATAACTTGACTGCACAGGAAGGTATTCAAATTAAATTCACTCTTAATTTATTTTTCCCTTGTCATGTTACCCACTAACTCTCACACCTAAGTTTTTAGGAACCAAGTATCCTTTGTAAACACATTATCACACACAATCAAAAATCTTTCAAAACCTATAATCCAAATACTGGGTTTGGTGAAACCCAGCTCTTCCCAAGAATCTTGCTACCATTGCAGCCTTCATAAATGCAACCTTCACACAGTCTATCATATCCTATGTACTTCCAACAGTTGCTTTTCCCTAAATCCTCATAGCCAATATTAAAAGATTAGGCACTAGTTTACATAGTCTATTAACTAAAAACTCAACCAACATTTGTGAATCTGATACGTTTTTCACTCCATCCCAATTTCAGCTTTGAAACTGAGGAACTTCAACATTCACATGGTGGTTCCTTTGTCTTATAATTTCCTGACCTGATAAATTCCAGTAGCTTGGCATCACTTTCATTTCAACTGTGCACACTATTGGCCACAGCATGCATACTGTCAAAATCCAGCACTGAAAATATCTAACACACATACATCAAATACAATACACCATTTTCTCACTATAGCATCCTATCCTTCTAAATATCATATGTCCTTGCTGACATGATTTATTCTTCCTAATATCAAGCTAATTTATAAGTAAATATGGATCTTATATTTTCTTTTTTATTCACTGTATTCTGAGGTGTGTCATTTTAATTACTTTCTTGCATGGATGGACTTAAAATGAGAATTTAACATATTTGGTAATACTATACTTATATGCTGAGAGTTGTCCGATTAATGTGTGGCCAGTATATTCCTCCTTGAAAGGTCCTGCAAATGGCAAATAAATAATACATTTTAATAATTGTGTGAATGCTAAGTTCTCCAACTGAGATAGTGATGATAAAGCTATGAATTTTAAATTTCAGAATTTCAACTGAGGAATTTGGAAACATTTTAACATGCTTATGACACACAAAATTATAAGGGCATTTGTCTATATTTTAATATTCAACCTTTGTGTTGCCTTGTATTCAAGGTGTCTTTTTTGGAAGTGACTTAGGTTTTCTGTTTAATGTTCACTCTGCTTGTCATTGTCTTGTAATTGAAAATTTTACTCCATGACAGGTAATATAATTAGTGATAACATTTAGTTCAATATAGGGTCTTACTAACTCCTCCCTGTATGACCCACTTGTTACAATAGCTCTTTGTTCTTGTTTTCCGATAGATGTGCCTTATTAGGGCTTAGGGTATTATCCTGCTTGTTATTTATGGCACATTTGACTTTATGCCTTAAGTCTTTCACCAGCTTTGAAAAATTCTCAGCCATTAAATCTTGAAATATAGCTTCTTCCCCATTCTTTCTCTTCTCTTCTTGAATCATAGAAGATTATCCTGCCACATATGTTTTGTATCTATGTGCCTGCAACCTTTTATAGTTATCCCCACTTCTATATTTCTTTACTTCTATCTTGTCAATTTCTTCTGACCTGTCTGCCATATCACTAATTCTTTTTCCAGTAACATATATCAAAACGTATATATTGATGGAATTCTTCCTCCAACTAACTTGAATCATTCAGCACAAAAATATAGTGAGCCATATATGTTACATATATTATATGTAACAAAATATATGTTATAACATATATGTTACAAAATATATGTTACATATATATAATAATGCACATATATTATATATATGTATTAATGTCACATACCCTTTTTCCTTTTGTTGTTAATATTTATTTTTGATTAGTTATAACATCTATGACTGCTGCATTGGACCCAATAATTCATTTTCACCTTAATTCACTGATTCCCACCTTCCTCTGGGGTCTAGCTCTTTCCTTAAAGGAGATTTCTCTACTTTTACTACCTACTCACTACTTCCATACAAGTTTGGGATATCAGCTATTGCATCATTCTCAAGTGGTGGCAGAGGGCAGCTAGCTCCACCATTACCTCCTCAACAAATACCAAGTTCTGGTGGATGAACACTTGTGGACACTTGTGCCAGGCCTCTGATGGAGTGACACAACCAGGGCAGGCCCTGTACAGCACAGCAATATCCAGCAGTTCAGTTCTGAGGACAGCATATTGCCTAAGTCAAAATGTAACTTCAACAATTTATTTCATAAAAGTTTTGGGACAGAATAAAGTAATGCATATAAATGCACAAGGAAAATGTCTAGATGATAGGAATTTCTCAATAAATGCTACTTGTTAGAACTACTCCTTAACAGTGCTACTTACTGGACAAGATATTTTGCAAGACCACATATGAGTTCAGTGCTCAACACTTAAAGTAAACTTAAGAATTATTGAGTGCTGTGCTATTGTACTATGTAACTAGTATATATATATATATGTACTATCATGAAAAAATATACTATGTTACTAGTACATATATATATATATATGATGTTCTAGTTACATAGTATAATAGCACAATGCTCAATAATTTGATACATATATGTGTATCAAAAAGCATGTACAATAAATGAGAGTATTTTGGAGCCAGGTAGCCTTGAGTTAGCATTAACTAACTACGAGGACTTGCATGAATTAACTTTTGTAATTGCTGTCTTTTTGAAACATGTTATACTCCTACCATCTTAATAAATTTAATCTCAATGAGATATTAAATATCACATATAAACATATAATACAGGGCCAGTTTATACTAGCTACTCAATAAATGGATTTCCTTGTCTAGAGTGACACTAGTTCTTGAAACTTTTCTTCCAAGCAATAAATTGCCAAAATATTTAATATTCCAATATACTTGTTAACATAAATGTATGTGAAAGATGATAGAGAGATAAACAGAGCGATCCTAAATCCGATGAAGTAGGGATCCTCAAAGACCACAACCACTGATGGAAAATTCATGTTTGATATTTTGCCTGCCATGGTTCCTCCATCTTCTCTCAAATGTTTCTTTTATGATCACTGACCTAAAAAGCACTCTCATTTTAATGTTTTGTTTCCTTAAAAGCTGATTTAAATATTACTTGGTTTTACTATTCAAATCTAAAAATCTTTAGTAGATATATGTCAACTGGAAGATTTTTTTATCATTATTTTAAAATCTCATTGTGTTGTATATCGATCTCTAAAATACATCTATTTTAACCTATGGGCTCCTCAAGTCTCTCATTCTGAGCACTAGAACACATACACGTTAAGGGATATCTGTGTCTGTTCTTATGCAAGTAGTTAGGAAAATAGATAACTGTGAAACATATATTAAATCTTATGACATATGGTAATAATGCTGATTTAGTCTCCATGAAACTGTGATCTCTGATCTTCTATAACAATTTTGTGTAGCCTTGCTGCTAGTTCACATGGAGGTTCTTTTTTTTTGTATTGACTTTACTCATGTTTTCTGAAATGATATAAAAAGAACGTATTTTCTAGGGGAGAAATTTTACTGCATTGTGGCACTTCAAAGTTTTTCAAGGTTATGATGATTAAAAATATGAAAAAATATGTGTATGTGTGCGTATATATATATATATACACACACACACAAATATATATATAAACAAGGAAAATTCTTTTAAATCACATTCAATATTCACAGAGCATAATTTTTCACTTTAATTACATTTCTAAACAAAATTCTAAATATAGCTGTCACCACTGGTTTTGATCAAAATAACTAGTTAGATGACAGAACAGCTATTGGAATTATCATTAGGGAAAATAAATATTCAATTTGTCTTTAATTTTGTTTCGAGTTTGCTTTCAAATCAATAAATGTTTTCTAATTTCTCCAATGCAAATTGCATTATAAAAACTGGTTTTACTTTATATTGAATTAATATTATCATATCTCAATATAATATCATATACTTAAAAGGCATATCTGATTAATTAGAAATGTAAAGGTCAGATGATTTAAGAGGAGTGTGTGTGTGTGTGTGTGTGCGTGTGTGTGTATGTGTGTAGTACAGATATGTAAATAAAATATAAAGACTAAAATCCAAAGAAAGACTAAATCAGCAAAATTATTTAATAAATCAATTATGCCAAAGCACAGCAGTTATTTTACAAATTATTCTTCATTATTAAAGCAGTCAATAAGTGAAAATATAGTCAAAACATATCTTCCTGCTCAGACTGGGGAAAAATCACCATAAAAATTAGTGAAAAGAAATATGTTTTATTGAAGAATGCCTTACATTGTAAAGATAAATACAAAATAAATGTAGCCAGCAATTGTATTCTGGTTACTTTCCTACCACACATGCTCACACATACACACACACACACAGAAACACACATGCGCACACACACACACATTTAATTATTATATATGAATATCAGAAGTATAAAAACATATATTTAAAAACTAAGATTCATTTAAAATTTATTTTATGGTGAAAAATTATGCATTAATAATGGTATTTTTAGAAAATAACAGTATTCATACTAATAAATAATGCGAATGGAAGAGGTAGAGGCAGGATGAGTACCTCGTAGCATTTTAGATGTTATCATACACGATTAGTAATGTTCCAACATATTTATCAACTATTTGAGCCATCATAAGGGGTAGAATGTTTTATTAACTCCCAGAAGTGACCAGAGTCTGTTTTGGTTAATATCCCAGGGTTAGTCTCTCATATTCAGTTGATGTATGACATTGTACTACGTCTATTTACCCCTCATGCTAGCTTGGTGATTTTATTTGGATGAGAAGCTGAAATACCAAGTATATACACTTGCTACAAAAAAAAAAAAGCTGTGTCTGTTTTTTTTTTTTTTTTAAATTTATTTAGACATACTGGAAGTTGCATATTTATATAGCAGAGTAGAATTTGAGTAAGTCAAGGTGAGATTTTAAAGTGAGCAGATTTTTATATTATGGATTGTTACACTGCAAAACATTATATAACTGATCCATTGACATATTCCAGTGTAATTGGTGAAAATAGCATATTTATCAGATTATCAGGGTGGTACTTCAAAGGCAGAGAGAGCTGCTCCTTCCAATGTATACTCAGAATAAAGTTTACAAAGCTCAGCTTCTAGAAAGCATCTTCCCTCTTTGCTATGGACAAAGGACATTTTTCACCCACATGCTTCTGAAGTCATGGATATTCTGTCAGTTATTCACTAGATATAGAAAAGGTAACACCTATATGTTTCAGAATTGTAGAAAATAAATAGCTTCGTTAAAGCAAACATTGTAAATATTATAAACTAGGATATTTTCATATGGTCCTAGAAAATATACCTCTGAAAATATAATTCTGAAAGATACAAGAACCAAATTGTTCCTTTTTAAAGAAAGATATTCAAGGTCTTAGTTGAGCCTCTTTGACACCAAGAAAAACAAAATAAAATGACCTGACATTGACTAACATTATTAGATGATAATATGCTAAACTCTAACGGAGAGTGAAAAGAAAACAAACAAACAAACAAAAATAGAATAGGTTATGTGAAAGGAAATGGTCCCTAATCATAAATTAAATTTTTCAGGACTTAATGTTTCTCTCATATACAAATAATTTACTGATGGATACAGCACTCATTGATCAGCCATTACAGAGCCACCTTCCAGCCTGAATATACACTAACATAAGATTGTAAAATGTTAGCAGGTATTCTGACTTTAGTGAAGTATATTTTCTTACATAAAGAGGAAAGAAAAGAGGAAGTTTTATTCTGTAGGTATGATAAATCATTATATAAATGCAGAATTGTGCAGCCTTTTTCTTGCATATGAGCAAAGTTGAAGCATCATTATGTCAATCCTTTCTTTATATGTGCCTACTTTATTCTTCCTGTTTTTAAGTGAAGTATTAGTTAATTTTTAATTTATTGAACCATTTTCTTATATGAGCCAGTATGATCCTCAGTGGGGGGCTAAATCAAAGAGCTTATTGCTTAGGAGATTATCATGAGCAGTCAAGACAGTTTTAGCCTCAAGTACATTTTTGCAGGTCACTGCTTCCTATCTAAAGTAATCTCTCTGAAGTTCAACTTCGGACAGCAAAAATATAGAGAGATGAAAGTATCTATCTTCCATTTATAATCAGGCCTTAATTGATCTCAGCAGATTTCCTAATTGCAGAGGTTACCTCAGGTAGGTCATGTATTTCCTCATCTGTGGAATCTTGCTGCCATAATCAGCACTTCAGGTGTTACATGGAGGCTTCAGATATCCCCTTTTCTAAGTATAATAAAGGGAAGAATTATTATAGCTTGTCCCTAAAATAATGTCTTTGGCTTCAAGTGCAAAGCCACAAAAGAAAATACCATGAATTTTAAGAAATGAATGCAATAATTCTGTGAACAGATTGAAAAGAATATTTTAGCAATTGAATACTGTTTACATTTCCGTATACCTTTAAAATTGTTTATGATTTTTTTTTTGGAGTGAATGCTTTATATTTTTCCACAGAATAGATTTACCATGAATCTAAATATGTTTTAGGCGATTTAACTGGAACAGTAAAAACGCTGATGAAATCAATGGAAAAGTATTATTTTGATGAAAGTTTCTCTTCATATATTATTTCTATTTTTCTCCATCAAATAGTTTATTTTTTCAACTCTTATTATAGGTTCAAGGGGTACATGTGCAGATTTGTTATGAGAGTAAATTGCATGTCACAGGGGTTTGGTGTTTAGCTATTTTTGTCACCCGGGTAGTAAGCATAATATCAGAAAGGTGGTTTTTCAATCCTCACCCTCCTCCTACAATCCACCCTCAAGTAAGCTGTGATATCTATTGTTCTCTTCTTTGTGTTCTGTGTACCAAATATTTAGTTCCCATGTATAAGTGAGAACATGAGGAATTTGGTTTTGTTTCTGCATTGACTTAGGATGATAACTTCCAGCTAGATCTATGTTGCTGCAAAAGATATAATTTTGTTCATTATTATGGCTGCATAATATTCCATCATGTATATGTGCCATATTTTCTTTATCTAGTCCACCATTGATGACTATCTAGGTTGATACATGTCTTTGCTACCATGAACAATGCTGTGATTAACATACCTGTGCATGTGTCTTTAGGGTAGAACAATTTATATTCTTTTGGGTAGATATCACATAATGGAATTCCTGGGTCAAGTGGTAGTTCTATTTCAAGATATTTGAGGTATCTCCAGACTGCTTTCCACAGTGACTAAACTAATTTACATTCCACAAGCAATGTATAAGGGTTCCCTTTTTTCTTCAACCTCACCATCAAGGAGTAGCTTATGATAGTTACATTCCATCAAAAATAAAATAAAATCCGATTCATTCATCCTAATTAAATTAATTAATAATAATTATGATTGCTATTGAACTATAGCTATTTTTTTCAGCATTTATCAATACCTGAAAAGAATAACACCCTTCCACATTTTTCTCATGTATTTGTATAACTGTTTCTGAGTTAAAGAACTATTACATATTTGAAGGTTTTGACATTTTATCTATTTGCTTGCAAATTATATTTATATGCTAATTGCTTTAGAAGAACGTATCTAGTCCAAAATAAAATTGGACTCTATATTTCAGTAATTTTCATGATTGTTAAATGCAAGCATTTCAGATTAAGTTTTGCACAATCTGTTGAAGCCCTAATAACTGGGTCAAAATTTTGTTATGCAAACATATAAGCACATTTTATTTTGGTTACGGTACTGGTTACATACTGACTCATCCTGAAAATTATGTTTAATTATAGGAAATAATTAGCTACTGCAGTTATATAATGATTTCTGTGGATGTTGAGTAAGCATTACAGTACAGCTTATCAACATGTAGGCCTATACTTTTCATATTAAAATGCCAATAACTAATATCATGCATCCATTCCAAAAACCAAAAGTGATCATATCCTTACTGCAAAGTCTCATCTTGTTTCTATGACCTGGTTCAAGCCAAACGTCCTGGTTCAAGCCAAGAATCTCTGAATGTATTTCCTAAGTTGATGTCGGGCTCAGAGGAAGCTCCTTAAGACTCAGAAATCTATAGCTAAGTAACAACCCAACCACATTTGGATTCAGAATAAATATGTTAATAGAGTACAGAAAAAATTGTTAAGTAGAAACATCATAGAATGATCTTTTTTTTTTTTAATAAACATCAGGGACATCTTTTGAGAATGGAAAAATGAGCAAAGACGTTGGGTTCTGCAGGTAGGGTGATTTATTTTGAGACCACTGAGGTAGCTTTTCTTAATTCTTTTTTCTTGGAGGCCTTTTCTTTGTCTATTGTTCTCTATAGTTCATCCAAATAGACATTAATGAGCCTTCTTCTGCTGGAGAATTTACTGCTATAGAAGATAACTTCATTTTAATATTAGTGTGGACGCCTGAAGATTTTTTTGTGACTGAGAAAATAAAAGTCTTTGTTTTCTAAGCTTAAGCTTTATTCAACAATAAAACTCTCTTTAAAATGTTTTAGGCATGATTTGTACTAATAGTTTTGCAATTGCATGGGCTACTAACCAATGCCAGAGAGACTACAACCTGGAAGAGGGGTGGGGAAGTTTTGTCTTTTAGCAACACATCTGTGACCTGATCATGTCCCTAGTTCTCAGTTCAGTGGCTTCCATTTTGGAGTCTCACTTGGGGTCAATTCAAAGCATTCACTGGAAAGATGAAGGCAGATGTAATCTGTCTCTCATTTTAGGATGCATGAAGATAGTGGTTCTTTAATAAACATAGCAGAAAGAATTCTGTAATCCTAATCTTGTACTATTTTCCCCCTATATTCTGATTCTTTCAAATCTTTCAGATTAACATTCAGCATTCTTTTACAATGGGTTTTATGTGGAAATAGCTCCTTTATAAAGCCTGTATTTTCTTTCATTGAAATTTCAAATGGACTAGTTTTCAAAACATTCTTTCTTATAGGACATTACTGTAGATTGCAAAAAATAACAAACTTAGTTGAATATGTTGACATATCTCTACCAAATCTCCAGATGAGCCAACTATTTAAATATATAATCTAATTTCAAGATAAAACAGTTCAAAGTTAAGCTGCTATTTTGCTACCACACAAGAAGATATTGTAAGCTTCCAGTTAAGGATGCAGAGAATAAAGTTTGAATATGAGACTTCTGTCCCATATTCAAACTTTACTCAGTCAACTCCACATTTTGGGTTCTCATATTGGAACAAAATTTTAAGGAACACATACTTATTAGCAATATTTTGATGTGAATTAATGAAACTGTGATTCAAACAGATTTAAACAAAAAGGGAATGAACAAGTTTACTTAGAATGAGAAGGCCAAGGCAAGGGCTAGCTTTAGGCAAAATGGAACCAAAATCTCCACATATTGTGTCTTTTTTTTTAATCTGTGGCTGATATTTTTGGAGTTGCCTCCATGCTCCAATATTTCCCCTTAAATCACAAGATTGGCTTTCAGATAATGTATTCATTATTATATTTAGAAAAATAGAATATCATAATATGGCAAATACTGTACCCATATCCCTAGAGACAGAAAGAAAATAGATAAACATCACCCAAATCATTATGGATGGCAAATAGCGGAGGTGTGTTGGGTTGGGCCTGGATGATTGAAGCACAGCATATATTTTTTTCCTTCTTTTAAATGGATTTCCCTCTACAGAGGCTGTAAACATAAATTCTATATTTTACAAACTCTGTTAGTAAGTTTTTGGAAGCAAATAATACATTGCCAATTATATACATTTGACAGACGCTTAAAAGAAGGAAGTCACACAGAGGTGATATCCCTGCTGCTTTTAAAAACATTTTTCTGCTTCTGAGAATCAAAAGCAGAGGCACATGAATGGCAAGAGCATTGAACATAGTGTTTCACTGTCTACTTATTAGCTGTCAAGAAGTAGTCAGTATGCTACACGCCGCGCAGGTTTCCTGTTCCATGTGATATCACCACAGCTAGTCCAAATGCTCGTCACCTGACCTCAGTATGTCTAAACTCTTCAAATTTTTATTTCTATTTGAATACATTTTATTTTCACAAATAATGTGAGATTTACAAAAAGATTGGAAGGAGAGTTTCCATATGCCTCCCCACATACACCCAATTCTATCTGTCATTAACATCTTAAATTAGTATTGTACAAGGGTTAACAATATATTGATCAATATCAATGCCTTTTATTAACCAAAGTCCATTCTTCTTTTAGATTATCTTAGTTCTGGCAGGATAAGGTGGCTTATGCCTGTAATCCCAGCACTTTAGGAGGTAAAGGCAGGTGGATCATCTGAGGTCAGGAGTTCGAGAACAGCCTGCCCAAAATGGTGAAACCCTGTCTCTACTAAAAATACAAAGAAAAAAAAATTAGCTAGACATAGTGGTGCAGGCCTGTAATCCCAGCAACTAGGGAGGCTGAGGCAGTAGATTCCTTGAACCCAGAAGGCGGAGGTTGCAATGAGCCACAAAAATAAAAGAAAATGAACTTAGTTCTTACCGAATTTTTTGTTGTTGTTGTTTGTTCCAGGATTCTACCCAGGAAACTACATTACACTTAGATTTCATATTCACTTACTTTCCTCTAGGTTACAAAAGCTTTTCAGATTTTCCTTGTTTCTGATGAAGCCTGAGAGTTTTGGGGAGTACTCATCAGTGTTTTGTAGAATATCTCCCAATATAGTTTTGGCTGGAGTTTTTTCCACAATTACACTTTGGTAATGTGGGTATTTTTAATTTTTATTTAATTTCTGTGGTATATAGTGTATATATGTATTTATGGGTTACATTAGACACAGGCATGCAATACATACTAATTATATCAGGTTAAATTGGGTATCCATCACCTCAAATATTTGTCCTTTGTGTTACAAACAATCTAACTATATTCTTTTAGTTACTTGTAAATGTTCGATTAAATTATGTTTGACTACAGTCACCCTGTTGTGCTAGCAAATACTAGGTCTTATTCATTCTTTGTAACTAATTTTTGTACCCATTAGTCCTCCCCGCTTCTCCCACCCACCCATTACTTTTCCCAGCCTCTGGTAAACAGCCTTCTACTTTCTAACTCCTTGAGTTCAATTGTTTTGATTTTTAGAGTCTTTCTGTGCCTGATTTATTTCATATTTGCCTCCAGTTCCATCCAAGTTGTTGCAAATCACAGGTTCTCTTTCATTTTATGGTTGAATTCTTCTTCATTCCATATCTGTACCACCTTTTATGTATCCATTCATCTGCTGATGGACACAGGTTGCTTCCAAATCTTGCCTATTATGAGTTGTGTTTCAGTAAACCTGGGAATGCAGTTATCTATTTGATATACTGATTTCCCTTTTGGGGGTATATACCTAGGAGAGGGATTTCCGGATCCTAAGGTAGCTCAATTTTAAGTTTTTGAAGAACCTCCAGATTGTTCTTTATCGTAGTAGTGTTAATCTACATTCCCTCCAACAGTGTGCAAAGGTTCACCTTTTCTCCACATCCTCATTTGCAATTGTTATAGCCTGTTGAATAAGAAGTCCTTTGGACTGGAAAGAGATAATAGTCCATAGTTTTGATTTGCATTTATCTGAGTATGAGTGAGTGATTCTGAGCACCCTTTCATATACCTGTTTGCTATTTGTAAGTATTCTTTTGAGAAATGTCTATTCAGATCTTTTGCCCATATATAAATATATATATATATATACATATATAAAATGTATATATATTTATATATCATGTATATATATTTCTATATAATGTGTATATATATATATATGTGTGTGTGTGTGTGTGTGTGTGTGTACACACACACACACACACATATTACTTTATCAAAGTTCCAGGACACATGTGCAGAATGTGCAGGTTTGTTACATAGGTATATATGTGCCATGGTAGTTCGCTGCACCTATCATCCCATCATCTAGGTTTTAAACTCCACATTCCATGGTGGTTTGCTACACCTATCAACCCATCATCTAGGTTTAAGCTCTGCATCCATTAGGCATTTGTCCTAGTGCTCTCCCCTTGCCCACAGTCCCTGACAGGCCCCAGTGTGTGATGTTCCCCTCCCTGTGTCCATGTGTTCTCATTGTTCAACTCCCACTAATGAATGAGAACATGCAGTGTTTGGTTTTCTGTTCCTGTGTTAGTGTGGTGAGAATGATGGTTTCCAGCTTTATACATGTCCCTTCAAAGGACATGACCTTAATCCTTTTTATGGCTCCATGGTATGACATGGTGTATATGTGCCACATTTTCGTGATCCAGTCCACCATTGATGGGCATTTGGGTTGGTTCCAAGTCTTTGCTATTGTAAATAGTGCTTCAATAAACGTATGTATGCATGTGTCTTTACAGTAGAATGATTCATAACCCTGGATAAATAACCAGTAATGGGATTGCTGGGTCAAATGGTATTTCTGGTTCCAGATCCTTAAGGAATTGCCACACTGTCTTCTATAATGGTTGAATTAATTTACACTCCCACCAACAGTCTAAAAGCATTCCTATTGCTCCACAGCCTCGTCAGCATCTTTTGTTTCCTAACTTTTTAATGACGGCCATTCTAACTGATGTGATATCTCATTGTGGTTTTGATTTGTATTTATCTAATGACCAATGATGATGATCTTTTTTTCACGTTCGTTGACCACACAAATGTCTTATTTTGAGAAGCACCTGTTCATATTCTTTGCTCACTTTTTGATGGGATTGTTTTTCTTGTAAATTTGTTTAAGTTTCTTGTACAATCTGAATAATCAGATTATTAAATATTTTCCTATAGAGTTGTTTGAGCTGCTTGTAATATTCTGGTTATTAATCCCTTGACAGAGGAGTAGTTTACAAATGTTTTCTTCCGTTACATGGGTTGGCTCTTCATTTTATTGAGTGTTTCCTTCAATATACAAACGTTTTTAAGTTTGATGTAATCCCATTGGTCCATTTTGCTTCAGTTGCCTGTGCTTGAGGGGTACTGTTCAAGAAATCTTTGCACAGCCCAATGTCCCAGAAAGTTTCCCCAAAGTTTTTTTGCCAAAGTTTCAAAGTTTGGGTTCTTAAAGTCTTTAATCCACTTTGACCTGATTTTTGTGTACGTGCAGAGATAGAGGTCTAGTTGGATTATGCTGTGTACAAACATCCAGTTTTCCCAGCACCATTTATTTAAGAGAGTGTCTTTTCCCCAATGTATGTTCTTGGCACCTGCAAAAATGAGTTTGCTGTAGGTATATGGATTTATCACTGGGTTCTGTATTCTGTTCCACTGATCTATGTGTCTGTTTTTATGACAGTTCCATGCTATTCTGGTTATTATAGCTGTGCAGTGTAATTTAAAGTCAGGTTATGGGATTCCTCCAGTTTTGTTCTTTCTAGAACAGGATGGATAGTTTTTACTATTTTGGTCTTTTGCTGTTACACATAGATTTTAGAAATTTTTTTCTTCCAATTTATTTGAAGTGTGCCATTGGTATTTTGATAGAGATTGAATTAAATTCATAGATTGTTTTAGGTAGTATAGACATTTTAACAGTATTGCTTCTTCTGATCCATAAACATGGAATATATTTCCATTTTATTTGTGCCTTCCTTAATTTATTGCACCAATGTTTTATAGTTTTCATTGTAGAGATCTTTCACTTCTTTGGTTAAGTTAATTACTAGGTATTTTATTTTATTTGTAAGTATTTTGAATGAGATTTTGTTGATTTTATTTTCACATTGTTTGCTGTTGACATTTAGAAATGCTACTAAATTTTGTAGGTTGATTGTGTATTCTGCAACTTTTCAAGAATAATTTGACTTCTTCCTTCCCAATTTGGATGCCCTTTATATCTTTCTCTTGTCGGATTGTTCTAGCTAGAACATCCAGTACCATGCTGAATAACAGCAATAAAAGTGGGTATCATTGTCTTGTTCCAGATCATAGGGTAAAGGCTTTCAATTTTTCCCTATTCAGCATGATATACAGCTTTTATTATGCTGAGGTATGTTTCTTCTATATCAAGTTTTTTGAGGGTTTATATTCACAAAGGATGTTAAATATTATCAAATGCCTTTTTAGCATCAGTTGAAATGATTAAATGTTTTTTGTCCTTCATTGTGTTGGCAGGATGTATTACAGTAATTTATTTGCTCACACTGAACCATCCATGCATCTCTGGAATAATTTCCACTTGGTCATGATGAATAATTCTTTTAATGTGTTGCTGAATTCAGTTTGCAAGACATTAGTTGAAAACTTTTGCATCAATATTTATTGGTGATGTTGGCCTATAGTTTTCTTTCATTGTTGTGTCACTGCCTATTTTTGATATTAGAGTAATACTAGTCTTACAGAAAGAGTTTCAAGGTATTCCCTGTCCTTCTCTAATTTTTCAGAATAATTTGAATAGGATTGTTTTTAGTTCTTTACACATTTGACCTAATTCAGCAGTGAAGTCTTCAGGTGACAGGCTTTTCTTTGCTGAGAGACATTTTATTATGGCTTTAATGTCATTACTTCTTACTGGTCTATTCAGATATTGGATTTCTTCATGCTTCAATCTTGGTAGGTTGTATATGTCTAGGCAATTATCCATTTCTTCTAGATTTTCCTATTTAGTGGCACATAGTTCCTTATAGTAGCCACTAATGATCCTTTGAATTTCTGTGGTATTGGTTGTAATGGCTCCTTTATCCATTTTTGGTCTTTTTTTCCCCTTTTTTTGTTTGTCAATATAAATATTTGTTTGTCGATTTACATTGACAAACAAAAAAAGTTTGTCAACTTTTTTATCTTTAAAGAAAAAAATTTGTTTCATTGCTCTCTATTATTTTCTTTATTTTCATCTAATTTATTTCTGCTCTGAATTTTATTATTTCTTTTCTTCTACTAATTTGGGATTTTGTTTGTTCTTGCTTTTCTAGTCTTTTAAGATACATTATTAAATTGTTTACTAAAAGATTTTCTTCTTCTTTTTTTATGTAGACTCAACAGCTATAAACTTCTCTCTTAGCACAGATTTCCTTGTATCCCATAGGTTTTCACATGTTGTGTTTCCATTATCATTTATTCCATAAACATTTTCAAACTTCTTAATTTCTTCATTGACCTACTGGTCATTCAGGAGCATATTGTTTAATTTCCATGTGTTTGTATAGTTTCCCAAATTCCTTTTGTTAATCATTCCTCTTTTTATTCCTCTGTGGTCAGAGAAGATGCTTGATATTATTTCATTTTTTTTTTTTTTTTTTTTTAGATGGAGTTTCGCTCTTGTTACCCAGGCTGGAGTGCAATGGCGCGATCTCAGCTCACAACAACCTCCGCCTCCTGGGTTCAGGCAATTCTCCTGCCTCAGCCTCCTGAGTAGATGGGATTACAGGCACGTGCCACCACGCCCAGCTAATTTTTTGTATTTTTAGTAGAGACGGGGTTTCACCATGTTGACCAGGATGGTCTCGATCTCTCGACCTCGTGATCCACCTGCCTTGTCCTCCCAAAGTGCTGGGATTACAGGCTTGAGCCACCACTCCCGGCGATATTATTTCAATTTTTGAATGGATTAAGACTTGTTTTGTGATCTAACATAAGATATGTCCCTGAGAATGATTAATGTGCTGAGGGAAATAAAGTTAATTCTGTAGCCATTGGATAAAATGCTGTATAAATTTATTAGGTTTATTTGTTCTATAGTGCAGGTTAAGTCAGATGTGTCTGTTGATTTTCTGTCTGAAAGGTCTTCCCAGAGATGAAAGTGAGGTGTTGAAGTCTCCAGCTATTATTGAATTAAAGTTTCCCTCTCTCTTTAAATCTATTAGAGTTTCCCTCATTCAGATATATTTGCTTTATATATCTGAGTGCTACATTGTTGAGTACAAATATATTCACCATTGTTATATCCTCTTGCTGAATTGACACCTTTATCATTTTATAGGGACATTCTTTGTTGCTTCTCATAGTTTTTCTGTTGTCATCTATTTTGTCTGACGTAAGTATAGCTACTCCTGCTCCTTACTGGTTTCCATTGGCTTGCAGTATCTTTTTACATCCCTCCATTTTCAGTCTATAAGGTCTCTTTAAACATGAAGTGTATTTCTTGTAGGCAACAGATTATTGAGTCTTTTAAACTATTTGTTCAGCTACTCTATATCTTTTGATTGAAGAGTTTAGTCCATTTAAACTCACTGTTATTAGTGATAAGTAAGGACTTATTCCTATAATTTTGTTATCTGTTTACTGGTTGTTTGTAGTTTTCTCCTTCTTTCTTTCCTTCATGTCTTCCTTTTAGTGAAGGTGATTTTCTCTGGTGGTATAATTTAATTATTTTTTTTTATTTTTTATTTTAATATCTGTTATGTTTTTTGATTTGAGATTACCATGAGGCTTACAAATAGTACTTATAAATAGCATATTAAAATAATATTATTTTAAGCTGATAACAAATTAACACTGTTTTCATAAACCAACAACAACAGCAAAAAAGAACAAGCAGAAAGAAAACGAGTAAAATCTCTACACTTCAACTTGCCTCCACACTTTTTAACTTTTTTGATTTTACTTATATCTTACTGTACTGTCTACATCTTAAAAAATTACTGTAGTTATTATTTCTAATTGGTTCATCATTTAGCCTTTCTACTTAAAATAAGAGTAGTTTACACGACACAGTTACAGTGTTATAATACTTTGTATTTTTATGTGTATTTACTATTAGCAGTGAGTTTTGTACCTTCAGATAATTTCTTCTTTATTAATATCCTTTTCTTTCAGACTGAATTACTCCCTTTAGCATTTCTTGTACGACAATCTGGTGTTGGCCTCAGCCTTTGTTTTTTGGGGAAAGATTTTATTTATTTCTCCTTCATATTTGAAAGATATTTTCACCAGATATATTATATTATTATAAGGTAAAAGTGTGTGTGTGTGTGGTTTTGTTTTTTTTTTTTTTTTTTTTTTTTGCTCTTTAAATATGTCATTCCACTCTCTTTTGGCCCATAAGGTTTCCACTGAAAAGTCTGCTCTCAGACAGGTTGGACCTCCATTGTATGTTATTTGTTTATTTTTTCTTACTGCCTTTAGCAATATCCTTTTTTTCACCCTGTTCTTTGGGACTTTGATTATTAAATGACTTGAGAAAGTCGTCCTTGGTTTTCATGTGCTTGGTATGCTAAACCCTACTTGTGTTTGCATATTGATATCCTTCTGTAAGTTTGGGAAATAAGTAAACCTTGAATATACTTTCTACCCTTACAGACGTCCTTTTTCTGACTCCTCTTTAAGGCCAATAAGTTAGATTTGGCCTTTTGAGACTATTTTCTAAATCTTTAAAGCATGCTTCCTTTTTTCAATTTTTTTCTTTTGTCTCTTCTGATTGTGTATTTTCACATAGTCTGTCTTCAAGCTCACTAATCCTTTCTTCAGCTTTTAATTAATTCAGCTACTAAAAGACTCTGATGCATTCTTCAGTATACCAGTTTTATTTTTCAACATCAGAATTTCTGCTTTCTTCTTGTTAATTATTTCATTCTCTTTATTAAATATACCTGATAAAATTCTGAATTTTTTGTGTTATCCTGAATTTCTCTGAGTTTCCTCAAAGCAGCTATTTTGAATTCTCAATCTGAAAGGTCACATACTCTGTTTCTCCAGGAATAGTCCCTGGTGTTTTATTTAGTTCATTTGGTGATATGTTTTTCTGGTGGTCTTGATGCTTATGAGTATTTGTCAGTGTCTGGGCATTGAAGAGTTAGGTATTTATTGCAGACTTAGTAGTCTGGACTTGTTTGCACCCATCCTTCTTGGGAAGGTTTTCCAGGTGTTCCAAAGGACTTGGGTGTCATGATCTAAGCCATATCTACATTAGAGAACTCCCCAAGCTCAGTAACACTGTGGTTCTTGCAAACTTGTAGAGGTACCATCTTGGTGGTCTTAGATAACATCTGGAGGAATTCTCTGGATTATCAGGCAGAGACTCTTGGTCTCTTCCTTTACTTTCTTCCAAATAAACCTGTTCTGAGCTGCCTAGAGATGGTGGTGGAGTAAAAAAAAGCACCTCTGTAGCCGCTGTGATGGATCAAACCTCAAGCCAACACAGCACTGGGTCTCACCCAAGGCCTGCTGTAACCACTGCTTGGCCACCACCTGTGTTTGCTCAAAGCCCTGGAGCTCTACAATCAGCAGGTAATAGATCCAGCTAGGCTTGTTTTCATCCTTTCAGTTTGATGAGTTCTCCCAGACCCTGGCTGGATCCAAAGGTACAGTCCAGGAGACAAGGACTTGATTTAAAAACTTTAGAAGTTTTCTGGAGATTCTATTGCAGTCAATTGCTGAGGTGGGTCATCTGCCTGGTTAGGTGTTTTGAGAAGGACAATCAAAGATATAAAGTACCGTTTTCATTGTGTCATATCAAGAGTACATATAATCAACATGACTTACCACTGCCAATGTTGGCATAGGTCATTTGGCTAAGATAGTGTTTGTTAGGTTTCTCCATGGACCATACTCCATTCCTTTCATATTGTATGTACCTTTGGAATAAAGTCTATACATGTAATAGATAAGGAATGAAGAGTCATGTCTCACCTCATTTAGGGTGTTTTATATCTACATAAATTATTTGTAATGCTTTTGTATGAGTGATTTTTCTCTTTCCCCTCTTTAAATTATTTATTAATTTCTTTATATCAGTATGGGCTTATATATTTTATTTTATACTTTGGGTTATAATTCCAAAACCACTCATCAATTATGTTGCCCAGATTTTCCAGCTTTGGCCTTTCAAAGCTCTTTCTTTTGAATCCTGTGCCCCTGCAAATATCCCATTAATGTGTATTTTTGTTTTTGTTTTGCAATTTTTATTTCTGATCACTTCTTTATTTTGTGAAATTACAGATATTCCAGGCTAATTTGTATATTTTCTGCCAAATTCTGTAATTATTTATTTCTCTATGGAGTTTTTAGGATGCTCTTGTCAGAGAATGGATTTAGAAACCAATATCTGAGCACCAGGTGTGCTTACTGCTACTGGGATATTGATGTTTCTAGGTCATCTTTGCTAAAAAAGATTTATATGTGTGGACATTTTCCCTTGCATATATCCTTACCTATAAATGTTTCTATATGTAACCATCTGTATCTATGTTAAGCTAAACAGGAGTTCAAACTGATGTTTCCAACTTTATTACTACATGGATCATTCTAGTAAACTCCAAAGTGGTAAAAGGCACATGTTGGTGTTTAACTACCCAAGATGATTTGGGCCAGTGCTCTAACCCTCATGTTCGGATCCACAGAGACTTTGGTCAATTTGATGAGCATCCTCAAAAGCTATAATACTTGTATAATATAAATTTTAAAAATAGAGTTTTTAAAAACCACTTTAGGTCTAAAGAGGAGAAACTTAACGTTAGTCTATTTTACAAAGAGCTGGAGAGTTACTTCTGTAGCCAGTTAATAGCAAATTTGCAGCCCAGGACACTTTAATAAACAAGAGTCTGAAGGCAAATGAAGGAGGTCCATAGATACTGCACATGTAAAATTACTGCAAATATTCCTCCTGGATTTCAGTAAATGGATCTGAAGCAATGTAGAAGGTAACTAGATACTGAGGAAATGTAAGATGAGATTTCAGAGATTACTGGACATTGTCTTTGAGCTAATATTAATCAGAAGGACCCAAAACATGACTGTGTTTCAATGGCAAGAATATGGCATTATGGGGGTTAAGCAATAAGTTTTGTTCTGAATTAATTCTGTATCCTGGAGGTTGTAATAAGAATATACCTTGTGGGAATTTCCCCAGCTTTTAAATATATAATAACATGAGACATATGTGGCAACTGGAAGAATATTATATTTGTTCTCTTAATTTTGGAGCAATGTATTTTATTATATCAATATCCAAGAGTAAACCTCTGTGAATGACTCTTACCAAAATGCTAATAATAAACAACATTGGACTCCTGAAAGAACTATGGAGAGGAAACCATAAAACTCCTGAAAGATTCAGAGGTGGCAATTTCTATCACATTCCTTACTGTTTACACAACTGATTATCCTCTAGAAAAATCATTTAGGGTGTAGCAGATGATAGAGCATCAAATAATCTTAATAAAATTGTATAAAAGTTGTGGATTCAAATGCAATTGGGTTTTTAATGCTAGAGTAAATTAATATAATTTCTTCCTTGCTATATGCACCAATTATTTTAGAGGGAAGATAAAGAGAGAGAACAATAAAAATAGCTTAAACACTTTTGACTTGGCAAGGAAAGCAGGACAGCAGGACAGTTTTGATGCCTTATTTCTCAGCTGTATAAACTCCAGAAATAATTTCTTCTGTTGGAGTCCTGACATCTTATTAGACTCCTTCATAGATTACAGCATGGTGATAAATTTTGCAACCAGCAATAGGATGTTACAGACAGGAAACAAAATGGATTTTAGATTCTTGTTAAGACAGCTATATTCTAAAGGGTGGGAGATACATCTTTACAAAATTTTAGGTCATGCAACAGTAGTGAAATTCGGGGATTCAAGTGGTCTCTATGATTTCTCTTTCAAATTGAAGATCAAAATGATGCCCCTTTCCCATTCTACCACTAAGGGAGAGGTATGAGCTCAACATATTCCTCTACAAAAAGTACAAAACCAAACTTCAGAAGCAAAAGCCTGTTAGATTTTAGTGGCAACATATTCTGCATATGATTATTTTCTTCAACCCCATTACCAAGTTAAATATACACTTGCTAGCATTTTTGTTGTACTCAAAAAGAGAGAATTTATCTGGCATTTTTGTCTTCCAGCTTCGATACTTTGACCTTATTTCCTAACAGATGCAATAGAAATAGAATTTGTGCTGCAAATGTGTTAACCTCTTTGAAGCAATCAGAATATAGGTCCCTAGTTATTTAGAGCAAAACTATATCCTCTGTCTCAGTCAGTTTGAATTGCTATAACAAAAATATTAATACCATAGACAGGGTGGCTTAAACAATAAACAGTTATTTCACACAACTCTTAAGGCTGGGAAGTCCAAAGACAGCATGCCAGCTAATTTGGTTTCTAGTGAGGGCTCTCTTCTTGATTTGCAGAGGGATATTGTTTTTCCATATCTGCATATGGCAGAAAGAGAAAGAAGCAGCAAGTTCTCTTATGTTTCTTATTATAAAGGCACTAATCCCATTATGAAGGCAGAGCCCTCATCACCTTGTTGCCTGACAAAGGCCCCATCTCCAGGTATCGTCACATTGGGGATTAGTACTTCAACCTATACATTTTATGGGAACAAATATTCAGTCTGTAACACTCTTAGAGGCTAAGAACTTTCTTTTCCTCAGAAACATTTTCTTCTTTCTTACTAGCCCCTAGGAGGTTGAGACACTAAGTGATTATGACCACATTGACTTGATGATCATTGAGACACAAAGCCATAAAACTGTTGTTCACTAAAGCACTGCATGATAAAGTAAAAGTGGTCACTATGAGCCCTAGTATGAGATAAGTTATGCAATCACGTGGCTCACACATTTAATGTATCTTCCCCTGACACATGCACTTGTCTCTGTAAACCCCATAAGCTCACACCAATAACTTCATGGGGAACACCCCAGGAAACTTAATCTACAAGTGGTTTCAAGCAACATACAAGTATCAGAGGAAATATGATGGCCAACTTTACAACCCCACATAAGAAAGATTCTATATGAAAGAAAAATGTTTGCAATGATCAGAATATCTTACAGTTCACTTTGCCTGAAAACAAAACCTTTAGAGATATGAAAGACCATTCATCTACTGGCCATAATTAACAGTTTGACTAAATGGCCAAATATTTTGAAAGGATAGAGTGAGAAGCATGAAGACAGGAAGGACTGATAAGCCATGTGTGGATAGACTGTTCAATATGGACAAGAATCTCAGAATATTTGTTACACAGAAATTCTTACAAAATAGTGCCTGCTATAGAGCCTCATCCAGTGAATAAAAATGATCCATTCTCTGGATGTCATTCATCCATCAGTCATCCTGCTGCCTGTCAACCTATCTATAAAATAAGTAGTTGGTATGCCAGGGATGAAAGTTGGATGTGGTGCAAAAATTGGGACTTTTCAACCCAAGGCTTATCTAGTCTGTCTTATTGATAAATTCAGTCCTACATAACAGAACTGATGGTGGGGACCATAACACAATCTTTTAGGAATATTAGTAAATGATCTAATACTAGTTTGATTACATTAAACCACTTTCAGTATGTCAGGAAAAGCAACTTGTCCTCATTAAAGCAGTCACTTATTCTGGATGTAGGTTTGCCCATCATGCTGATATGCTTTTGCCAGAAAAACAATCTGATAACTAACAGAAGTCCATGTTTACTTCTACAGTATCCCACACAATATTGTTTTGGAGCATAGATTTTGTGTAACAGTAAAGAACTGAGGCGGTGGTGAACTGAGGCAGTGATTCCTTATGATCCATCACTCTGAAATAATTAGCCTTACAGTATAATGTAATAAAGTACTGATGATACAATTATGGCACTTGTTGGAGGACACTTCATTGCAGTCTTTGGGTCTTGTTGCACAGAATGCAGAATATACTCAGAGCTATGTATAGAACTCAGAGTTCTGTGTTTTTGTGGCTCCATTTGACTGGTAACCAAAGTTTGAAAGTCTAAGGGCCATATCTCTCTATAACAGCTAAATATATTGTCATAAATTTTATTGTCTTTCATTCCTGATGGCTTTGGACTTTTTTAGTTTGCATTCCTAGTATCCAAGGAATACATACTTTGCATCAGGAGATTAATAATGGGTCAATTGAATTGGAAGTTAAAATGTCACTTTACTATTTTGCATCTTTTATGCCAGTGAAGCAACGCTCTTAGTTATAGCCACTTTATAGTTACGGACCTTCATTATCAAGGCAAATGGGATTAATACCACAAAATGGGAAATTGAGGAGTAAAATAGACCCACAGGAAATCCTATTGCTAGGGACAGAGTTGTGTACCTAAAATTTATTTGTTGAAACTCCAATATATACACATAGATGTATATATGGATATATCCATATATACATGTGTATATATGTACATGTATATATATGTATATGTGTGTATATATGTGTATATATATGCGTGTGTGTGTGTGTGTGTGTGTGTGTGTGTGTGTGTGATTCCTAGGAGGAATATGAAGTGAAATATCCCTTTTGGATTATTTTATTTCTATTCTTAAAGAAAAGACATAAAATCCTGAATGGCAAAAGCCAGCTATGGTGGTAGTTTTATTAAGCACTCACTGTTTAGCTACCAGCTTTGTTTGAGTTGAGAGGATTTGTGATTATGTAGTATTCTGATCCCTGGATCAGAGTGAGAGTGTGTATGCTTGGACTAGTTTGTATTAGTAGAATCCTCCTGACTCCAACTTCTCTAGCCCTGCCAGTGACTGAACAAGCACTTATTTTCCAACATTAAACATACTTCTGCTTAAAATATTATTGATTGTTTCATTTTCCTGCACAAAACTCTAAATGACACAATTTTTCCCTCATGGCAAAACTGAATTGTCATAACTCCCTATTACCTGAAAAATAAAAAGATATGGGCAAAAAAAATGCAATTCAGATCATAAATAAAATACTTTTATTATTGTAGAACCTAAATGACTCACATTTAAATTCGTCAGCACCTTCTCTAAGTAGGTGAAAAAGAAAGTCTCTTAACAATGCCTTCTATATATTCCGGAAAAAATACCTTGAGTAACCAGGAGTCAGTCACTGGTTAAGTAAATGGTACAACAAGAGAGTTTATGCCTTATGAAGAAATGTGATTCTTTATATTGCTTGGAATTATAGCCTTTTCTTGGGGGGATAAGTGGATAATTCACATATAGAACAAAAGTTCACCTGGAAAGAAAAGAGAGTAAACCCTAACCCTTCCATTTGACGTTTAACTGCATTAGACTGTACCAGGATTGAAATAGCCCAGCTCAAGATAAAGGATGCTAATTTGTTTTGAAACAGAATTCAAATTAAGCGATGAGGAATGCCAACTGGTGACCTAGACCCAAAACATGCACCTCTGTGGTCCATGATAGGGGCTGGGCTGTCTCTAGCTGGAGAGGAATGTTAGGTATCTTGTGAGTCTGGAAAGTTGATTTTTGAACCATTTTAAATTTAAATATTAAAACAAATGTGCTGCCATTTGCTCTCCAGTTGGAAGTAAGCAGGTCTTACGAAGTCATATTACCTTCAAGATGCTTAAGAGCCAAGTTATGTATGAGTAGAGAATGATTTCAGCACTGAGTCTAACATAGAGAAAAGTGGTATAAATATGTATAATATAATCGTAACTTTTTCTGTGACTCTTGGGTCTCATCCAATCAGTAGGAGGTAGGACAGATGAAGGAATGGAGGCAAGAGTTAATAACGAACTTGTCTTAGGCTGCAGATGAGTAGGGAGAAAATTAGGCAGATCAACCAGGTTTCCTGATTACCATCACTGTGATCTTTCTACTGGCCCATTTAGTTAAGAGGTAAGAATCTTTTGTCTGACAACTCTGACAATCCTTATGCTGCCCCTTATTCACTGTGAGACCTTGGGAAAAGTTTAAGTTCTCTAAACCTCAAAGTCTTGCCAAATAAAATGAATAAATGAAGTTAACTACCCATTTTTCCTTTAATAGAATCTATTAGTTTCTTGTCAAGATAGTCTCTTTGTCATCGCGATATATATCTCAAGCTATCTACTTCCAAGCAACACTTCCTGCTGCAAATCTTCCCTTTCCATTTATTACCCTAGGTTAGTCTGTTCTCACACTGCTGTAAAGAAATACCTGAGACTGGGTAATTTACAAAGAAAGGTTTAATTAGCTCCTGGTTCTACAGGCTGTACAGGAAGTAGAGTAGCTTCTGCTTCTGGGGAGGCCTCAGGAAACATATAATCGTGGTGGAAGGCCAATCATGGGAAGCAGGCACATTTTACATGGCTACAGAAGAAACTAGGGGAGCAAGGAGGTGCCACACACTTCGAAACAACCAGATCTCATGAGAGCTCTGTCATGAGAACAGCAGCAAGGGGCTTCTGCTAAACCATGATCCAGTCACCTCACACCAGGCCCCACCTCCAACACGGGATACAATTCAACTTGAGATTTGGGCAGGGACACAGATTCAAATCATATCACACCCCTGACAGTGGAACTTTCTGTTCATTTATTATTTCATTCAAAAACTGTAAGACATTTATTATGTGTCATATGCACTCATAGGTGTGAGAGATACATTACAAAGCATAATCATATACTTATTCTGCTCTCACAGAAATTATAATCTGGTCAGGGAAGTAAGTTAAAGTGTATGTCAGTGTTATTTAAAGCACTGGTAGTACCTCTTAAAAGACAGTTTGGGGCCGGGCGCAGTGGCTCACACCTGTAATCCCAGCACTTTGGAAGGCCGAGGTGGGTGGATCACCTGAGGTCAGGAGTTCAAGACTAGTCTGACCAACATAGTGAAACCACATCTCTACTAAAAATACAAAAACTTAGCTGGGTGTGGTGGCAGGCGTCTGTAATCCCAGCTATTTGGCAGGCCGAGGCAGGAGAATCACTTGAACCCAGGAGGCTGAGTTTGTGGTGAGCCGAGATCACACCATTGCACACCAGCATGGTCAACAGGAGGGAGAATCCGTCTCAAAAAAAAAAAGACAGTTTGGTAATTTCAGAATACTAGCTTAGACTTGTTAGGAATTGCCTCAGCTGCAAGAGAGACTTCTTACTCAAAGGTTACAACCTTTCTGCAGTGTATCAAACTGATGAAGGCACAGTCATTGTAGCCCAAAGTATGATAACCCTTAAGAGTCATTTTAGCTCCAGAGTTCCATGTAGGGTTGGTCTGGGCTCTGACAGATCCCATATCACAGCTCCACTTCTCCATTCTCCACAGCTCTTGATGCCAAGAGCATTTCCTAATAATTGTCCTGCATGCTAAATTCGGTTTCAGGTCTGTTTCCCAGAGACTCCAAATTGTGAGGATTAGTGAGAGGTGTGGCTTGAGACTAAGCAATAATATGGGTTTTGGAGTTGTATTCCTTGTTACATGACTGGCAGTGTAAGAGAACATAGATAACTCTTCACTCAGGTAACTGTCTAATTGTTAAAATCTCACTGGTGTTGAACTGCAATGGTATATAAAAGGGAATACACATGCTAATGGAGAAACCAGAACAATAAAAATGATGGTACTTGGTTAATTTTGCTAATTTCTGTTGAAGATCTAGGAAACTATAAATAAAGTATGAAAATACTAATGGAAAATTCAAAGCCACATGTAAAAAACAGAAGGCCACCTTAGTAGCAAACAAAGAAAGTCTAACCTGCAGTGAGAGGATAAAAAAACTGAGGACTTGTCCAGGATCTACTTTTAATGAAATCTGTTTCTAAAAAAAGGCTATACTCACTACGGCAGGTATGTTTTTGCTTTCTGTTTGTGTGTTTTTCATTTTTTGTTTGTTTTGCTACAAGAATTGCTCCCAGAAACATGAAGAAACTTATGGCCCATGTTAAGTGAGGTAGACCTGTCAGAATTGACAAATCAGATAGTGCAGGAAGGAATTCACTCAAGAAAGAAGTCATGTTGGAGCAAATGAACTAAGTAATGCTGAACACCTACCGATTAGTGAATCAAATTCAACAGGAAGTTCTGCAGTTTAGAATATTTACCAAGGCCATAGACAGTATCCTGGTGATAAGGGCACCAGCATCATTGAAATATTCTCTGGAGCCTCTCATCTGTGAACCAGGGCTCATGGCAAAATTTTGTGGTAGTGCTTGGCTCCTTGACATCAATGCGTTAGCATTATCTTGAGAAAATGGAGACTGTGGCAGTGCTTGACTGGTGTTTTCAATTACTGTAATAAGGTGTTTTCAATTACTGTAATAAGCAGTAAGGTTTGAGTAGCAGCTACAGTGTCCTAACCCATAGATAACGAAGTACAACTTTATTGGTGTAAAAATGTTTGGTCAGGCAACAAAGATGGTTCGCAACTTGTACCATGAGAAGAATAAAGGGCAGAATATTAAGGAAATAAAGGCAGTCACCAATTATATTATGTTCCAAGAGCTGCCACAATTTTCCATCAACTGGCTGGCTTAAAAAAAAATTATTTCTTTCCTAGTTTCAGAGGCCAGAAGTTTAAAAAACAAAACAGGTTCTGAGAGAGAATCTGTTCTATGCCTCTCTCCTGGCTTCTGATTTTACAAGCAACTTAGCATTCCCTGGCTTGTAGACACATTCATCTCTGCCTCCATCTTCAGGTGACTTGCCTCTCTCTGTGTATTTCCATGGTCTTACCTTCTTAAAAAGACATCAGTCATTGGATTCGGGCATTAACTTTGGAGCAAACACTATTCAACTTAGTATACCAATAACACATTATACCCCTTGCTGCTTTCAGAACTAAGCCAGTTCTTGGTCCAGAGCATATTGTTTGAAAAGGAGGTCATTTTTCATGAAGCCCTGAAAGACCAATGGTAAGTGCACATGCTAGTAATTCTCTCCATCCTCTCCAGAATGAATCTATAGCCATATATTCCACATAACTGTACATGGTGTTAAGAGGAATTCCCAAGAATTTTCAAGAATAACATGCATGGGATCTGGGGAAACATTGATACATGAGAACTGAAAAGCTACCATGACCTCTTGAAGGTGATACGGGGATCAGGTAACAAATATATAGCGCTAGCCAAGGTCTGGCTCCTGATGGGTCCACTAGATCTGGGGAGTCATGCAGGAATAGTTTCTTGGTCTTCAGATGTATAATTGCAATAGACACATTTGGTAGTTGGCTTAACTCACATGGACTCCTTGACTTCCAGGGTAGGGGATATAAAAGCACAGGTAGTTAAGTGGAAGCATCTGAAACTACACTTCAGTGATGGTTTAAACATTCCTGCAAAAATTCATGTTAAAATTTGATTTCCAATGTAATGGAATTGGGGGGCAGGGTTTATAAGAGGTGATTAGGTCGGGAGCAAAGACTTCACGAATGAATCAAGCCCATTATTATGGGAGTGGGCTCCTGATAAATAGTGAATTTGGCCTGATTTTCTCTCTCTCAATCTCTCTCTCTCTCTCTCTTCTCTCTCTCTCTTTCTCCTTTCTCTCTCTTTCTCTCTTTCTCTCTCTTGCCTGTACTCACACAGGTGCTTCCTTGCCATGTGATGCCTTCCCCATGGAATGACTCTTACTCAATGTTGGCTCTAGGCTCCTGGACTTCCAGTCTTCAGAGCCAGCCAAACAAATTTATATTTATTATAAATTACCCCATCTGTGATGCTCTGTTATAGTAGCAGAAAACTGATTAGGACAACTTCCCTCCACCAGACAAGAGGCTAAATCAAAACATTCTGGGAATGGGGACAGAATTCGTGTCATGTAAAGTTCTAGAGATTGCAAGGAACATAGCCCGCGTCAGATCTCTATTTAATTCCCTGTGTGGTAACCGTAGAAATGAAATAGGTTCTCAAGAATGAAAGTAGACCACCGCACCTGCTGTGTCAGATGTGTTATCTTTGCAAGGGCTCATTACCTCAGACCCAGCTACATAGTAAATGATTATAGCTTTGGATTATGATGATGGTGATGATGATGATGTGTGTATATGTATGTGTATGTGTATGCACTTAATTATTACTGGGATATGGCATCAAAAATGGTTCACAGTCACCAACTATGGATGTTCTTGGCCAGGGCTATATGAACTCCCGTGTTCTCTGTCATAAGAAGTCCAAAGATAAATGGACCATCTGGGCATTATACATACCACATTCATGCATTATGGCAGAGATATCATGCTAATTGGACTAGATGATCAAGAAGAATTTATTTTATTAAATGAATTGGTAAGGATATGCATCCTAGAGGTAAAAGATAAACTTCAAGAAATTAAAGAGGTATCTTATGTTAAGAAATATTTTAGGTGTCCAATGGTCAGAAGAATGAACATGCCATCCAAAATAAAGAACAATATATATTATATTGCATCTTATATTTCTTTACATAAAGAAAAAATGATAATTCCTTCTATGCTTCATCAGGTTATGGGGCATATTGGAACATTTTGTTTCTTCCACACACGGAAATACAGTTTCAATCCATGTTCCAGAAACAAAGGCTACCAACTTTTTCGGTGTGGCTTAGCACCAGGTCCTGCAGATCCAGGCTAAAGTGCCCACTGCCTTGACGTTTGTGGCATTTGGCCCAGAAGATACTTTGGATTTAAAAGCAAAAGAGACTGAAAAGTTATAGTGTAGGCCGGGCATGGTGGCTCGCGCCTGTAATCCCAGCACTTTGGGAGGCTGAGGCGGGCAGATCATCAGAGGTCGGGAGTTCGAGACTAGCCTGACCAATATGGTGAAACTCCATCTTTAAAAAAATAAAAAATGACAAAAAAGAAAAGTTATAGTGTAGAATTTATGGCAACTTCCAAGACAGAACACAGAACTCCCTAATGTTGTGGAATGACGTTATACCATCTTCAGGAGCATAACCTCATTCATAGTCACCTTTTCAGAAATAACTCTGGGAATTCTCTTGGGTTCCTGTGGAGATAGAGGACCTGACCACAGGTCCCCAATTCCCCACATGCCCCAAACTACAAATCATGAGTAAGAGCTACAAAAGCTCTCAGAACAGAACTCCAATCAAAGTCCTAAGCTTGGAGACTTGACCAAACTTTAACATTGCTTCTAACAGTCCAGCCATGCATTGCTGGGACAATCAGCCCCATTTTGAATTTTTGTGTAGAAAATATCAGGACAGCAAAAAATAATTTACTGTTTATTCTAATGATGGGTCTACCTGATAATAGACCTGTGACCTCCCTTTCTTAGAGCATTCATTTAAACAGCTTACAATGATTAGTAATTCTTTCTCTGCCCCACTGAGATGTATATATATTTCTACAACTCAAGAATATTTTTCTCAAGAAGCTGAAAAGCCACTCCTTTAAAATACAATCTCCAGGAAGGATAGGGTCTCTGTCTCCTAGTCAGTATGAACTAATAGAATCCTAACTTTTACCATTGCCAGCTAGCATATACGGCTGGCCAAATCACATTTACACTGATAAATGCTGCATAATTTTTCACTTGAGTCACCTTGTTCTCTCTTCCAACTTTCCCATTCTCCCTATAAAACATCCAGTCACCTCTGTGCACATCAGAATGAGGTCTTTTCCCTACTGTCAATAGTTACTTTCCAGGGCCTTATTTATTTACTTATTTATTTATTTATTTTGAGACAGAGTCTTGCTCTGTCACTCAGGCTGAAGTGCAACAGCACTATTTCAGCTCACTGCAACCTCTGCTTCCTGGGTTCAAGCAATTCCTCTGCCTCAGCCTCCAGAGTAGCTGAGAGTATACTCATTTGCCACCCTCCCTGGCTAATTTTTGTATTTTTAGTAGAAACAGGGTTTTACTGTGTTGGCCAGGTTCATCTCGAACTCCTAACCTTAAGTGATCCTCCTGCCTCAGCTTCCCAAAGTGCTGGAATTAAAGGGTGATCCATCGTGTCCGGCCATTTCCAGTGCTTTAAATAATATTGCATTTGTTTATCTTTAACATGAGCTAGATTCTGCCAGGTCCACCAGTCTGTAAAGTAGAGCAAAGTGAGACCAATGTTTTATAAATCTAAGAGTTACATGAAGAATCAAGCATGAGCATGACTAGAGACACCAGCAAGCTGCATGAGCAGGTAGCTTTGACCCTCACAGCAGCCTCCATAGTTGAGCCAGTGCATCTCTCTTAGCCTGCACCTGTGGTCATCTATGGGCAATCACTGCAACCAGCTGACAGAAGAGGAGCTTGGTCTATGGATGTGTCATTTCAGTGCATGGCTTTAAGCAGAAAATGGACTGCAGCTGCTTTACAGCCTAACACTAGGAGGGTGAGGGTAAAATCTTCCCAATAATTAGAGATGTGTGCCAGAAACCTGATCATCCACATTGTGTAGACAGAAAAGCTGCATTACATTAGGATATTTATGGCCTCTTCTGCAGTTGGCTAGTGAACAGGCTTTCTCTTCAGAGGCCTCCTGGAAAGAAGAAGATCAGAAGATTGGGAACAAGGCAGTTTGGGTCCAGAGACACAACAATAAATGGAATGGAATGGAATGGGAGTAACTAACATAAAAATCTTTGTATCATATATGAGTGTCCACTGAATAACAGAATTAGGGAAGAGGCGTTAAACAAAAAATTCCATAAAATGAATCAGTTTGCTGTTATCAATCAGCCTTTATCTTGACCGCCCAATGCTGTGCTGGCGCCATGATACATAAGCAAAGCATCTGTGATAGCAGACATAGAGACTATGCATGTATCTTGTAGTATGTGCTTGCCTTTTCAGGCTGAAATTTCAACCTATTAGAAGCGGAGACCAAAGCTGAGCCCTGATTTGGTTTAATTCCTGTAAGAGACCATCCTGGTGACAAGTTGACCACATTATGTTCCTTCCACCCTAGAAGGATCAGTAATTCATTCTGATATGAGTAAATACGTATTTGGACTAAAGCTTTGTCTTTCCTGCCTTGAAGACCTAGGCAACACCATTATCTGATGGTTTTCCTAAGTATTTAATAAAGCGGCAAAAGTTACCACCTAACATTGCATCAGACCAGAAGAACGCCTCGCTGCAAAGAATGTGTGGGAATGGGGCCTTGATCTAGAAGTCTGCAGACTGATAGAGTTTTAGAAACACCTGGTAATGATGCAGCTAAAATATAAACCTGGAAGAGATATTTTATGAGGTTGTGTGACATACAACTGATTCAACATGTACTTAGGATCAATCAATTTCATATGGCTTATTTCCTCCAGTAGGAAGACTCAGGTTCAGAAAACAAGAGGGAACACAGCAGTAGCCCTGTTAACCATCACTCTCAATCGTCCACTGGGACTCTTTCACTTTAACCATCTCCAAAACTCCAGGCTCTGCATGGTTAGATGTCCAGCTCCCCAAGGGAGAATACTTCCCACAGGGAAAGTATTAGGAATCTTAGGAAACTATAAACTATAGCTGCCTCCTTGCACTTCTGGTAAAGAATCTGAAGTCAAGAAAATGAGTCATTATCTCTACGCAGATAGGACTGCTGTTGCACACTTAATGCAGAGATGATTATAGGGCACCCAAAGGGTCTACGGGGGCAGCTCCTGGTATTCTCCTGTCCAATTTTGACCACAAATGAGTATATGCACTGCCCTGGCCTAAAAAGGGCATGATGAGCAGAGTATTAGATGTCTGAGGATCTGGGTCACATCATCAAGTAAGCCACTGAGACAGAAATGAGCTACCAGCTAAAGCTAGAAGAATCTGTATTGAGTAATAAGGGAGATAAATATCAGCTGTGATCTCAAAATAAGCTGATGGGCTACAGATTGCCCCACTTACTTTCCTTTTAAAAAGTTTCTCCAAGGAAAAGAGGCCCACCAGAAACCTATAGGTTTTGCTCCCTAACTAGTAGAATCAAACAATGCTAAAGGTGAACTCTGATGACAAACCTATGAGCCACACAGATCCCCATCAAGGAGCACTTACTTTCCAACTGCTGAAAGTACCGTCAACAACCCTTCAGGGATCGCCTTAACTGCAGAGAAGGAACAGCATTCCCAGAATCACCCCCTTCCTGAGACAACCTACAACTACCGACCCATCAAGGCAAGGGCGTAAAATGCCAGCCACTTAAGCCAAGTAATGGGCCATTTTGATTAAAGGGCTGCCTACGGATTTGGTCAAAGTTGTAGTCAGCATTACATCAAAGTTCCACCTCTCTTTTTGCCCACTTATACTTTCCCTCATCCTTTCTTTCCACAGGTCTTCTACCAAGGACATTTCCTTACAAATGTCCCAGTGAGCTCCTTCCCAAAGCCTGCTTATAGAGAACCCCACCTATACATACACCACGGTCAAACTACGGATGTTATTTGTTTTTATCTTCTCTCCTTATTCAGATTAAATTCACTCTGTTAAACTGTTCGCAATGTGACTTACACATTTGCCACGTTATTAAAAACTCCTTTCAGGACAATTACTCATGACGTATTTACAAGTAATACCCAGGACATTTCAGACCTTATTGAGACTTTTTAAGTGTCTTCAACAGTTGAATCCTTCCTCCTTCATAAAATGCACTAATAGCAATCATAACAGCCCACTGCCTTGGGTTTCCTTCTTTGATTTTTCTCTCTCAGTATTTTCTTTTTATTATTATTATTATTTTTTGAGATGGATTCTTGCTCTTTCACCCATACTAGAGTGCAGCAGTGCGATCTTCTTTCACTGCAGGCTCCGCCTCCTGCATTGAAGTAATTCTCCTGCCTTAGCCTTCCAAGTATCTGGGATTACAGGTGCCTTCCACCACACTCTGCTAATTTTTGTATTTTTAATAGAGATGAGGTTTCATCATCTTTGCCAGGTTGGTCTCAAACTCCTGACCTCATGATCTACCTGCCTCGGCCTCCCAACGTGCTGGGATTACAGGCGTGAGCCACCGCACCCAGCCTCAGCGTTGTTTCTTTAGGAAAATTTCTTGTTTTCTTCCTGTCTTATAAGTCTTAGAATACAGTTGCCACTATTTTCTTCTCAATTACACTTTTTCTCTGGATAATCTATTCGTTTCTATGTACCCTAGTAGGATTTCTATGCTGATGGCTTTCAGATCTGTAGCTCCTTTCTTAAATAGCCAGCTACCTGTGTCTGCACTTGAGTATTTCAAAAGCAGCTTAACTCATCATGAGCATATCTTCTCCACCCATACACACTGCTCCATTTTTTTTTTCCTATCTTTAGCAAATACATAGAAACATTTCCTTGCCCACAAGTTTTCAGGTCAGAAAAACAGGGTGGACACTGACTTTCCCTCTCCGTTATTGCAACTATGCCTATTCATTTAGTCACCAGTGCTGTCATTCAGACCTCTTAAATACATCTTATTGAGAATAAAACATTCTGTCCTTTCCCATTTCTTCTTTATCATTTAATAAACAACCATCCTTCACTAACTGGTCCCTTTGTTAATGAGCATTGTCTTCCTCATGAGAGTCCACAAATGGCTAAATGGTTAGTTCTTCTAAGACACAAAGAGGGAAATGCCACACCCATGCTTAAAGCTGGACAGTGACTTTCTGTTATGATGGCATAAATATTTTCTGACTGGCTCAGGGGATCTTCCCAGTCTAGCCCCTACCTTCCTGTCTAGCTCTTATGCCACTCTCTATTTACATTTCCTGCCTCAGCCATGCTGAAAGGTTTTTAGGTTTTAGTTATTTGAATATTACATTTTATCTCACCACTAGGCCCTGTCAAATGCAGTATGCTGTGCCTGGAAATTCTAAATCCAATCCTGTCCTATCTGAGTCGTATTCATTTATGCATTCAGTATTCCTGTGGTTGTCCCTGCTTCCAAGAAGCTTTTTCTTATCAAATGTAAGTTTTCTTGATGAGTGCGTCTATCATTATCCATTATTATAACAATCATAGCATCCTTCACACTTCCTTGAGAATTATTCTTTGTCTTTCTTCTCTATTTGGTGAAGAGGGCCATATCTAACTTGATATTCATAGTGTAGACTATACCTAACAAACTATATTTGTTGGGTGAATGAATTAATTATAACTGTGTCATTCTATTTCTCATACTGGTACTTCCATCATTCAGTCAAGGTGCCCCTAGCTTCTCTATAACGTTTTATTCCTTTAAATTAGAACTTTAGAGATGTGGTGAAACCTGAAAAATGCCAGGGGTTATTTTCCTGGCAAGGAACAAATAACTGTCCCAGAGAACATAAGTTTTGATCAATAGAAGTTTTAATTCTTGGCTGAAGTAAGGAGGACACGGAGTATTCTCCAGAGCAGTGCCTCCTCAAAGGAAAGGGACAGGAGGGTTTTATGGGATGCTGGAGAGGAGAACAGGTGCATCATCACATGTAGAGGAGGGGTCCCAGTGGCAGAAACATAGTGGGTCCTCATGCCAGCACACAAGTTGCATGTTATGATAATGACGCTATAGCTCCTCCCAAGGTGGAGATTTTAGCATGGTCCAGAGAAAAGTCCACTGAATTTCATCTATAAATTGTTGGGAGTCTGTCAAGAGATGATTTAAACTAACAAGGAGACTGTATTCCACCCAGGGTTTGGGTAAGCACAGGCCATAGGCCAGGAGGCTATGAAACAGGAAAATTGCTCAAGTGGATTAAATTCCTATAACCCCTGGAGCCTCTCCCCATCTGTTTACAGTAAAACCTTCAAAAGAGCAGTTGTTCATCCTTTGTGAGAGTACACTTTCCAATAGTACAACAGTACATACACAGTATTAAAGGTTGTTTAAAGCAATGGCAAAAAATTTAAATGAGTAACACTCCAGGGTTATGATTTCTAGTAGCAGGACAACAGATGTAAAGCTAGACATATGCTAATTAAATATGGGCACCTCAAAGTACTTTATATGAAAACTATTAATTTCTTCTTGACATATTTTTATTTAGTAGATTCATATTCAGTCTATTATTTTGCCAGTCTCTCTCTGTGTGTGTGTGTGTGTGTGTGTGTGTGTGAATTTCCCTACCAAATATGAATGATTCAAACTTCAGATAGAAAGTAAATGTTAGGGGAATTAGTGTGTTCATCTTTATAAAATAAGACAAGGCCCTAGAGTTATGGTGACTTTGAATTTTACTCTTTTGTAAGAAAATGTTCATCTTAGTGTTTCCATAGAGAACCACAGATGCCACAGCCTGACAACAAGCCTAGCTCAGTGGTGGCCACACGTGTCTCTGTAAGTCACCCCTCCCAACTGACCTAGTTTATCGCACCTTCTGAGAAGATAAGCTATTCTTAGGGCACCCAGGTGCACGGATTGAGCAGAAGCTTTTCTGTCACAGGTTAACTTGTGATGAATATGAAATATTGAGTTATTTCATCAAATTTGCTTCATACAGATTTCTAAAAGGTCTGTTAGGAGTTCTTTTTTTATCCACTTCTATCTAGGTCAGGTATCCTTATGAATACAAAATTTCATAATATAAACTGAAAAGTGTTATTTACTGTTCTATATTAAGAATTCTTAACATGTTTATTGACAAGAAAACATTTTATGACTTGACTGGCACAGTAAGAAATTGGCTGGAACTAAGTGTCATCATGATATTAAAATAAAGTGAATTTGATCAATTCTCCCTTAACAAAGTGCAAGAGGCTCTAAGGCTGGCCAGAGAGAATTTGGCAAAGCTATTTAGAAGACTTAATGTTACTGTGAATTATTATTGTATTTAATGGGCTACACAACTGATTGTGTGTGTGTGTGTGTGTGTGTGTGTGTGTGTGTGTGTGTGTGTTTGACTTGTATGTGACATTGCATGTGGCTCTCTGTTGGGTGTCAGATTACCCTATAGGCAATTGCCTATGTGCACAACCCATAAGGCAATAAATAATTAAAAGTCCTAAAATTGCTTTCATTAAGCAATGTCACTTCTCTTTTCTCCCTGTATTTTATATTGCTAAACTTCTCCTATAAAACAAATCAAAAAGAAAAGAAGCATCATGCCTCTTTTTTGGCCCCCATTTTCTGATTCCGGGGTCAGAGATAAAACGATTAATTGTTAGGCCATATTTCTGGCCATCTTTCTCTTATGAAAGAAGATACCAAGGAATTTAAAATAAAACGTCAGAAAAAAAAATTTCAAAAGCACTATTAGAAAACATTCCTTGGTTTTGCCCTATTTCTCCTGCACGTCTACCCTTTTTGGTCTTAAATTTAAGTTTGAATTTTGTTAATGAAGAGTGTTAATACATAGGAAAGAGAACAGATTATTCTCATAAATTGTATATAGTGAGGGACTGAAAACTCAGATTGACGAGATGACTACTTTATAGCAGGCATTTGTGTTTGTTGTTTGGTGTGAAAATATTTTATTAACTTGCCACCAAACATTGCAGTGAAGATAGAATTATGCTCATCTTACAAATTAACTAAAAAAGATTCTAAGAATTTAAAAGACTTGCCCAAAGTCTCTCATCTACTAAGTGGCAAATCATATATTAAGATCAGGACTGTCTGATTGCACTGCATATAATTTTAGTTTTTTTACACAATGTTTTCCTCTTTCTCTCTTGAATGTGTCAATAGAAAATATTCAGAAATAAAATGTTTTGCATTTGTGCAATAACAGCAACTAAAAAGATGAAAAAACTTTCACAAAATAAGTAAGTAAACTTTCACAAAATAAGCTCATGGAAAAAATGGCCGGTGGTCTTTTGCTGTGGAATTTAATGATGAGAAAATTGAGACCAGCCAAGCAGCCTTCTCCAGGTCTCAGAGAAGGTAGGGCCTGCAGATGACTCCCTCTCATTCCTTTCCATTTTAAATCCAGCCCTTTTTTTTCTACATCATGCTGCTTTCAAGCTTGTATTTAAATGTCTCTTTAATTATGAAACATTCAGTCTTTCTTTGGCATCAAATATCATGTTATATGTGTTAAGCTTATCCCAAATTGGAATATGAACATTTTGGGTAGGAGAAAATTGCAGAAGAGGACATATTTATTTATACATCAACAAATTTTGAAATGCATAGTCATCTCAGGCAGTGAATATTTTAGTTGCATCTGGTTTGTAATCTTGTTTTATTCACATTTCTAACTTTTTGATGCATGCCTTGCCCACTGGTAGATGTTGTCAGACAATTCGAATTAGTTATGGCGCCAATGACTTTTCAAAAGAAAATTATAGTTTAAATTATATACCTTAAAAAATAGACCTTTTAAAACTTGTTAGGTTTAATGGGCTGTTTTAATTATTTTAATCTTGCATTTCAGGATGGAAATATTCTCCACTGCCAAGATAATTCTTCAGAAGAAAATGAAAGATAATTATCTTTTCATATTACATGAAAATTAATGATATCATCAATACCTATAAGTTCTTTCACAAGAAGTTAACCCATTGCAGTGCTTTAATTTTTAGTAAAAGTCTGTTTCAAACATTTGCCTGTGAGTATATAGTTATAATTAAAGTTGGTTTTTTCTTTATGTTAAATGCTTTTGCATGGCATCCCAAAGGAAAAAAAAATAATATTAATTAACATACAAGATTCATCAACTAAGAGGATTTTACCCCTATCTCAATTCAACTTTCCCACGCTAAATAGAATAAATTAAATTTTAATGTTTAGATGAATAAGCAAAAGACATACATATGATTAATGTATTTCCTCAACCAAATATTAAGATGTCAAAGCATACTGTGAATAGTCTGGAAGGCCAATACGTGTACAATGTTTATTCTTGGTTACTCTCTGTGAATGTCTGCTATGCAGCAGACACCATCATGGGTATTTTTATTAATTTTAATCAATTTTGTACTACTATATCTACTTATGTATGAGCAATAGACTCATGTATGGAATCTACATATATAGAGACCAAAATGTGTCAAATATCTTGGCTGAGATGATAACACAATAAGATGTGATCAGAGATTCATGTCTGGCTTTGTTTGGCTCAGATATTGATCTTTATTTTCTAGATCATGATTGCAGGACATTTCATGAAATTTTGTCAAAATTAAACTTTATTCCCCACAAGGTAGCCTTTTTCACCTTTTTATTTTTATTTTTTTTGTCCTTTCAGGCAGCATCGAATTCAAGAAAGAAATGTGCCAGTAAGCTTAAAGAACCTAATGTGTGTATTTTTCCAGTAACATTTGCTAAAACAAAACCAAAAAAATCCAAAAACTTAATAACAAAAAAAAAGAACTGTGAGAACAACAGCAAATGGTTAATACCTTGTATGGTTCCCGAAGTGTAATTAAAGAAAGTTATTTGGGGGTTTGATTTCCTAGCATTTAACTCTACCTATTTATCATGTTCATTCTTGAATGAGCAATTATTCTCTTTCCACCAAATGCTGTCTATGCATACATTCTTCAGTATCGGAAATTGCTTTTGAGCTAGTTGGTGTTTAAAGACACCAATCTTCAAGAATCTCTAGTCCATTTCATTCCAGAAGGCTATACCTTTTCCCTCAGCCACATCTCTGCTTCTAACACAGCATTTGAATTGGAATCCCACAGATACTGAACAGCCAGGCAGCAGTATGCTGGTTAGATTCTGAAACTTTAGGGAAGAATTAAAAATGTTGCTTAATGTTTCATTTTACTTATAATATCACTTTTTGTTTTTCCCCCCATTCTGATGGGCTTTGGTTTTTAACTTATCCTGAAGCACCTTGGTAGAGCTTATTTTGGGAGAACATTCTTCTGCTTCTCTCTTTCCTAAGCTCATAATCCCTGGTTTCACTCACACACCCTGACTCCTATGTTTAACTAAGTCTTCTTCATGTTTGGAAGCAATTGTACATGAATTAATATATCTCTGAAAGACAGAAAAGTAGCAGAAGCCTTCTAATATTTATCTTCTCTGCAACATTTGATACTATTGTCCATAATACTTTCTACTCTTAAACTTCTGAACCCATTTCCTGAAACCTGTAATAGGCAGAATAATGACCTCCCAAAGACATGCTATAACCCAGAACCTGTGAATATACTCACTTTTCAATCTATTAAAATTGTTGGATGTCTATGCTCAAGCATAAAAGATTACTCTAACAGCATTTCTGCCAGCATTCAGGAGATCCCTTATAAACACATTGAACTTAGTATGTCCAAAATAAAATTTCTTATCTGTTGCAAAGACTACACTTCCACCCCCAAATCACTTATTTCCTGAGTTCTCTAAATTGTTTGGTCATATTATAATCCACCTATTCCAGAAAGGCAGAAATTCTGCTGATTCTTCATATGCCTCTCTTGCAGCAAATTCACAGTCATTTCTAGCACTCAAACACAGCTTCTCTTCAACATTTTCACTTACTTAATTACTGCCCTACTTCAAAGTCTTATTATTTCTGTGCTAAATCATTAAAAATAGTATATCTTGATATTATAAGATGAATAAAGTCATTCACTTTTAAAAATGGAATGGCCACCATATGCTAAATAGAAGGACGTATATGTTTTGTGTATATGGCAACTGGGATGAAATTTGTTGTGGATTCTCTGTATTCTCCAAGGAAAAAAATATGCATGGGTGGTGGAGAACCTCACAGGGGCTTAAATTCAGGTTTCAAGATATCTGATTGATCATAATTAGTAAATTTAAATAATCAGAACCACGTTCCCATTTGCAGAATCATCAATAATTTTTCCTATTAATATTTCTTGTTTTATTTTCACACTTGTAAGAACTCATCCAAACTCATCCAAAGCTTACATATGGAACTGTGGTTCTGATTTCAGTGTTCTGTTTCATTTCCACAATATTACTTATAGACTTGTATAAGCACTCATCCAATGCTTAAGTATAGAACTATGGCTCTAATTGCAGTGTTCCACGCTTTATATAAGCAAAGCTATGTAAAATGTCACATTGAACTCTGAAAAATTAAAATGTTAATAGTTTTTATGAATAATATCCTAATTTTCACATTCTTGGGTTTAATTTGAATACTGTACTGATTATACAAGCCTTTGAATAATTCATGTATAGACCTTCTCCATTACCCTGACATTCAGAGCTCTACACTGGTTCCAAAAAGCTGCCTTATGATAATATTGTCTACTATGATTGGGGATATAATATTATATTAATTGTTTTTCAGGAAGAAAAGGAAGTGAAGAAGAGTACCTGCAGAAAATTAATTCACAAATTTCTGTTTCAGGTGACCTTTGTAAAAACATACATAGAGATATCTTTGTCATTTTCTTTTTTACTGATCTTCTGTCTAGTTACCTTATCAGCACTATAAATGTATATGTAAATTTCTTTGTCTAACAGAGAATCAAGATTAAAAATCTGACAACACAGTTGACTGTTATCATAGTTTTTATTCTCTAATAGGAGAAGTCTTACATGCTACTTGAGTTTTTGCAAATTGGGTATATTGTAAAGCTTTGTTTGTAAAATTCTCAATGTCAGGCCAATAAATACACACACAATTTCAAAAACCCAGCTGTCTGGTCTCCAAAAATACCCTCAAATATATCATTAGATGTAATCAGCTTTACCTTTAATCTTCCCATCATCTGGACACAATCCTTTTCGCACAGTGGAGACACCCTTGCGCCAGTATAGATCTCCATCCTAGAGAAGTATGAACCACATGAAAACATAACTCAGTTCCACATTGTACTGAAATATTTTATTGATATTGGATTATCTGGGGTGAAATCACTCTTTGCCCCTAACTTACTCCGAAATCTTGAACCAGTTACTTAAACTCTCCAAACTTTAGTTTTGCCATATGTAACTGAGACGTGGGTCACCCTCTGTGGAAGTCTGAACTGCAGACCCTGCCTCAACAATGGATGAATGAATGCACTCTCACATCGTTACACTTTGACAAGTGGGCAAGGGATGGACCGTTGCTGCTTTCAGAGGACGAAATGCAACCAATAGACCCAGACCCTCTGTCCATCACATTTTTATTCATAACAGAGGTTCTAAGTTAACGCACTTGTGGATAGTTAACATGGTTAAGAAAATGGTTTTACGACTGGTAAAAGCTTTAGTTTCCAGGGCTCAGAGTAAATGCTATTAACAAGTAATTCCCTTTGATCTTTCCCAGAGAGACCACCCAGTACAAAATTAACATGAATAAACAAGAGTGGAGACAAATGGGTGTGGGGTAAGGGCTTTGTTTTTCTCTCTCTCCCTAACTTAACATAGTGGACTGGCCAGCCACCTTCGGCCTGCCCAAATGAAACCTCTCGGCTTTCCAAAAGGCTTGAGAGTATAATCTATAACTTTCCCTAAATATTTTCCATAACATTTTGCCAACCACCCCAAGTGAATCTCAACATGCAGCAGTTGGGGAATTATGACAATAATGACACTTGTATATGTTTTGTTTAAGTGAGAAATTTATGAAATAATCAATATTAAGATTTAGTATACTGCACAGCATGTAGTAAAAGTACATGCTGTAAATGTACTTTTTAATTACTTAAAATAAATAAATGTGACTTATTGTTTCATTTATTAATGTTTCACACACATTACCTTTTATCTCATAATTTTTATCTTTTGCACTAGTCTCATCTATTTTGCAGATGGAAAATGGTCTGAGGAATGGCAGCCCTTTCTCCTTTAGTAGTTCTAAGTTCTGAGAGACCATGAAATTCACCAGTAGATGTCGTAAATATTTAAACTCTCAGTCTCTTTCTTCAACTCTCCCCTCCTCCCTCACTCCCTCCAATTCTGATTCAATATGTCCTGAGTGAAAGACAAGAAATCTGTATTTTTCAAAGTGCTCCCAGTTGATTTTCATAGTCAGACTCATTGACAGCCCTCTGCTCTTAATCTTGAATATTCAACCTATGCTTTGGGGAACCATAAACATCCTAATCCCATTTGTAAAGCCCTATATGGTTGGCATTTGGTCATTTCCCTGGAAAAATGGTTTGTCAAGTTTTGGCTATCAAAATGTAAAATGACATTTTAAATTCACTATCTCTACACCTGGATAGTAAAACAGAGAGAGCCACAAACTTGTAATATATGGATTTGATGTCCTGTATACATTTTGTCTACTACGAGGTGATGTTTCTTACATCTGTGTCAAAAGATAGTATAATAAATAGCACAATAAACTTCATCTCCTTAATAAGTTAAAGGTGTTTTATAAAAATATGTCACTATAATAATTTTTGGTCTTGGGAGAAGGAAAAGATGATTTTCTTTTACATGTTAGTTATATTTTCCATATCAGCATTGTGAAACATTTTTTTTTCCTTTAGAAAATCCACAACTAGCAAATAAATATGTCAGAAAGAGTTTACTTAGTGCTAATCTCACTTGTCTTTATTAGCTTTCTCATCTATTCATTGTCTGTTTTACTTTATCTTATAATAATAGACCTTAAAACTTCTCTTAAATAAGATGTGGTATAAATATGTTGATGTGCAACACACTTATGTGTTTTTTAATGTTATACATCTGATGAGTGTAAGCATTCTTAATGAAATAATTATTTTAAGTGAATTATTTATCAATAACAAAGATTATAATCAATAGAATTGATTTTAATTTTGTGAAATAGAAACAATTTTATATTAGGACTGGATTTAAATGTTGATATACTTGTTTTTCTATTTTATTACATCCATACAAATACATGCTTTTTATTCAATATGTCTTTGAAATACTATAAATTAATTAAAATGGGAAATACTATAGATACATGTTATTTAAGGTGCACTACGTTAACATTTTAGATAGACAACTGATAACACTAAGTTTTCAGTATTCATTTTTCTAATTTCAAAGTTTTCCTGATGGATCCCTACAATAAGAGACAAATTATTCTATTGGTGTCCCAGGTCCAAATATAAAGGGAAAGTTTAAATTAAGAGTAAATGACGGTTGGGTGCAGTGTCTCATGCCTGTAATCCCAGCACATTGGGAGGCTAAGGAGGAAGGCTTACTTGAGCCCAGAGTCTGAGGTTGCATTGAGCTGAGACGGTGCCAATGCACTCTTCCTGGACAACAAAGCAAGACTCTGTCTCTACAATAATAATAATAAAGAATGGTCATGTTATTTTTATAGAAACCTAGAATCAAGTCATTTTTATAGAAACCTAGAACCTATGGAAAAATGGACCTTTTGTGGCCATGTATATTTGTTACTATGTAGTAGACAGGATTATTTCACCAGTGGAGAAAATGTGACATTGGCTAATTAAGATGGTATCTTTATCTGGGAAAGAATAGAAAGAAGGAGAGGACAGAGGATTAATTTCTGAACCAAGAGATAGGGATAGGTTAGGTTATAAACATTCATAACATTGACCAACCCAGGCCCAAAAGTATATTGGTCTTTGTGATGGCTAACTCTATTTTTCAACTTGAGTGAGCTAAAGGATGCCAAGATAGCTGGTAAAAAATTATTTCTGGATGTGCCTGTGAAGGTGTTTCTAGAAGTTAATAGTATTTGAATCAATAAACTGAGTAAAGAAGATCTGCCTTTGCCAATGTGGCTGGGATAGTCCAAACCACCGAGGGCTGGAATAGAAAAAAGAGGTGAAGAAAGGACAAATTCTCTCTCTCCTTTAGCTTGGATGTTCACTTTTTCTGCCCTTGGACATGAGAGCTCCTGATTGTCTGCCTTTGATTTCTAGGACACAGTTCTCAGGCCTGTGGCCTCAAATGAAATTATATTACTGGCTCTTTCCTGAGTCTCCAGAAGTTAGTATGTCATGGGACCTCTTTGCCTTAATAATTTCATGAGCAAATTCTCATAATAAATCTCCTCTTTTATACAGTTTGTCTTCTGTACTCATGTGTTTCATATTTATGAACCCAACCAATCACAGATGAGAACTATTCAGAAAGATGTAAGAATGCAAGAGTAAAATATAATACAAGTTTTTAAAATATGATATGATATCTATTTAAATACCATTTACATTGCATTGGGTACTACTAATCTAGAGATGATTTAAATTATATAGCAGGATTGATTGACACAGAGTATATGAAAATACAACACCATTTTATATAAGAGACTTGAGCATCCACAAATTTTGGTGTCCATGGGGGATGTCCTGGTACCAATCCCTGTGGATACCAAGATATGACTCTTTATCTATTGTGAACTCAGCAGTATCTGAGACAGATCTCTATCAATTTAGAAAGCTTATTTTGCCAAGGTTAAGGACATGCCCATGACACAACCTCAGTAGGTCCTGGTGACTTGTACCCAAGGTGGTCAGGGCACAGCTTGGTTTTATATGTTTTAGAGACATGAGATGTCAATAAATAGGTGTAAGACATATATTAGTTAGGTCAGGAAAGGCAGGACAACTTGAAGCAGGGAAGAGGGCTTCCAAGTCATAGGTAGATCAGAGACAATCGGTTGCATTATTTTGAGTCTCTGATTGGCCTTTCACTGAATACACAATTTACATAAAGAAAGGCAGAGGAATAGTTCTTGTGCCTTAGTCTGGATTAGTGAAACAATAGGGCAGAAGAAGCCATCAGATATGCATTTGTTTCAGATGAGCAGAGGGATGACTTTGAGTTCTGTCTGTTCTTTGTCCACAAGGAATTTCCTTGTGGGCAAATTATGAGGGAGGTATGTAGCTTTTCTTCTTTTTTCTATCTTTGTGTAACAGCTATCTTATTGAGGAATAAAATGGAGGCAGGCAGTTCCCAGCTTGACTTCTCCTTTGGTTTAGTGATTTGGGGGTCCCGAGATTTATTTTCCTTTCAGACTACACATATCCTATTGGTCTGCTTCTCTGGTGAACCCTGACAAATACAGTCTTGAAGTATTAAAAATGAAAGCTCACAGTATCTCTTGCCCATCTGGCTTTAGTCTTATAAACTGCAGATTCACCAATCTTGTCTTGTACTGAATCCTATATGGACATTGACTCAATAAACATCTACTGAGCATGGTCTATTTGTAAGTTAGGGAGGTATTAGGCTCTAATTTGTTTTGGCGCAAAGAGACTAATGTGATGAGAGAAATAAAAACAGAGACAAAGAAGATATAAACAAAGAAACAAACACACAAACAAACAAACAAAAAGGCACAAAGTCAGCTGAGACATAGAGAGAGAAATAGAAAGACCAGCAAGGAATTAAGAGTCATAAAAGAAAGAAAAGAAAATCATTCTATTTTAAAGACACATGCGCACATGTTTATTGCTGTACTGTTCACAATAGCAAAGACTTGGAACCAACCCAAATGCCCATCAATGATAGACTGGATAAAGAAAATGTGACACATATATACCATGAATACTATGTAGCCATAAAAAACTGTGAGTTCATGTCCTTTGCAGGGACATGGATGAAAACCATCATTCTCAGCAAACTGACACAAGAACAGAAAACCAAACACCGAATGTTCTCACTCACAAGTTGGTGTTAAACAGTGAGAACACATGGACACAGGGAGGGGAAAATCACACACTGGGACCTGAAGGCTGGGGGGTAGGGGAGGAATAGCAGTAGGTGAGGGGGTTGGGGAGGGATAGCATTAGGATAAATACCTAATGTAGAAGACAGGGAAATGGATGCAGCAAAACACCACCATGGCACATGTATACCTATGTAACAAACCTGCATGATCTGCACATGTACCCCAGAACTTAAAGTATAATAAATACATTTTTAAATAAATGTGAGAAAATTAAAGGAGAAGAGAAAAAAAGTACATACAGTATCTATTTTACATGTGAACTACTAACAACAACAAAAACTAATAGAATTTAACTGGTAGTCAAGCCCTGATTATAAACATATTTTTGGAAAAAGAAAAGTATAGGTGGCATGGTTATATCACACAAATGCCATTATTTCATATGCATCTATTGCTAGGAGCAAGTCTCTTCATTTTATTTGAAAATTTGGTTTATAATATGCAGTGATCCATCATCTGTAAGAGAAATGTGCAGAAAGATAAATTGTACAGTGGTCTGACAAATCTTATTAAAGCCACATATAGAAGAGGAAAAATTAACAGCTAATCCATTATAAATGTCAAATCCACAGTGCCACTTTCTGCATAACTATTGTATTTCCATTTCTTTCTCATTAATTCTTAGTCCTTATGAAATAGTTTTCATTGGTTGATCAGTCACGTATATCCATAAACTTCAAATCAAATATGTCACTATTGCCTTTAATTTATAAACATTATTGCAAAAAGTCAGTGAAAATTTTGTTCCTTTCTGAAGAAAATGGACAAATGTATACCTAAAATTAATCATCTTGGTCTTATAAGTTAGAGTATTGAAACCTTTTCCTTTTTTTTTTTTTTTTTTTTCAAATTTAGGTCACTTTATTAAATACATTGTCAAAAGTAGAAGAAAAACAATCATTGTATTAATATTTTCAGAAAGTTTGCAACCAAATAACTTTATATTTTCCAAATTTTTTAGTGAGAAGATTGATATTTAGATAATAATCTGATTAGCCTGCTAGTGGATGATGCTTATTGATATGGTTTGACTATGTCCACACCCAAATCTCATCTTGAATTGTAGCTCCCAAAAATCCCCATATGTCATGGGAGGGACCTTGTGGGAGGTAATTGAATCATGGTCCAGGGAGAGCCTGGGGATGGCTTTTAGATCATCATGGAGGTGAGACGATGGGGGGTGGGTGTCGTTTCCTTTGCTGTTCTTGTGATAATGGATACATCTCACGAGATCTGATGGTTTTATAAAGGGTAGTTCCCCTGCATTCACACACTTTCATGCATGCCACCATGTAAGAAGTGGCTCTGCTCCTCCTTCACCTTCCACCATCGTTGTGAGGCCTCCTGAGCCTTGTGAAACTGTGAGTCTATCAAACCTCCTTTCTTTACCAATTACCCAGTCTTAAGTATTTCTTCATAGCAGTGTGAATATGGGCTAATATACTTATTCTTTAGTACTATAATTTTTTTATCACAGGATTTTTTTTTATTCTCCTCTCTTTTACATCTGTTGGTGAATAACTTGTTCCCATCCATGTGAGGATATGACAGAGGCAGAAACAATGTCAGTCAGCATTTTTTTCTACATATAGTGAATTGAAAATAGTGGCAAATACTTTGCTACTCTGCCCATTGAGAAGTGGAATTTCATTTTCATTCTCTTGACTCCAGGATGGCTGGCCTTAGTGATTTGCTTGACCAATAAAATACAACAGAGGTAATGCTCTGTCAATTTGGGACCTAGGCTTCCAGACAAATGACAGTTTCCCCATTGTTCACGTGGAAACATAAGTGACCATATAAGAAGGCCAACCAGCCTGAATGTTAAGAATAATATATTAAGACATTGTAATGGAAGGAGGAGCCCCAACCACATGGATATTTCACATGGAAGCACCCAATTGCCAGTCCTATTCCAACATTCAAGCCTCCTGTTTGTCTTCACAAAAACAGCAGATATGTGCATGAACTCATCTTGCACCAGTCAGCTGAATACTACCAAATAACCTTGTTAATACAACTTTCCATAAACTTTCTTGTTAATAGAAAATTCTTGCCTACATGTATGACCTAGAAAATTGTAAGATATAATAAATTCCCTGTTGTTTTAAGCTACAATATTTTGGAGGTAGTTGTTATATTAGATTTGATAAATGGATAGTGAAAGCAAGATATTGTCTTTCTACTAGAGTTGTTAAATGGAGATTACCTGAATATAGAAATCAAGCTGGCTAGAGGCATGCCCACCCACTAACTAAAGTGCAGCCCAATAAATTAATGTGGAGTTTGATACTTACAAAATCACAGTTTCACTTTATTTTTAGTATTTGTAACTTTAAATAACATGGCTGGTAAATCACCTTTATAATAACTTAAAATTCCAACTTTGCTAATATTAGTAATAGTTCTCTAGTAGCTAGAACTTCCAGTATTCATTGTCAATAAGCATGCAGAACAAAATAACACATTTAGGGACATTTTAATGTCAAAAATCATGTAGAAAATTTCATAGAATTTGCACATCTCTTGATTTGATATGAAGAGTCTCTCACTAGTTTAGCCTTTATATTATTTTACTATCTTAGGACCTCTATTTTGTTCCCATCTCCATTGGTGGCAATTTTTCCTCATTTTTTCTTCAGTTACAATGTCTTAGCATATTATTCTTGCTCGTCTCCTCCTTTCCAGATATAAAACTGCAGTGATTATTTTCTCTATGTTTTCTCAATTAATCTCCTATGTAAACCTATACCTCAAATTACAAACATTTTTTGTATCTCTAATTACCTATTTTCAACTACCCATTTACTACTATTTTTTTTTTTTTTTTTTTTTTGAGACGGAGTTTTGCTCTTGTTAACCCAGGCTGGAGTGCAATGGCACGATCTCGGCTCACCGCAACCTCCGCCTCCTGGGTTCAGGCAATTCTCCTGCCTCAGCCTCCTGAGTAGCTGGGATTACAGGCACACGCCACCATGCCCAGCTAATTTTTTGTATTTTTAGTAGAGACGGGGTTTCACCATGTTGACCAGGCTGGTCTCGATCTCTTGACCTCGTGATCCACCCGCCTCAGCCTCCCAAAGTGCTGGGATTACAGGCTTGAGCCACCGCGCCCGGCTACTACTATTTTTAATAATTCTCATAACTTGCAACAGAAATCACCTAAAAGAAAGACTTTTTAACTTCTTTTTCTCATTTCTCTCTCTCTCTCTCTCTCTCTCTCTCTCTCTCTCTCTCTCTCTTTCTCTCTGTATGTGTGTGTGTGCGTGTGTGTGTGTGTGTGTGTGTGTGTGTGTATGGTGGGGGCCAGTGTAGGGGAGAGTGCTCACATTTCACTTCTAATTAGTTTTTGTAAAGACTAGTCATGTCTTATCATCACCATCATATCATCATCACCATTATCATCTCCTATATGTATTTGCACTTAAATCATTCTTTATGCATTCATTCATTTAATCTTAATAAATCTATTATGTCAATGTCACTATTATGTATTTTTTAGATGAGAAAGATAACATATAGAAAGGTTAAATAATTTCCCAAAGATTACATGTTTGTAAATTACCAAGGTTAATGATCATGACTGATCATTGTCCTCCATTACAACTGTTACTGTAATCCAAATTGTTGTTACCTCCATCCAAGAATTTTACAGTCAGTTCCTACCGGAAGTCTGACTCCGAGATTAATCTTTTGCTAATCATTATTCAACATAAAGTCCAGACCAATATCCTTACATTGCAAATGTTATTTTTGCTATGCCTAACTACTCATTTTCATGGCTCTTCACTGCTCACATTGTGTTTTTGAAGTGTGGTGCCCTGGTATTACAGGCCTATAAAAATACTATTCCTGTAGTTTACATATTGTATTCTTTTGGGTACAAATACTTAGTTTATGTTTGGCCCAACTAGGTTAATGTTTCCACAAATGTAAAGTATGAAGAATATGTCATAGTAAATATAAATCATACAAAACAAATGTCACATTGTTTTTCTAAATATTAAATGTTATTAGTTTTGTAACATTCCATGTACATATGGATAAATGTGTGATAAGTATTTTAAATTTTAATTATAAGACACATTAATTAAAAAAGGATTTATGAGGGGTATTTATTAATTAAGGAGCACACTTTTGCTCAGCTATGTTGATCACTGGAAAAGGAGATGGGAAGAGTGAGTTAGTGCGTGTTAGTTTGTTATTACTGTGCTGATTTCCAGAAGTACAGACACTGACTGAATGTATGAACTCAATTAACAGCAATACTTGTAGGTTTTCTTTTATTTGATATGTTTTTCAAGAAAAAAAGATAGATTGATGTCAGTGATTTTTTCCTTTATTGGGATATTAAAGAGTCTTCAAGGATTATTACAGTCGAATTAAAATAATATTTTTAAAAGCATTTCTCTTTGTAAAAATTTGTAAATATGTTAGCTCTCAACAATTACAGCATGTCTTAATATATTTTGGTGGCTATATCAAAATCCCTTATACTAGGCATTTTTTTTTTTTTTTTTTTTTTTTTCTGGAGGCAGAGTCTTACTCTGTCACCCAGGCTGGAGTGTAGTTGTGGCATCTTAGCTCACTGCAACTTCCACCACCCAGCCTCAGGTGATCCTCTCACCTCAGCTTCCCAAGTGGCTGGGATCACAGGTGCTCGCCACTATCCAGCTAATTTTTGTATTTTTAGTAGAGACAGGGTTTTACCATGTTACCCAGGTTACTCTCAAACCTCCTGGCCCCAAGTGATCAGCCCACCTTGGCCTCCCAAAGTGCTGAGATTATAGGAGCAGGTCACCACACCCAGCCCCTAGGTAATTTCTAAACAATAGACATGTATTGCTTATAATTCCGGAGATTGGGAAGTCCAAAATCAAGGCATCAGCAGATTTGGTGTCTGGTGAGGGCTCCTTTCTCATAGATGTCACTTTCTTACTGTATCCTCACATGGTAGGAGGGCAGAGGGCAAACAAAATCTCCCAGGACGTTTCTTTGTAAGAGCACTAATTCCATTCTTGAAGACTCTGCCCTTATTACCTAATCAGCTCCCAAAGACCCCACTTTCTAATGTTATCACCTTGGTAATTAGGTATCAACATGTGAATTCTGGGGTTGGGGTAATGCATTCAGACCGTACCACTGTGTTATTTCTATGAGAAGCATGAATCTATAATTCCCTACCACCTTAAAGAGTATTCTGAATCTTAGCGTAAATGGCAGGCTGTGTATAAAACTGCCACTACCAATATCATATCACCACTCACCCCAATCCTAGAATTTGAGACCTAATGAGAACAACTGTTTCTCCATATGCCCTAAAAATACTATGTTGAATTTAAAACAACATATATCAACACATATATTTCTAGGAAGATGGTCAAGTACTCAAGGATAAAGATTGCAATGAACTATTTGTTCCAATAGCTTTAAACAGAGACTAGAAGGGGTGAAGGGAGAAGCTGTGATTCAGTTGCTTCTTGAGATGACTGTTGCCTGGACTCAACCTTGTGGGACAGCAGAAACTGAGGAGGAGCTGTCAGGGTTGTGAGTGAGGTTGGAGGAAGTCAAGGTGCATTCCACATAAAGAAGAGCACTGTGCTTCTAAAGAGACTGCTACGGTGAGAAACTCTGTGACACTGGACAACTACATTTCATTATCTTAAAATGAAAAAATAGCATGAGACAATGTGAAAATAATAAGCCAAGTTTAATTCTGAAAAAAGCTTTTCATGTCATGCTAAATAGCTTAGATTTTAAAACACACAGTGATAAAAACTTTGATGATTTTAACTTGATAATCAATACTATACTTTAAAAAATTACTTTGGTGACAGAGGAGCCATTCAGCACCTAAGATTGGGTGTTTGGCAGCCAAATATGTCAAAGGGAGACAGAAAAAAAATGAGAGAGAGAGAGAGAGAGAGAGAGAGATTCTAAACTTAGCAAAGGGCAGCTAAGATGGTGAGAGGGATTTGAAAGATATGAAAAATGTAGCATGAACACAACATGGGGACCTCATACATGCCGGATAGTGGGGGTGGGTCAGGGGAGGCTGAGGAGTCAAAATGGCACCAGGAGGACTCTTAGTTCTGTCTTTGGTTGAGCCAATGGTGGTGCAATATTTTGAAGCTGGGAATATGAAAACAATTAGGAATTAGGAAAAAAAACATTAAAGAATGGGCACATTATGAACCTAATGTTGGGGTCAAAGCGAGGGAATGTACTCTTTTCCCGGGTCCACAGTGTGGCATAGTTTCAAAGGCAAGAACTTCCCAGAGCCATACCTCCACCCACGTCTCCATCCAGGGGCTTAGAGGTCTATGTTTAACTTGTGCATGTGCAGGAAGATAATCAAAGGTCAATCACTCCAGCGGAAGTTTAAAGGAACTCCTTTCATGGGACAAAAAACTTGAATAGGGCGGGAATATCTCCCAGGTTAAAAGTCCCCTTCTCTCTCATCTGGGCAGACTCCATTTCTGGATCCCCTTTCATGATATTGTTGGAGCTGCTTTTCTTTCTCCTTTTTCTCTCTCTCTGCCTAAATAAATCACTTTCTGCAAAAATCTCTGGGGTCCAATACATACTTAAAACAAGATCACCATGCCTGGCGTGGTCCTTCCTCCCATTCTTGGGTGAATGAGGGACCAAGGGCATGGAAGAGCACATCCTAGTGAGGGAGCTGAGCCTACCCTGCACCCTGGAACCTGGTCTCAAAGTGCAGGAAATTGTTTTGGGAATGACTAAATAGAGAAGGAAATAAAAGGATTAAAAAGAAATTAACTTTTCTTGCACACAGATATGTACCAGATAGTCCCATGGATTTTCACAGTTGTGACAGATTTTATGGTAACCCCTGTACTTTTACTCATAAGTAAACTGAGTCTTAAAAGGAATAATAATTTAGCTCAAATCACACAAATTGAAGGTCAAAAGCCAGGAGTCAAACACAGTTCATTCTGGCAAAACAAAACAAAACAAAAACCATTCAACTATACCTGGAAGCAGAAATTGGAGCATTACCTAGGCAGATTAATGTAATTTACAAATCTGCAATCTTGATTATTCATCCATTCAGAATAAATCTTGGTGTAAAAGCTTGCAGAAATCTCTCAGGGATCCTTAATCATGTCTCTCACACTAATTTTCTTTTCTTTTCCTAGTTTCTGTTAAATTACTATGCAAACAGATTTATTCAAATGCATTTTTTTGAGAGCAAAAGAGGGGTCTGGGATTGCAGGTACTTCAGTTTGAAAGATAATTGTATCTCATAGTGAAAATGTCTTCACTTGTAAATCAGAATGATTAGAAAAAAATCAAAGTTACTTAAACTGTCATTAAGAAGGTACAAATAAAAGAAAAGAAAATTCACCTAAAATTATTCATTTTAACCTAGACATTGTGTTTAAATGTTTAAATGATGGCTAGAATAACAACACTTAAATCACAAAATGTATTTAATATCTGAAAATGCCCATGTTACACTACAGAGTTGAATGTCATAATTTGAAAAGAGCATGATAGACATATTCTAAATATGTTTCATTCAGTCAAACACAAGTGAATTTAGATTAGCTAAGCCTTTGTCATGAATTTTAGGGGGAAGTTTTAAAATGTCCTATTAAGAAAAAGTTGTTTGTTTCAATTTGTCTTGGCTTAAATATAACACAGGAAGATAAACATTGAATTATATCAGGAAATTTCTGTTCCTGAGAAGTATTTTTTGTTTCAATTTATATGTGAAAGTACACCTAAAGAAACATACATTTATAAACAACAACAAGAAAAGTTTAATATGAACTTCAAATGCAAGTTTGCTGAATGGTATTCATATACCAGATAAAAACAAAATACTTGAAATAAGACTTTAAATCCTTGTAAGAATGTATTGTGGGTAACTGAACAGTGCGGAAATGGCTAAGCATAAAAGCTTTGCAATCACCTTTTACATAATTAATTAAAGTTAGCATTACAATGTACATGTACATTACATTCCAGGCATGTAAAGGTATGAATGCTGAAAACCTTAATTAATATCAGTTTTTGACACTAGTTACCATATTGATATTTTTTACAGGTATCATTTCATTTTATTGCAGTCTAAAATTTGATGTTCTCTGAGTTGAAAGCAAACTATCTGGACCAATATGGCGGCTTTCGTTTTTCCCACAGTCAAACTGTTTACTATGATTCTTTTCATCTTTCTTCATCCACTGCTATTGTTCGTTTACCTTGATTGAATATTTTCTTAAACCCTTTGAGATTTATTTTATTTAACATCATTCTTTGTTTCAAATGGTAGACTGGGCCTAGATTGCTAGCAGAACACTGAGAATTTTAGGAAAACCAAGTGTCATGTTCAGAATCCATAGTACTTTTTTTTCAAGACAATGTACAAAATGAGAAATAAATGTTTTAAGAGACAAAAAAAAGTTATAGAAATTATGTCACATTCAGATTATAAAACATTTTATTTTGTTCTAAGAAAATTACTGCATTCTGCTGTGTATAAAAGTTTTGTTTACTTTAACTACACAGTAATTGGCACTGACATATCTATATTAGTCATTCTTTTAGAGGTTAGATAAGTTGTTCTATCGAGCACAAGATTGTCTAAGCCCTACGGTAGCTTTGGCATGCTCAGAATTTAGTCAAGAGAAAGACCAAGATAATGTAGTCAAGAGAAAGACCAGTCCTGAAGACATCCTATGTCTTAATGTCCAACTTAATGAGTGTCACAGACCTATCTATCCATCATCTATCTCTCTATCTTTCCATCTCTCTATCTATAAAATTATCTATCATCTTTCTACCTATCTGTCTCCTAATATTCTCTCCTCATTGCATCATCTTTTGGAATGCTATCAGTCAAGACCTGTGTAGCCTACTCTAATTTGTGATATTTGACCCTATCTTTTATCTCTTTAGTTTTGGTTTGGTTTTGGGTATTTTATTCTGTGATCTCAAGGGCACCGACATATCAGAAATTAAATTTAAAAGTTCTATCTGGGTCAGGGTCTCTAGTATCCTTTATCTCAGCAGTTACTTAATCAGCCAATTTATTATGATGAAGAGGCTATAAAAATAATTAGCTAACTCCTAAGAATCCCAACTGTTTCTGCATAGTCATAGACTTATAGAAAGAAGAAACTCAAACTCTTTAGACTTGAACATAAAAAGTATTTGATGCCACAATGTTCTCCGTCATCTGGACCTTGCCTCTCCACCTCAACAATTTTCTGTCACTCTTACCTGTGACCGCCATGCTCACCACACTCTATACACATCTACTTTCCCTTTGTTGGCTGATATGCATGGACTCACTCTACCTTAGTCATCTGTCTAAAAAGGGTCCCTACATCTTTAGAAGACTGGCTCGTCCTTGTCATTCAGGTTTTGCCATACATATGGCACCTCCCTCTACTAGTGGAATGTTTCTTTCTGACATGACCTCCAAATCTAGGGTTGTATTCAGTAATTTCCAATCCCATCACCCTGGGTTATTTTCATGCTAGCACATTTTTTTGTTTTATTTTATTTTCTCTATCCCCTGTCATCCAAATGGACTTTAGCACCTAATCAGTACCTGGCCTATTGTAGCTGCTCAAAGAATTGATGAAAATGAGTAGGCTTGTTTAGCAAATATAAAATAAAGGGATATAATTTAAACTCAAACTTGACACTGGACATTTTCTAACATTTTAAAACATTTTATAAGAACAAAGAAAATGCATAATACCACCTAGCCACACATAATCCTTAAAAGGCATTAGCAAATGGAAAGAAATACAGAATAAAAATAATGACAAAATGTAATTGAATATCAGCTCACTACAGCTGTTGCCCAGTACAGCTTTAATTCTATTAGATTATCCTCTTTTTCTGTGTTCCCGACACATTACAATGACTCACCATCAGACCCCAAAGCTGGGATACCATGTGTCCTGTTTCTAATTATATTTTGGTAATGCTGTTATCTCCACTTCATTTCCCTATTTCACCTATCAGAAACTAAATTGAATAAAAGGATTCCTATTTAAAAACAACTTTCCAGAAAGAAAAGGGAGACTTTCTAGCAATTTGTCCATGTAGACTGTTTCCATAGAATAATATCAGAATTATTTACAAATTCACTCTTGCTTGTCAGTGAGAATGTGGGGCATTGAGACCATAAGCAATGGTTCACAGAGCAAGACGGAAAGTGGAAGATGGTTGACAGAGCTAGAAATGATGGTTTCACCACAGCATTTCTTGCAAGAATGAATCAATAAAAGATACATATGGGATTTGTTTCTACAATGAGTATTTCCCTATGGTAATTTGAAGTCCTATAAAGAAACAAGCAATATTCCTTTGAAGATCAAAAGAAGCCAAGCAAAAAAGCAACTTAGTAGGAATTGACATTCCTGTCTTGAAAAGTCTGCCCATTCCTTCTGAATACCTTTTCTTCTTTCACTCCCTGCAATCCTCAGTTCACCAACATCACTTCCTGTCATGTGATTCTGTGGTTTCTGGATAAACTATAGTACAGTTTCTTGAGAAAGGGGCTCTTGTTTACACATCTTTATATCACAAACAACAGCTGACAGTTTCATACAATTAAATACTGAAGAACCTAATTACCATATAGTATTAATTGATTAGAGTCATGGCACTGCTTACATTATCTAGGTAGAAAGAAAATCACATATGAAACATTTTGTTTATTCCTTCCTCAATAAATTTACATTAAGCTTCTCCCGTGTGCCAAGAACTGATATAAGCAGTAGAAATATGGTAGCAAACAAAACAAACAAAACCCCTTGCATTCCTTGAGCTCATATTCTAGTTTAAAAGGAGAGACTATAAACAAAATAAATAAACCATATAATATGTTATGTGGTCATAGCGTCACTGAAACAAAATAAAGCAGAGAAGGGGATGAGATTGGACTTGGGTTGTAACTCTATTTCAGGGTCTTTTTGTTTGCTTGTTTGTTTTGCCTATGCAGATTTCTTTTACCAACCTCCAAAAGAGTACATGTACCTTCCCAAAGAACTAAAAGAGGTTAAGGAAGGTGTGAAATCAATGAATTATTGATTCCTTCAAGGCAAGACAAATGTTACTCAACAATTTTTTGAGCTGTGAGCCTCACAATTTTTTGTGTGTGTTGTTTGGTGCATGAGGAGATGGTATACTACTTATATTTCAACTATGTATTGATCTTTGGCTGGAAAAATTCATATATAATTTGATCAGTGCAAGTAATCATTTTTTATTTTTAATTTGTTATTCAAAGCCATGGCATGTGTCAATCATCAATGATACCAGCATTAATACATGGCAAATAAGAGTTAATTCCTCAAAGCATCATTTTTCTGTTTTCTCGCCAAAAATAGCAGTGTCAACTCCAGCTCTTCTAACAGAGAAAGGAGTTTTTTTTTTTTCTGCAAAATATGCTAATCTGTACCATAGAAAGCTATTCACATATATTATAAACTTAATAAGAATTAACAATCCATAAAAATGGGAAAAATAGAATTTTAAACATCAGGTCAAGGGGATACAAGTATATTATCCTCATTGACTAGAGTGGAGGGACTTCAAGGCCTGTGATTCTCTAAATCACCTCTCTCTATTTCTTTCTTTCTTTCTCTTTCTCAATCAAGCAAGCAATAAAATGACTGCATTGCAAAACTATGTTAGTACTTATACATGTGAATTAATTAAGCATCAATAAAAATATGAAATCTCAGAAGCACTGAACCTATGAATATGAATATAGCAGTAGATACAGAGTCAGTAGCAATGAATCTCTGTCCTAAAAATGTACAAGAAGGAGAATAAATACAGATAGAACAGTAATTATCAAATGAATAAAGAAAGTTACTATGAATTTTTCATTTTGACCAGCTCTGTAATTTTGAATTGTTACTTTATCTTTTCTAATTTCTCTATTTTTGATCCACATTTTTGAAAATATCTTCATGAGCCTAGGTCTAGCTTAAGGAGTAGGTGTATTTGAGATTTGTGACAGATTTGATCCGTATACATTTTTGTACTCATTTTAGGAGCATTATTTTAGGGCCCTACTTAAAAAAGTGCTCAGCTTATCCTGATAATTTTTCTGTTCATATTAATTATTTTAGCTTTATTTTTCTCGTTTAAAAATAGGTACAGTAATGCTTTTAAACTTACTTTTAAATAGCTCTGTACATATCATTCTATACCTCTTAAATGTAGGTATTTCTATTGAACTTAGAGCAATAGGTTATTTTTACAAACCCAGCAGCAAATCAGAGTTCTATATAAATAGCTAAAAACCAAATGAAAGAAATAATGCAGTAAAACTGGAATATTTTCAGAGAGACAGCTACTGAGGAAAGGATTGAAACTGTATGACATTTAAAAATAATTCTTAATATGATTTGAAAATTTCACAATAAATATTGGAAAGCATATTTCTTTATCCCATAACTGGCACCATTATCTTGTTCGAATTGACAGACCACTTCTGCACTAGATATAAGCAAAGGGGTCTGCGCATTACTGAGTTTTCAGTAATCCAGATCTTTAGCATTACAGCCAGCGAGCATTTTCCTACTCTTTCTCCTGATGGTACTGACCCTGACATCTCTATGTCTTCCCAATGAAATTGCTCAGTGTTACACATAATGAAGAAGAAACTCTGCAGACACATTAGTTACTTGCTTTGACAGATTAACAAATGCAGCATCTCAAAAAGGGAGGATACTTTAGAATCACACATCCAGAACCATTTTGTCATAAAAAGAAAAAAAAAATTAAATCTTGTATCTGTTAAAAGAGAAAGGCACAGATTATATATTGTAAAATCATTGTTTAATAAAACTAAGTAGGTCTGTCACTCACCTATGGTTCTAAATTCTTGGAAAAATTGAACATGATGAGTCTGTCATGTCCCAGCAACACTTTACACCATGTAGTGAGTGTCTTGACAGCAAAATAGGAAAGTGTTGAGAAGGTCACAGAAATCATTCAGCTGTACTGGAAAGTTTGCTCTTTGTTAGCAATGCCACACAGCTATGCCAGGTTCTCCCTCACCATGCTTTTAGGAATAGACAATAAATATCTTCCAGGCCTGTAGAAATTGCTTGGGCAACTTGTGAGGGAACAGTTGGCATGTTGGAGCAACTCTGCAGTGCATCTAACTAAGAGGCAATTCTCAAAAGCAATTCCCTTCTGGTCAGCTGTCCCAGACCGGGAAGTTTATGACAACCGCAGGGCCCCAGTCTGCTTCAAAAAAACAATCTTGTAACAGGAATTTGTAGATCATGATTTGTGTGAACTAAAGAGTACCACATCTCTTTGCAAACCACTTGGCCTCATAGAGTTGAGCCTGTTCAGTTGCTTTGACATAAAAAGGAAACAGGTAAACAAAATGCGTCAGATAAGCTACACTCCTTTTGAGGTTTTAAGAGTCTGTGTGTTGGCATGGAAATGTTTATAAATATACAGAGATATATATGTAGACACAGACACAGGTAGCCATAGAGATAGAGATATATCTATGTGACTCTGTGTGTGTGTGTGTGTGTGTATGTGTGTGTTTGTGTGTGTGCATGTGTGTTGGGGTAGAGGAGGGACACAATTGTGTATGCACAGTTGGGAAAGATCAGCATGGAAACATAGGTAGACTTCCATTTTTAATCTTTTCAAAGATGACTCAGCCTGAAGTTAACATGAGAATAAAGACTACTAATACCAAAAAGGAAAATCAATATTGAAGTCAGAAAGTGAAACGACTTGGCTCAGAATAGCTTATTTTATGTTATTATACCCAATACTTTCCCCAAAGGTACCCTTCTTCTAGATATCAGTTGCATATATGGCTGGCTTACTGGCTTACACCCCATTACAGCCTTAATGAACATAAAAATCCATCATAAAAAAAGAAAATAATTGGACAGACATTAAGATGCTGAATGATGTTACTAACTCTGCAAGGATGTTGTCACTTTAACTTTAGTTTGTCAACTGGTAAAATGTTTTTCTTGCAATATGCTCCCTTTATTTTGTAATTTTTATATTTCGGGGATACATTGTAGGAAATTACTTTTGTCCAAATGTCTACAGTTAGTGAAAATTTAAACATTGGCCCTCAAGTATTTTAACTATGAAATCTAGAAATATTTTAATAATAACTAATTTTGATTAAAAATGCTGTTGTGCTTTTTGTTTTTGTTTTTTGTTTTTTGTTTTTTTTTCCATGGTGTCTGGCTCTATCGCCAGGCTGGAGTGCAATGGCACAATCCTAGCTCACTGCAACTTCGGTTTTCCGGTTTCAAGCAATTCTCCTTCCTCAGCCTCCCAAGTAGCTGGGACTACAGGCAAGCACCACCACGCCTGGCTAATTTTTTATATTTTTAGTAGAGACGGGATTTCACCATATTGGCCAGGATGGTCTTCATCTCTTGACCTCTCAATCCGCCCTCCTTGGTCTCCCAAAGTGCTGGGATTACAGGCATGAGTCACCTCGCCCAGCCTGTCGTGTTCTTTAAAATAACTTGTCAGTCACTTTTTATCAGTTAATAGTGATCAGAAAAAGAATCAGGTTTTCTTTATAATTCCAACAAGAACAAATTTTAGATTAATATATTATTTAAATGTGCAAAGTACAAATTGACAACATCTGGTACTTTAATGCAAGTTGATATGGCACTGATTGTAAGATCAAGGTTATAGAATTTGACACAGGTTCTTTGTGCATTAAAAATAGCAATGATTAATTCAAGGTTACAACTGACTGCATTTTGATGCCCTTTGAACTTTGAATGAGAAGATCTGTAATATCCTCTTAATTGATACACAAAAGTAACACAGAAATGGAAATGTGGCATACATTAAAAATGAGAATAGTTGCATGTTTTAATACCTTTTGCATCCAGGACCATTAAGTAAAATATTTATTCTAAGTGGTCATTGATATCTAATATATTACTGACTATCTCACTATAAATCAATGATATTTTATTATTAAGATTATTTTGAGCTATTTGTTCATAGAACAATATTCAAAAATAACATGTTGTTTAAAAGAGAAAAATTGTCTCCTATGGGGTATTTAAGCAAAACAAACATGTTTTACACATACAACTGGAAATTAATATAAAATAATATTATCTATATGTAGCTAATCATTTTTTCAAAAGTATACAAAGACAGACAAAGTTCTTTTTAAAGTTTAACTCAAAAGAAAGCCATCATAAATAACAAAGTTTACCACTAGTTAGTGTTCTGTCAGTTGGTGAGAAACTGCTCAACATACATTTTATTTTTACTTAGCATGTTATAAACATGATTACATTTCATTATCTGGAAAAAATACATACTTAACCTTTTTATCTAATTCAAAATATGTGACTGTAAAAATATATATATATAAAGCTGAAACCTGCAACAAAGAAAATCATTAAGATAATGTAAATAAATTACATTTTTTTCCTTACCACCAATTTATTAATTTATTCAACAATACCTTGAAACAATTTGTATTTGTTTCTTTTTCTCAAGTGTCATTAAAAATTATTCCTAAGGGTTTTACAAAGAGCAGTGGAAAATTTTATAAAGAACAATCAATAAGGCAATAAATACGGAATTCTATAAAATTTTGATTTTTTAACTACAATTTCAAAAAGTATTGAAATATTTTAATTGATACTAGACTTGTAATCTGGAAAAAGCAACATAGTTATTAGTTAGTAGACTGAATCATGAGTCATTAATTTTATTCCCAGTTTCTATTATCTGTGAAATGCTCTCAGAATAGGCCTTTTTTTTTTTTTTTTTTTTTTTTTTTTTGAATTCTCACTCTGGTGCCCAGGCTGGAATGCAGTGGCAAGATCACAGATCATTGCAACCTTTGCCTCCCAGGTCCAGGTGATGCTCCTGTCTAAGCTTCTGAAGTAGCTAGGATTACAGGTGTGTGCCACCACATCCAGCTAAATTTTGTATTTTTAGTAGGGACAGGATTTCCCCATGTTGGCCAGGCTAGTCTCAGCAGCTTCTTTTATATATATATATATATATATATATATATATATATATATATATATTACACAGGGAGAAAATATAGATAATAATATTTGTTTCTTATCAGAAAAAAAAGTTCTAAGGATTCATAGGCTATTCTTAAAAAAAAGCTTTAAAATCTTTAGGGGAAGAGGATTGTGCCATTTATAACTATTAAATATTACTTCAAAACTGAACTATGAATCTGCTTATTCTGAATTTCAAAATTAAGCTCAATAGAAAAGAATTCTATGCAGAATTTTTTTCTTGCTTAAAAATGTCATGAACTTGGCAAAAGCTTTAGTGTTTTAGGAAAGGATCCATATCTGAATAAATTTGCAGAGTTGAAACTTTGAAATTGTCTCTAGGTATATTAAATAATATATAAGTGTCAGTATACCAGTGTTTAAATTTTTGCTCAGCACAAAGATGGGCTGTTTCTTAGAGGATGACATTAGCACTAAGGAGAGATAGATCATCTTCCATGAGCTCCCAAACCTCTTGCAAAATTCTTCTGATTTTATTCCACTTTACTGTGAAACAGTGACCATGTTTCCAACAAGGTCCTCAATCAAATATAAAAGAAGGGATTACAGATAGATATTAAATATTTGAGTATGTAAGAATGTAGAAAGTAAGAGAAAGGGTGTATATTAGTGTCTTGCACTTATGCTTCAACACATTAGATCCAATTACAAACCTCTTAAAATGAATTATTAATTTTTTCATAGAAGAAACTGAAGTAAATCATGATTAAATAAATTACGGAGGGTTACAGAGTTAAATAGTTATTCACTAATAGGTCACCTGACTCTAAGTCATTTTTACTTTTGAAGTACCAACTAGGAACTAGATAACGTTATCTAAGATCAGAATGCTTTATTTGTAGGTACAAATTATATATATATGTACATACATATGTATGTGTATGTATGTATACACATGCACACAAAAGTATATATGTGTGTGTATGAATGTAATTTATATATATAATACAATTTATACATACACACACATATATAACTTACAAATACACACACAGACACACACATACATGTAACTTCACCATTTGCCCCTGATAACACTGTCTATCTTCCTGAATCACTTAGAATGGAACTGGATACCTGGCCAAAGAGAAAATTACACAGAGGCATGAGCTAAGCTCTACAACATGATTTCAAATGCATCTGTGTTCAAACATAGATAATCACAAAAATATGGGAATATATATGTGAATTGTCTGTTGAGTATGTGTTGAAAAAATTGAGTAAGATTGCTTCTATATTTGTTAATAAGAGAACCATGTAGTTATTTTATTTTAAAACTATTGGTAATAGCATCATGTCCTAAGTTTATGCTAATACAATCTCAGCCTTACTGCCTCTTGGGATAGTTGTAAAATATTAAAAGGGCATATATATTGTAAATGTTAGTGGACTAGTAACCTAGACATTTACATGTGAGATTTTCAGTTAAGCATTCCACATTTTCTGGCTTCCAATATTGGTGCAGTAAAACATCTGAGGAAAACAAATTTCCAGGAAAAAAAAAATTGAATACCTATCAATATTATATCTGCATTTTATACTTATTTTCCGGGGGTATAAATTGGATAGAGAAAAATTTCTTATATTCAGCTAAAGATCCAGTTAAGCACACTAAAGTACCTTGTCAGGTATTTGTTAAACTTAATTTCCTATATGAAGTGAATATTCTAAAGGTGTGGTCATTTTCCCCCATGCAGTCATAATTATATAATGGAATTTATTTTTCCTTTTTATGTAATGTGTGTCCAAACTTTGATGGGCATACCTTTAAGTAAAATAATAGATGCTTTCAGTCAAACAATCAAGATACTGTAGAAAGCTTGAGTAAGGAAAGAATGCAGAAATCATTTAGCTAAATATATAGTGTCACCTGGAACAATCATGTCCAGGGATACTGAGTATACTGTTCAGTCACATGGTGGCAATCTAGTCAATAGCCATGAAAATTGATCCCTAGACTAGTGTCTTTCCTTGCGTTATAAATAACTTTAGGTAGGTACTGTCAGTAGACACAGATTTAATCAGTTTTCAGATGTCAAGGAAATAAAAAATATAAGAATGTCCTTACTTGCATTGACTTTATTATGATATCCTGAAAGAGAAATTTTTAAAAAATCTTTGGAATACTTGAGGTTAATTATTTTTTTAATTTTTTGAGATGGAGTCTCACTATGTTGGTGATGCAGGATTTTTCTCAGCCCTACTTTGCCAGCCAGAAACATGTGGCCAGTGGAGCCTCTGCTCATTTTTTCTCATTGCCCTGCTCCAGCCTGCAGTTCCCAGACTGGCCTGGCCCTGTCACTGCTTCCACATGTAGAATATGTGAGCAAACCTGTGTGTGTGTATAATATAGCTTTAAAATAGAAGGAGGTAATTAAGAAACTACAAGAGGGAAATCAACAACAGATTTTTGACTGCTGAAGGGATTGAATTCATAGATGCAAACCTTCCCCACAAAGAAAACCCTAGTGGTAGATGGAATCCAAGTAAAATCTACCAAATATTTAAGAAAAAATTAAACTTATTCTACTCAAAATTTCCAGTAAACTAAAGAGGAGAAAATACTCCTTACTTCATCTTTGAGGCCAAAATTACCATGATATCAAAACCAGAAAAAAGGTAATATCAAAAAAAAAAAAGAGAGAGACTAACATTCCTGATGAATATAGATGTATAAATTATCCTCAAATTCATGTATAGATTCAATGCAATTCCAATCAAAATACCAATAGACTTTCATAAAATTTGACAAATTGCCTCAAAAAGTCATAAGAAAATACAAACTTCTTAGAATAGTTACATTCATTTTGAAAAAGAACAAATTTGGAGAACTATAACTACAGTAATAAAAATAATGTTTTCTTGGCAGAAATACATAAATAAATTAATGCACCAGAATGTATAATCCAAAAGGAGCTCACACATATATTGACAGCTGACTTTTTAATAAAAGTATAAAAGTACATCAGTGAAGAAAAGATACAGTTTTTAATGGATGTTTCTGAAACTATTGAATTTGTATTGGCAAAAATAAAAGCAGTTTTATACATCTGTTATACCATAGACAAAATTCACTCAAAATATATCATGCACCAAAAGGTAAAACCTGAAATTTTAAAATTCTACATAAAACATATGAGAATTCTTTTGCAAACTTGGTTAGACAAATATTTCTTAGATATAACACCACAAGTATGATAAAGAAATAAACAAATGTATTCATTAAACTTAATCAAAATTTTAAAATTTTGTCTTTTGAAAGCCATTTTTAAGAAAAAGACCAGCCACATACTTAGAGAAAATATTTACAAAATACACACTTAATAAAGGTTTTGAAAAATAGAATCTATAAATAGAAATACAATAGTAGCAGAAGACTGCAATATTTCACTTTCATTAATGGATAAAACATCCAACTAGAAAATTAGTAAGGAAACATTAAACTTGAACAACACTATAGACCAAATGGACCTGAGTGACATGTACTGAACATTCCACCCAACAGCAGCAAGACAGTCTTCTCAAGAACACACAGAACATTACTCATGATAGCTCACATTTTATGCCACAAAACAAGTATACATTTAAGAAGAATAAAATCATATCAGGTATCTTTTCCAACCACAATGGTATGAAACTATAAATCAATAACAGGAGGAAAATTGGAAAACTCAAAAATACATGAAAATTAAACAATTCTAAATAACCAATGAATCAAAGAAAAAAATCAAAAAGAAATTAGAGAAATGAAAATGAAAACGAACATACCAAAACTTATAAATGCAGCAAAAGCACTCAGAACTTTATAGCAATAAACACTTACATAAAGTAGATGGTTAATAAATAACCTAACCTTACACCTCAGGTAACTGGAAAAGTAAAAACAAACTGATCCCTAAGTTAGCTGAATGAAGGAAACAAAAAATAGAAACAAAAAATATTAGAAAGGAAATCAAAGAAATAGACTAGAAAAATAGAAAAGATCCAGAAACTAAGATTAAAAAAAATAAAATAGATAAACCATTCGCTAGTCTAAGAAAATGAGACAATACTCAAATGATAAAAGTATAAATGAAAGAGACAAAATTGTGACTGATGCTACAGAAATACTGTGAACAATTATATGGTAACAAATTGTACAACCTAGAAGAAATGCATAATTTCCTAGAACCATACAATTTACCAAAACTAACTTATGAAGATATAGAAAATCTGCACAGACAAAGAGTAAGTTAGGAGACTGAATCAAATCAAATATCTCCCAGCAAAGAAAGGACCAGATGGCTTCAATGGTGAATTCCACAAAATATTAAAAGAGAAATTAAGGTCAATTTTTCTCAAACTCTTTTAAAAAAATATGAACTAGAGAGAGCATTTCCAAATTTATGAGACCAGCATTACCCTGATACCAATGCCTGCCAAAGATCCTCTAAGAAAAGAAAATTACCCTGCAGAACATACATGTAAAAAATCTCAACAAAATACAACCATACTGAATTCAAGAGCACGTCTGAAGGATCTTACTCCATGATCAAATGGGATTTATTCCTGAGATGCAAGGATGGTTCGACGTATGAAGGATAAAAAGCATATGATCATTTTGATAGATACAGAATAAAAATTGACACAATTTGTCACCCTTTCTCAATAAAAATGTTCAACAAACTAGGTACAGAAGGAATGTATCACAACATAATAAAGGACAGGTATCACAAGGGCAGGGATAACATCCTACTTCAAGGTGAAAAAATAAAAATTGTGTTTGGATAAAGAAAATGTATATATTATATATAATATAAAGTGAAACTTTATTTTGTCTTAAAAAGAAGAAAATGGATGAACCCAGGAGACATTAATTATGATAATTGAAGTAAGTCAGTCACAGAAGGACAAACACTACATGATATCATATATGCCTAAAATTGTCAAACATCTAAAAGCAGAAAATAGAATATTGATTGCTGGCACTGGGTCAAGAGGAAATAGAGAACTGTTCAAAGAGTATAGTTTTCATTATGAGTTCTAGAGATCTGTGTACAATATAGTGCCTATAGTTAACAATATAATATTGTGAATAAACAATTGGTTAAGAGCGTAGATCTTATGTGAATTGTTCTTACCGAACTGACACACATGAAAAGAAGCAAAAGAGAAAAGGGAACCCAAAGGGACCCAAGGAACCTTTTGGAGGCAATGCCTATGTTTGTCACCTTGATAGTGGTAACACTATCATGGATGTATGTCTATGATCAAATATATCACATGGTATAAGTTAATTAGGTGTGGTTTGTGTGTGTTGTGGGTATACGTCAATTATACCTCAATAAACCCGCTAGTACTTTTTAAAACATTCAATAGGAAAAAAACTTGAAAAAGCATTTTCCCAAAGAAAGTATACAGATGATAAGTAGATGAAATGACATTTGTTATCATTACTCATCAGACAAATGAAAATTCAAAGTGGGGAATCACTACACACTTAGTTGAATGACTAAAATTACAAATATGAATGCTAGCAATTGTTGGGGAGAATGTAGTGACCTTGAAACTTTAATGACTTGTTGGTGAATATGTAAAATGGGAAAATCACTTTGGAAAACCATTTGGTAGTTCACAAAAAAGTTAAACCTGAATTTCCCATAAAATCCAGCCACTTCTAATATTTTATCAAAATAAATGAACACTTTGGTATACAGAGAGTTATCTGAATATTTGTAACAGCTTTGTCATGACCAAATATCTTGAAACAACACATGCCAATCTGGAGACTAAATGAACAAAGCAAGGGTGTATCTATACAAAAGAACACTAAGCAGAAATTAAAGGAATTAACTATTGAAATGCCAGTAACATGAATGCGTCTCAGAATAACTATGCCAAGTGAAAGAGCCAAACCAAATATTACATGCTTAATAATTCTGTTTGGATAGTCTAAAAAATGAAAACTAATTTGTAGTCACAGAAAGCATAATAATAATTGTTTGAAGTCAGTGATAGTTGGGGAGGAAATGATAGATACACATGCTACCATGAATGTGGTGATGGTTTACGAGTATATAAATTAGTAAAGGATATCAAATTTGTCACTTTAAACATGTACAGTTTATTGCAAGTAGATACCTTCTCAATATACGGTTTTAAAAACTATATTTGATGATAGACTGCACAGGGAAAATGTGGCACATATACACCATGGAATACTATGCAGCCAGAAAAAATGATGTGTTCATGTCCTTTGCAGGGACATGGATGAACCTGGAAACCATCATTCTCAGCAAACTGACATAAGAACAGAAAATAAAACACCGCATGTTCTCACTTATAGGTGGGTGTTGAACAAAGAGAACACATGGACACAGGGAGGGGAGCATCACACACTGAGGTCTGTGGAGGGAGACTAGGGGAGGAACAGTGGAGGGTAGGAAGTTCGGGAGGAATAATCCGGGGAGAAATACCAGATATAGGTGATGGGGATGGAGGCAGCAAACCACATTGCCATGTATGTACCTATGCAACAATCCTGCATGTTCTTTACATGTACCCCAGAACATAAAATGCAATTAATATATATATATATATATATATATATATATATATATATATATCTATCTTAAAAAAGAAAAACTCTATATTATTCCAAAATTGTTGGATTATTTATCAAAGACTTTTTTTTTTTTTTTTTTTTTTTTGAGACGGAGTTTCGCTCTTGTTACCCAGGCTGGAGTGCAATGGCACGATCTCGGCTCACCGCAACCTCCGCCTCCTGGGTTCAGGCAATTCTCCTGCCTCAACCTCCTGAGTAGCTGGGATTACAGGCACACGCCACCACGCCCAGCTGATTTTTTGTATTTTTAGTAGAGACGGGGTTTCACCATGTTGACCAGGATAGTCTCGATCTCTTGACCTCGTGATCCACCCGCCTCGGCCTCCCAAAGTGCTAGGATTACAGGCTTGAGCCACCGCGCCCAGCTATCAAAGACATTTTTATTAAGATTATTTTGAAATCCATACTCTGAGCTACTTTACTACAATGTTAGAAGACAGAGTAAGAAAACTATTTTATATTGAAATTTAGAAATGACAAATTTAAAGAAAGTAAACTCTTCTCAATGCAAAACCTTAATCATTACTAAGACAAATTCAGGTTCAATATAGTACTACAGAAAGAGAAAGACTTTGTATTTCAGATTTCCATTTTGACCTGTAGTCAGCAGGGCTTGTTTTAATATGGTGATAATGTTTCTATTATAAGATGTTGGTTAAGGGAAATAAAAACCAAAATTCTAGACCATCTGGAGACAAATCCCAACCCTAACACTAAATCTAAATATCTGTTTCTGCATCTGTAAATGGGACAATAACAACATTTAAATACATCTGTGAAGATGGATTTGATAAACAGGTGGAGAGTAGAATGATAGTTACCAGAGGCTGGTAAGAGTATCTGAGTGGATGAAGAAAGGTTGGTTAATGGATATAAGCATAGAGTTACATAGAAGAAATCAGTTCTAATTCTCAGTAGCAGAGTAGAATGACTATAGTCAGCAACAATGTTTTGTTTATTTCAAAGTAGCTACAAAAGAAGCTTGAAATGGTTCCAACGTATAGAGATGCTAAATATTCAAGGTGATGGATACTGCAAATAACCTGACTTGATAATTATATATTCAAAGCATGTAACAAACACTCACATATATGCTATAAATATGTAAAATATGATATATTAATGAAATAAACTGAGTTGATACATGTAAAACAGTTTCTAGTACAAAGCAGATATTTTTAAAAGTTAATCAATATTACTAATATCAGAAAACTTTATTTTCTGATTATTCTGTTTACCAAAATTTTACTGGTTATCAAAAGAGTTTAATCAAGTATTCATATTATGTTGATCATTTCATAATCTCTTATATTTCTCATTTTGAAAACCAAGAATGAACTTTTGGAAATGTGATTGAAAATGTTAGGAATTAATTTACTATAGATTTGCAAAGAACTAAACACTAAGGCCTAACCGCATTCAACATTCTTTTTATTAAGGCAAAAATCACTTGGGAACAACATGCTATGAGAGACAAATGTTACAAACATTTTCAAGATGTAACTAACATACAGGATATGCTTTAAAATGAAAATACAGTAACTATAATTTAATAAAATTATTTTTCATTTATTTTATTAAATTGCAGTAAATGCATATATTTATTTCTATCTCTGGTATTTTATATGTGGTACTTTTGATTTTATGATAATTAAACAGTAATGATCATAACTAATGCTTATATAGTAGTTACTAGTTTATACACACAACTTATATTCTTTACATATATTTACAAATATAATCTTTGTAATATTCCTAACATTTTAAGTATATTATTTTTCCCATGATTAAAATAAAAATGAGATAATTAAGATACAGGTAAATTGAATAATTTGTCCCACATCACACACCTTGAAAAGAGGCAGGATTCAGACTTGACAAAACACTCTCACACATATCTACCTACCGATTTTCTTTTTTTACCATGCAAAATAGAATAAAGTCTACTACAGTCAATTTATCTACACCTAGATTTCGCTAGTCATCTGTATATCTCAATGTCTTCCATTACACTCATGTATTATTTCAAATCTTCAAAGTTCAGTAACTTTCAACAATATTCTTGCTAGAATGTGAACACATCTGTGTTCACCCATGCTCTCCCTCCCCAGTGCTTTGCAACACTTGTTCAAAGTGATAAATATGTGCAGTACCTACAAACATAGACATTAGCATTACTTTGACAATAACGGCATTAGAATTTGGCAGGACCTAACTGCTTTTGTTGTCTGTTATGATGTTGACAAACATTGGCATAGATCACGGTTAAGTTTTGAATCTTCTTTTTTTTTTTTAATGAAGTCTTGCTTTGCCTTCCAAGCTGCAGTGCAGTGGCATAATCTTGGCTCACTGCACACTCTCACTTTGCCTCTCACAGGTTTGAGTGATTCTCTTACCTTGGTCTCCCGAGTAGCTGGGATTACAGTTATGCACCACCACCCTCAGCTAATTTTTTCATTTTTTGTAGAGATGGGGTTTCATCATATTGGCCAGGCTGGTCTCGAATTCCTGACCTCAGCCTCCAATATGCTGGGACTACAGGCATCAGCCACTGTGCGAATTTTTAAATGAATAAAATATTGTCATTGAGGTTGTACCTAGGTTGAAGATTACATATATTCAGAGAAAATATTTTGCAATTCCAACTGCACCATATGTATTTCATTTCCCATTACCTATATCACAAACATTTAGTTGTTATTCTGTAGTAAAAATAAAATTTTTGTGTTGTGGAATTCTTACATGTCTCCCTTCTTTGATAAAGTTTAAATTGAAGGAAGTTCATCTGAGTTCTACATGACCAGGCTGGATGGATATGGAAAAATATGCCTATGGGATAGGAATATTATTATTACATGATGTATATATAAATTACTTGACAACACACATTTGAATAATAATACCTTTAGAAAGTAAAGGGCAGTGAAAGTTATCTCCAGCTCTTTGCCCTGCTTCTGCTTCTAGTAGTTTTTTTTTTTTTTTAATGCAACTTTTACAACCTACTATAATAAAAGTTGATTTAACATATTTCTAAACCTGACTTAAAAAAAATTGTAATGAAGATTCACAAGCAAATTAACTTTAGTCCTGTGGTTCCCAAACTGCCGTCCTGGTGTGCAGCAATGTATTCAAAAGGCACAATGGGATATTTTCAAATTTCTCGGGAAACACAACGGCACCTTTGGATATACATGACTTTTACTTATTATGTTTTGTACTTAACTACTTAATAAAAAGAATTGTTAGAAATTTATTTTGGCCTAAGTATAATTTTGAAAAATTACAGGCATCATAAACCAAGGAAATACGGGAACCTCTGTTTTAGTTACTTACTTATATTATTATATCAGAATTTTATTTCTAATGGATACTACAGGGCTAATGCGTGTGTGTTGACTACTAAACCAGAATCTGGCACATGTATAGTAGGAGTTCCTCTGAAGGTAACAAGAATTGCAGCATCCTGTACCAGTCATCATGCCCTATTTCCCAAGCAGGTCTGTATCGTTAGAGAAAAAGAAATTAATTGGTTCTCTCTACAGACTCTCTGTTTTTGTTCTGTCACCAAAGTGTAGAGATCAGAAATCCCTTTTTAACACTTTGCCCTTGTATGGTATTTATTAAAAATCCACTCACAGTAGCTTCCATCAATCTCCGAGGCTACTCTTTCCTTTTCACGTATTTGTTTGTTTTCCCACTATTTTCCTACTATGCATTTATCCAGAAGTTTCAGTGTGAATTAATAGCTTTTTTTTTCAAAGAAAAAATATTTCTTACAGGATATATTTTCATATTCGGCACTAGAGAAATAAGCCCAACCAACTCCGTGAGAGAACATGCAAGCCAGAGTAATATACTCTGTCAACGAAATTAAAAAATCATCATAATATCAGATCCATCTCTAATTATAAAGACTTCTGAGGGCCTAATGTTTCTGAGAGACCTATCATCTCCTCTCGTACTCTCAATAAATCTCAGATGTGTCTTAAGCTGTATATAATTATGTGACTTCTTAAAGCATTTGAAACAAATTCCAGATGAGTAAGATCTCTTAACACTTAATGACGCAACAGCACAGTGCCAAGAGGGTCCCCTATTGTAACTACCTTGACAACCCCATTTTTTAGTGTTGAAATTCAGCTTTTTGGAAGTAGCTATTTTGCAGTTCCATGAAACAAAACTCAATTTCTATCACTGGCTGCTGTGCTTTGAAGGAGAATTTCAATGCCCTATTGAGTGCTAAGTCTTTTTGTTAGTTTGTTTGCATGTTCGGAGAATAATCTTTACACTGACATAATGACATAGCCATAAAATTTTCTGAATCGAACTTTTTGCTTCCCTCTGGAAATGAGAGTGGAAAGAAAATTAGTGTAAAACGAATGAATACAAAACAGAGCCTTCTCTTCAATCAAGGATATGCTGGGTCATTGTTGCAATGTAGGAAGGATATACCCAAAAAAAGATGAAATGCCCTTCAGTAAAACTGTGGAATAAAATTCTGCTAGTTGGTGAGAATATAAATAACAAAAGAGAATTTAGACTAAACAGTTCTTGGAAGGATAAACACTTTCTGAGTGTTATGCTGATTTTTAAAAACTATAATCTGGTGATTTTAAAAATGTTTATTATATTAGACCATTTTATGTTGCTAGAAAGGAATACTGAGGCAGAGTAATCTGTAAAGAGAAGAGATTTATTTAGCTTACAGTTCTGCAGGTTGTACAAGAAGCATGGTACCAGCATCTGCTTCTGGTCAGGACTGCAGGAAGCTTTCACTCCTGCTAAAAAATGAAAGGCAGCAGGCTTGCCACATGGCAAGAGAGTTAGCAAGAGGGAAGGAAGCAAGAGAGATGCCAGCGTCTTTTAAACAAGAAACTCTCCCATTAACTAAGAATGTGAGGATTCACTCATTGCCATGGGGAGGGCACCAGGTCATTCATGAGGGATCTTTCTCCATGACAGAAACACCTACCACTAGGCCCCACCTCCAACACTGGGGATCCAGATTTCAACATGAGATTTGGAGGGGACAAACATTCAAACTATATCATCTATTAAAGTAAATTTTAATCACTAGAAACTAAAAAGAAAAGTATTTCAATAAAAATCGATTACAAGAGATCTACTTTTTAAAAAACATGAAAGTAAATAAATATGTGCAGGCATTTTTATGGATTTTTAATACAGAGATCTTATTTCATGATCTTCATCGATGTTTTCTTTATAAACGTAAAGTATTACATTCACTCTACTAAATGCTTTCTAATTCAATTCTATTTTGTCTAAAAATATGTCTAGAACTTATTATTTTATTTATTGGCTGTCTTACTACTCAAGGTCTAATTTAAACAATTTATTATTTTATTTTTTACTGATAGATTTTCTTAAGCATATTTTAGAATTGGTGTCTTCTAATTGGGAAACTTACCTCATTTAAACTCACATACATACTTGACATTGTATACTTTATTGCTATTATTTGCTATTGTCTAGTTATTTAATGGCTTACATATTTATTTTTCTCTATTGTGATTATTTGTTCTTCTTGAATCCTGTCCATTTATTTATGGTTTCAGTTTAATAAAATTTTTACTGAAATATAAAGTGTCTACAAGTGCCAAGAAATTTTAAAAAAGAAGCTATTTGTATTTATTTTCTATTTTTTGAAGGAAGAAAAATGTTCAATTTTAGTTCACCAATCATCTTGTCTTCCCAACCCCACTCTTTGAAATGTAAAATGTATTACCCACTCTAAATAAAATGTATTTAATATTTATTTATTTATATATTTATTTTTGAGACAGGATCTTGTTTTGTTGCTCAGGCTGGAATGTGGTGACAAGATATTAGCTCACTGCAGCATCAACTTTCCAAGCACAAGTAATCTCCTCACCTCAGCTTCCCAAGTAGCTGGAATAATACACGTGCACCCCCATGCCCAACTAATTTTGCTTATTTTTTGTAGAGAAAAGGTATCACTATGTTGCCTAGGCTGATCTCAAATTCCTGGGCTCAAATGATCCTCCTGCCTCAGCCTCCCAAAGTGTTAGGATTACAAGCATAAGCCATCACACTCAGCCAATATTATAAAATTTAAACCTATACTTACATTCCAAATATTATTTTTTACTTCTGTGTTTTATTTTTAAATCATAACAGGCATTATAGTTTACTTCTTTACTACTGTGAAATTTCCTTTTTGAGTTCTGGATTTTGATTAATTTCTTAAAGAGTAGTTTTCATCCCAATGGAAAATCCTGTCTCACTGATGTCCCTACAGAAAATGACAGTTCCCAGAGAGCTAACTGTACCTTTAATTCTTTTCCACTCCAGAAAGCATAACAGTGGTGTAAACTATTTTCATCATGTCAGAATTATAGGATACCATCTTATTTTTACCTTGCAATTATATGTAGCCTGCTATTTCTAATTATGAGTACTTTACATTAATTTTGTCAAAAAATTGGTGAACAATTCTGATTTACTGCATCATTGTTATCTATTTTCACCTTTCTCTGTACCTCTGCCTTCCTCTCTCTTTCACTCTGTTCTTTCTCCTCTCTTTCGATTCTAGTTTCTCTTCTTGGTCCCTCCTATCTTCTTCATCCCTTCTTCTCTTAAATTTATCTATAGATTTTCTTCATATTCTGAATTTTCAAAATTTCTTCTTTATACCAAACCAAAGAAAAATGTGTTCTTTTTTTCTAGTTGGTAATAGTTCACTACTATCCTTAAACGGATATTCGTTATTTTTCTGCTTCACTTTCTTCCTTATTTCTGTCATCTCTGTGTTCATATTTGCCTCTATGTCACCCTTTTGTCTCTCTGCTATTATTTTCTAGGATCATTCCAATTGTATTATTTTCTTAAGAAATAAGGCTTATGTTAATGTTTATATGTATCAGAAGATGTTTGCAAAGGTTGTGCTTTTCTAACTCTGCCTAGCCCTGGCATTTTGCTATATATAGAAAGTAGCTGAAATCCCGTAATATTTCTCCCTGTTATTAGTGATGTTAGCTACTTTTGCCTTCTTAGGAAAAAAAAAAAAAAACTTTAAGGCATTTGGATGAGACTTTGGATTACTCTTGCAGTCTGCTTAGTCCCTAGTTCAGCTAGGTCTGAGTTCTTGTCCCGTGATCAAGATGAATAAGGCATACTGTCACTGAAGAGTGAGTAGAGTCAGATTTATTAAACAAAAGGAAAGCTCTCAGCAATGAGAGGGGAGCTGAAAACAGGCTGCCGGAAACGTAGTTGCGTTCTAGTTCTTTCATGTGGCAAGAGCAAGGAAGTCTTTTGTGGGTTCTGCCCAAAATGGGAGAAGGGTGCTGCACCTTCGCATGCTTGGGGTTGGCCAGAATAACTCCATCTTGCTTATTACCCATGAGTGCCTTAGCAATGCTATGGGGTTTGGAGGGGGACTAAAACCACAATATAATGTCATGTTAATGACATTGTAATGAATTGGATCAAGTTAAGGACATTTAAGTTGATTTCTTGTGCCTGAGCCTAAGTTGGGACAGTCCCATCTGAGCAACAACCTGGCATAAGGGAAAATTCTTAAGCACATTTCTTCCTGTTAGCTGCAGAGGTGCTCTCCTGCAGGTGTTCCTGTGAACATTTACCTTCTCCCAAGACCTTCCTTCTTTATCTGCCTAACTAGTCTGTAACTGCCTCCTCCCTACACTTTAAAGACTTCTATGTAGTACACTTGCTCAGTGGGAATGTTTTGCATTCTCCTATTCAGTCATACTATCTGACTTAAATAAGATTTATTTTTAAAAAATAGATTAGATATTGGTGTTAAAAACCACAATTCACCCAAATATGCCTTTCTCTCACTGTGTTTCCTATCTGTGCTTTTCCCCTGCTTGAAGTTTAGGGGTTTGGAATCAAATAAAAATATTTCATTCTACATTTCTTACCCCAATCAAGACTACACTTACACAACATTACATTTGAGTCATAGATACCAATTTTTCTTGTCAAAAAACTGATTTTTTTCTTAGAATTAGGTTTATAAAGTGCAAGCTACTAATGCCATTTCTTCATTTATTGAAAAGCAGAAAAGCTAAGCATATAAATAGGTAATCTAGAAATGTGCTCCTCACTCCTCCTCATAAATTAAAAAGAAATGTAATCTAGAGGCTTGCTAACATCTTTGCAAGATACTGTGGTAAAGTAAAGACCAAGTAATTTAGAATCTAAGAGGTCAGGGTTCTATATTCCACTTTTGTTCAGTGCACACCCTGATGACATTCAATTTACTCTTTGTTCCACTCATAGAATTGTTGTGAATTCAATGTCATCCACTCATTTACTTCAAGTCACACATAATAACGTCAGGATTTTTAAGTAATGTTTTATTTTTGCTTACAAGATATTAAAATTAAAGAGTTGTATCTTTGTGTCTCCAAATAAAATCAATAGCCAATCTGTTCTACAAATGATTATAAAAATCACTCTGATGATATAAATTGTAGAGGAGAAGAGTTTCAGATGAGAGGAATATTTATTTCTCAATACTTGAGAGAAAGACAAAGCAATAATAAAATCCTAGAAGGAAAAGACATAGACACATGGGGGACCCCGATGGGCAGTGAGGGAGCCAGATTTGTGTGGCTCTTAAAGGTGTTTCTCTGTGAGGATTATTGATGACAACTATCTGTTACATATTGATTTCTGGCATGTCATTTCCTTGAGTCTTGCAGACATGAAAGAAAATAGCTTACATTATAATTGTCATGATGACAAACATAAATAAAACAGGTTCTGAATAGCTTTCAGGGGGAAATTACATTTTACATGGTGATCATGAGTGTGCATTTTTTTCTCTAACTTCAGCTCTCACTCATAGTCACGGAAGGATATAAACAAATTCAATATAGTACTTTACGTTAACAGGGATCAATGAGGCTGCCTCCCATCCGGTAGTTTTGTCAGTATCTACCTGAGAAACACCTATCTGTTTTCAGAATGCTAATTCCACACCCAGTCCATGGGCAAGAAATTAAACATAATTTGATCCAAAGAAAATCTCTGGAGAATATATGTACCACTTACCATTTCTTGGCAACCTCTGTTATTCAGTATAAAGATTTTATCACAAGTATGCATTCTCTAGGAATCTCTTAAAAATACAAACATTCAGTTGCATAGTCACCAAGCTGACATTAATACAAATAATGTTAATATTATACGTATTAAATGAAGTCAATCATTCAAATCCATAAACAACTTGTGACCCTATACCATTTTATTGGTGGATAAGAATGATTCAGAAAATGGTACATTGGTCTCCATCAATGGATGGATAAGTTGGTTTTTCTGTTGTGTTTTTTATTTTTATTATTATTACAGAAAAACAGGAATAAATTGTTAAGTTCTTATGCTGCTTATGAACGTCAAACTTAAAGTGTAAGCTATTAACGTGACACAATCCCTCTCCTTTCATGAAACACAAAGTTAAATGAGTAAATAAGAGGAGGTAATCTATGTTCTATCCCTGCCATATTGTCTTTTACTTGGCAAGAATGTTATGGGATAAAACTCAAGAAAATTTATAACTGCATTCCCTTATTTATTCTCAGTTTAAGTTTGGAGAGGATGCAGGGAAGGTGTGTGTCATTACAATGGAAATGACACAAAATTTAGAAATACTATCCAGTGGAATTAAGGAACGGATTATAAAGCAGACTGTTCTTTGATAAAGTTTTGGCTTCTTCTTACTATTTCCTTTAAGGGTTATTAAAATATTAGGTTGTTGGTAGGGATTAGCCTCATTATTACTCCTAGCTGGAGTTTGTTGGGTTGAAGTTCAGATATTAACTGGGAAATAACTGGGTATGGGCACACTAAGTATCTTATATAGAGTGTGTCTCTCAGAAATGAGGGTATTTCTTACTGTTGTGATTGTGGCTGGTTTTAAGTTGTTATTGCTAAGAAATCTTTGTAAGATCAAGATCTGTTCTTTTCTAAATGAGTGAAATTGTACATGTCTGTAAATCAAGTTTTCACTTTCCTCTTTTGTAAAATAATATTCACATCACCTGGATCACCCAAGAGTATTAATGTAAACTATATTCTAATTGTAAAATCTATAAAAACAAACATGTTTACTTTTAGCTTTATTATATATTAGCTATATTTAAGATTGTAATTCTGCAGTCCATCAGCTCATTGACTCATTCATTCATTCACTCACTCATTCATTAGAGTTTGGAGCATCTGTCCTATACTAGTAGGTGAATTGATCACATAGATCATTCAGTCCTAAAGAAAGAAGCAGTTACTAAATAGTGAATAAACTCATAAATGAAATAATGTCAAAGAAGCTTAAATTCTGTAAGTAAAACAGCATGATGTAATATTGAAGTGGCAGAATACATTACCTGGAGAAGATGATATTTGAGCTGAGAAACAAATGTCCACAAGGAGAAAGCCATGCAAACATGAGATAAATATTTTTCCAAACAGAAGGATCAGTCACTATACAGACCCAAATAAAATTATATCTCATCACTCACAGAGATGGAAAGAAGGTGGATGGTGTATAGTCAGCCAAAAGAATAGCTAATGGAGATGGATTGTGAAGGAGAAGCAGGGATCTGGTCACGTGGTGCTTTGACTATTTTGCTATGGGGTTTGGATTTTTGTCTACATGTCATGTGAAGCTCTTAGAGAATACAATGAGAGGTGGGAGATATTTGCTAATTTATAGTTTTCAAAGGGGACTATCATTTTAGGATGGAGAGTGTGTAATGTAAAAATAGGGAATGAATATAAAGGAACCCAGAGTAGAAGCTGGAAGATTCAATTAATATTATTAACATAGACAGAATAATAAAATACTTAGATATAGTAGTGAAGTAGTTAGTAAAGTCGTTAGTAAAAAAAGAAAAGGCCAAGAACCTACATTGGCAAAGTAATGTTGAACTCTGCATTATTTTATGACAGATAACAGAAAAATATAGCATAGTATTAGAAAAATAATTATATTCCATTTAAGTCTGGGTATATCATTTTTAATCCAAAATTATAAAATTTTGTAATATCTATTAATAGTTGAGTCCAATTTCCTTCCTTCCTTCCTTCCTGCCTGCCTGCCTTCCTGCCTGCCTGCCTGCCTGCCTGATTTTTACTCTTGTTACTCAGGCTGAAGTGCAGTGGCATGATCTCAGCTCACTGAAATCTCCACCTCCCAAGTTCAAGGGATTCTCCTGCCTCAGCCTCCCAAGTAGCTGGATTTACAGGTGTCTGCCACCATGCCTGGCTAGTTCATGTATTTAGTAGAGATGGGATTTAACCACGTTAGTCAGGCTGGTCTTGAACTTCTGACCTCAGGTGGCCCACCCGCCTCAGTCTTCCAAAGCACTAGGATTACAGGCATGTGCCACCATGCCCAGCCTTGAGTCCAAATTTCTTAAAAAGAAATATACATTCTGATATTTGAGGCTTTTAAGACTAGAGGAACTTCAGGGAGTTTTTTCACTTGTGTAATGGAACACCTCTTGCCCCTGTCACCCATCTTCATCCAAGTATGGGTTCTGTTCTCATAGAAGTCATAATCAATGGCTTCTAATGCTAGCTCTTGATAGTCAGCTATTGCATGGCCCCCCAGATAAGTGATAGAATGGCTATGAACATTGGAGAATACTTTGGAAATCACATTTTCATATTATTTAACAGATGGAAGATTAGGAAGCTAATGTGACTAGACCAAGATCACATAGTGATTGCTTCCCAAAGAAATATTTTTTTATCCACCTCACCTGATTTCCAGATCAAAGTGTACACTAAAAACAGAGGTTCACATTCACCAGGGTTCAGACACTGGTCTCATCAGAAGAGTGACCATACCGCTGTGATTTTCCACTTTCACTTAGTTGGAACTAACTATAACTTACTGTCTTGCCAGCTATGTCTGTCGGGTCCTTCCCCTGACCCTCCCAAGAAGAAGGAGGCAAAGATTTGATTTCATGTAGTTTATTTGGATCCCAGGAAACCACTAGAAAATGATTCAAGACAGAGAAAGAACCCAATAAAATATGCTGTGTTTTGCCTTGGTGAATAAGCTTTTACTGTGGGCAACTGAGATTCTATCTCCCTGGAGAAGTCTGGGTGACAGTGAAGAATATGCCTCTGAGTTGCCTCCCCTTCCATTGGGATGAGGAAGCTGAGGCATTGACCACCAATTATTAGCTATCAGCTATCATTGGCTGAGGGCTGCTCCTTGGAAGGAGCCTGCCTCCTGGGAAAATGATGCAAAGGTGAAAGTTGCATATTACGCTATAATACAGAAAATGTATGGCTGAAATAAGAGCTTAGGGTACATGGGTGGGGCATCGACAGCTATTGCAGCTAGTTTACACATTAAAAATGTTTTTAAAAAATGTATCATTTTTATTTGTTTTCATAAGGTATATCAATCAGGGATTTTAATTTCCTCTAGTGCTGGAAAGAGAAATTTGAACAATTACATTCTGTAGTTCTATACACAAACAAATAAAAAGTAAAATTTTGTAGACTTAAATACCAAAGTAAATGATAAAAGCATGGCATGTTTGATTCATTTGGATTTAACAACACATAAACTCTGTCACCAGAAAAGTACTGTGTTTTCTTTAAAAAGTCACAGTGAACATTCATTTGTTACAGCTGGACACATGCACACATATGTTTATTGTGGCACTGTTCACAAGAGCAAATACTTGGAACCACCTAAATGCCCATCAATGATAGATAGGATAAAGAAAATGTGGCACACATCTACCATGGAATACTATGCAGCTATATAAAAGGATGAGTCCATGTCCTTTGCAGGAACATGGATGAAGCTGGAAACCATCAGTCTCAACAAACTAACACAAGAAAACAAAAACAAACACCACATGTTCTCACTCATAAGTGGGTATTGAACAATGAGTACACATGGACACAGGGAAGGAAACATCACACACCGGGGACTGTCAAGGGGGTGGGACTAGGTGAGGGATAGCATTAGGAGAAATACCTCATGTAGATGAGGGGTTGATGGGTGCAGCCAACCATCATGGCACGTATATACCTATGTAACTAACCTGCACATTCTGCACATGTACCCAATAACTTAAACTCTCTTGACTCAAGACCAGAATTATCACTAGGAAACTAGGAAAACCCAGGCATTTATTTAGCACCTGCCTCTTTTTCTGTTATCATCTGTATGCTCTTTATATTTATTTCCTTTCTTCTATTTTACTGTTAAAGATCTAGCAATGTCACCAACCATCTCAGGCTCCCCTTTCTTAAAAACTCTACTTTCTAAAGGCTATTAAAAGGATGTTTTGTATACCTAACAACACTGGGCAAATAATTAGTAATTGAAAAGTGGTGGTTAATAGACAAATATCTAAAAGACTATGCTTCTCAGAGATATTTGCAGTAACTAATACAGAATTTCTGAACCAAAGAAGTTGAAACAAGAACTGGTGTGTCTTCATTTTCCTGTTTCACCTTTTCTCTATTGCTTTATGATTTTTGGGCTTCACTGGATAGGATTTGAGAGGCTCTCATAACCTTTCAATGGTAATTATATGTCACATATTGTTAGTAGAATTTTCTGTAAATTCCCTCTTACGTAAAAATTTTATTCAATAATTTTTTGATATTTTTTCCTAATTGCCTTCCCCACTAGAAGTAAACTTGTATTTTTAATTAAACAGATAATTCTTAAGAGAAATCAAAAAGCTACTAAAAGGAAGACTTTTTAAAATAAATCTCATAGTTTCTGCTTTGAAACTATTGACATATTGAATGAAATTGATATTTTTGCAAACACATACATAAATATTAACATATACCTATTTTAAACTTATTAAAAGGATTATGTATTATAAATAAAAGAGACCTATATGACACAGTGTTTGGCTGTACAGAGTTCACTCTTGGACTTTATTTAATTCATGTTCTGAATAGTTATGTTTTATATCCAAAAAATTAGAAGCAAATATTACAAATCATCAGGACCATAAGCATTTTTATTCTTTGCCTATACGTCCTTATGACTTCTGACTATGCTGATAAAAGGCATAAAGTTTCAATAGGTATTTAAGTATCTATGAGCACGAAAGTTAAATAAACAGAGAATTAAAACATAGTTCTTTAAATCCCCTCAGCAAAGTCTGAAAAAAATTGACATTCATTTACATTTGATACATAATATCAAATAATCCATAAATACAGATATATAGATAAGGATAGATGAGAGATGAGAGATGGTAAAATATTAATACATACATAGATACAGAGATCAATGCAGAGGTGGTTGAAACATTATTTGACACAGGATCCGTAATCTATGACCTGAACGGTCACCACCGTTTTTTGTAAATCTAGCTTTATAGAAACACAATCATGCCCAAGTGCTATGTTTCATTAATGGCTGCTTTTGCAGAGTGACAGAGATTACAAGGTTGCAAAGCCTAAAATATTTATTATATGACTCTTTAGAAAACTTTTAGAAAAAGTTTGTGAAAGCTCGTTCAAGAGCAAATGTTTTTTGCAACGACATAAGAGACTTACACTAAAACAATGATCATGTATCAGCTCATTATCTGTGGTTCAGGAATTAAAGCAAGCTACTCTCACTGGTTGTTCTCTTAGATTATCTACTGGAGTACATTTAGCTGGGGCCTGGAATGATTTGGAAGATCCAAGAAACCACCTCACTGGTTGCTGGTGCTTCACTGTTTCTCTACAAGGTCTCCTTTTACCCTTCCCTTCCCTTGCCTCCCCTCCTCTTTTTCACTGCCCCCAGCCTGTACTGGCCTCAAATTTCATAGCATGGTAGTCTAGGGCATTCATACTTTTTATATGCCAGCTGCTTTAATAAAGAGTCCTTTCGAGAGGAGAACTTGAAAGTTTCTGATTTTTTCCTGGAATTTATTGTCACACAAAATAGCTTCTACCACTTTCTGTGGGTCTAAACAGACCATAAGGCCAGTGCTGATAGAAGCAGGGGAGAAAAAAATACTACTTTTTCATAGGGAAGTGGAAGACCCACACATTAAGAAGCACCACTTGTGATAAGAAATATTTTGCACCAATCTTTAGAATCACAATCTACCAGAAGCATGCTTAATGACACAATCAATTTATATTCTGGCAGAGTTCTTCATCTCATCACAGAAGGTTAACTAAAAGTGTGTAGAAAGCTAGCCAGCCCAAGGAACATGTTGAGAAGTACTGACCTTGATCCTAGAACACTACACAGAATTCAAAACTTTTTGATTATCTTAATGAGATAATTTAACATATTCATTTTATGTTGGATCATATATTTATATGCAGAACACATTTTAGGAAAGATTTTTTAGTAAATTTCTAGTAAATGTATGCACAAAATTGCATTTCTGAGATATATTTTTCCCAAATGAAATATTATTAAAAATTTGTCTTTACTTAATCAAATGTACTTTAAAAAATTTATTTATTATACTTTAAGTTCTGGGGTACATGTGCAGATCATGCAGGTTTGTTACACAGGTATATACGTGCCACGGTGGTGCTTAATCTAATTCTTAATACTTAAGGTTGGATATGAATTTGTGAAAGCAACCCTCATTCTTCTTATAAAAGTATTTTTTTTTATTTTAATGTTGACTGACTTTTTTATTTAAAGTGAATTTTTTTTTAATTTTATTTTTTTTTTATTGCATTTTAGGTTTTGGGGTACATGTGATGAACATGCAAGATTGCTGCATAGGTACACACATAGCAGTGTGGTTTGCTGCCTTCTGTCCCCCACCTGTATCTGTCATTTCTAGTAAGCATATGCTCAAATTAAATGGAAGCATAAGAATACTTTTATAAGTTCATGGATGAACTTATAAAAGTATTCTTATGCTTCCATTTAATTTGAGCATATGCTTACTAGATGTTATTAAAATGGACAGAAATAGACAATTGTTATACAAAGATGTCTTAGGTCTGGTCATAATGACCAAAACCATAGATCATAATCCTTAAGTATTTTCAAAAGACTTCACTCATGTGTTTAGTGTCTCAAAAAGAAAACAATAAGCTCTGAAAGAAAGTGGGCTGTCAATATTTAAGAAATGATGTTCCATAAAGTGAAAGATTTAAACTTACATTAACCTGAAAAAATGAAAAAAATCAATTTGGTTCTTAAAGTGATCAATTGTACACTTTCCATATTTCTATGTCACATGGGATGTTAGAAATTTTTAATTATACTGTGGATTGCTTTCAGATCTTTTCTTAATAATTTGATTCATGAATAAATTTAAAAGAAAACATTTCGAAAATCTATAATTAAAATTGTAGTTGTTAGTAAACATGGAAAAATAAGCTATTAAAATAAAAGTGTTACATAAAGAATTACTTGAAATTTATATGTGATATATATTTATATATAACCACCTTCCAAATTATCAGATGTGGATAACCTGAAATAAAGATAATAGATTTATTATCAGAGTAAAAAACTCTAAAAGATTTTTGTTCAGAAAAAGACTAAGTAACATTTTATCACGAATAATTTGTACAGTCATGTATTTCAGGGGATCTTCATTAAGCAGAAATTTTTCAATGCTGGCTGTGCACAGTGACTCACGCCTGTAATCCCAGCACTTTGGGAGGCCGAGGGAGGCAGATAATGAGGTCAGGAGTTCCAGACCAGCCTGACCAACATGGTGAAAACCTGTCTCTACTAAAAATACAAAAATTAGCCAGGTTTGGTGGCACATGCCTTTAATCCCAGCTACTTAGGAGGCTGAGACAAGAGAACTGCTTAAACCCGGGTGACGGATGTTGCAGTGAGCTGAGATTGCGCCACTGCACTCCAGCCTGAGTGACAGAGAAAGACTCTGTCTTAAAAAAAAAAAAAAAAAAAAAAAAAAAAAGTAATTTAACAATGCTTTCTTAAAATGGTGATTGACCAAAGCCATCAGATACAGACAAAAAAAAAAAAAAGAGTCTTAAGAAAAGTTTTTTTTTTGAAAACATGTTTTAGGTGTTTATAGCCTTGAATAAGAATTTTAGTGTGAAATACAGTAACATTTTATTTATCATATATTTGCATAACTGTGAATGTAGATGTGGTGATGATGTTTTGTAGTGTGGAAGAAGCATGTGGCTGTATAATCTTTATCTTTGCTTTAGCGTTTACCCTCTGGCTGTATTAATGGACACCCTCATCCAGCATGCTCCCACACACATGCCATTATTGAATAAGCGGGTTTAAATATACTTGTAAATGCCATAAAGAGTTGACTTTCTCTTCTGCAAATAAATGAGTAAAATGGTTCCTCAAATTTACTTTTTTTAACTAATCACCTCCTATGGGCTTAATAGGAAAACAATAAGCTCTGAAAGAAAGTGGGCAAGTAAAGTGCAAAATTAAAAAATAATAAAAAAAAAAACTTGGAAAAGCATAATATATTTAACAAATTCAAATTGTGTAGTATATGAGAACACGGCAATGCGGCAGAAAGTTTCAAAGTTGCGATATGCATTCAAGTCTTAGCATAAGTACTAAGATGAAAAGAAAATCAGAAATTTAACTAGAACGTTTTTAAGACCCTCTCCAGCACTTGTTGTCTGTTAATGAGATTCTAGTGTTTATTTATGGCAGTTTTGTGTTCCCAGAGCACAAAGTATGTTTGGTAAGAGAGAATGAGAAGGTGAAACATATACCCACACACCAGCCTGGCCAAATCTAAGCAGCACTCCTGTCAGTATTAAATTTAATAGCAGTAACACACAAATTTATGTGTAGGTACTATCACATTTAGAGGGCACCACTGTTACCAGTATGATGTGATAGGTGGAGTGAAGGCTCAGCAAAGAGGTTAATGTCCTGGAAAAATGTTATTTTACATGACAAAAAGGGATTAAGGGTGCAGGTGAAATTAAGCTTTGCTAACCACTTGACTTTATGAGATGAAAATTATTTTCATAATAATTTGATAGTGAGCCCAGTGTGATCATTTTTGTAAATGTGGAAGACTGAGAAGAAAGCATTAGATTCAGAGCTGTGTGATGTGAGAAAATTGGCTCATTGTTGCTGGCTTTGAAGATGGAAGGGAGTCACAAGCCCAGGAATGATGGAAGCCTCTAGAATCAGGAACAGGAAGGGGTTGAACTCGCCCCAAGAGCCCCCAGAAGGAATACTGCCCCGTTGATACCTTGATTTCAGTCCCTTGAAACCCATTCAGCACTTCTGACCTCCCTACGTGTAATATAATAAATCGGTGTGTGCTAAGCCCCTAAGTTTGTGGTAATGTGTTACAGCAGCCATAGAAATCTAATAAATAGGTTTTGACTTATCCAGATACACTAAGCACATGCTGCATCCTTCTGCCAAAGTAGTGAATGACCCAACAAAAACTTAACAGTAGGCTTTTTCCCCTTACCTATCTCCCTCCTTCTTTAAAAATTGTTGCCCTCATTTCTATCATGATTTATCCTCTACTAACTTTCCCACAAACACATTAAAAGTCTGTTCGAATAGGCTTCTTTGTACTGTACTGCTGGACATTTATGATCTTTGAGTGTTTACAGTGTTGACTAAGAAAAAAAATCTAAAAAGCAAATGAAGAAGGAGTAAAGGTGTGAAAGTAAACTGCTACAATGAGTCTGCCAGGATAATACTTGTAATTACTACAGTAAATTTTTTTTATAAAAAGAAAGACTATGTTCATTCTGAAGAAAACATACAGGTTTTCATCACTACTGCTGGAACCCAGTGGATTCTGGAAACTGTAGAAGTGTGGAAAAGGAAATACCACACACACACACACACACACACACACACGCACCCACGCACACACTAAATTGAAGGGAAATATTCTGGTGCCTACAAGCTTCCTGCAGGTTAATTCCCGTTGTTGTGGGAACTGGCCTGATTTGCACTGACATGCAATGCTCTTCGTAGACAAATGCCTCCTACAGAGAAGCGCCTTCAGGTCGCTCCTGTTTGGGACAGAACATTCTATTGCACATACACGGTTATATCTTATTTATTGTTAGACACATTTTTATATAGAAAACATTCTCCATTTCTATTATTACAGCTTTTGTTCAGATTCCAAAATAAATTATCCATACTAGCATACCGAGTCACCGTGAAACAATAAATATGGTAGCATATTAAAAAAAATGGGATACATGATGAGTCATAATAAAAGACAAGAGCACTATTCTCATTAAATTCAGAGAGCCAGCTCTGGGACGTGTCAGATGTGATATTTGATGACAATAACTGCAATTAATCTTGGATAAAAATTTGCCTAATCCTGTAATGCAGAAACTTTATTTTTTTAATCATCTAATAGCTTATTCTGAAGTGAAAAGAAAGCATTTGTCAACTAGGTCAAGGGGAGTCAGAAAATTGGAAATTAAAAAAAAAAAAATCTAGACAAAGAATGTATGCAGAATAAAGCCAGTAGCTTTCAGCGCATTGTGACCCATTTGAAGACAGCTACTAAATAAGGTTAATTTCATTTCACTTTAAACTGATGTCAGCCCAACAATATATTGATGTTAAAGTAACAGATAACTTGCTGCTTTTACGCACACACACAAACACACATAGGAGCATATATATGCAATTTTTAAATGTTGTATAACAACTATCATTTATGTAGTCATAAGCTGATGTTAAATTATAAATGGAAAATGGTATTAACATATGTCATAATTTAAGACTAAACCTTAAGAGCAGCATCATTGGTTAACCCATTTTAAAAATATAAATCGGAGGCTTTCACATATGATTTAAGACACAAGAATGCATTTTAGATGTGCAACATTATCAGCAAAGCAGCACCTTTTAAATAAATAATTAAAAATTTCTCATTTTAAGCATTCATCATTAATGAGATACTTTAATATTGACTAGGCATTTAATTTGTGAAGTACACCACATATACACAACAGTGCACTATATGTATATAACTTGATGACTTTTCACAGTATATATATCCACATAACACTACAGAGATATAGTGGACTTGACAATGTTTTATATCATGCTTTTAAAGCATCAGTAAAGTTTTGATTTTCCAAAGAGGAAAGAAGATAAAATCTATAATATGTTAAATAAAATAGCATTGCAACCTTATATAAATTAGAGAAAAAAGAAGAAGAAATGTTCTTTTGAAAGCAGTTGTCTGAGTGTAAAGCAGAAAGTCATCCAAAGAAACCAGAACAGATATGCTCTGAGAAAGGTCTAACCCAGAAATTTTATTTATTTTGTTGACAGTTGTTAGACAAGACAGCAGAGAACTCTTAATGGGGAATGTAGTGGATCTACTATATTGAATACAAAGGAGTCAGCATGTATTTATGAAATGTAATATTTGTACTAAATTAGTCAAGAAAGAGGACTCAAGAAAGAGTTCTACATGAATGGAATTATTTGCTTTAGGGATCGAATTTTAAGGTTGGCTTGCCTGATGTTTAGAAAGGAGAATTCTAATATTATGAGAATTATTTTTGTTCATTGTAGAGTACCTGAAAATTAAACATCAATGAAATATTGAGCTTACGTTTACAAATTGGAAGGAAATCTGTGAATCACAATAACACTTTTGGATTTTTTAAAACTGCTTCACATGAATTAACATCAAGTGAATTTGAAAAGCAGCCAAATAAAACTCATCACTATTATTTTGTGTTTTTGTTGTTCTTTTCTTCTAAAAGAATGATTGGATACAAGTATAAGTTCTGCCTTCTCAACACTTAGCTCTTAAATCATTACCCCCAAACAGTAACACACTCAAGCCAAGAATTTTGAATTGCTTTTGTTTCTCTCAAAAAGATGGATTCTCTCAGAATATTCTTAGTCCATTCTCTTACAGAACAATGACTAATGAATTACCACAGGAGCCTGTTTACAATCTAGTTTCCTTGACCCTACATTCAGAGTCTCTGACTTAATAAACCTGTGCTGGAACCTGGAATTCTGAATTTGTAGCATATACCCTCCAGGTGATTCTGTGGAAAGTAATTTAATTGGTCTAGTAGCAATGATTCAGAAATACAAGTACTTCTATTTATGGCATTGGGTATAGATAATCTCTCATAGCATTTAATGATTTGGCTAAAAGTTTTAAGTGCACTGCTACTCTATAAGATATGTAAATATGTAGCCCAAGTATGTACTATTTGAAGTTTCATTAATTCTTCCAACATACCATAGTGCTTTTAAATTAATTTTTTATTTAGTGAATGTTCTATACCTCTGCTCTAAGGAGTTAAACATTGAGATAATCTGAAGTTACTGAATTACCAACAAATACCATGAACAAATTGAGTTTCCTCCTAGATATATGAGGCATAAATGTTAACATTAATTTAATCATGACCTATTTTGTGCAAAGTATGGTTCTAGGTGGAATAATGATTAAAAATGTTCTACAATCCTGTGAAGACCGTAGTGTAACATGAAGTGTAAAGTACATGTGTGTGTGTGTGCCTGACTATATGACTCTAACAAGACCACAAAGTGCATCGCTTGAAAAGATGAAACTGAATTACAATACAGTGACCTAAAGTTTGCATTCAGTAAAATATTATGTGCTGTTACATAACATTACACTTATACGCTTTTTCCAGGAAACAGGAAGATGAAAGAAACAGTCTGTATTGAGTATCAATTCTGGATGAAGTAGTCTTTCATCTGCTTCTTATCCAGTATCTTGTTATACATTACCACCCAACATCACCACTTGTATTGGAAAGATATTCTGAAAGAATGTGACTTAGTGAGTTCCAAATCCCCCAAATCAGAAGACCACTTTTCAAGTGCAGAAACATTAAGTCCTTCTCTCTGTCTTATATTTTTTTTTATGAGGGGAGACCAATAATAAGCAATAAAAATAGGTAGGGACTGTATCATGTTAAGAGGTGATACATGCAACGAAAAAATAAAGAGGGAAATAAAGGAGAAATTAGAGGCTGGGTGCCTCTGAAGAGAGGCGCCTTGCCGTATTAAACAAAGAAGCCTGGACAGATCTTTCTCAGAATGTAACTGGAGCAAAGACTTAAAAGAGGTAGAAATCATATATATAGAAGGAGAACTTTTCAGTAAGAAGAAGAAAAACTGAAAGAGAAGAACCAGTATCAAATGTAGTAAGTACGTTGATGGAACATCCAGGAAGTAAGGTGAGAGCAGATCAGTGTTGAAGGAGGCAGTGGTGGTTGGGCAGACCATCATCTGCATTCTGACTTTCACTCTGAGCAAAGGGCTAATGGTGAAAGCGTAGGAGCACAGAAAAGCTGTGATCTGTGCTATCATGTTTAAGAATCCCTTTGATTATGCTGAGTGTAGACAGTAAGCGTCAAGTGCAGAAGCACAGAGATCTGTTAGTTGCCTACTTTGCCTATCTTTCAGATTCTTTTGCTCCTTTCTTTTCTTCCTCCTGATTTCTTAATATTGAAGTCTCCAGGCTCTGACTTTGCTTTTTCCTTCTCCTGGTGGACTCACACTCTTGGTAACTTCATCCTGTTTCATAGAATAAACCATCATCACATAGTCCTCAAATTTTTATTTCTATTGAGATCTCTCTTCCACATTCTAATAACACATGGACAATTTCTTGATTTCCTCCTAGAAACCTCTACTTGGATTCTTAATAAGAGGTTCAAAATTGACTTTCTCATCTTTCTCCTAGAACATATTTTATTGGCTGCATTTCCTATTTTTGGGGGACCACATCCCTGCTTTCTGGTTGCCAGGCCATGAGGGGTAACCTAACATTCTGGATTTTTTTATGGTGCTTGACAGAGACAGGAAAACATCATACCTAGAGAATTCAAGGAGAGTGGCCAGCCATGAGTTTTGGCATGTGGGGATGCTAGCATTCTGTGGCTCCTTTTTCCTCCTGATTATGCAGTGAAAGGCCAGGCAGGGATGCCATGGCTGTGCATGCACCCTTTTGAACTTCATCTCCTCCTCCTGGAGGCTTGTGCAAACACTGAGCAGAAAATGTTTCAGCTGTTTATTCCTCAGGATGCCAAGTCCAGGAATGCAACCCCTCTTTCGTTCCTAAGAAAGCAGCCAGAAAACTTGAGGAGCACTTCTTTCTTTCTTTAGTCGGTTGCTTTATTAATCATACATGTGACTGCTGTGGCAGTACATGGTTCTGTATTGTTTCTACACTGCTTCAGGCAGGGTCTAAATCAGAAAAAGAATTACATGCTTTTCTGCCCAGACTCTCTCTGACAAATGTATGGTGCATGATAGAATGGTCTCATCATAACCAGGAAAGCAAGATTATTATCCCTGTCCCACAACACTAGCACAATGGTGGAAATTCTGTTGCAAAATTTCTATAACATGTACTTTGACTACTCTACTATATTTGGATGTAGTACAATCCTTTTTATTTTCTAATGGAATCGTAATGATTGTAATCAGCTTATTCAGACTTGACCTCTGAATTTAAATACAAACAGTTTCTTAGAATCTAGTCAGACATAGGCAGAGGAATGGAACTGGAACTCTTCTCTCACCATATACAAAAATCAACTCAAGATAAATTAAAGACTTGAGCTTAAGACCAAAACTATAAACTACACCATTGGTGTAGACAAAGAATTTATGACCAAGACCTCAAAAGAACAGGCACAAAAAAAAACACACCAAAAATAGACAAGTGGGATTTAATTAAACTAAAAAGCTCTGTACAGCAAAATAAATAACCAACAGCATGAACAGACAACCTGTGGAATGGAATAAAATATTTACAAACTATACACCTGATAGGGAACTAATTCCCAGAATTTACAAGTAACTCAAACAACTTAACAAAAACCTCCAAATAATTCCATTAACAACAGGCTAAGGACATGAATAGACATTTTTCAAAGGGCCAAGAAGCATATGAAAAAATGTTCAATATCATAAATCAGAGAAATTCAAATGAAAATCAAAAAACACATCATCTTATACCAATAAGAATAGCTATTATTAAAAAGACAAAAAATAACAAATACTGGATAGGATGCAGAGAAATGAAAACTCTTATACATGGTTTGTGGCAATGTACATTAGCACAAACTCTGTGAAAAACAATATGGGATTTCTCAAAGAACTAGAAATAAAACCATCATATGATCCAGCAATGCCATTGCTGAGTATATACCCAAAGGAAAATAAATTTATGTAGCAAAAAGATACCTGTGTTTGTATGTTATCGTAGCACTGTTCACAGAAACAAATATATGGAATCAACAACCTGAGTGCCCATCAAGGTAGAATTGGATAAAGAATATGTGGTGCATATATATACAATGAAATACTATTATTCTGCCATAAAAAATAATGAAACCATGTCTTTTGCAGCAACGTGGATAGAACTGGAGGCCATTATCTTAGGTGAAACAACTCAGACACAGAAAAACAAGTACTGTATGTTCTCACTTGTATACAAGGGAACTAAATAATGTGTACACATGGAAGCAGTGTGTTGGATGATGTACAGTAGAGACTAAGAGTGGGGAAGCTTGGGAGGTTGATGGATGATGGAAGGTTGCTTGGTGGGTACAATATGCATTGCTCCAGTGATGGATGCACTGAAGGCCCTGACTTTACCACAGTGTAATATGTCAGTGTAGCACAATTGCATTTGTATCCCAAATATATACAAAAAAAAATAAATGTACACACACACACACACACACAAATCTAGGCAGAGAGACTGGGGAAATAGATCCACATGACCCCAGGAAGACTTGGCTTTGACTTACTATACTCCTTGTCACTCATTCCATGACCTTGAACAAGGTACTTTGCCTCTGATTCTCAGCTATGTGTCTACACCTGGCATGATGATGCCTGGACTTGACAACTTTTTTCACAAGAGAATTTCAAATAGATAGGACATTACTTTTACATAAGAGGAATTGTGAACCTAAGCATTGTTATTCTCCCTTCTCACCCCAAACCTCATTTGTCATTTAACTTCAGATGTTTCAGCCACTGTGAGTGAGGATGGACTGACCAACAAGGGCAAATGGAGATGCTTAGTCAATGGAAACCAAATCTGGAGGCACAGCCATGGTCAGGACAGCTTTACTGTTTACCTGGTTGACTTTCCTGTCAACTAGGTGTTCCTTGTTGTAAGATCAAAAATCAATCAAAACAATAGGTCTTTCCTGTTGTAAGATCAACCAATTAGGACAACAGGTCTTTCCTGTTGTAAGGCCAATAACCAATCAGGGAAAAGATGATGGTGTAAAATGTTAGTGCAGGCTCACTGCAGTGTTGTGCTTGGCTTATTCATACATGCAATAGTCACGACCTCTAACCAATCCCAGTGCCCTGAACCCCAAATTTACAGAGCCAAGCTAAATACCTTCTCTAAACTAACCTTAAACAAAGCTATATGGTCACTTTCTTCTTCAAGCCAGATTTAACTCATATAGTGACTGTCCCAATATTAAATTGTTGTACATCTTATAAAAAGTCACTTTTTTTTTTTGGCTTTCTGCTTATCTTCTGATATCTTATCATTGAAATGGAGAGCTGGGGATTCTTGCAGGATTATAGCATTGGAGATTGTGAGAGTGCAAGTCCATAGATTTTATGGTTTTTGGCATTTTTATATGTACTTCCAAAAGAGAGTGAAAACAATTATTGTCCAAGCTGTGCTATCAAGATAGATGCCAATCTTAAGCATAAATTAAGGAGATAATGTTACTGCATGTGTGATAAACTCTGAGACAATCTCAATCATATCATGAATCCCCAGTGGCTTTCATACATGTGAACTCTGACACTAAATATATTTTGCCGTTTTTCTTTTGAGCAAGTTATTTATATCATAATTTTAAAAACACACACAAAAAAAATAGGGTGAGGCTAATATAGCAAACAAGCAAACATTCTATTTTACTACAATCTCTGAATGCCAGTAAAGTTTACTTCTCCTTTGACAGCTTGAAAATTGCAATTTGGAATGAAAAGCTTATCCCTGCAATAAAGATTGGCTAGTAAAGTTTTACAAAGAAATGAGAAATTTGGCTGCCGGTTGTATTTGAATCTTGTTGGAAAAGAGCTCTCACCAGAAAAGGTTGTGCCCTTGATGTGTTAAGCAGGCTGTCCACTTAACCCAAAGGTCTATTCAAACAGTTCAATCAAATTGTTAGCTGTCACAACAGCATCCAAATACATTAGGGCAATCCTGTTAACAGCTGAAAGACCTCGTCTAAACACCGAGTTATGTTTATTCAGAAAAAAAGCTTGAGTCTCAACTGAAAAGCTGAAAATAGACCTCAGGTTAAAAAATGATAAGTTTTTAAATTGGTTTTTGATTGTACTGATTCCAAATCTATGAACAGTGGCCCTCTAAGGCAGTGGTCTTCAAGATAGGGTCTTGAAAACTTGTTAGAAATGCAAAGTTTTGGCTCTGCTCAGGCCCTAGCGAATCAAAAAATCTAGAGGACATGTCCACTAATTTGCTTTTCAACAAAGCCACCAGGTGGTTCTGATTCAAACTGAAGCATAAAAAGTACTTCTCTAGGAGTTCATGTTTTTGGTGTTTTTGGTGAAGCATTATGAATGTTGTGTTCATTTTCACAGTGAAAACAAATTTTGGAAATTGGATTTACCATGATCATTGAATAGGTTACAATTTGTAGGAAAGACCTTTTTTTGTGTAATTACTAAAATGCAAAGCTGAATATTAGTGAATTAAATGTAACATTAATATCGATTGTAGGAATTATTTATATCATCATGGAAAGGAACACCAGGTAAAGTATAAAGTGATAATTGTAAGGTTGTTACTAATAACAATAAGAAAAGAAACATGGGGGATAAATATCACCTTCAGAAATGTGGGTGGTTTTTCTTCACAGAGACAATACAAATATATTACATATCTGTTTATACAGCAATTATGTCATCTTAATTTAGGTTGATTTATTCCAAGTAGTTGGATAAAATCTGATAATATATTCTAAAATTTGCATTATTGGTTCATCATAGAAAATAACCACTTCCACACTTCACTACGAAAAGGACCTCATTCCTGGTGCCAGAGAGATCTGGGATGAGTCTCTGGCCTCCCACTACTGGGTGTGACTTTGGAAAAACACCTTAATGTTTTCAAGCTTCTGAGCTTCAGGATTTTGAAGCTGTTTTGTTTTGTTTGGTTCAGATATTGAGTTGATAAAACTGAACTTGCACAGCTGGTGTGAGCAGTCCTGACAAAAGCAGTAAAGCATGCATCAGAAAAGCTGCCACACTCTGGCTGTGTCGTTCATATTGTCCCTTCCTTTCACTTTACCAGTGATCCTTATCCCTGTTGTACACTTGCTGTCTGTGATGCATACCTTTCCAGGCATCTCTGTCCTGTGTCTTAGATCTAGTTTACAGGCACCTCCTTCAGCGTTCCTCTGCTCCTTCCTCTGTAATACACATTTCGTCATGTGTAAACAATCCTGTACCCTCAAACTTGTTCCTTATAATGCTCATTTAATTTCCTCACCTTAATGAAATATGATATCCCCACTTTGCTAGCAATTATCTGCTCACTTCACAGAAAAGTCTTGGCATAATTCTAACTTATTCTTTTATTTGGGTCATTGATCGTGATCACTCTAAAGCCTTCCAACTTAAAAGTGAATACAATGCAAGCATGCAACCTATTTAGATCCTCTTCTTTTTTTAACCAGTCACTTTATGAGTGTCATGGGGTATTTTCATTTTTAATCTAGTCTTCATCTCCTGTGGGTCTCCATACTCCCAAGTCAGCAAAGTTCTTTAGTCTTCGGCTCCAATCTATTTCTGCCCTCTGTGACAGTCAAATTAGCTTTCACTTTGTTCCTTAACACATCCCTCAAAGTTTTCTACTTTTCTGCATATTTTTGTGCAATATATTGGATATAAATGTCTTCTTTGCTACAATATCCTCTAAAAATACTATCCATTAAAATCCAACTCAAATGTCATAAACTCCAATCACCTATCATCTGTCCAGTATCTTGATTTAAACTGTAACTGCCCTTATAATGTATGCTTCTTATGATACTGGGTTTTGCTATCATTTCACAATGAAAATATGTATTTAATCCAAAATTCAGGCCACTATCTCTATCCATCTGTGTCTACACATATGTCTAATAACATCACTATTCTATATATTTTATATATAATTCAAATTTTAATATCACTATATAGATGTAGATAGAATAGCATAAGTATATATTCTAGCTATATATTCATAAAATGTATTGTATTTAAATGCATATGTGAATTTTTTAATGTTCTGTAGAAGTACATGGGCAACCATTTATCAGCCTTATAAGAAGAGAACTCATTTAGATATCTTATAATCACAGAAAACGAATAAATAAAAGAAGTACTCCAAAAAGCATCTTTCTCATAGAAAGAGCTGATGACTTCTTACCCTGATGTGCTTCAAAATTATTCAAAAGACTAAAAATCCCTAAGCATCTATTTTCCTTCTTGGATCTTGATTTGTGATACCTGACTGGTATCTACAGGCTACTGTTAACTGCCAGTGACCCTACCTGTGCTAAATCTCCCTCCTTGTTTATACCTGGGCGAGTGGCTTAGTCTTTTTGTTTACTGTGCTGACCTCATGTATTTAATCAGCCAGACTGGCATTTCAACTGGTGACTCTGGGTCTGGCATTCATTACAGTTGTCTTTCAAAGAGGTAATAAAATAGTAAAGTTTGATTTTCACTAATATGAATATGATACAAACAAAAATATTTTAGAAAAAAAACAAAAACAGGTGGACTTGTCCTAATAGCCAATAAAATTTATAATAATATATAACAACTGATTTATAAATACTAAATTTAAATTAATGTCAGACTAAGGCAAACAATTTTTAATGTTATATTTTGGCTCACATCTATCCACTTGAACATTTTTTCTCTTTATCAAAAAGCATACTGACTACATTTAGAGATGAAACATTTTCTATTAATATAAAAATGCAATTGCTCTTCCAGAATATATTGTTTTCTGTATATTCAAAATATAACCCAGGAGATTTAGGGGAATGCTCTTCTTTCCCATGTTCAACCTATGGAAAAACAAAAACAGACCAACAAAATCAACTTTAAACAAATAAGGCAGATGACCGTATTTGACTTTTACAGCTTTTTACTATGTATTCATTTAAAAATTCATTTATGTACAATTTTAAGATCTAATTTAATAATAAAATTAATTTTTAATTTTTTTTAGATTTTAGGTTCCAGAGTATATGTGCAGGATTGTTATACAGGTATACTGTGTCACAGGGGTTTGCTGTACCAATTATTTTGTCACCCAGGTACTAAGACTAGTAACCAGTAGATATTTATTTTGATCTTCTCCCTCCTCCCACCCTTTACTCTCAAGTAGGCCCCAGTATCTATTGTTCCCCTCTTTGTGCCCATGTGTTCTTATCATTTAGCTCCCACTTGTAAGTGAGCACATGTAGTATTGATGTAGGATTTTTCTCTTGGTCACTTTGCAAGCTGGGGACCCCCAGCCAGCAATTTCCCACCTGGGCCTCACTTGGCCATGCTACTTGCTGCCCGAGATGCCCCAGCCATTCAGCTGAGTCTGGCTTTTGCACCAGTTCCCAAGTTATTGTCCAGCATCCAAGAAGAATGAGGTTGCTGACCATCAAAGAGTGAGCAAGGTGGGAATTTTTGTTGAGTGATGAATCAGCTTTTAGAGGGGAGGAAAGGTGAGGTAGTACCCCTACCTGAAAGCAGTAAACATTCTTTAACATGGCTGAAACTGGGGCTTTTATGGGCTCAGAATAGGGAGTGTATGCTGATTGCTTTGTGAGTATGTAAAAAAGTTTAATGAAAAGACACTATTCAAAGGTGGGTACAACAGTGTACAAAACCAATTAGGAACGGGTAGGTATATGTAAAATAGGTGAACGATAGGGATCTGTCAAAAGAAAGGACACCACACAGGAAGGCAAGTTCTCTATCATTCTGAGGTCTTAGCTTGTACTTTGTTTTCCTCAAAATTAAGATTAACTTAGAAAGCTAATGTCTCTTTTGAGATACAGAATTCTATCTATATACGTCTACCAAATAAAGCTTATTTATTGAGTTTTTTTTAAAAAAAAACATAATTTTAAATTACACTTATTCTTAGAGATCCATTTACTATTTTTTTCAAATCTCCCACTATAGGGATTTGTCAATTTTTGAAATTCTATGAATATTTCCTTTCTATAATTTTAGAATATGATTCTTCGAGGTTTAAAATTAAAGATTATTATGTCTCCCAATAAGATGTCCCATGTATCATCTATATAGTGGGTAACTAATCATAATATTTTCTGTATTAATTTCTCTATCTGATATTGATAAATTGTTATGACTTTTTTCAGAACAGTATATTCATGGAATAATTTGTTCATCTTTTTAAGTTCAGCTTTTCTGAATTACTATGATGTATGTGGATCTCTTATAAAGACTATACAGTGAAATTTTATTTTAAATTTTGCTCTAGAATTTCACTATTTCAAAATAAGTTAAATCAGTTTTATCTATTGTGATTACTGATGAGTTTTACTTTATCTTTCAAATTTTCTTTGCTTTCTCTCCTTTTTGTTTTAAAAATATATCTTATTAAATATCTTATTGTGAATATTTTAGTAGTTATTTTTAAATTTTAAAATCCACACGAGTAATAAATGTTAAGTTTAATTTAAAAATGTATCTTTCTCAAGAAGCAGACAAAAAATTAGGCATCATAACTGGGTATATACCCCTCAAAATATAAATTGTTCTACCATAAAGACACATGCACACGTATGTTCACTGAAGCACTATTCACAATAGCAAAGACATGAAATCAACTTAATGCCCATCAATGCCAGACTGGATAAAGAGAATGTGGTACATATACACCATGGACTAGTAGGCAGCTGCAGAAAAAAAGTGAATCAGTTTTGTCACAGGAACATAGATGGAACCAGAGGTCATTATGCTTAACAAAATAACACAGGCACAGAAAACCAAATACCACATATTCTCACTTATATGTGGCAGTTGAATGATGAGAGCACATGGACACACAGAAAGTAACAAGAGACACTTGGGCCTACAGGATAGTGAAGGGTGTGAGGAGGGAAAAATAACTTATGGGTACTAGATTTAACACCTGGGTGACAAGATAATCTGTACAACAATCCCCTGTGATGTGAGTTTCCCTTATGCAACCTGTACATGTACCAGTTAACTTAAAACATTTTAATAAAATTAGGCATTTTATCTGTGTATATCATCCAATGTTTTAGTTTTACTTTATTCTTAATCCTCTCCTCATATCTATACTTTAATAACTACTTTTTAATCAATTATTATTTAATTTAACCAACATGTATATGAACATTTGCTCACAATTGCTTCTTTTAGATTTTCTTTCTTTCTTCTTTCTTTCTTTTTAAGAGACTGGGATTTTGCTATGTTGTCCAGGCTCACCTTGAACTTTGGCCTCAAGTGATCCTCTCACCTCACCCTCCTTCATCTCTTTGATTACAGTTGTAAACCACCATGCCAAGCCACAGTTGCTTCTTAAATGTTAACCTTTTTCCTACCGAATTAAGGTTTCCAGTTTTCTTCTTATGAAAAATATATTACAGAAAAAAAAAAAAAACAAAACAGAAATGAAGATTGAGGGTATACCATTTTGTTGTCGGTGTCCTTCATAGAGGTTTCAATGAATTTACATTCTCAGTCTTTTCCCCACAACTCTCACAAACACAATAATTTTTTACTATCCTTTCTCTTGAGCAAGGCTTTAGCTGGGTGTAGAATTTTGGAGTGACAATTATGTTACCTTAGCATTTTAAAAATTCAATTTCTTAGTCTTTCCCTGTTGAGTTTCTCTATTCAGAGGAGCCAAAATTTTATTTTTTTTTTTTTTGAGAATTATCAACTACATATTTTGAATATTTCATTATCATATTCTTTTATTCTCTTCTAAAATTTGAAAACATTCTTAGCTTATTGTGTGTGTGTGTGTGCGTGTGTGTGTATTTCTTTTGTGTGTTGACCACCTTATCACTTTGAAATACATTCTAGTTAATGTCTCAGTAATTCTGTCCTCTGAGACCTTTGCCTGTTGACCTGTAGACACCCTGTTGCAAAACAAGTATGTGTTTCTTTCCCCTTATATTTTCCTGTTTGCAACACATTTTATATTAATTTCTGGACTTGGAGACTCATAGCTCTCCTGAAAAGTATAAATTGGGCTCCATGTCTATGTGAAGTAGAGAACTGGGTTTTTGTTTCTCATAAATTATATTTTGTTTTCTCAATGAAGTGTCCCAGGCATAAAGATTGTTTGAACTTCCACAGGTCACCCGATACATTTACTGTTAATAAATATTTTCCTAAGAATGTGTCTTTTTTAGAGTCCTGGCATTATTAAAGTAGGAGTTTTCAGTTGATAAATCAAGAACCTGTTTTTACTCCTTTTCAGTCCAGCTTTAAATTATATTATTATATTGTAATATATTGCCATGTTTTGTGGTTTCATTACATTTTATTTTATATTTTGTAAATTTCATCTTACTTTTCTATTTGTTTTGTCAGGAGAAAGATTCATGCTGTTTTATACCACATATGTAAAGAGACAAAACCCAGTTGTTTTCTTCCCAAACCTGTCATTAGTGTTTGGCTTTCAGTTCTATCAAGAAAATATTAAATTAACATATTTCCAACACTCTACTTTGTTTCCTATTTGTACAGTTTTTTTCCCCTAGATTTCAATATTGAGATGTGACCAACTGGAATATTCATAAGTTATTTTTCACTTAGTAGAAAATATTATATATTTTTAACAAGAGAGCATTTGGAAAAATAAGTATAACTATCTTTTTAATCAAGCCTTTATATGATGTTGCAGCATAAATTATTTTTCCTTGATGTATTAGTGTCAGAGTCCTCTAGAGGGACAGAACTAATGGAATATATATCTGTATATCTATCTATATATTTATATAGATAGAATCTATTACATCTATATATTTATATATTTATATTTATATTTATATATATTTATATATAGATAGATATAATCTCTCTATATAAATATATATTATATATAAATATATATATTTATATATAATATATTATATAATATATAAAAATATATATATAAATATATTTATATATATAGATATATAGACAGATAGATATATAGATATAGATAGATATATAGATATATTGATATATATATCGATATACATATTGATCTATATATCTATAGATATAGAGTTTATTGAGTATTAACTCACATGATCACAAGGTCCCACAATAGGCTATCTGAAGGCTGATGAGCAAGGAGAGCCAGTTTGAGTTCCAAAACTGAAGTACTTGGAGTCCGATGTTAGAGGGCAGGAGGCATTCAGCATGGGAGAAAGAAAGATGAAGGATAGGAGTCTAGGCCAGTCTCCCTATTCACATTTTTCTACCTGCTTATATTCTAGCTGCTCAGGCAGCTGATTAGAGGGTACCCACCCAGATTAAGGGTGGGTCTGCCTTTCCCAGCCCATTGACTCAAATGATAATCTCCTTTGGCAACACCTTCACAGTCACACACAGGATCAATACTTTGTATTTTTCAATCCAATCAAGTTCATACTCAGTATTAACCATCTCAAGTCCACCCCTTGTCGACTTGAACCCATACACATCTCCCGAGATTATATATAATATTCAAATAAAAACAAGAAGGTCATAATTATGTTTAACATAATACAATCACCCTTCCAACAACCAGAAGGCACCAATCCCCAACCCAAATGCTATCATATAAAGTTAACAGTACTTAAATGCTGACGTGAAGTCAATAAATCTTATGTCACATGATAAAAAAAGAAAAGAATTAAAATGAAAATATTGTCTTAGTACAAGTACATATATGCACAAACATGTTTTTAACAAAAGAAGGAGGAATTACTCATGACAATTACTCTACTTGTTTCTGCAGCTGATTACGTGGTCATAGCTGATATTGATGACTACCTTCTTCTGTTACGAATTCTTTACTCCCTTTGCCTTCAGCAAGCACTTCAGCAGGTCATGTTTTTTTTTTTTCCTGGTGGAGTGACCCAAACCTTCGTTCCTAAGGGGTCTGATCATTTGTAGTCTTGCGCGGATTGGGCTGTTATAGTTTCCCATTGACCTTAATCACAGGGCATGGTAATATTAAGAGACACCCTAATGGATCTTCTGTATTCTATGTACACTCTTCCTTAGCTCTGTTGTGGAGTAGTAGACTGATTGGAGAGACCAGCCTGGCCAACATGGTGTAACCTCCATCTCTACTAAAAACACAAAAATTAGCCATGTGTGGTGGTGCACGCCTGTATTCCCAGCTAATCAGGAGGCCGAGGCAGGATAGTCACTTGAACCCAGAAGGCAGAGATTGTAGTGAGCCAAGGTCGTGATAATGCACACCGGCCTGGGAAACAGAGTGAGACTGCTCCTGCGCAGACTCCTCCACCACCACCAACAACAAAAAAAAAGCAAAATCCTCTAACAATGTTTCTTTTAACATTTTTTTCTCCCTCAGATATGTTTGAAATGGAAGAAAATTGCAGTTAAATAAATCCTCTAATAATGTTGATTTTAACTTTTTTCTTCTACGTCAGATATGTTTGAAATGGAAGAAAATAGCAGTTAAATATTGCACTGTCATTAAGAACTTCCTTTATGTGTCTGGGTGCTCCTTTATTGGGTGAATATATATTTAGAATGGTTAGCTCTTCTTCTTGCATTGATCCCTTTACCATTATATAATGTCCTTCTTTGTCTCTTTTGATCTTTCTTGGTTTAAAGTCATTTTTATCAGAGACTAGGATTGCAACCTCTGCTTTTTTTTGCTCTTCATTTGCTTGGCAAACCCCTTTATTTTGAGCCTATATGTGTCTTTGCACATGAGATGGGTCTCCTGAATACAGGACACCAATGGGTCTAGACTCTTTATCCAATTTGCCAGTCTGTGTCTTGTGATTGGGGCATTTAGCCCATTTACATTTAAGATTAATATTGTTATGTGTGAATTGGATGCCTTTTTGATACAAGCTAGTTGTTTTGCCCATTAGTTAATGGCAGTTTCCTGGACACTTACACCCTCCCAAGACTAAACCAGGAAGAAGTTGAATCCCTGAATAGATCAATAACAAGGTCTGAAGTTGAGGCAGCAATTAATAGCCTACCAACAAAAAACATCCAGGACCAGACAGGTACACAGCTGTATTCTACCAGAGGTACAAAGAGGAGCAGGTATCATTCCTTCTGAAACTATTCCAAACAATACAAAAAGAGGGAATCCTCCCTAACTCATTTTATAAGACCGACATCTTTCTGATACCAAAACCAGGCAGAGACACAACAACAACAACAAGAACAAGAACAAAAATTAGGCCAATACCCATGATGAACATTGATGCAAAAATCTTCAATAAAATACTGAGAAGCTGAATGCAACATGACATCAAAAACCTTATCCATCACGATGAAGTTGGGGATGCAAGGCTAGTTCAACATATGCAAATCTATAAATATAATCCATCACATAAACAATACCAAAGACAAAAACCACATGATTATTTAATAGATGCAGGGAAGGCCTTCTACAAAATTCAGTATCCCTTTATGCTAAAAACTCTCCATAAACTAGGTATCAATGGAATGTGTCTCGAAATAATAAAAGCTATTTATGACAAACCCACAGCCAATATCATATTGAATAGACAAAAACTAGAAGCATTCCCTTTGAAAACCGTCACTAGACAAGGGTGCACTCTCTCACCATTTCTATTCAACATGGTATTGGAAGTTCTGGCCAGAGCAATCAGGCAAGAAAAAGAAATAAAAGATATTCAATTAGAAAAAGAGGAAGTCAAATTGTCTCTATTTGCAGATCACATGAGTATACATAGAAGACCTCATTGTCTCAGACCAAAATCTCCTTAAGATGATAAGCAACTTCAGCAAAGTCTCCGGATACAAAATCAATGTGCAAAAATCACAAGCATTTCTATACACCAATAACAGGCAAAAAGAGATCCAAATCATGAGCAAATTCCCATTCACAACTGCTACAAAGAGAATAAAATACATAGGAATACAGTTAATAAGGAATGTGAAGGACCTCTTTAAGGAGAACTACAAACCACTGCTCAAGGAAATAAAAGAGAACACAAACAGATGGAAAAACATTCCATGCTCATGGTTAGGAAGAATCAATAGCAAGAAAATGGCCATACTGCCCAAAGTAATTTATAGATTCAATGCTATCCCCATCAAGGTACCACTGGCCTTCTTCACAGAACTGTAAAAAGACACCTTAAACTTCATATGGAACCCACAAAGAGTCAGCATAGCCAAAACAATCCTAAGGAAAACAAACAAACAAAGCTGGAGGCATCATACTACCTGACTTTAAACTATACTACAAGGCTACAGAAATCAAAACAGCATGGTATACCAAAACAGAGATATAGACCAATGGAACAGAACCGAGGCACTGGAAGTAACGCCACACATCTACAACCATCTGATATTTGACAAACCTGACAAAAACAAGCAATGGGGAAAGGATTTCCTTTTTAATAAGTGGTGTTGGAAAAACTCAGTAGCCACATGCAGAAAGCTGAAATTGAACCCTTTCCTTAGGCAATACCATTCAGGACATAGGCATAGTCAAGGACTTCATGATTAAAACACCAAAAGCAGTGGCAACAAAAGCCAAAATAGACAAATGGCATCTAATTAAACTTAAGAGCTTCTGCACAGCAAAAGAAACAATCATTAAAGTGAATAAGCAACCAACAGAATGGGAAAAAATTTTTTGCAATCTACCCATCTGGCAAAGGGCTAATATCCAGAATCTGCAAAGAACTTAAACAAATTTACAAGAAAAAAACAACCATATCAAAAAGTGGACAAAGGATATGAACACTTTTCAAAAGAATACATTTATGCAGCCAACAAACATATGAAAAAGTGTTCATCCCCACTGGTCATTAGAGGCATGCAAATCAAAACCACATTGAGATACCATCTCAGGCCAGTTAGAATGGCAATCATTAAAAAAACTGGAGACAACAGATGCTAGAAAGGACGTGAAGAAATAGGAATGCTTTTACACTGTTGGTGAAAGTGTAAATTAATTCAACCATTGTGGAAGAGTGTGGCAATTCCTCAAGGATCTAGAAATAGAAATACCATTTGACTCAGCAATACCATTACTGGGTATATACCCAAATGATTATAAATCATTCTATTATAAAGACACATAGAAAGACTTGGAACCAACTCAAATACTCATCAATGATAGACTGGATAAGGACAATGTGGCATCTATACACTATGGAATACTATGTAGCCATAAAAAAGGATGAGTTTACGTCCTTTGCAGGGACATGGATGAAACAAAACCATCATTCTCAGCAAACTGACACAAGAACAGAAAACCAAACACCACATGTTCTCACTCATAATTGGATGTTGAACAATGAGAACACATGGACACAGGGAGGGGAACATCACACACTGGGGCCTGTCAGGGGGTGGAGGGATTGGGGAGGGATAACATTAGGAGAAATATCTAATGTAGGTGACAGGGGGATGGTTGCAGCAAACTACCATAGCAAGTGTATACCTATGTAACAAACCTGCATGATCTGCACATGTACCCCAGAACTTAAAGTCTAATAAAAAAATAAGAATAACCACTAAAAAGGGAAAGAATTATTATTTCCAAAGCATATATATATAAGTATATATATGTGTATATATATATATATATAAGTATATATATGTGTGTATATATGTGTATATATATATATATTTAATCTTTGCCTTCTACAAGTAAATTGAAGAAAACAAGGTTTTCTGTTTTGTTGTTGTTGTTGTTGTTTTGCTTTTGTTTTTGTTTGTGTTTTAAGAGATTGGGGGTGTCTCACTGTCTTTCCCAGGCTGGTCTTGAACTCCTGGTCTCAAACAGTCCTCTCACCGCAGCCTCACAAATTGCTCAGAATACAGGCATAAGCCGCCATGCCTGGCTGAAAAGAAGTTTTTATCAAGTGCCTACTCCATGCTCAACATTGTAGTATGCAGTCTTCTCATCCTATCATTTATCAAAGGAGGTTATTGAAAGTGTCCTTTGCAGTACAATTTTGTAACAATTATTATTTAACCCATTTTCATTTGCTTATGCAAGTTATAGTAGAACTACCTTATTCTGTTAAATCATGCTGAGCATCTAATAAATTAAACATTCCTGCTATTCTTAACATAACTGCTATTCTTTACATAACTTTCACTGTTCTTTATAGCATAATCAGTTTTTTTCATCAAATACAGAGATTTACATTTACAGGTGCAAGAATTTGTATTTTCCTCTGCCTATTTTTTGGTTTCTGAGATGATTTAAATTACCAATTTTTCAAAGTTATATTAACCATAGTTTCTAACATTTAATCTTTTAATGTTTTGATTAGCATGCCATTTCTATCTAAGTTCAAGTATCTGATTTAAAAGTTACAAAAGGTAGAACACAATCAAAGCACTTTCTTCAACATATTACCAGAAAAAAATCTAACTGTGCTAACTTTCGCCATCACTGCTAGTGAAAACTTAATTTTGTCATCTGCAATATTATTATTTACAAAATCATGTTCTGAGTGCTAATTTTATTCTGAGAAATATACTGGTTTGAGTTTTTTTAAATCCTTTAAACAACCTCATTAAATAGAAACTATTATTATTCACATTTTGCATATGAGGTAAATGAAGTTTAGAAAGTGTAGTTAATTTTCGTGATACAGAACTCTTAAATTGTAAAGCCAGAAATCAAACTCATATGTGTGTAAATGAGGAGTCCCACTGTTTAGTTCCATGCTGCAAATATTTTCACAGTTTTCCTTGGAATCAACGTCAAACTTGTTATTATGTAGTGTCTGATGTATATGATTTACATTAAAATATCACACCATGAATCAATTTACTGATATTTCACAAAGTTTATTAACAATAACTTTGACTCTCACTATAGAAATCCTCTGGAGTCTAGGAAGTGATTCATCTGCTTATAGCAATTTGAACATACTGTAGCTACATTATTTGTACTCATAAAGTAGCTACATTATTTGTACTCTATCTTGGCTTATCTAGGGTTTCAACAATCTCTTAATATTATAAATGTTAATGATAGGCATTTTTACAGTTAAAATGACTATAAAAAGGAGAAATTGAGACATTAAAAAGTTATGCTTTTTCTCTATCATCTGTTAATATAAAAATATTACCCACATCTAAGAAATATTTGACATTTCCTTTTTCTGCTTCTTTTTTTCCTCTTTGAAATTATTCTAGCTACCTTTTACTGCTTCTTATTACATACTTAAGAAAGCACTTTGTTTGTCTTGTTTTCTGTTAAGTGTAGCACCTCCAGAAATTTAGTCATTTGTATGCAATTATATATATATACACACACACATATTAATGCAACTTATTTATTTATTTATTTGAGACAGGGTCTCATTCTGTCACCCAGGCTGGAATGCAATGACACTATCATAGCAGCTCACTGCAGCGTTGAACTTCTGAGCTCAACCAATCCTCCTGCCTCAGCCTCCCAAGTAGTTTACAACTACAGGTACGCAACACTACACTTGGCTAATTTAATTTTTTTAAAATTTTTTCTCTTGCTATGCTGCTCACACTGGTCTCGAACTTCTGACACATATCGATTATCTTAACTACAAATATGTTGAGATTGCAGGAGTGAAACACTGCTCCTAGCCTCATGTAACTTTTTAATAATCTTTTTTTGTGCAATTCAATCTTTTTATTATGAGAAGGAAATTTATGCATATAGATTAAGACATATTCTAGATAAATACATTCTGTGCTATATCAAGCATTAATAGTGCTTTTATATTATTTAAAACAGAAGAATGTACCATTCGAGCAGACAAAACACAAGAGCTATCCCTTCTTTAGAGCTGATGCTGCTTTCCTTAGGGTGAATAAGTTGCCTAGAAAGCATTATCTGGATGCGTGTCCCAACTCCGCCCCTAGCTAGATAACAGTCTGCATATTCTCGTGTTTTTTATAATTTCTACTTTTTTCAGAGAGTTGGTCTTTTTATGGGCTTACATAATAGTTCAGACTTTTCCTAGCATAGAAATTTTCAGACCAATTACCTAGATTGCAATTTTATGATGTCAGGCAGTAGCCATATCGTTTTCACCATTGTATACCTGCAAATAAAACTCTGGAACATACATTGTTATTTACAACATGCATTAATATTTTAAATAAGTACCAAAAAAGTACTGACATCTCTGAGAAAATTTATAATTCAATCAAATTTTTTCTAATAACTTCTAAGTCAATTTAAAATTTTCTAACTCAAAATTTATGACTTCTCATATATATCAATAAACTATATGATTTATTATATTGTTATTTATCAGGAAAGAGTGACATTACCAAAATGGTGCAATAGAAGCAATATGGCTTCACTATCCTCAACAGAAAACAAAAACAATTATTCAGTGCCAAAATTATCACCAACCATATCCCACAACACACAATTAAGTATGAGATGAATCCTGGAGCCACAGAGAAGTGAAAAACCATGAGCGGAATGTAGAAGTGGACTTCTCTGTTTGCAATGCCAGTCCTACCAACAGTAATCTACCATGCAGAAAAGTCTCCTGGAGTCACAATTTCCATACTGGATGAAGAGAGATTGAGGCAGATAGACCGTTTCCCAATCATCTTGGTCCCTACCCAGCAAAACCATTCCTCCCTCAATCTGTGGGAACACTTGTGAGTGCCTGAGGGAGAGGGCAGCTGAAGACACACCGTGGAGGTGGGGCTAGTAGACCTAGGAGATGGGACTCAGACAAAGAAAATGTCAAATCAGAGAGGTGATTCAGCAGCATCATTCTGCGAGAGGCACATTATATGGGCCACCTGGACAAGGACCCCTAGCCGGTCTTCCCACACAGCTGAGACATTCCCTTTGGGATCCCACTCATTTGGGACAAGCAGGCCTGCTTTTGCTATAGCTGTGGCAAAACAGAGTTAGGTTGCCACCTAGTGGCAAAAGAGGGAGTGACCTAGAGCTAAAGGTATCAACATGTGAACTGCACAGACTCTTTCAACACACCTATGCTAGAGAAACCAAACCAGCCCAAGAAGCAAATACTGGAATAAAAAACTAATCACTTAATGCAAAGAAATAGACTTACATCCATAATAAATGACTACAGCAAACTAGGAATCTCCCCAAATGGACAAAGTAAGGAACCAGTGTCTGATTCCAACAAGATGGTGATGTGTGCTTTCAGATCAACAGAATTCAAAGTAAGAATGTTAAGGATACTCAGCAAAATGCAAGATAACACAAACAAGCAACTCAGAAATTTTTCAGAGATTAGAACAATAAAAAGGAAACAGAAATCCTGGAACTAAGAAATACATTGGCTGAAATAACAAATGTATCAGAAGGTCTCAACCACAGAACTGATCAAACAGAAGAAAGATTTTGTGAGTTCAATGACACAATATTTGAAAATACGTACTCAAACAGAAAAAAGAAAAATAATAATGAAAAGGAATTAAAAATGTCTGCAAAATCTAGAAAATAATCTTAAAAGAATAAATCTATGAGTCATTGACCTTAAAGAGAAATTTGAAAAAAAGTGGTAGGGAATTTATATATATCAGAAAACTTTCACACCTAGAGAAAGACATACATATCAAGGTACAGGAAGGTCAAAGATTACCAAACAAATTCAGCCTATAAAACACTACTCCAAGGCATAAAATAATCAAACTCTCAAATATCAGGACAACAAAATATTCAAAGGCATCAGTGGAAAAAAACAAATAACATGTAAAGGAGCTCTGATTTGTCTGGCAACAAAATTCCCAGCAGAAACCATAGAGGCAAGGAGGAAGTGGATGATACATTCAAACTGATGAAAAAAAAAATGCTGAGAATAAATTATAAAACAAAGTTACCCTTCATACATGAAGAAGAGATACTTTTCTAGACAAATGGAAACTAAGGTAATTCATCACCACCTGATCTATCTTATAATAAATGCTACAGAAAGTTCTTCAATCAGAAAGAAAAGGATGTTAACATGAAACACAGAAAATCATCTGAAGATATAGAGCTCATTGGTAAAAGTAAGTGGGCAGACAAATTCTGAATAAATGCCTTTTTTTTGAGAATTAAAAATGTTTCAGATGGAGTTTCACTCTTGTTGCCCAGGCTGGAGTGCAATGGCGTGATCTCAGCTCACCACAATCTCTGCCTCCCGAGTTCAAGCGATGCTCCTGCCTCAGCCTCTCGAGTAGTTGGGATCACAGGCATGTGACACCACATCCAGCTAATTTTATATTTTTGAGTAGAGGTGGGATTTCTCCATGTTGGCCAGGCTAGTCTCGAATTCCCAATCTCAGGTGATCCTCCCGCCTCAGGCTCCCAAAGTTCTGGGCTTACAGATTTGAGCCACAGCACCGGGTCCTGAATGAATGCTTTAATACTGCAATTGTGGTGTGTAAAGCACTCATATCTCTAGTATTAAGACAAAAAAAGTATCAAAAATTACCATAGTGATTTTTTAGGAGATTGGCAAATATAAAAATATGTAAATTGAGATAAAAAAACATGAAAATGTTGATGGATGGAGTTAAAACGTAGCGTTCTTTTCATTTATTCTTTGCTTTTCTTTTTTTTTTAAAAAAATTCAACTTTTATTTTAGATTCAGAGCATAGAAGTTCAGATTTGTTACATGGGTATACTGCATGGTGCTGGAGATTGGGCTATAATTAATTCAGTCACTCAGGTAGTGGGCATGGTGCCCAAGTGTTATTTTTCAACACTTGTTCTCCCTGCTCCTTTTGCTAGTAGTCCTAGTACCCCACCTCTTATTTTTTTGCCATCTTTATGTCTATGTGTACCCAATGTTTAGGTCCTATTTATAAGGGAGAACAGGTGGTATTTGGTTTTCCCTCTTGTGTTATTTCACTTAGGATAATGACCTTCAATTTTATCCATGTTGCTGCAAAGAACATGATTTTTTCTATATTTTGGCTGCTTATTATTCCATGCTTTGTATGTACCACGTTTTCTTCATCCAATCCGCCTTTCATGTGTCCTAAATTGATTTAATGTCTTTGCTATTGTGAATAGTGCTGCAGTGAACATATGAATGTATGGGACTTGTGGTAGAATGATTTGTTTTCCTTTGGTTATATATCCAGTAATAGGATTGCTGGGTCAAATGGTAGTTTTCTTGCAAGTACTTTGAAAAATCTCTAAAATGCTTTCCACAGTGGCTAACTAATCTACACTCCCACCAACAGTTAATAAATGTCCCCTTTCCGCTACAGCCTTGTCAACATCTGTTGTTTCTGACTTCTTAATAATAGCCATTCTGACTCATGTGAGATGGTCACTTACTGTGGTTTTGATTTTCATTTCTCTGAAGATTAGTGATGTTGAATGCATTTTTATGTTTCTTGGCCACTTGTATGTCTTCTTATGAAAAGTGTCTCTCTTTTCATGTTCTTGGCTCACTTTGTAATGGGGTTATTTCTTTTTTGCTTGTTGAATTGTTTACATTCTTTATGTATTCTGGATATTAGGTCTTTGTTGGACGCATAGTCTGTGAATTTTTTATGCCATTCTGTATGTTGTCTGTTTATTTTGTTGAAGTTTTTTTTTTGTGTGTGCAGAATCTTTTTACTTTAATTAGGTTCCACATGTCAGTTTTTATTTGTGTTGCAATTGCTTTGGGACACTTAGTCATAAATTCTTTTCCCAAGGCTGATGTACAGAGGTTTTCTCCTAGGATTCCTATAGTTTGAGGCCTTACATTTAAATCTTTAATCCATCTTGAGTTAATATTTGTTTATGGTAAAAGGGAGGGGTTCAGTTACATTGTTCTACAAATAGCTAGTCAGCTATCCCAGCACCTTTTATTTAATATGGAGTCCTTTCTTCATTGCTTATCTATATTGACTTCGTTGAAAATCAAATGGTATAGATGTATGAATTTTTTCTGGGTTGCTTATTTTGTTGGTTGGTTTGTCTGTTTTTGTACCAGAGTACCATTTGATTTTCATTATTGTAGCCTTATACTTTGAAGTCAGGCAAAGGGTAAGGTTACAATAAATTAAGATCAATAATTTTCTTAGGATTGCTTTGGTTGAATTCAATCTTTGTTTCTTTTCATTTTTGTGTGTGTGTGATCAAGGTTAAGTTGTCTTCTGTTTAAAATAACTTTTTAAAACTCTGAGATTTTTTTTTAAGCCCTCCTTGCAATTACAAAGGAAAAATATATAATAGACATGCTACAAATGAAAATCAAGGAAGTGAGACATACAGCAGGAGAAAATCACTTAACCAAAAACAAAGATGTTAAGAAAGAGAAGAGTTGCAAAACAACCAGAAAACAAATAACGAAATGGCAGTAGTAAATCCTTACCTATCAGTAATAACACTGAATACAAATGAACTAAATTTTCCAATTAATTGACAGGCAGACTGAATGTATTTAAAAACAAAAAGATGCACATATGCTGCCTACAAGAAACTCACTTCTCTGTAAAGACACACAGAATGAGAATGAAGGCATGGAAAAATATACTTTACACAAATGAAAGTCAAAAAAAGAGTAGGAGTAGCTATATGTGTATTAGATAAAATAGACTTCAAGTCATATTATTATTAACTAGAATGAGATATTTTGTAGTTGCCTGGACAGAAACATTTCACCTTCACTGTATCATGCACATACTTTATAATCAAAGTTAGAATAGAATTTTTTTTTATATGAATGGTCTAAGATTTTGTTTCTTACAACATTACTTTAAAAAAAAAAATTAAGTCACTAATTGCTACTTGATCCCAACCACTTGTTCAATAATGAGCACATTCAAATTGCTGTTCTTAAATTATTTTCTTCAAAATTATTTTGAATTTTTTATCCCATTGGTCTACTTCAATTCTGAGATCTATACCCAAACATTATTTTCACTTCTTTTTATTGGAATCTATACATTTCTTATTTTAAATAGACTTTATTTTTAAAGTGGGTTTAGGTTCACAGCAAAATTGAGCAGAATATAAAAAGGTCTCTCACATGCTCCTTCCCCCTACAGATACATAGCTTTCCCTACTATTGACATCCGCCACCACAGTGGTACATTTGCTACAACTGATGAACCTACATTGACACATCATTATCACCCAAAATCCATACTTTACATTAGGGTTCAGTCCTAGTGTTGTACATTCAATTTAGATAAACACATAATAACATATATCCACATTTATATTAGTGTACAGAGAAAAAATATGTTCAGGTTAATTAATCAGCACTGTATACCTTTATCAGCTGTTAAATAATAATATCAACAAACAATGGCAGATTTTCAGTCTCCATCTATGATGCTGTGTTTTTAATTAAGTTTGCTGTACTGTATTTTTCTTTAGGTGAGAAGAAACATCAGAAGCAGTTGAGAAAACAGGAACTGGGTCCTCTACAGAAGAGGAGGCATTCAGCTGAATGGCTTTTGAACAGTGTTTCCTGTAGACTCATCTGCAATGACTTTTGTCTTAGAAGTCTTTAGTTTTATGCACTGACATGGTTTCTTGTTTAGTTATAAATGTATACTGTTCTAGTCCTTCAATAAGCCTGTCACATTTTTATCATGTCTAAAGTCACTTTTTCTGTAGTGTTAACAATGCCATATTTATGATCACTAATGTCATAATCACTTTAACTCAAAACAATTTTTGGCTATGTTTCAATAAATGGACAACAGAAGCCACAAAATCAATGTTAAAACTTTTTCTATATTTATTTCTTCCAACTTACTGACAGACTCTGAAGGTATATTTTTGCTTATGTAGGGAAATAATTTTTTCTTTCGATATACAGAATTCTTCAAAATCACCACTTTATTATCAACATTGAACATAATTGCAGGCCAGAGATTGTGTCAAGTATACACTACTATCTTCATTCACTGTGTTCCAAGTATTGCTGACAATATATACAGAATACTTTATGCAAAATTTCTTTGAAAAACTTTCCACAAACACACCTCTGTTTAGTGTAGCTAGCATTTTATTCAGAAAAGTGTATTTATAATTACTCCTTATTGATGTAAGAATACTTTGGACACATGGCTAAATTAATGAAGTCACATTTGAGGGAAAGTATTAGCAAAAACTGCAATTATATTTGTACCAGCCTAATACATGCCATGAATATCATTTCTGATAAATATTTCAGGGGGAGAATGAGTAGAAGAGTTGTTAAGGAATAACAAAATCTCACAGTTGCCATCCAGTTCATTTTATTTGAAGTGTGCATAAGTCACTCATAAAATGTTTGGGAAACCAATCAGAAAAGGTGTCCCTGGTGATCCATGCCTTTTTATTAACATAATAATAAACTGGCATGAAATTCACTCCTTAAAAATAGTAAGAATGCAAGTTTTTGCATATCACAGCAAGTTTACAACCATGCAGGCCTACTACATTAGCACATCCAAACACAGTTATTCTGCACCTGGCATTTTTAATTCCTGTAAGAGCTATCTTATAAACTGTAATCAATGTCTTTCTGGGGCAATAACACCAAAATGGTGATGATTTATCAGCACTACAGACTTATTCTAGTGTCAGATTTTCATCAATGATGATTTTGGCAAACTCATAAATTTCTCCACTGCTTCATGTTTAGCAGATGCTTTGTCGCAATTCTTCAAAAAAAAATGATGCCATGTCTTTTCTTAAATTTATACAATCAGCCTGTTAAATGTTAATAATCCTCTTTGGTTCTCAGTCCATTATGATAGATGATTGTTTCATGATCAGCATACCACCACCTGGCATGTGTTCACTGGAGTGCTGATGGATACACACTTTCAATACCCAATCAAGATCCTCATTTTTACCTTTATGCAACGTTTTTCTATTTTAATTAATTTCTGTTCATCATTTTCAAGTTAGAATTTCAAAAGTTTGTCCATCTGATTTTTCAGGTCATATATGGTGGCCATTCAAATATCAAACTCTTCTATAAGATGTTTTACAGTTACAACACCTTCCAGTTTTCTCCAACAGCTTGATATTTTGTGGGGTAGATAAAAATAAATACTTCCTCTGTTTTCTTATCACTGTTACCCATTGGGGTATCTGCAGGTCTTTTTAACATTTTCAACATATCTTTGCTTCATATAACAGAATAGGGGAAAAAAAAAACACACACACACACAGTGAATGTAAGCTTTGGTCCCAGGTGGGGTATGGTGGGGAACATGTCTTTGACATGTTTGGGCTTAGACAAACATGAGTTATTATTCTTTGTGGGTGTACTTTTGTGTGTTTTTTGTTGGGAAATCTAAACATGCACACAAAGACGTAAGAAGCTGAAGAGAGAGCTCGTAGTGTCTTTTTTCCCTTGGGAGTGCTAAATAAACTATGTGTGGTGCACCTGTGTTTTGACAGCAGTCTGTCACATGGGGTCAGTTGTGAATTTTTCAAGTTTTGCTCTCATAATAGCACTCAAAAGTTTTGAATTTTGGAGCATTTTTTATTTTGGATTTTTGGATTAAAGATTTTCAACCTGTATCTTCTTTGGTGAGGTGTCTGTTAGGGTGTTTAGCTCACAATTTTGTTGATTGTTTTGTTATTGTTGAGTTTTAGGAGTTATTTGAATAATTTGGATAACAGTCCTTTGTTAGATATTTTGTTTGTTTGTTTCTACATATTTACTCCTAGTCTATGGCTTCTTTTTTCATTTTTTGGCAGTATCTTTCACAGAGCAGGAATTTCTAATTTTAATTAAATTCTAGCTTACGAATTACTTTTTTATGAATAATGCCTTTGATGATGTATCTAGAAATCTATCACCAAATTCAAAGTCATCTAGATTTTCTCTTTTGCTGCCTTTTAGATTTACCATTTTGCATTCTACATTTAGGTCTAATATCCATTTTGAGTTAATTTTTGTCAAATGGAACATATGTTTTTAAATTCCCTATTTTTTCCCTACATGAGGATGTTCACTTGTTCCAGCATCAATTATTTAACAAAACTACCTTCACTTCATTACATTACTTTTGTCCATTTTTTAAAGATCAGTTGACTGTATTTATTAGGCCTGTTTCTAAGCTCCCTATTCTGTTCCAGTGATCTATTTACTTTTCTGACAATACCATACTGTCTTGATTACTGCAATTTATAATAAGTTTTTAAGTCAGACAGTGTCGATCTTTCCATTTTTTACTTCTCTTTTAATATTGTGTTTTCTCTTCTGTCTGGGTATCTTACCTCTCCCTATAAACGTTAGAATCAGCATGTTTATACAAAATAACTTGCCTGGGTTTTGATTGGGAATGCCTGAAATCTATTAATAAATTTGAAAAAAAAAAAAATCCTGACATCTTGACTACATTAAGTCTTCCTGTTCATAAACCTGGAATTCTTTCCATTTATTTGGCTCTACTTCAGTTTCTTTCATCAGATTTTGTAATTTTGCACATACAGATTTTGTATGTTTACATTGTTAGATTTATGTCTTAAGTATTTCATTTTTGATTGCTAATATAAATAGTGTTCCATTTTTAATTTCTAATTTGACTGTTCATTGCAGTTATATAGGAAAGTGGTTGACTTTTGTATATTAACTTTGTGTCCTGCCACCTTGCTATAATTGCTTATTAGTTACAGAAAAAAAATTGTCAGTTATTTTCAACTTTCTATGTAGATGATTATGTCATCTGCAAACAATGACAGTTATATTTCCTCCTCCATAATATGTATACCTTTTATTTTCATTTATTTTCATTGCATTAATTAGGACTTCCAATAAGATGCTGAAAAACAGTGGTAAGAGGGGATATTATTGCCTTGTTCTTGATCTCTTGATCTTAGTGGGAAAGCTTTAAATTTCTCACTATTAAATACTGTGTCAGTGGTAGGTTTTTTGCAGATGTCTTATATCAAGTTGAAGTTTACCTCCAGTTAGTTTACTGCAAGTTTTTAATCATTAAATGGTGTTGAATTGTTTCAAATGCTTTTCCTGAATCTATTGATTTGTTCATGTGAGTTTCTTTATATCTAGCTTATTAATATGATGGATTAATTGATTTTCACATGTTAAATTATCCTTTCATCAGTGAGATAAATAAATCTTCCTTGGTTATGATACATAATTCTTTTTATACATTGTTGTACTCAATTTGCTAATATTTTGTTGAGGATATGTGTATTGATGTTTATAAAATATATTGGGTTTTAGTTTTCTTGTATTGTCTTTTACTGTTTTGTGTATTAGGGTAATGCTTGCCTCATATAATGGGTTAAAAAATACTCCTTTTGACTCTATCTTAAATAACTGATAAACTGTCTTCCTTTAATGTTTGGTAGATTGCACCACTGAATCCATCTGGGCCTTGTGATCTCTTTGGGAAGGTTACTGATTATTGATTCAGTTTTTCAATAAAAATAGTCCTTCTTAGAAACTCTGTTTGTTCTGGTGTGATCTTTGATAGACTGAGACTTTACAGGAGTTGGCCCATTATATGTAGGTTAATCAGATTTGTGGGCATAGAGTTAACAATATTTTTTATGTCCATGGTGTTTATATTGCTATTTCATGTTTATTTTTGATATTAGTGCATTTGTGTCTTCTCTCTTATTTTCTTAGTTTGCCTGGCTATGGGCTTATACTATTTTCATTATCTCTATTGATTTCTAATTTCACTGGTTTCTTCTCTCTCTCTCAAGAAACAGGATCTTGCTATACTGCCTACGCTAGACTCGACTCTAAGCTAAAGTGATCTTCCCACCTCAGCCTCATGAGTAGATAAGACTATTAACTGCATGCCACTACAGCTGGCTATCTTATTTTTATTATTTCTTTTATTTTGCTTACTTTGGATTTAATTTGTTCTGCTTTTTGTTCCTAAGGAGGAATCTTTGATTATTGATTTTAGATCTTTCCTCTTTTCTAATATATGCAGTTTTATATTTTTTCTTCTAAGCACTACTTTTTCTGCATCCCATACATTTTGACAGTTTCTATTTTTATTTTCATTTAGTTTAAAATATTTTAAAATTTATCTTAAGACATTTTACTTCATGTGTTTTTTATTAGTGTGTATGCAATCTTCAAATATTTTGGGCTTTCTCAGCTATCTTTCCATTATTGGTTTCTAGTTTAATTACATTATCAACTGAGAGAAGACATTGATTGAGTTTTATTTTATTCTAATTTATTAAGGTGTGTTTTATCATCCAGAAAGTGGTCTATGTAGATAAATGTTCCATGTGGCTAGAGATGTGTAATCTGCTACTATTGGAAGAAATGGTCTACAGACGTACAAGATATCCAGTTTATTTATAGTGCTGCTGAGTTCAACTACATATTCACTAATTTTCTGCCTACTGAATCTGTCAATTACTGATAGAATGTTGTTGAAGTCTACAACTATAATTGTATACTAGTTGATTCATCTATTTCTTCTTGCTGTTCTGTCAGTTTTTGCTTCGTATATTTTGGTGTTCTGCTATTAGCAACATACACATTAGAAACTGTTATGTACTCTTGGTGTATCTTTAATTTTCTATCATTGAAATTATGTGCCTAGATATGTTGTTTTGTTTTACATTTTTTTGTTTGTTTGTTTGTTTGTTTTTTGGCATTATGCCACTTGATGTTTTCTGAATTTCCTGAATCTGTGGTTTGGTGTCTAACATTAAGGGAAATGCTGTAATTATTGCTTCAAATATTTCTTTTTCTTTCTTCTTCTGGTTTTTACATTACATACACTTCACTTTTGTAGCTGTCCCATTGTTCTTGGATAGTCTATTGCTTCTTTTGTTGTCCTTGTTTTTCAGTTTTGGGGATTTCCATAGGGATATTTTCAAGCTCTGCATTATTGACTAATAAGCCCATCAAGAGGCAATCTTCATTTCTATTACAGCATTTTAAATATCCAGTGTTTCCTTTTGGTTCTTTAAAAATTTCCATCTTTCTGCTTACATTTCCCATATGTTCTTTATGTTGTCCACTTTTTTTATTAGAGCCCTTAGCATATTTTTGTCATGTTTATTTATGAACACATCTACTATGCCATATGAGTTTGAGTTCGATCCATTTTTTAGAGAAAATGCACCTTTTAAAATGTTCCTTTTATCTAAGGATAATAATTATAGCATTTCCTTTAATGTTAAACTCTAAACCACAGATTCAGGAAGCTTAGAGAACATCAAGCAGCATAATGCCAAAAACATCTTTTTGTCTTAAGTAGTTGGTGTCTTACTATAAAGAAAGGTGTAACAAATTCAGATTCAAAGTATGGTCATCATAATTAATAACTACCACTTGTTTTCACAATCTCTGCATCCTTAGGAGCCATTAGGAGGAAGGACTAGGGAATAATTTGTCGCTAGCATATTAATTAGAGTTGCTTTAAATTCTTAGTCTAGTTCCCACACCCCTGCCATATCTGAGTCTGGTTTTGATTTTGCTAGATTTGTTCAAACTATGTTTTTTCCTGTTAGTATGCCTTGTAATTTATTATTGATAGCCAGGTATGATATACTGTGTAAAAGGAGCTTCTGTAAATGGGAGTTTTGTAATGTAGCAGTTAGGTGTGGGGAGAAGGAAAGCATTCTATGATCCTACAATTAGGTCTTAATCTTTTAATAAGCCTATTTCTGGACTATGAATATCACATGTACTTTTATGCTCCCTTTTAAGTGAGGCATAAAGGCCAAAATGGGCTGCAGTTGAGTATTTCTCTTCTCCACATTGAAGTCTAGAGTAGATGGGATTTGTGTATTCCCTTTCTCCCTGTAGATTAGGCTCTGGTGAAACCCCAGCAAATTTGGCTATGGTTAAATAGTTTTTTTTTAATTTTTTTTCTTAGTGAAGACCTTGTTGAGAAGAAAAGAATGTCTAGCATATTTCAAAATGATTATTTTTCCTTTTCCATGTAAGGATAATGAAATATTTTTCTGATATTTACCACGAGAACAAAGTCAAGCTTCTGGATATTACACTCACCAACGATGGGGACATCCTTATGACTGGCTCAGACTTCAGCACACTGAGCCTCTAGTAATTCATTATACATTTCAGGTTTCCCACCCTGGTACTGATTTCTGTGGTGCTTTCTGCACATGGGTTTTGCTGCAATAAGTTGTTATTCTCTGCCTTTGCTTGAAGGTATCTCTAATTTTGAGGGCAGTGGTTTGTCCTGTAATCTCACATCTCTTATGGATCTAAAAAGAGTTTTGGATTTCTTGGTTTGTTCAGCTTTTTACTTCTTGTTATGAAGAGTGGAAACCTCTAAGCTCTTCACATACTGGACTGCAAATTGGAAGTTTCTATATTTTCTATTTACCTTATTTGTGCATTAATTTATATACAAACTATGGGTAAGATCACAACTACTATTCTTAGCACTTATTCCTATTATTCCCTAACAACAATCATGTGCATTAGGCTGTTCTTGCATTACTGTAAACAATGACCTGAAACTGGGTAATTTATAAGAAAAAAGGTTTCATTGGCTTATGGTTCTGCAGGCTATACAGGAAGAGTAGTAGCATCTGCTTGTGGGGAGGCCTCAGGACACTTCCAGTCATGGCAGAAGGCAAAGAGGGAACAGGTACATCGCATGGGGAAAGCTGGGGTAAGAGGGAGTTGGGGAGGTGGGAAGTGCTGTACACTTTTAAATGACCAGATCTCTCAATAACTCCCTATAATGAAGACAGGGGGGCCTGTCTTCATGATCCAAATACCTCCCACCAGACCCTAACACCACCACTGGGGATTACAGTTCAACGTGAGATCTGGGCAGAGACAAATATCCAAACTACGTCATTATGTAGCACCAGAACCTCTTTTATTTCACTTGAAATATCTTATTTCTTCTAAAGGTTCTAATTTGAGAAATTTACCTATATTTCTTCCTCCTTTACAATGTATCTTAACATGGTCTATCAGTTGATTATTTCTCCCACCTCATTATTTTCTGTCACTTTTTATAAAGTTTTTCTACTATCAAAATGTATTGTCCAGATATCTTTAACATAATAAATATTCAGTTCCTCTTTCCTATTTCTGTTCTCCAGATCTATACCTTACAATAAAAATAGGAGAGAAAAGCCCTTGCCATGCCTAACATACAACATTTTTCTGCACAGAATTATAAAAATCACTAGAGAAAGACTCTAGATCAGTAGAATCTCTTAAATGTCTGAAGTTAAATGGGTTGGCTGTGTCCTCCATGTTACACATATTCTTTCCAGGTAAAGCGCATGCCATTTGTCATGTCATATCTACAAGTCAAAACACCATATTCCTGAGCTGGAAAGTACCAAACACTACAACATTTAGTGATACTAGAATTGCTAGAATAAATGAGTGAAGGTCTGAGTGAATATTAGCTAACAAAGGTCCAATTTACTTGCTTGCCTTTGTTAGTAACTTTATTAGCAGATGAAACATCAAATTCTGCAGCTTCTACTTTTCTCAATTCACTCTTTATTAGATATGATTTGTGATTGTTTATAAAAAGATGCATAGTTTTTCTTCCTTTTTCTTCTCTCACATAATTTTTCTTTCTCTCACATATTATTTTCATTGATATTGTCTCTTTCCCTTGGCATATTTTTCTTTCTGGTTTTATTCTAGCATTATTTCTCATATTCTTTCTTAACACAGTTTTAGCCTTTTAGCCTTTTAAAAACTCCACACATAGAGAGATCTTCCTGATGCCCTTTAACCTTATCCTTTAGCAGAGAGACTAGCTTGCATTTATAGCATACATAATTGGTGACTACCTCAGGCAAAAGACAAACTTAGCATATACCCTGCAGGTTCCTAAAATAGTTCCCTTGGTGTCCATACTTCTTGGAGCTAAACTCAAGTACTTTGTGACTCTTTCTGGAATCTCTTTGTGCTCTGTCAAATCACACTGACAGCTAGTTGTGTCCATTTGCTGGGGACTCATGATCTCCAGGGTACTGCTGCCTTTAAGACTGGCTGACCACTATAATCTCCTGATGTAAATCTCTAATAACATGTTCTCTCCTACTATTTATCAATAATTTGTGCCCAACAGATGTCAAGCCTGACCCCGTCTACAAAGCCTGTATTATTTAGTTTACATCCTTAAAAGCATTGCTACAAAACATTCCATTAAACAGCTCTCATCTCATTTGCAATGCATATATGCACAAAGCTTCAAGGTGATTTTTGTGTGTGCATATTAGAATTTGTTACCATGTAATTGAGTATGCTGGAACATACATGCCAGTCCAAGTAAGAAGAAGTTTAAGGCAGCTTGCTATTTGTTTGAAGAAAGGAAAATTGGAAAGAACTATATGCTGTCTCTACCCCACTAGTAACTTATAAATTACTATTATCTATATTTAAGCAGATGAAGGATAAAATCTAGAGTCACAGAAGGTAAATGAAGAGTTCAAAAATAATTCTGTGAGAAATAAAATTGAAACATTTAATTTGAAATTCTAGCTTGCTAGTGATACTTCTAAAACAGTATAATGATTCTTTCTTGCCTATACACACACATCAACTGACTGTCTAATGATGATATTTTAGAAACTGGCTAAATATATTATTATAGAATATTTAAAAATTGATAACTTTTTATTATAAAACTATAATTTTATTTGTAAAAAATTACTAAGCTTTTATATCATAAAATGTGAAAAAGTAAAACAAAGTATAGCAACTTTCAAGGAAAGATGTTCACATAACCTCTATGTCTTCATAATTCTATGCCACATATCATGGGGTCAAAGCACATTCCAAAGGACAAAATCACACCTTTAAAGTTTTCTATATCAAATGCACGAGAAAGAATATCATTCCTTCTATGATAAAATTTCAACTTAGTTATTCACAGTATAGCATCTTCAAAGAACAACCTGGAAAAGAAATTTTGTTGAATAATTTATAAGTCAAAAGTAAAGTCCATATATATATACACACATATATATATGTTATCATAGAGCACATAGAACTCAGACAACATATCAAACTGTAAATAAATGCAAACAAAACAAAACAAAGTTTGCATTTACATGAGAAGTAAAAATTGCCTTTAGGAAAACAGAAGGTCATAAATATGCCTAAATAATGATACTGCGAAGAACTATAACATGTTTAAATATTTTGAAGATATATGTGTAAATTTAAAAAAAAAACTAAATATGTCTATGAACATTTAATTCTTAATATTTTCACATATAACAACTTGTGATGCTGAAACAGAAAAAAATAACAAAGAGAATCGATTTTCTTTTTCAAGGTGATAAATCAAAGCCAATACAATATTTTTTTCTTTTTCATTTCAACATTCTTGAGCCTTCTATGGTCCATACAATTCAATAACTTATTTACTCTCAATGCCCAACCCATAGTTATTTTCATTTGTTTCTCATTATGCTTTTATACACAAGGAGTCAATATTAAGATCAGTCTTCATTAAAATGAACATGGATAGTGGTTGCTATAGAATTGAGGATTCTGGACTGTGCTACAGCAATATAGACTCAAGTGTTCCATAATCACTTACACAATAAAACGGGGAAAATATATTGACTTAAATTTATTGCTCAAGATACTTGGCAGTATCTTGAATACTATTTTAAAGTATTCTGTAAGATTAGTTAATACAAAGAACTATTTGTGGTAAAGTAGGCTTTTATTCAGATGCAAAAGGATTTTAATGCTGGTTCTGTCATTTATAAGTTATATGATTTTAGAAAGCTATGTGTTAGCTTGGAATCTCAGCATTCACATCTATTAAAGAGATTATAAAATGTATACCTGTTGTGATGGTTAATGTTATACATCAACTTGGCTAGGCTATGATGTCCAGAGTTTTCCCAAACACTAGTCTAGATGTCGCTATTAAGATATAATTTAGATGTCATCAACATTTAAATCAGCAGAGTTTGAGTGAAGATTATCCCTCATAGTGTGAGTGGGCCTCACACAATCAGCTGGACAAAGACTGAGGGTTTCCAAAATGGAAGAAATTCTACCTCCTGACTGCCTTCAGACTCAAGACTGCAACACTGACTCCTGCGGAGACTTCCAGCCTGCGGGCCTGCCCCATAGATTTCAGACTTGGCCAGTCTCCACGTTACCTAGCCCAGTTCCTTAAAAATCTCTCTCTCATGTGTGTGTGTGTGTGTGTGTGTGTGTGTGTGTGTGTGTGTGTGTATGCATTTACATACATACATCCTATTGGTGCTGTTTCTATGGAGAACCCTAACACAATTTTACTATCTGTTGTTGATGATGCAAGTAAAAAAATCTCTATCAGATGGCATTCTGGTCTTCAATTTGTTGGTTTATCTATGAAGAAAGCCCCTGTATATGGAGAATCAACAAAATAAATTTGTCTCCTTCTCAGTCTGACTAGCAAGCACAGCTGAGCCACCCACCTGAGAGTTCATCTGACTATTTCCTAATGGAATTAAGATGTCTAGTTCACCAGAGCACAAGACATGCAGACGGGAGGCAAATTTGAGCTAGTGGATCACTATGGGTAATACAGGTTAATGCAACTCCCATTTCCACCCTTGATTCCTGGACCTGTGAATCTTAGCTATATTAGACATTGATTTAGAGCATATATAGATTTCTGGAGAATCTTGCCCCAGACTTAACAAGGTATTGTCACCTAGCTGCCACTGTAGCTGAGTCTTCTAATGGCCATTCCACGTTTTTATTAAGCTAGCTGCTTCAGGATGGCAAACAACAAGACTAGTCAACTTCGTGAGCACGGCCTCTTGCTGCACTTCATTTCCTGTGAAGTGAGTTCTTTGATTAGAAGCAACGTTGTCTGGAATACTATGATATGGTGACAGATAATACATTCTTTAATACCACACAGATGATAGCTTGGTAGAAGCATCAAGTATAGAGTTGTCAAATCTATATCCAAAGTGTTCATTTCAGTAAAAATGCTACTTCTTCCATGATGGAAATAGTTAAATGTAATCAATCAGCCACTAGCTGGCTGGCTGATCAGTCCTGGGAATGGTGATATTGGGAGCTCAGTGTTATTCTCTGCTGCTGGTAGAGTGGACACTCAGCAGTGGCTGTAGTCAGGTCAACCTTAGTGAGTAGTAGTCCACATTGCTGAGCCCATGCATAACCCCAGTTCCTGCCACCATGACTACTTTGTTCATGTCCCAGTTAGGTAATGACCAGAGTGTACAGGGAAAGAGGCTGACTAATATCAAGAAAAAGCATCATTCTATCCACTTGAGTACTAAAATCTCCCTCTGCTGATGTGACTGTTTAGTGAGCATGCTTACGGGGTAGAAATATCTTCGAGCATTTTACACATTCAAAGAACTCTAGCCACATACCTCCTTCCCAGGCTTCTTTGTCACCATTTTATAAGTCATGTTCCTTCCAAGTCCCATATCTTATAGGTCACAGCCTAGAAATCAGTATATAATTGCATATCTGGCCATTTCTCCTTCCAAGAAAAATTAATAACTAGGGACACTCACTGCTCAAATTTCTGCCTAATGAGAGAAATTCTCTTCACCATTGTCTTCAGGGACTTCCCAGAAACAGGCTGCTATGCATGCTGTGACTGTACGCTTTTGAATAGTTCCCACATATTACATACTTTATTTGGTTGATTCTTACAGTTCGAGTACTTTCTTCACAGACAAACTAATGAAATGAAGATCAATACAGCACATGATTCATATTGTTTGTTTTGGATCTTTAACCACAGATAATAAAATCATATTAGAGTTCTCCAGAGAAACAGAATTAACAATGGGTACATGTATGCATTTATGTGCCCACATGTGCACACAAAAATGCAGAGAGAGAGTTTAAGGAATTACCAGACTGTGAGAGCTGGAAGGTCTGAAGTCGATGAGGCAGATTTACAGGCTGGAAATTACAGCAGGATTCAGTGTTCAGTATTGAGTCTAAAAGGCTGTCTGGAGGCAGAATTCCCTCCTCTTCAGTAAACCTCAGTCTTTGTTCTTAAGGCCTTCAAATGATTGGATACAGCCTGTGTGCACTGTGAAGGATCATTTGCTCTATCCAAACCAAAGTGATTTAAATGACAGTTTTTATTCAAGACTGTCTACTATGATTTAAATATTAATGACATCTTTTAAAAAGAAATATCTTCATACCAATATCTACATCGATGCTTGGTCAAACAACTGAGTATCATTGCCTAGCCAAGTGACACATAAAATTAAGAATCACACCTGTCTCCTCAAAAAGGTGATTATTAGGCCCAAATTAAATAACAAAGTTTCCGTCAGACAATTAGCACAGTCTCATACACAGTAGCCTTTTTACTACTGCTGTTTAAGACTACCAGTACTAACAGTATCACAACTAAAACCACTGCTTATACTACCTTTGCTCCTATTACTGGTACAAATGCAGGCATATTTTCATACTCTCCTACTTGTGTTCTAAGGTTTACTGAAACATAATTATTTGTTAACCAAGTAGATGCCACACCAATCCATTCCATTTCCTTAAATCCTGATCAACTCAACTGGATATTACACTAAACAATTTCCTTTCATCTACCACGTAAGATGTTGGTATCACTAGTTTTCCCAGGGAATTTGCTTATTGCTCTCTTGTGTATCATCAAGTCACATATTCTATGGAAAAGAAGCACAGGAGTCTTGGAAGTTAATAATCTCACATTCAACATTCTGGAGACAGCTACATAAATTTTTAGCAAATTCCTTTTTTCTAAACCTCCATTTCCCCTCTGTAAACTGCAGACAACATGATCAATATGATCTGTGTCCAAATTGTACTATGTATACTTTTGAAGCTCAATTTATTAGCTTCCACAGCTAAAATTTGTATTTATTCGTGTTTTAACTAGTCTCATACTCCATGTTGGAGACAAGCATCGTTTTTTCTTCTTTGGAGATGGAGTCTCACTCTGTAGCCTGGACCTCAGCTCACTGAAACCTCCAGCTCCCAGGTTCAAGTGATTCTCCTGTGTCACCTCCTGAACAGTTGAGATTGCAGGCACCCACCACCACACCCAGCTACTTTTTGTATTTTTAGTAGAGACAGAGTTTCACCATGTTGGCGAGGCTGATCTCGAACTCCTGACCTCATGTAATCTGCCTGCCTCAGCCTCCAAAAGTGCTGGGATTACAGAATTGAGCCACCATGTCCGGTTGAGACAAGCATCTTGAGAGTAGCATTCACCTATGTGTACTTTGGTCCTTTCTCTCCTACCTTCATGACTTGCATACTATAATAAACTATGTAACAATTATTTAATAATTTCATACGTATCTTTATTCAGCCTAATACATGACTAATGTCTGTTATCCTTCTGAGATTCATGGTAGAGCATGCAGTAGATGGAACAATAGTCTACTGGGGATGCAAATAGAGAAATAGAGGTGGGCGTTGTCCATAAAGCAAGCCAAAAGAGTCCGAGGACAGAAACTGTTGGCAATTGGAGACGAGGGTACCCAAAAGGAAAGCTTGAAATTATCCATTTTGACCTGGAACATTTCTCAGCCTTACTTTGAGACTAGTTGTCCAACAGTTTTAATGATATAATAGTTTTTAAAATAAAATGTCCTGTAGCAACAGAGACTAAGGCACACTTTAACTGCTAATACAGTTTTGGAAAATGCAGTTTCAGGACCCAAAATAAGGAAGCATGAAAGAATCGAGGGAAGAAGATAACAGATAGGAGGCGGCACCCTTCTGCACTTCAGAAAAGTATACAAATGTTGCACAGTTTTACATTATCTCTCAGGACACATCTTCAAGGTTCACTCCTCACCCTACCATTAAGGATGGGGAAAAATTACCAGTTGTGAAATAAAACTCAAAATAGTAATTCTACCTATGAATAGTACATCTTTATTTATAATATGTTTGTCTATTAGATAAAGGAAGATATTTTTATATCTTTGTATATATTTGTAACTAAATACATAGCTTTAACATGATTAAATTAATACAGGACTTTGAGATTCCTTAAAATAAATTTTAAACTAAATTTCACCCAACAAATAGAAAGCAGATTCCCCTTACACCTCTTTTTAAATTTAAGATTAGTAATCATGCCTCCTAGACATTTCTTTTATCCCTAAGCTACCCCTACAACAAGTAAGCAGGTCAAAATTATAGACAATTACTCCTTTAAAAATAGATGTCCTGTAAATCTGGAAGCAATGGATAAATTACTGGACACTTGCACACTCCCCAGACTAAGCCGGTACGAAGTTGAAACCCTGAACAGACCAATGACAAAGCCTGAAGTCAATGAAGCAATTAATAGCCTACCAACCAAAAAAAGTCCAGGTTCAGATGGGTTCACAGTCGAATTCTACCAGATGTACAAAGAGGAGCTGGTACCATTCCTGTCGAAACTATTCCGAACAATACAAAAAGAGGGAATCATCCCTAACTCTTTCTAAGGGATCAATATCATCCTGATGCTACAACCTGGTAGAGACACAATTATAAAAGAAAACTATAGACCAATATCCATGATGAACACTGATGCAAAAATCTTCAATAAAATACTGGCAAATTGAATCCAACAGCACATCAAAAAGCTTATCCACCACAATCAAGTAGGCTTCACCAGGGATGCAAGGCTGGTTCACCATATACAAATCTATAAACGTAATCCACCACGTAAATAGAACCAAAGCTAAAAACCACATGATTATCTCCATAGATGCAGAGAAGGCCTTTGACAAAATTCAACAGCCCTTTATGCTGAAACCTCTCAATAAACTAAGTACTGATGGAACATATCTCAAAATAATAAAAGCTATTTACGGTAAACCCACATCCAATATCATACTGAACGGGAAAACACTAGAAGCATTCCCTTGAAAAACTGGCACTAGACAACGATGCCCTCTCTCACCACTCCTATTCAATATAGTAGTGGAAGTTCTAGCCAGAGAAATTAGGCAAGAAAAAGAAATAAAGGGCATTCAATTAGGAAAAGAAGAAGTCAAATTGTCCCTACTTGCAGTGACATAATCATATATTTAGAAGATCCCCATTGTCTCAGCCCAAAACCTCCTTAAGCTGATAAGCAACTTTGGCAAAGTCTCAGGATACAAAATCAATTTGCAGAAATCATAATCATTCCTATACACAAATAACAGACAAACAGAGCCAAATCATAAGCAAACTCCCACTTACAACTAACAAGGGATGCAAAAGATCTCTTCAAGGAGAACTACAAACCTCTGATCACAGAAATAAGAGAGGACACAAACATTCCATGCTCATGGTTAGGAAGAATAAATTCTATTAGAGAAAAGCAATAATAATAACTAAATTAATAAATAAAATTGGACATTTTCTCATTTACCTAAATGTTGTGAAGAAAACAAAAAGGTTCATTCAAAAGATAAAAATGTGGAAGAATGGGGAGAAATTTGACACTACGGAACATAGGCTGTTTAAAGAGGAAATATTTCTCTCAGAAGTCACTTTTGAATGGTGTTCTGAAGGATAAGAGGGAATCTCCAGGTCTGAGAAGCAACAAGGTAGACAGAGTATAGTAAGTGAAAAGGTTCTGAAGATGAACAGAAGTCAGCACTGAAGGCACAGCAGAAGAGGAACCCGTGGAGGAGAAAGGTGAAGCTGGAAACACCTGCTGAAGCCTAAGACTATGTAGGAACATAGGCTGTGCCAGAGCTGCTCCTGCAGGCTCCTACTAGCTCAGGAGAACACATCCCTTTGAAACTCCACGCTCAGTGAGGTCATGCTCATTGCTTGAAATTGGATACGAAGGGGCATATTAACACCGTGAGATTTAACAAAGCTAGAAATCACTAACCCCTCCCCACATCCCAACACACACACACACACACACACACACACACACACTCACACGCATGCACACCAGGTTCCCAATGTATCACTGAATAAATAGAAAAAGCAGGCTACCAGTCTCTACCTTTCCAGTAACAGTTTCAAGTGTAAATGAACACTGTCCAAAACAAAGGCCTCCACACCCATTTCAGGCTGAATATCTTAGAATTAGGGAATCTGCTTCTTCCGCTTTCCTGGCTTGAGGATCATCACGAAGTTTTTGCATGTTTATCTCTGCTCCTCTGAGAGTCCGTGTTGGGCAAATAAGTGTTACTGTACTTTCCTGGAACAGGGATAGGACAATGGCAATCACAGGGCTAGGACACAGGGAGAGAGGAGATTTCCAAATGCAAGATACGAGTCAACCAGTCATGGCTGAATGTGGCTAGAAGAAATCACATTTGCTTTCTAAAGACACACAGGTAGGTCACCTGGAGAAATTTTTAAAAAGGAGCCCCCAGGTATATATCATATTATTGTTCCATTTAAATTGATCATGTCTGAAAAACTTCCAGGCATGCACTGATTTCAGTTAGTTTGTTAATATTTATTCATCAGGGGACATATAGTATATTGTCAATATGAACTTTGGAATATCACAAATTTATGTTGCAGTACAGACTATGTTATTAACTAGTTGATTGTGCCTTGGCACTTTGCACAACATCTTTTTAGCTTGGTTTCAGCAACTGAGATGAAAATATTTGTAACTACCTCATAGACTTTATCAAGCACTCAACACAATTTCATATGTAACAAATACTAAGAACATTCTCTGGCACAAGACAGGATAGGTTGGTATAAAAAGTCCAGACTTCACAATTTGACAGACTTTGATTGGAATTCTGTCCTTGCTAGCAGCTTAACTGTAGACTTCAAAATTTTTAAGAAACTCAGTTTTTTCTTTTTTTCTTTTTTTAAATTTATTTATTATTTTTTTAACTGCATTTTAGGTTTTGGGGTACATGTGAAGAACATGCAAGATTGTTGCATAGGTACACACATGGCAGTGTGGTTTGCTGCCTTCCGTCCCCTCACCTGTATCTGTCATTTCTCCCCATGCTATCTCTTCCCACCTCCCCACACCCCCGCCCCTCCCCCATTTCCCCCCAACGGACCCCAGTGTGTAGTGCTCCCCTCCCTGTGTCCATGTGTTCTCATTGTTCAACACCCGCCTATGAGTGAGAATATACGGTGTTTGATTTTCTGCTCTTGTGTCAGTTTGCTGAGAATGATGGTTTCCAGGTTCATCCATGTCCCTACAAAGGATGTGAACTCATCTTTTTTGATGGCTGTGTAATATTCCATGCTGTATATGTGCCACATTTTCCCTATCCAGTCTATCATCGATGGGCATTTGGGTTGGTTCCAGGTCTTTGCTATTGTAAACAGTGCTGCAATGAACATTCATGTGCACGTGTCCTTGTAGTAGAATGATTTATAATCCTTTGGATATATACCCAGTTTTTTCTAATGATAAATTGGGAGGATAATATTTTGTATTATTTTTGTGAAGTATTTGTAGTATTTTTGTGAAGATTACAAAGATGTAATTCTATGCTTTGTATGATGTACATAGTTGCCAAACAATAAATAATGAACTTGAATTTCATTAGGCTCTCATTCAAAATTCATATGGAAATGTATTTTTGAGCAAAATCAAATATCAACTATATCAGACCAATGCTAAACCAAACAAATAAAAAGCTGGCAATAACTTTGACACCAGAATGTTTTGATATATTTGTTTTACATGTTTGTTTTCTGCATCATTCAAATTTAGGTTTAACAACTCTTGCAGGAACTTGAAACTTAAGGAAAAAATGGCATATTTCTAGATGAAGGTCTTTCCTAAAAACAGAGCTCATAAATTCCTCCTCAGTGTAAGCTTTCAATTCCTTCAGCTTCCATGTTAATTGATTATTATGATGTTTAAAATTGTACATGTCCTGAGACTGGACCATATGAAAGAATGGAACTCCTGAAAATCTGGGGAGAAGATTTGATGGACTCTCCTCTTGGCTCTCTCAAAAATTTCTAAAACCTTCCCTTTAGAGACCACTTTCAGAAAATAGACTCCTTCAAAAAGTTTGCCACAGCTCATTTCAGCAGCATTCAGAAAATATATTTGTCCTAATTAATCAAGTCTATTTTTAAAAGGTGATAACCAGCAAGCCTGTTTTTTATTTACTTATTAAATATTTTGATTTTTTCTTATTTGAGCCTCTGTGTGTCCTTTTTCTCTGACAGACAATTGTCAAGGTTTTTTCCACAGGGGTTCATTTGTGTCCTTCTCAGTTATAGTTATTGCACATCATGAAATGTGTCTACTCTTAATGTATTATTAACACATGATATGACCATGTGATATATGTATTTCCAACTCTGAACCAAAGAGAGTTCTCAGTTAGTATTTGCATCAGTTTTCCTTTGTTGATGTCTTTAGGCTGAGCTGTTTAGAATGTTCTCCCAGCTGCATCCAGGTCCTTTAGGTGCTTTGCACTCTACTGGGACCAGCTAAAAGAATTGCTTTATTGCATGAGAAACACTGATGATGCAGCAAGCTCCTTTCTTTAGATAGACCCGGGTTGGTGCTCTACCTGCTTTAATATCACCTTTGCACAGCCCACAGACTGATGAGCCACTAGCTTCACAATGATCTAATAAAGACCCTAATATAGCTGCTAGGAAAGGTCACAGCTCTTTTCCACACAGGCAAGAAATCTGACTGTACTGTGTAAACAGCTATTCCACATTAGATGCCCAGGCAAGGTTTTGTAATCCTTGCTCTTTCAAGAATAAATGTTTCCATGTGAGCTTTACATGAGAACAAGAGACCTGAGCCAAAATAACTAAAGTGGATTTCCCAACATTTCCGATATGCCTTTCCAGGCTTCCTGCCCCCTGGATATACATAATGTATTCCTTCATTGGATGTTTATTCCCTAGCCAGTCCCCACAGTCTGAGCCCATGAAATCTTCACGTTCCTCTTCCCTATCAACACTGCTTTAAACTGTGTCCCCGCGATGATCCATTAATCTACTTTAAACAGGGTTGTTATGAGTTGACAAAAATTTAATACGTCATCCTTACCAGAAGCTCTTCGGTGTGTTCAAAAGGGAGCTTTAATATCATAAAGGAGTGAAATCAGATGCTTTTTTTCTCAATTGCTGCAGTATAATGACTCAATATCCATCACATTAATGCAATCACTGATATATTTTATTTCACACTAGGCTGTGAGTTACTGGGGTAGATATTATGTTCTATTTGACTTTGTATCTTTAGTACTCAGAGCAGTGCCTGACACACATACCAAGTGCCTGAGAATGTTTGCCAAATTACGGGTGGATCACAAGGTCAGGAGATCGAGACTATCCTGGCCAAGATGGCCAAGAAGGTGAAACCCCATCTCTACTAAAAATACAAAAAATTAGCTGGGAGCGGTAGCATGTACCTGTAGCTTCAGCTACTGGGAAGGCTGAGGCAGGAGAATCATTTAAAACCGGGAGGCGGAGGTTGCAATGAGCCAAGATTGCACCATTGCATTCCAGCCTGACAACAGAGAGAGATTTTGTCAAAAAAAAAAAAAGATTTGCCAAATGAATTGCCAAATAAATGGATTAATGGATAAGGGATGCTCAGGAAGTATAGGCCAACAGGTTGAAATTATATATATGGGAAACAAAACCTTATCAGAACAATTTGCAGTCTTTTAATTTGCAGCCATATAAGTGAGGTTAGCTCAGGCCTCTAATATCTGAAACAAAAAAAGCATATATTCCTGGACCTTGATGAAACACAGAGTCTGAAGACAGTTAACATACATATGTGCTCTGCAGGCAAAGTGGAAACATGCGAATATCATTCCCTTAAATGAGAAAGAAAAGGAAATCAACAAACTGGAGCAAACCCTTTCTTCTCTCCAAGTCCCAAGGAGAGAAGCATTCCACAGAGAAGATGAGAATGTCATTTTGCTTTAAATCTGTGCCAAACTGACATAGTAAGAATACTAGTACTTTAGGAGGTTTGTCATTGATAAACATAATCTGTAAAAAATGAATCCATGCATTTATTTAAAAATTTGTTAATTTTTTTCACCTTTAAAAGTAATGTATGCTTATTTTTGAACAAGTGGATTTCCAAATGAAGTACAGATGTTATAAGAACATAAAAACCTTAAAGAGCTACATTGTCGGCCAGGCGCAGTGGCTCAAGCCTGTAATCCCAGCCCTTGGGAGGCCGAGGCAGGTGGATCATGAGGTCAAGAGATCGAGACCATCCTGGTCAACATGCTGAAACCCTGTCTCTACTAAAAATAAAAAAAATTAGCTGGGCATGGTGGTGCATGCCTGTAATCCCAGCTACTCAGGAGGCTGAGGCAGGAGAATTGCCTGAACCCAGGAGGCGGAGGTTGCGGTGAGCTGAGATCGCACCATTGCACTCCAGCCTGGGTAACAAGAGCGAAACTCCGTCTCAAAAAAAAAAAAAAAAAAAAAAAAAAAAAAAAAAAAAAAAAGAATGGCTTTTAAATGTCATTTGAAAAAGATCAAGAGTGCTATCTGCAAAATAAAACAATGCCATCTATTTCATATTTTCAGATATGATTTTTCTTACTCCATGGCCTTTAATACCATGCCAATATATGGAGAACAAGGGTGTGTGAGAATGTGTATTATTACTACTCCAGGATATTGTAGTTCCTGTGTTTTGTTCATATTTTACCTAAAGGCAAATCACAACCATGTGAAAACAAAACATGTTTACCATCATTCTAAAAATACTCATTAAGATATGTTTGACAAGTGTTAAAATTGGGAAGTGATAAGAATTCATAGAATACAGTACTGGAAAAGTTTTCTTCTCACTTCAGATGAGAGAGGGAATAACCATTTTTTTTTTTCTAGCACTGTAAGCTATGCTGAACTAATAGCAAGAAGTAGTGAACTGATAGCAAGAAGTAGAATAAAATTGAAAATACAGAAATAAAATGTTCATTAAACTGGTATTCATTTTTGGAGAGCTACTATGTAGCATGTATCTACCATGTGAGAGCAATTACTGTACAGTTTTTGGAAATATGTGGTGGGAGTCAGTTATTCACTAAGTCAGGACTTATTTTTGGATTTGTAAAAGATCTTTACGATGGATAATAACATGGTGTCAGCCCTACATGAGAAGACTAAATGAATGATGAAGTCTAAGTTGTTCTGAATGCCTGCAAATGGATCAAATGGCGTTCAAAATCATACTTCAATTTTTTATCAGGACTATTATTGTACTTCTAACCTTTCAGATATGCATTCTTTATGGTACAACTTATGCTACATAAAATTAGTAAAATCTGTTGTTATAGAAAAGAAAATAATTACAAAAAAGTAAAAGTAATGAAATGAACTGCTGAAAAAAGAGAACCACAGAGAAAATAGCAGCTCAATAATGCTTATTCAAAAAATATTCTAGTAAATGGAACCAAAGCTCTCCCCACCTAGCATTCTATTATTTGTTTATACTTTGAAAGCCTCACTGGATCAGAGCTAAGTTTTATCATTTCATTTTCTAAAGATAACTCACTTGTTTTTTTCTTCTCTCAATGATCCTACCTAAAAATAACTGGTTTATTAAAACATATATAGAATAATTATCCTGAGAAACTTCACTGGGAAAAATAAGACTTTGGGGAAATTTAATTTAATTATAGGTCAAGATTATTGTGATTTTTGTAGCAATAGAAATCCTATGAAATGGAACTATTTACCCCATACCATTTTGATATCTTTACAAAAATAAATGCCAAAAAGTCTTTTGCCAATGTATTAAATGCTATTGGAACTTGGTGAAAGGCTTTCCCACTTCAACAACAGTAATTGAATCTTGAAAATTCTACTGAAAAAGTAAGAGGTATTGAATCTATGATATACAAGGAAGTTAGAAAAGAATCACGAGGAACATCAGGAAAACAAAAAGATATTCTGTGTCTATCTCTCCCAACTCTAACATGAGCCCTAACTCTGAGACAAGGAGGTTTTGAAGCCTTCCATATACACACACAGTGGCTTCAGGAATAGCTTTCACTACAACTTAATTAAGCTTGGGTGAGGCTATGAGATCAATGTGCCCTTAGTAGTGGCATGAGCAATAGGTCATTTCTATCATGGTCAGTTTCACTGCTGTATCTTCAAACATACTCTAAGAGTATTTTGAGGTTAGAATGATATTTGCTTTGCAAGTTCGCTTTTTTTTATTATTTTTTTTTTATTTTATGGCTACTATCAGCTTGTAAAGAGAGTGAAGGCTAACATTGAATTTCCAAGGTTTTGGAATGACCTGTGTCAGAACTCTTCTGGCATGAAATATTATGCATTATTCATAATAGCCAAACTCTTAAAAATTCAGCTAGCATGATTTAATGTCAGACCAGTAGATAAAATTAGTATGACATTTTTGGCATTGTTAGTAATTTCAATAATAAAAGCAGCACAGTTAGTTATATGAATATTGTCAGAAAAATCTATTTAAGTAATATATTTAAGAAATCCAAATACATATGCTTAAACTGTCATTTGTGAAAAGCAATTAAAAATGCTTGTGGGTTTATGATATAGTAATACTTAATTCTACAAACTTTTTTTCTATGTATTTAATAATCTGTTTAGAAACTTATTTGGTCAAAGTTAGAGTGGACGAACTAACATTTCACAATCCAATCTCTTACGCTCTACCTTAAGGTTCAAAACCTTTGATAAATTATACAATAGCAGCCTAGAAGATCAAAGAATCCCTAATTGCTAGTGAGCAAATACAGGAAAGCCGAATAACACTGGACCAAGTCATTCATAACATGAAGTTACAGGAGAAGGAGAACCATGATGGAATAATGGTGGAATATATTTATTTTCCTTTCTTTTTTTTTTTTTTTTTGTACAAAATAATGATGGTGTGAACTCATATAATTCTACCAAAGTTTATCAGGTTCAAATTTTAAATCAAACATAATTCTAATTCTGCTTGTCTTTAAAATCATTTTAGAGCAAAAACATCAATACGCTCTGATGTCAGGAAATTTTTAAAATTAAAAGGTTATTCATTAAATTCCCTCTTGGAGAAGTTCTGCATAGTCTAAAAATGCACCCACCCTAGGCCACCAGATGATCCATGCTCAGCAATATCAAAATAATAAGTAAAATGTATTTGAGAAGAAATATTTTGATAACTCAGTAAGTAAAAGTTTAAAAGCAACAGAGTAGTTAGGCTGTGAAATACACTTGTCACGTATAGAGTATTTTGTGAATATTTTCAAACATACTAATTGCAGGAGTACAAAAAAAATATCTAAACTCATTTTTCAAAGATAAACTATGTAGGTAAAATTGTTTTGTGTATCATGAAGAATGGGCTGTAAGTGTGCCTTTGCAGTCAATTGTCTTAATTCGTATGGACAACTTAAACAGATTACAGGTATGTCTTGCTTATAAAAATTCTCTTTATAAACTGCTAAACTTAGAAGAATAGATCTATAATAAATAAGTTTATTTTTAATAAGTTGATTCATGAATAAATTTAAAAGAATAAAAAGGAAGCATTTGTTGAATTTAGATAATTTGAGAATAGCATGCCAGCATCTGGTACATAGAGCTTATATGTCTAATCTTTTTTCTATAAATTATTACTTTCTGTATTTGTTTCTTGAGAACAGTTTTAACAACTCTGTGATTAATACTGGTCAGCTAGTTCTATTGACCTCTTCTTCCTTTTACTCTATTAAATCAAAGTTCTTATTGCCAAAATGTCTCCAAAATGTATCTTAGTATATGCATTGCATGATAGAGGCTATTTATTGCATTAAAAAGTGGCCTGAGTTTCCAATGCTGTCAAGTGGCATCAGAAAATATTTCTGAGAGTTTATCCTGCAGTGGGAATCTGTACGTGGATTTTGTATGCACTGTCTGTGTTACAGAGGAATTTCTAAAGCCTTTAGTGAAATTTAAAAGGTTTTTGTATAGGGAGAAAAATATGTATACATAGAAGTTCAGCAATGTATATAAGGAGAAAGAACTTGGGAAATTTTCTAATACTGAAGAAATATTGTGTTCATATTTTAATAAGTAGAAATTAGTACAAATAAATTAATTGTTCATTAATCCACATGACCTATTCTCTTCCACAGTGAGTGATGTCACCTTGCACAAGAAAAATTCAGGAACTGCATTTTCATTGCATTTGCGTGGTATACTGGCTTATGTAATTGAATCTAGTTTGCAGGAAGTTTTCTAAATTCATTGATCTCCTGAGCTCTTGCTGCACACAAACTAGATTATATTCACTCAAAGAGATTAAAACATGTGGAAGAGAAGGTCGGTCCATCAACACACTATGGATATTACATATACTATTTCTCATACATACTAAAAACAAGGTTGACACTACTATATTTTTCAGCAATTGAATGGTCCTAAGCCCCAGAAATATGTTTTTCAGTAATAATCAACCTAGTACACCCTACAACTCTGTCTCTGGAGAGTATATTAGCTGACCTTCCCAGCCAAAGGAGAAGTTATTCTGCCTTTCTAAAACAATTATGAAGATTTTACTCATCTCTTTTAATAATTTCTGTATTTTTGGAATTGGTGCCGAGTTTCTAACAATACTTCTCAAAACTGGTGGACACAATTTTTACCCCACATATTTTTATAAAGATATAAAGCAATCTTTCAATACATTAATCTATGGATCTATTTCTAGCTATCTATACATTTATCTATAATCTATTCCTACTAATATGTAAAACTATACATACATACACAATTATAAACTACATATAAAACTATATATGTAACTGTATAAAACTATATATTATCACATCAATAATGAAATCAGACTTCAGTTGAGATTGGATTCAATGGTAGGAGTTCATTAGGCATAGAAGAAGAAACATTCCAGACAGAAGTCAAATAATGTGTAAATTTTCATGGCAGAAGCAAAGTAATTTTGAGACACTGAGTATAGGTCATGTGGCTTCAGCACACAATCCAAGGATGTGTATAGTCCAACAGCAAACTGCAGGTTTAAGCACAGATCTTTACATGATGTTTTTGCTATGTGAAGTATTCTGGTTTTTATTCTATGAGCAATAACAAAGCTTTACAAAACAGTCCATCATAATAAGACTTACTTTTCAAAATATCTACTCAGTCCATAAAAGTTAGAGAAAAATTTAGGGTGATGGTTCCTGAATATTGAGATAACTGAAACTTAGACTTGAGAAGTAACAATAGATACAGAAAGACGTAAAAAATATTAGTATATATATATATATATATATATATATAGGAAAAATATGGCTACATCTTGTTAATGGATTGGATATGAAAGAATAAGGAAAGAGAGGCCTCACAATGACACTTGGATTTCTGGCTTACATATATTTCATTGGTTGGGTTTTTGGATGGGAGTAATTACAATTTTAGAAACAAGAAAAGACGTATTTCATTATAAGTTTAAGGATCAGGAGTTCCATTTGAGTTTTTTAAAGTGTCAAGCAGACAAGTGTAATAGGGTGAAGATTTTTTTTTTCAAAAGACATGAATATGGGAGCCATTCATAGTTGGCCTACCGATAACTACGGTTACGAGAGTGTATGCAGAGATATAGAATCATACAACGGAAGGGGACCTGATTCAGAGGTGCCTGCAACTCTAAAATTCAGTGGCTGGTTAGTGAATCAGGAGACTCCACAAATGTCTCAATAGGAAGAAAATCATGACATTATGGTGTTATAAGAAGCAAGGAGTGAAGTGATTTTTGAAATGAGAGAGTGAATTAATGCAATGCTATTGCAGAGTAAAAAAAGAAAAAGTCTGAAAAAATTTCCTCTGTATTTAGGAAGATTAATATTATGAATGACCTTGATAGAGTTACGTTAATAGAATAAAAAGTACTGGAGCCATGTTTGAGGGCATCTGATTATAAGAAAGAAGTGAGGATGTGGAGCTATGCCCTGTTGCTTGTAGAAAATTGAAGAAAATATTTGCAAGCAATATATCTGACAAAGGTTTAATCTACAATATATGTATAAGGCACTCCCTCAACTCATCAAAAATATAAATAACTAAAAAATGGGTTAAGAACTTGAACAGACGTTTCACCAAAGAAGACATAAAAATGATCAACAAGTACATGAAAACATGTTCAATAACACTAATTATCTGGAAAATTTAAATCAAAACCAGAATGGGGGAAAAAAAAAAGATGTTGCCAAGAATGTATAGAAATTAGAACTCTTGGATACTATTGATGGGAATGCAAAATGGTACAATCACATGGAAAGCTGTGTGAAGCTTCCTCAAAAAGTTAAAAATAGATGCACTATATGATCCAGCAATTCCACTTCTGGGTATTTATCCAAAAGATTTGAAATCAGTCTGGAAAAGACATTACCACTCCAGTGGAACTGCAGCAATATTCACAGCTGCCAAAATTTGATAACACCCTAAATACCCATCAGTAAATGAATGGATAAAAATGAAGTATATCTATACAATGATACAAATATATCCATATAGCCTTTAAAAAGAAGGATATACTTCAATGTGTAACAATATAGAAAACTCTTGAAGATTTTATCATGTTATGAAATGTCCACTTACTACCACCCATAAGGGGAATATAACACACACACATACACACACACACACACACACACACACACACAGAGAGAGAGAGAGAGAGAGAGAGAGAGAGAGAGCAAGGGAGAGATCAAGAGAGAGAGAGAGAGAAAGAGAGAGAGACATGTATGGAAAGAGTAGAAATTATTTTTTCTTATTTAACTTTGAGCATTTTTTTCCAGAATTTATTGTGCTCAGGAATAAGATAGACATGAAACTGAATAACAGACCTCAGAATTTTGCTACTTGAAGATTTTAACATTTTATTTCAAATACCTTTAAAAAGGGGTTTTCACTTCTCGGATCCTACCAATAGTGTGCTGAGGACCAATAAAATGTTTATCCTAGGTTGAAAGAGGTTCAACTAATTTAAAATACGATAAATGAAGGATAGACAAGTTGAAGATTGAATAACTGAAAAAAAGAACAAAAGAAAGATTAAAAAGTTAGGAGAAAAAAAAAGAAGGAACCTGTGTGGGTCTCAAATAAAAATTTCTTGCCTGACCTTATGGCTGGATTGGCATACCGCGAATTTTGGGATAAAACTGGGTGTGGTGGTACTCACCTGTAATCCCAGCTACTCAGGGATTCTACTGAGGCAGGAGAATTGCTTAAACTCAGGAAGCAGAGGTTGCAGTGAGCAGAGATCGCACTGCTGCACTCCAGCCTGGGTGACAGAGTGAGACTCCGACTCAAAAACAAAACAAAACAAAACAAAACAAACAAAACAAAAAACACCTCCCAAGCAATTCTGAAATTCTGAGTCCGCTCTCGAGGAATGAGTACCTATACTGTGCCCTCCACTGATTCAGGACACGAGATTCCCTGTGCTGTGCCACTTGGTCATATTTCCACCCATACTCTATGCTGTTTAATTGCCACTGACTTGACTCTAGCTCTTTTTCTCACTGCCTGCTCTCCTCTGGCCTGTGTTCTGTTTTCTTCCAGTCTTCCATGCCTTTCATGATGAAAATTTGATCATATTTATTTTGTATCTCTCAAAAAAAGAATGGAAGCAACCCTTCCCTTTTTTACCCAAATGAGATGAGAACATGGTTAAATAATGGGATATATTTTTAAAAATAATAAAATCTGAGCTTACTCATTTATTTACTGGTAGTGCCCTACTGTTACGTCAGTAACTGTAGCAAAATTTTATAGCTAATGAAATTAAATGTCAACCTTTTAGCTTGGTGCATCTGGCCATATATGTATACCATACAATTTTATTCACTAACACAGCAATTCTTTTTTAATTTTTATTTTATTAGTTCTGATTAAGGCTTGTAAATCATATATATATGTGTGTATATATATATATATATACATATTTATATATATATATATATATATATATATATATATATATATATATTTCATTGGGATGACCCAAATTCAAAAAAAAAACACCAAAAAAACAGCATTTGTTAAGTTTTAAGGTTATAATCTATTTATTCTATCTTTCTCTATTAAGAGTTGTTTTCACTTTTTCCTTGATTAATTTTTTCTTTAATTTTTGGTAAGAACATTTTACATGAGATTTTAACTGTATTTTAACCTAGGGATATAAGGCTTTATATGAGATCTCTGGAACTAATTCATCTTGAACAATTACAATTTTATAGATGTTGAATAGTAACTCACTTTTTTTCCTCTCCTCCCAACTCCTAGTAATCACCATGTATTCTTTGAGTCTACAAGTCTGACAATTTTAGATACCTCATATAAGTAGAATCATACAGTATTTGCCCTGCTGTGACTGGCTTATTTCACTTATAATAAGATCCTTTACAAAATATTTCCCTGCAGGAAACCATCTACTTTACCTGTGCAAGAATAAGAAAAAGTTTAAACATTTAAACTTTCTTGAAGTAGGGAAGGCATACATCTCTACTTGAATCCAGAACAGTCCTGTGACCATAGCAGATTTTATTTTTACACCAAAAAAAAAAAAAAAATGATTTAAGCACCAAATCTGAATCCTACATGGCTCCTAAACTTCAAATGATGGAAACTAGTTGCTTAGGAATGCCAGCCAGAATGTGATATTCAAGGACCTTCTCTGGCTGTTGCAATTTATGGCCATTTTCCCTACCATTAAAGATGTATGCAAATCTTAGCTGCACAAACGTTGACATCAGTTAGTCAAGCAGACAGCAGAAAAGTGACAAAGAAAGGTTTAAGGCTAATTTTGAAATAGTTCTGTGACATTGGCTCATGACTGAAATGTAAATCAAATTATGGTAAGTACATACAGATTTAAAAGCAAGAGACCAGAGAGTTCAGAAATAAAAATACCTTGTAAGACTTGAGAAAACAAAATGTAATACATTTTCATCACTAGAATAAGACAGTGGAATAACTCATGTTGCCTCTATCAGAGAAACCCGGCGACCTATTTAAATGGCAAATGACTGTACCTCATTACAGAATTGCAAAAACAAAATCTGTGGGGGCTGGCCTTAAGAGTATACTTTTTCAAAAAATTATCCAGGTAAAATTTATGTAACGTAAACTTTGGAGAGCCTTTGAAAATTCATGATATCCTTTTGTTTCTAACTATTTTCAGGAAACTTCTAGAGAAGAGGTCTTCTATGAAATGTTACAATTTGGGGAACATGATTCATGTCAAAGCACTTTATGATTTTGAGGTTATTCATTTAAAATATTGACTGCAGCCTTAAAACTAGAATGTCATGCACATGTAAACAAAATAATGGTAACAGTTGCCTTACAATGAATCAAGTAGAAAAGAATGAATTAAATATAAGACAGGGAAATATTCAGTATCTTGAGTTAGCAATATTAAACAAAATAGTTTATCTCTCAGACTGTTAAACCTGCAGTGTCAAAACAGAAAAAAATGCACAGTAAATTTTGGAAGCTCCACAAATGTTCTTTCTGTAAAATAAGGATAACAGGATGTTATTGAAGACATTTAAATAGATGCCAGAATTGTTTATCATGAAAAAGTATGGGTAACCCATGTACGACAATGTCATTACAGTATGCCAGTACCCCTGGGATGTTAGCCAAAATGGAGGTAATTTTCTGAAAACAGCTCAGTCCTGAACTTAATCCAAATGCATCTATTCAGAACAAAGTGCTCCTTTCATGAAGGGAAAAGCCTATGCCAGATAGAGGAGTTTTGTTGATACATTTTCATTACAAAATTAAACATCACATATCATGAAAAAATTCCATTCATTTGAAACAAATTGTAAATATACCTATGTAAAATTATTTAGAATATCTGTAATTACAGAAAGCATGTTTGTTTGTTTTGGTAAAGAAAGTTTCTTATATAACAGATATAGAAAATAAATAAAATAAGGAAGAGCCTGGAGTACTGGGGATCTCCTGAATTTACTGGTGAGCTTAGTTAAAATTCAATCCAGTCTGTCTGCTTTCATAATCCTATGGCAATGCTAAAACCTGAATACCAGACCCAAAAAGAAAGTGAGATTCATTATTCACATTCAGTTTAAATCTTTCTAGTCCTGAGAGAAATCATTGTGAAGAACAAAAATTGCAGAGAGTTAGAAGAAAATAATCAAATCATGAATTTTTACTTCAGTTTCCTTTGGCAACAACATTGAATATGAGTTAATATGAGTGCTCTGTTTCAAAGAACTGAAGACTTAATCCATACTACTTGAACATTTATGTATTTAAACATTCATTGATATCGGATAATTAATCCATTCATGCAAAATACTAATGCATGCCTTCTAAGTTCCATAGACTATACTAGGTAATAAAGATACAGTGGAACATGTAGTCTAGGGAAAAAGTCAATTACGGTCAGTATGACAAGATATATTTGTATGTATATATGTAATACTGCATTTGTGTAGGTTTGCATGCATGCTTTTATATACAACTCTGTGTGTTTTACATGGGATTCATTATAAATGTATGTGTGCATATATATTTTACATATATACATTTTGTTCTCCTCAGCCTCATACAAAACCTGCTTCTAAAAGATGTTGATTAAGAAGTATAATAAAAATGAATCTGAACACAGGTTGTTAAGTGAAGGTATTTCACACAAGGAGCAAAACATACACAAATGAGTAAATACTGAGAGACTGTCACATGTCCAAGAAACTGCAAACAATTTGTTATCACAGTAAAAATTGAGGCTTAGGAAATGAAGTTGGGAAGTTCGGAATGTATCATTAAACCTATGGAATCTGAAGTTTATCTTAGATAGTCTTATCATGCCATTTTGGAAAAGTATAATAATCAATATTTAAGATGGGTTTCCAGGTGATTCTAATGAGCAGCTGGATTTCAAAAATGCTTGAGAGTAAGAAAAACTGAAGCTTAGTTATGATGAAGAGAGAGCCGGCTTTATAATTTTTTAAATGTGACTCTGGATCAGTTGATTCTTCCCTCTGAATCTCATTTCGTTCATTCTGAACGTCAAGATCTTAATACTATTTGCCTGGCAGAGCTGATTTAAGAAACTACTATCATGTTTGAAAAGTAACTGATCCTGTGCCTGATGGCAGATGGCACTTAGTAAATGACAATGTTATCATTAAAATTACTACTTTTACTATTCATTACAATTAAGAGCTCTCCTCCAAGCAGGAGAAAAAAGAACAAGTAGCCTTCAGGATAGTAAGTATAAGACAAAAGGAAACCCAAGGCTAGAGGAGAAAGCGAAGGAGCCTATTATTCCCTTCCTTTCTGAAAAAAGTAACACCTAAATGTAATGGAAACCCAGTTAACTCAATTCAGTGGAAATTGCTCTACCCTCAGAACATTGCTATGCACATAGCAATCGACTGGTCTCTATCAGGCAATCAGAGCTGCATCATTCCATGACTTTAGTTGGGTCAAAAAGGAACCTGAAAATAGAAATTCCATTTGACCCAGCAATTTCATTACTGGGTATATATCCAAAGAATTATAAATCATTCTACTGTAAGGACACATGCACACGAATGTTCATTGCAGCACTGTTTACAATAGCAAAGACCTGGAACCAACCCAAATGCCCATCGATGATAGACTGGATAGGGAAAATGTGGTACATATACATCATGGAATATTATGCAGCCATCAAAAATGATGAGTTTGTGTCCTTTGTAGGGACATCGATGAACCTGGAAACCATCATTCTCAGCAAACTGACACAAGAGCAGAAAATCAAATACCACATGTTCTCACTCATAGGCAGGTGTTGAACAATGAGGACACATGGACACAGGGAGGGGAGCACTACACACTGAGGTCCGTTGAGGGGAAATAGCGGAGGGACGGGGTGGGTGTGGAGGTGGGAAGAGATAGCATGGGGAGAAATGACAAATACAGGTGAGGGGAAGGAAGGCAGCAAACCACATTGCCATGTGTGTACCTATGCAACAATCTTGCATGTTCTTCACATGTACCCCAAAACGTAAAATGCAATTAAAAAAAGAAGAAAAAAAATATTAAAGTCATGACTTCTCTCATAATCCCCATGGCAAAGTGTGGAATATACTCAGGCAAAACAATTAAGAAAATCTGACTAATCATTGCCCAACTGTTAAATTATAATGGCCCAGAAGTTATGCATAGGAAGTCAGGATTCAAAATGAAACCTCAGGCAGGGTGCCGTGGCTCCTGCCTGTAATCCCAGCACTTTGGGAGGCCAAGGAGGGTAGATCATAAGGTCAGAAGATCGAGACCATCCTGGCTGAAACAAAGAAACCCTGTCTCTACTAAAAAATACAAAATATTAGTCGGCTGTGGTGGTGTGCACCTGTAGTCCCAGCTACTCAGGAAGCTGAGGCAGGAGAATACTTGAATCCAGGAGGGGATGCTGAGGCTGCAGTGAGCCGAGATCGCACCACTGCATTCCAGCCTAGGTGACAGAGCAAGACTCAGTCTCAAATTAAAAAAAATAAAAAAAATTAAAAAAAAAAAAGCTAACAGAAAATGAAGTGGCCACATGCTGCAAAGAATACAGAATTTACAGAAATAATCCAGAAAAGTCGCTAAAAAAAATTACCAAAAAAAAAAAAAAAACAAAACACACAAAATAATCATAACCACACACCTTGGGATAGCAGGGGAATGTGCTACCAGAGTTGATAGAATATGCTATGTCAAATGTTTAGGTTTTATCAACAACAAAACTATAGGAAACACAAAGAAACCTGAAAGTATGACACAGGAAAAAAAAAAGATAACTATATGCTTTCTATAAGAGACACGTTTAACTGAAAGCTCATATAAGTTGAAACTAGAAGGATGGAAATGTGAACAATAACCAAAAAAAGAGTAAGAGTAGCTGTACTAATATCAGACAAAATAGACTTCAAGTAAAATTATTATTAGAGTCGAAAAGAACTTTTTATAATAAAAGAATCAATTCATTAGGAAGATATAATAGTTATAATAATCTTCTCAAGTGAACATGAGACATTTCCCAGAACAGAGGTAGAGAAAGCCCTAACACAGGCCTCAATAAATGTAACATGATTATCACAATACAAAGCATGTTCTGACTACAGGTGAGTGAAAGTAGAAAGCAACAGAAAGGAATTTAGGAAATACACAAAAATGTGGAAACTAAACAACTTACACCTAAATAGCCAATGAGTAAAGAAGAAATCAGAAGAGAAGTAGAAAATACTTGGAGATACATGTAAACAAAAAGAAAATACACCAAACTTATGAAATATCACTGAAGCAGTGATTAGAGGAAAATTTACAGATGGTAATTATTTACATTAAAAAGAAGAAGAATCTCAAATTGGTAACCTACTTCCATATGAAAGAGTTAGAAAAAGAAGAGCAAATTAACTTAAAACAGTCAGAAGAAAAGAAATAATGAGGTCTTGGGAAGTTAATTTTTAAAAATAGAGAAAATCAACAAAACAAAAATTGTTTCTTTAAAGGGATCAAAAAAATTGAAACACTTTAACTAGGCTGACCAAGAAAAAAAAGAGAGAAGCCTATATTACTAAAATCAGAACAGAAAGAGGGGACATCATTTATTTTTATGATGATGTGAGTATTATTATTCATTTTTGAGATAGGTTCTTGCTCTGTCACCTAGGCTGGCACAATCTCAGCTCACTGCAACTTGCACGTCCTAGGTTCAAGAGATCCTCCTACCTCAGCCTGCTGAGTAGCTGGGACTACAAATGCTAGCCACCACTCATGACTAATTTTTTGTATTTTTGCTACAGCGGGGGCTTTGTAATGTAGGCCAAGCTGGTCTTGAACTCCGGAGCTCAAGTAATTCACCCACCTTGGCCTCCCAGAGTGCTCGGATTATAGGTGTGAATAACCATGCCCAGCCAAGAAATAAAAAGCATTATAAGAGAATACTATAAATAATTGTATGAAAATGTATTAGATCAGTTAGAAAAATATATTCCTAGAAAAACGCAAACTGCCAAAACTGACCAAAAAATAGAAAATCTGAATATTTTAAAAGTAAAATTTTAAAATTAATAATAATTTTAAAAATCTACCACAAAGAAACTCTTAGGCCCAGTTGGCTTCATTGATATATTCTATCAAATAAAGGGTTAATATAATTATTTCCAAACACCACCATAAATTAGAAGAGAGTAAACACTTCCCAACTCATACTATAAAAACATCATTACATTGATTCTAAAATCAGAAAAATGCATCACAAGAAATACACTGATGAATATCTCTTTGAGTATAAAAACACAAAATCTTCCACAAAGTATTAGCAAATAATGTCCAGCAACATTTGAAAAGAATTATGCACATGACCAAATGGGATTTATCCAAGAACTACAAGATTGGTTTATTATGTAAAAATCAAACACTATGATACATCCTACTAATAGAATGAATGATGGAATCTACAATTATCAAATCAAAAAAATTGTTTTAATTTATCGAATGTTAATAATGTCAGGCAATGCTAGACACTTTCAAAAACCCATGACCACAGTTAAACCTCCCATATGTCTCAAGTGTTCATGGATCCCACGAAAATGGCCTTTACTGAAAACAGACATGGTTTTGTTTACAGTCTCAAAACTGAGAAGAGCAAGAGCAGCTCTCAATCTAGGGAAAAGTAGAGCCAGGTTCTCTAAAATAATAATAATAATATTAATCTGCCTCTGATCTTGACCTTTGTGTGTCAACTCCATTGTCTCTATTGAGAGGAACTCATGCATGTAGGGACAGCAGAGAGCATAACCACACACAGCCCAGACTGTAGTCCTGACAGCTTTCATTAGACAAAGTCTTAAGCATTCTAATACAAAAAGATCTGAATGGAAATGAGAAAAGCTAGGAGACATTGTGTAATTTGGAGAAAGTTGCTTATTTTCTCTAACCTCAGCTTACCCATCTCTAAACAAAAAACTCAGAAAAACAGAAGACCACAGGCATGCTCTGCCTATATCATTTGGTTGCTATAAATTTTAGTTTTGAATGTTAATAAATAGACATTTATGAAACAATAGATTGATGTTTATGAAAACTTTCTGTCAGTGTAAAATTCTTCATGTACATTAGGTAACCCTTTGTAAAAAATCATCAGGTAACTAGAAGGAGAGTTGCCATTTATGTCATTATTTGGAAATGTTAGGACTTCTCTCCAGGATTTTATTCTTTTTGTTATTAAAATTACAACTTTCCAATGTAGAATGAATGGAAAAATTGAGACAAAATTTAACTCTCATTAAATGTCTTTGCCTCATAAAGTAATAAGAATTTTTAGAGGAGGAAATTTGGCTTTGGGGGCTGAAGGAAAACAAGTATAGAGAAAATCCTGAAAGTAGAGTAAATCAACACAGTAGCAGGCTGGATTCTAGTGGGACAGATGGCCATTTGAGATTCTCTATGGTAGGTAAATTCTAATGATCATAGGAGCAGTGATGGCTGACATTAGAGTTTAAATTTGTGTCCTGGGCTATAATTACATCCATTACCCTCAAATATTTAGGAAACATATGTGAGGCACAACAGCTTTGCCTTGTTGGTTCTTTGTTTAATGATTTAGTGAAAGGATTGTGCTCATGTTTTGGGACAGAATACTCATAAGCGATTTGAATATCAAGAATTATTGAAAATAGGATTCCCTAATAATTTAAATAATCATTAAGGTTGGAGTTTAGAGCAAGACTTCATAAGTGACTACCAGAAAAAATGTAAGGATTCTCATCTCTAGGGAGTATTTGCAGGAATATATGAGAAGATGATATGTTTATGTGAAATGGAAACCAAGGAATCAAGGAAGAGATGACACTAAAAGTTTGGATGCATTAGAGCATTCAAATTACATTAACAAAAAATAATTGCATAAGACCAAAACCAAATATTGTCTACAAAAAGGAGGGTACACAAGAGTATGGGTTAACATTTAAAACTGAAATTCAAATGGAGTGGCTTGTTTTCATTGCAATAACTAATTTTTTTTAAAAAGTCAGAGAAACTATGAAGCCAATAAAAGTTGTTTATTAAGATAGAAAATATTTGCAAATTAGTAACCATTTAATCCAACATTTTTATTTGCAAGAAGAGGTATCAACTTACTGTGACTCAACTGCTACAAATACATTTATGACATGTTATTCAGCAATATATATCTAAGTTTCTTACTCTTTGTTTTGCTGTTTTTCCTGCTCTCTCTTTTCTTTCCTTCTCTGTCTTTTTTCTCTCTTCCCTCTCTTTCTTTTTTTCTTTTTCTTTTTTGCACATATGGTAGGTTGATGACAACTAATTGTCCTTTACGTAAGTTTAAACTGTGGCCATCTTTTCTCCTCTATTCCTGGTCATTATTCCTTGGATACCCTCAGTGGATATGATTTGTCATGACTTGTTTGTAGAAATAGAGCCCTTCCCTGGGTGTATTCACTCACTGTCACCAGCATACGAATATTTCCGTAGCATTTACGTCAGCAATAAGGAGATACGTGAATTGGGGAATAACTGAGATGTGAAAATGAAAGATGAAGGAAATCAAGTATGATTGAGAATGACTAATTTTGGTGTTTTGTTTTATTTTTTTAAATCTGCAGTGTCTGCAGGGAAAATGAAGAAACTGGCATTGACACACCAAGTTTCAGTCAGGGGGTTTGTTTTCATTTAGTCCTCAGAAATCATAGGAGTAATGCCATATGAGAAATGCCTCATTTTAGCGACAAATCGACTGAGTTGCAGAGAGATTTGTTTCCTTGCGGGAGTTATATAACAAATTAAAGAAGGTCATAGTGTTAAAACTTTTATCTGTGGACCCAGAAAATCTGAGGCAGGTCTTGGTTAACTTAAAAAGTTAATTTTGCTGAGATTCAGGATGCACCTGTGACACAGCTTCAGTAAGTTCTGATGACATGTGCCCAAGTGGTCAGGGCACAGCTTGGTTTTATACATTTTAGAGAGACATGAGACCTCAATCAGTGTAGGTAAGAAGTACATTGGTTCAGTCTGGAAAGGCAGGACAACTTGAAGCAAAGTCAGAAAGACTCAAAGTGAGTGGGCAGGAGCTTCCAGGTCACACATAGGAGAGTCACAAAGGGTTACTTACATTCTATTTTTTTTTAATTGCATTTTAGGTTTTGGGGTACATGTGAAGAACATGCAAGATTGTTGCATAGGTACACACATGGCAGTGTGATTTGCTGCCTTCCTCCCCTTCACCTATATCTGGCATTTCTCCCCATGTTATCTCTACCCAACTCCCCACCCTCCACTCTCCCTCCCCTATTTTCCCCCAACAGACCCCAGTATGTGATGTTCCCCTCCCTGTGTCCATGTGTTCTCATTGTTCAACACCCACCTATGAGTGAGAACATGTGGTGTTTGATTTTCTGTTCTTGTGTCAGTTTGCTGAGAATGATGGTTTCCAGGTTCATCCATGTCCTTACATAGGACACAAACTCATCATTTTTGATGGCTGCATAATATTCCATGGTGTATATGTGCCACATTTTCCCTGTCCAGTCTTTCATTGATGGGTATTTGGGTTGGTTCCAGGTATTTGCTATTTTAAACAGTGCTGCAATGAACAAACCTAGCAGAAGACAGGAAATAACTAAGATCAGAACAGAACTGAAGGAGATAGACACACACACACACACACACACACACACACCCTTCAAAAAATCAATAAATCCAGGAGCTGGTTTTTTGAGAAGATCAACAAAATAGACCACTAGCCAGATTAATAAAAAAGAAAAGAGAATAATCAAATAGATGCAATAAAAAACGATAAAGGGGATATCACCACAGATTCCACAGAAATACAAACCATCATCAGATATTATTTCAAACAACTCTGTGTACATAAACTAGTAAACCTGGAAGAAATGGATAAACTCCTGGACACTTGCATCCTCCCAAGTCTAAACCAAGAAGAAGTCAAAACGCTGAATAGACCAATAACAAGGTCTGAAGTTGAGGCAGCAATTAAGAGCCTAGCACCAAAAAACAGCCCAGGTCCAGATGGGTTCACATCTGAATTCTACCAGACATACAAAGAGGAGCTGGTACCATTCCTTCTGAAACTATTCCAAATAATCCAAAAAGAGGGAATCTTTCCCAGATCATTTTATGAGACCAACATCGTCCTGATACCAAAACCCAGCAGAGACTCAGCAAGAAAAGAAAACTTCAGGCCAATATCCATGATTAACATAGATGCAAAAATCTTCAATAAAATACTGGCAAGCCAATTGCAATAGCACATCAAAAAGCTTATCCACCATGATCAAGTAGGATTCATCCCATGGATGCAAGGCTGGTTCAACATACACAAGTCTAAAAACGTAATTCACCACATAAACAGAACCAAAGACAAAAACCACCTGATTATCTCAATTGATGCAGAGAAGGCCTTTGACAAAATTCAACAGTCCTTTATGCTAAAAACCCTCAATAAACTAGGTATTGACGGAATGTATCTCAAAATAATAAAAGCTATTTACGACAAACCAACAGCCAATATCATACTGAATGGGCAAAAACTGGAAGCATTCCCTTTGAAATCTGGCACTAGACAAGGATGCCTCTCTCACCCATTCAATATAATACTGGAAGTTCTAGCAAGAGCAATCAGACAAGAAAAAGAAATAAAGGGTTGCATTCTTTTGAGTTTCTGATTCATCTTTCCAAAGGCGGCAATCAGGTATACATCTGTCCTACTAAGCAGAGGGGTAACGTTGAATAGAATGGGAGGCAGGTTTGCTATAAGCAGTTTCTAGCAGTTTTCCTTGGTGATTTGGGGGGCCCAAGATATTTTCCTTTCAATATAATCTTAAAATTCTTATTAATTCTTAACGAGCTTAATATTAGCCCCCAATTCTTGCCCTCCCCAGAAGACAAACACAAGGCAGCTACTGCATACAATCAATTTAATGTAATGATTGCAAATATATTTTGAAAAAGGAAAAGATAAATCAATGTAATTTGAAAGAACTTTGAGAAGCAAAATTATTTTTGTTGTATTTTATGTGTTATATGGGGAGCCAGACAAAAAGGAATTCTATTTTCTTTTAAAATAATCAAGCACTCACCTAATGTATATATGTATTTTATTATTGGTGACAGAATACAGCAACACAATTCAAAAAAATCTGAAAATTTGATAATAGAGCATTCTTAAACCTAGAATGGATAGGCGTCTTTTAATGATATGTATCATGTAATTATTTTTATGTATAAGTTATAAACTCCTTTCCAAAAAGATTTAATGTAGGGAGAAAAACCTGTATTCGTTACTATTATAAACAGTCATCTTTATGTCTGCAGTGTTTCTTCCAGGCCATTGTGAAATTCCACTGAGCTTTTATTCTGAGGCCTATATATTTCTAAGAATATTGTATTACATAACTTCTAATAGTTTTGCATTGTTTGAACCTTGCCTTGATATGGGGGAAAAGGAGTTTCATTACATGAAGTGGGTTTCTGAATGATGTTCCAGAAATATACAAAACAAGAAAATAATTATTTGCGTAGATTTTTCCAGTTGAGAAAGTATAATGCTCTTTCAGTCTCCTTGTCTTCTCTAAGCTCCCACACTGGAAGATAGTGAAGGATCCCACTGCTGCTTATAGACTCCTCAGAGGAAGTCTTTGCAAATGTAGACAGCATTTTTCCCAACTCTTTCGAGCATCTAGCAGTGTACATCTCTGACAATTATGATACAAATGAACCAGTAAAGATTTCTTTGCACTTAAATATATCCCAGACTTTCTCTGCTTTGTTTCATTATTTAATTTACAAAACCTCAACATATTTTTACTTATGATTCCTGAATTTTATTAACAAAATCAATAGAAAAATTTTAAAAAGAGTATCAAGATTTTCATAGTTCAAATAATTGTTAGGTATTAAGTACCTAATGGCCACTGTTTCCAAGTTAGGGCATTTGAGTGATAGGTGTGTGTGCATGCGTGTGTACATATCCATGCACGTTCTAATGTCTCTAGCATGAATTTCAGTGTCATACTGTTTATAGCTGGAACATGGCTGGCATTTAGGAAACCATTGATTTACTTTCGCATGTCAAGTATGGAAATACAGCTTTTTCCTCACACAGTGACTAATGAGCCTGTCAGCAGAGTGGTGTTTTACAGGGTTTTATGCAACAAAGGACTAGTAGCTACTTTTTATTTTGTACTCAGAGCAACAGAAAACAGCAAGCAGAACCAAAATGTCAAGTGTAATCTGTCATGACTCAATTATATGTGACAGGAAACAGAAAAGGAAAGAAATATATTATTAGATAAATCTAAAAGAGCCATTAGATAATAGAAAGATTTTATTTCTCATATGCATTATTTGTCATCAAAAAACAAATGTATCTAGTCAATTTCCCTAAGCCATCATTATGATACATATAAATACTATAATATTCTCCATCTGTTTATCTTTGATTGTGGTAAGCAAGTAGAATATCTTTAAATCTGTCACTAATTCCTTCCAATCAGATAGCAACAGGAAAGATTAGTCAACACTTGTTACAGGAAACACCTGAAATGAGTTGCTTCAATACCATATTTTCAGTAAAATGTGGAGAAAAAAAAATTATTACAATTTCCTAGAGTCAGTGGTAACAATATCAGATTTTTAAAAAATCATCTATGCTGACATCTGAGAAGAAATTGAATGTACAAATCTCAGTGGATATTTTCATGTTGAGTTGGGATCCAAGCATCATAAAATATCCCACTAGAACATGCTGGTCTCTAACATTAATTTCCAAAGCTGAAACAGAATCCAATCAAGCAAGAGTGTACTTCTGGAAGGTTTTGACAATATTTCTTCCAAGGACAACCCCCAGCATCAAATGGAAGGCTTCCCACAGCAAGGTTCATCTACGATGCACTTTTCAACATTGAGGCCCTCACTGGTCAAGTGTTGTAGAATTGGTGAAGGCTTTTGCGGCCCACATCTGTATTCTCCTATAGCTCTTTAATAGGCTATTTAAATTCAATTTAAAATTAATTAAAATGAAATAAAAATGTAAAATGTAGTTCCTCAGTTATAGTAACCACTCTTCAGTACGTTTTGATCTCTGAGGATCCAAAATGCTGAAAACTTGAAGGTAAAAACTACAAAGAATGTTGGAATTATTTAATGTAATGTGTATGTTTTTATAAACTTTTCTTCTCCTGGATAAAATATTATGTGAATCTGACCTTAAAAATAGGTCCTTAACTCTTGTATTCCATTAATTTTGCTTTTTTTTTTTTTTTTTTTTTTTTTTTTTCTTGTTTGAAGAGCAAAACAAGACAAGTTTTGCTCTTGTCACCAGGCTGGAGTACAGTGGTGTGATCTCAGCTCACTGCAACCTCCACTTCCTGGGTTCAAGTGATTCTCCTGCCTCACCTTCCTGAGTACCTGGGATTACACTCACCTGCCGCCATGCCTGGCTAGTTTTTGTATTTTTAGTAGAGACAGGGTTTCACCATGTTGGCCATGCTGGTCTTGAATTCCTGATCTCAGGCAATCCATCTGCCCCGGCATCCCAAAGTTTTGGGATTATAGGCATGAGCCACCATGCCCAGCCTACTTTTACTTCTGTTTCATAAGTGAAAGTTATTTTTCCCATCTGGCCAGCCCTCTGGCTGGTTTATAGAGCTTATTTCCTACTTCATTTTTCTTCTCTTACACCACATTGGTCACACTAGTCTTCCCATTCCCTTCAAATACTCAAAGTATATTCTAAGCACTAGCTAATGAAACATGACTCGCATCTTGAAACATTCCAACTTCTGTATACAGAAACATGACTCGCATCTTGAAACATTCCAACTTCTGTATAAATATTATTTTCTGATAACTTTGCTGACTTTAGAATCTTAAGATATCCTTGTATTGCTTTGAATTTTTTCTACAAAGCTGAAATAATATTACATATTTATGTAATCACTATCATCATCATTATCATCACCATCATATCACTAATATATATTGGGTATTTATCATGTCCCAAGGATTGATTCAAGAACTTTACTTCTATTAAAACATCCTTCTATATGCCCTACAGGCTTATTATGTTATGTCCTTTTTCATATTGTACAGATAACTAAAATGTGGCTGAGAAAATATGGGTATCTGTCCTTCACTCAATTAGAGTGGTGCCTGGGTTTTAATGCTGGCAGTCTGGCCGGTCCATGATATCAGTTACTATTTGCTTTTAATTGACTGTTTCCACTTTCAACATCTATTTTAAGCCATGCTGCCTCTAACACCTAGATCAGCGTTTATTGCATAGAATTCAATAAATATTTGTTAAATTAGTGAAAGAAAAAATATTAGAAATATGAAAATAATAAAGTTCCCTGGTTTTCAATGTGCCCATATCTTTCTTATTTTAATTTTTTTTTCTTTTTAATTAACAGAAGGACCCCAATGAGATCAGATGTGAGATTAAGCTCAGGAACTGTCAGTGTTATCCAAACTTCCAGCTCTTTGGTCTAGAAAAATTTCACAATTCCTTTCTGGCAAAAGATTGTGGGTAAGCTGTATCTGTTGTGCTCTCTAAGATTAATGTCCATAGGAAGATTTTGTCATGCAAAGTGACAAAAAAACTTTTACATCAGGAGAACATTACAGAACAGAGAACTGATGAGCATCTGGTTTCAAGGCAGATAATTTAAGAATTAATGAGAATGATAGTGTTTCACACAGATGGGCTAAGTAACAACCCCAAAGCTTAGTAATTTGAAATGACAGAAGATTATAATGTTGCTCTTGTTTCAGTCCATCAAGGACTCAGGAGGATGTTATGTGTCCATAATGTTCCTGTTATACTTTTCATCAATGGCTCACCTCAGCACTTAAGGACTGCACCACCAGGGTGCCAAAGCAGCCCCCATGTCTCATGTTATCAGTTGACAGGGCAGAGAGAAACTGAGAGTTCTGCAAGGTTTATCACCAACAATTGGAGACATGATCTAGAAGGGACACACATGACTAACACTACTAACTTATCATTCAAAGCTAGTCACATGGCCCTACACACCCACAAGAGATCTAGAAGCTGTGATCCTGTAAGTGTCTAGAGGGCAGACCTTCAGAAATATTTCTGAACTTCAGTACTGCCTATCACAGAGAGAAAGAAAAAGTAAAGATTGAATATGTAGGCTTGGCCTTCTAAGAAAAGTACAAGCCCAGTATTCTACAAGGGAGTTCTAGTTACAGAGGATCCTGGGGAGAAACATTACTAACAAGCCAGCAAAAAAGACACATCTGATATTTGTTTCATTCAGAAAGTTCTATGTTTACAACAATAAAGAGGAGTTCATGCACAGTAGCATAGTTCAATGACACATTTGATAAAAAGACACCCTAATAATATCTCTGTTACAGAATCTTAAAAGGGGGCTTGAGGTTTCATTTATGCAGACTTCTTTGAGTGTTGTCATGTGTGTCATAATTACAGAGGTCGTATTCAGCCCATGATTTCCAGTAATGGAAATGTTCTAACTATATTTCCTAGTCTTTTCTGTGTTCCTAACACCTAACCTAAATCACATGGATTAATTCCATTTCCTCTTGCTTTACAGTCAAAAGGAAGGCAGAACTGATAGTTCCCATAATCACTCTTAATATACTTTAAGAATAGTTCTAAAAAATACCTGCATTTACTCACCCCCATCCTCAGCCAGCAACTGTTATTTTTTTGTGCTACATGTCCAAATCATGTTTACCAGATGATTAGCCATTTTAATATATATTTTGTGGATTTTTAAAGTTCTTTTCATCTTTCAGGAAATATGAATTCTGAAACTGTAGTTGAGGCATTATGCCTCAATAATTTTGTGGTGGCAAAAATTAAATAACAGTGTCCATGCTAATACCACCTTGACTCATAATAGTTATAGCAATATCTGTTAGCATTCTTGTTTGTATCAAACAGTCTTCTGAATACCAACATCTTTTTTTTTTGTCATGTTTTAAAATATTTTTCAATCTTCTCTTGTTTTCATTATGCTCCACAATTACAGGCTGAAAGCGAATTTTCTGGATATGAGAAAATTTCTGTTCTCCCTCTTTCATCTCTAGATATAACCACCATTTTTTCCTTAGTCTTCCTTGCACAGGATTCACCATTCGGTTCAGGCCAGTTCAGCCTTCACTAATGTCTCAGTGAGGGTAAAGATGAACTTAGTAAAAGACAGGGGTGTCTAAATAAACATGAGAGGTGAAAAAAAGAAAAAAGAACAGAAATAGCATTCACTGATTTAAAAAAATACATGCTAACCAGTTGAGGCAATTTTTGTCCTTGCCTATTTTTTTGGGGGAGGATGGAGTCTCGCTCTGTCACCCAGGTTGAAGCGCAGTGGCACGATCTTGTTCAAGCGATTATCCTGCCTGAGCCTCCTGAGTAGCTGGGATTACAGGCACATGCCTCCAAGGTGATACTACAAGCGTGAGCCACTGTGCCTGGCCTGTCCTTGCTTTTTAATCACTAAACCCTTGCTCCAGTTCTGTTTGCATTACTGGCTTTTAAAAAATTACCAAAGCAATTGTATTCTATAATTCCTTCATGTAAGTGTTTCACTCATTTTGATCACACTGTTACAGATTCCTGGAAAGGAAATCCACTGGAACCAGTAACTTTGAAGGGGGCATATTGAAGAATCCTGGCCTCATAAGAATCCTGGCCTCATAAGAATCCAGGCAAAACTGTACAAGCACAAGGAATTGACGATTCCAGGATGCTCTTTCATCCATCTTTCTTTTTTCTCTCCGTTGAAGACTCATTCCTCATATTTATTCCAGCAGCTTTTCTAACCTTACAAAGTATATGGGTTTTATGTTGCTGCCTTTGCTATTGTGTTTGTTTCTTGGTAATTTATCTAGCAGATTATTTAGAATGACCATTGCAGCCTCAAAATTTAATATCCTAGGCCTATCTTTGAATGTTACTGCAAAAGTTCCGCAACTCTTTTGTCATTATGTCTATTAGGCTTTTTTTTTTAATAAGCCAAGCTACATATTGTAAGGCCGGCAGCCTTGCAGAGGGTTAAACAGACACATCCATCTCTCTCTGCATCTGATAACTGCGTCATCACCCAAGCTCATTATCTGGCATTGCCGCAGGGCTTCCCCACACCCACCTCTGCATACCAGACCCAAGCCCATATTCAGCACTAAATTATGCATTCAACCCTCAGCCCGCTGTTGATAAACCCTGCAGGAAATTTTTTTAAAGAAGCCCCATCAGACCCTGCCCGCTGTTGATAAACCCTGCAGGAAATTTTTTTAAAGAAGCCCCATCAGACCCTGCCCGGTAGCAGTCTGCTCTGTATGCCCCTGGAAGGCCCGCTTACCCAAGGTCCCACCCACCTACCCATGACCTCTAGCTCCAGGTATTTCCTGCTTCTTAATAGCCAATAACATTGCCTTCACTTTGTTTCTCCAACAGCCAATCAAGGCCCACTTACCCGAAGTCCCACCCGCCTACCAATGGCAACTAGTTCCAAGTATTTCCTGCTTCCTGACAGCCAATAAAATTGTCTTTACTTTGTTTCCCCAATAGCCAATCAATCGCCTTCCCTCCCCATAAAACCCCATGACCTAAATAGCCAGGCGCAACTTCTTTGGCCCCTCCCTGGACCACAGAACCTCACCCAGGAGCTGAATAAATTAGTTTCTCATTTTCTACTTGCCTCAGTTTCCTCATTTTACCTCGGCAATAAATCTTACACATATCACACATATTTGCTGATTTGGTATAACACGTGTAGACCTGATCCAATCATCTGTTGCTGTAGTGTAGAGGAAAATAGAATATGTGAATCATAAAATGTCCATGGCCTGAGATTTGCCTTGATGGTTAAATGCAAATATCTCAGACAAATAAATTGTATTAACATGCAGGTGTATAAGATGTCTGGTGTTATAAAAAGAGAAACAATAAGATATAGACAATAATTGCCTAAAATAATGTTAGTCTTATTTTTATCTTAATCAAGATAAACTGTAACTTCCTGGATCTCTGCATATAAAAACAATATAACTTATGAATGATAAATAATAACTTTATACCTGGACAGCAAGACATATCTAGGAGAAATTGAGAAGTTTAAAAGGCTTAACCAGTATTCACATTGGCACGCTCAGATGACCTGAAAGTGCTTTGCAGCAGGTAATTCAAAGGCAATGCTACAGATGGTGAAAAATCTCCTAGAATTTAGAGTCTCAATTAGAAAAAGCCTAACTAATCTCAAACTCGTCTATCAATTCTGAGTGAAACATTATCAAACTCCTAGTGACCTAATGTTATTAGAAGTCCAGCCGGGCGTGGTGGCTCAAGCCTGTAATCCCAGCACTTTGGGAGGCTGAGGCGGGTGGATCACGAGGTCAAGAGATCGAGACCATCCTGTTCAACATGGTGAAACCCCGTCTCTACTAAAAATACAAAAAATTAGCTGGGCATGGTGGCGCGTGCCTGTAATCCCAGCTACTCAGGAGGCTGAGGCAGGAGAATTGCCTGAGCCCAGGAGGTGGAGGTTGCGGTGAGCCAAGATCGCGCCATTGCACTCCAGCCTGGGTAACAAGAGCGAAACTCTGTCCAAAAAAAAAAAAAAAAAAAAAAAGAAGTCCTTCCAGATGGCATGGTTTTAGGGTTTCTGATTAGCACAAAATACCACAAGAGGCAGCTTTCTGTTAGATCCTGAAATATCATTTCTAAAAGCACATCAGACACATTTTTGAATATGTTCATCAGTATGTTTTATATGCCATAGTAAGATACTTGATGATATTGCCACATCACAGAAATTCAAAGCTGAATGATAGACTTCAAGAAATAATTCCTAAATAAACATTAGTCGTATTGTGTTTGTATTATAAGAAAGTACTAACAAACCCTGGAAATGCTTGTGTATAGATTATTTTTCAAAAATATATGTCCCCCAGCTCCATAATTCTTTCTGGCATTAATATCTTCTTAAGCATTGTGACAGTACTAGTTACGTGAAGAAATTATCTCACATACCTTTTCTACAAGTACCATTCCTGTATTGGCAGAGTTTCATCTTGGCTATCAGCTTCATCAAGTCTCAATCATCTTATTAATGTACACATCTCAAAGAAGGCTTTCTAATTGGAAGTCACGATTGTAAACATAGGTTGAAAAATCTCATAAAAATCTTTATCTGGCTTGATGACAATTTTTCATTAGTCACTAACAGAATACATTGTTTGTCATTTTCCAAATATCCCAGGCAATAGGGCAAGACTTGTAATAAGAGACAATTATACAATTGTCTTATATTAAAACAAAACAAACAAAAATGCCAGGACAACTGATAAAGTTAAGTTTTAATGTAATCTCTGAAATTAAACTAAGACATACAAGCTTTGGCAATATCTTGTACCTGAAATGAGACTATTCAATATTAAACAAAATAAATTTCTCTTCAACATATTTAACACATTGAGATATACATTTATTTATATGTTTAATAAATATGTTTGTGTAATTAATGTGAGAAATTTTAAGAGGTTTTAATAAAATGTTTGGGGTTTAATTACCACCAGAATAAAATGGAGTATTGAGGAAAAGAGTTTTATTTTTTTTAAAAAAAGTCTTTATTTAAAGATAATTATAGTTTCACATGCAGTTGAAAAATGCAGTACTCTTTACCCAATTTTGCTCAGTGGTAGCATCCTGTAAAACTGAAATAATATCACATCCAGGATATTAGAATTGATAAAAGCAAGATACAAAACATATCCATCACCACGAGGATCTCTCTTTTTGGCCTTTTATGTTGACTCTCATTTCAAACCAGCCCTCATCCCCTCCTCATTCTTGGTACCTACTAATCTATTCTACCTCTGCATAAGTTTGTCATTTCCATAATGTTACCTACATAAAATTGTGCTATATACAACATTTAGGATCAATGGTTCAGTGTAAGTAGTTCTCTGGAGATTTTTAGAGAGTGTTGCATATAGTCTTCTCTATTACTGAGTGGTATTCCCATGGTATACATATGTTAACAGTTTGTTTACCCATTCACCAGCTGAAAGACATACAGGTTGTTTATAAGTTTAAGGAATTATGAATAAAGTGAATAAACATTTGTGTACACATTTCTGCAAGTATGTGATTATTAATCTCTCTAGTACACTCAATAATATTTTGCAATAGCCATTACCTTGAAAAGTAAAAACCACAATTACTTTTGCACCAACCTAATATTATGGTAGTTGAACGTTTATTTTTTAAAACTTTCACACTGTTTCCAGAGTGGCTGTACATTCCCATCAGCAATGTGTGAGTGATCCAATCTCTGCATCTTCACCAGCACTTGGTGTTGTCGCTGTTTTTATTTTAATCATTCTGATCTGTGTGTAGTGAAATTTTATTGTGGATTTTAACTTGCATTTTCCTAGTGGCTAATGATGCTGAGTATCTTTTTATGTGTGTATTTTCCATCTATATAGCATACTGAGTGAGAGACTTTTGTATGGTATGGTGTGCCCAAAAGGAAAAATAAATGAGCTAGATAACCAAACGGGTGAGCAGGAGTGCTGCCACTTACTATTATTCCCAATGATTCACTGAATGAATTTCAGCTTCACACAACTAAAAGGCTCTTCAGGGACAGAATGCCTGGTCCACACAGACACTATCCCCTGGAGAACACAATGATGGTCCTGTCGAATAGCCAATGGCTTTTGTCTGACATCTTAAACACCAGTTAGTACTCCCAGAAAACCTTTTGTACTCATCACCCACTCTCAGTATTTGATTCCCAGAGAATCTATTCTGCAATACTTAACCCATCCACATTAGGTGACTGTTGAAATTAGTGGCTTTATCTTGGAGTCTTCTAACTCATTAGTCTTTTAAACCTTTTATATTATATTGAACACCATTTTTATAAAAATCCAATATTCTATAAATAATAGAGGAGCTATTCTTGCATAACTGTGTAAATGCCTTCTATGACATATACTTGGTGGTAGTTTGATTGTATAAAAAGAGAAATGAGTCTAATATTTTACATTATAGTATGAGAAAGATCATCTTAGTGGTGAATGAATCTGCATATAATAGGCAGTCAGTAAAAATATGTAGAATGAAAATAAATGTGGATAACATAAATTTTACTTACCTTCTCTATAAACGTTAAAGATTCAATTACAATTCTGCAGTAACTACTATCTCAACAATGTACAAAATCTGTCACAAAGTCACAATTATGCCATGATCATTTATGCCTTAATGTTGAATTTAACACAGTTACACTAACCTTGTTGAAACAAAAAGCATGGTAATATTTCTCTTGCTAGAATAAGAAAAAAGGTGACTTGTCATAACAAGATGAACATTGTACCTAGGATAGTAAAAATTTGTGTGAACTCTCCTATGGCATATATAAAATTCACACATAATCTATGTATTATTAAGTGCTATTTGTTCTAATTATTATTTTTTCATTCATATTCCTGAATTTCTCTTTAGTGCTTTGTTCATATTTGAATTCTCAAATTGTGTTTATAATAAATGTATATCAATATAATACTATGAAGTTAAAGATTTTGACACACATATTCCATTATCTGGTTTTGGAAAAAAAGGTGTATATATATATATATATATATATATATATATATAATTTGCATTTACTTATGTATATAATATATACTTATATATGTGTGTATGTTTGTATTTATTTCTAAAGAAACTATTTGGAATTACATCTTTTTTTTCAATTTTAAAAAATATTTTGCTTTTAAAGGTTGACTTCTTTTGATGATCCTTTATGACAGCCTTTTATTACTCTCCAGAATTTACAACTTGTCTCACACTTCTCACTAGAAGCTGAACTTTCAGTAATGCCAGTTTACTCTGATTTGAAATATTGGTAGTTGTGATCCTTGTTTGTCAAAACACTGTTTTAAAATATGACAGTCATTATATCATCCACATTTCTTAAGTCTGTTGGTGGCTTTTGATTTAAAGACTAGATTATTTGTTTGATCAGTGATTTGTGAGCAAATTGAATTCAAGTTCGTATATACAGAAAGCCTTGTGGCCCTAAATAATTGTCTTGTCAGACTTTTCCATTTGGTGTACATTCTCAAAATTAGATGAAGATCATTTTCTGCAACTCATATTGGAACTCAAAAATGCCTATCAAGATAAAATGGAAACTTGTCATCCATTTGCTTGTGTATTTTTAAGTATAATAAGGCAATTAATTTAGACTTTTTCTTTCTCAAATTACAATGAAGATCTGTTGCAATACTAAAATGTATCCTAGAATCAGCAATGCTATTATCTTTGAAGATTATATCTTTGAACATAGAACTTTATAGACAGTTAAAAATTCTGGGATATCATGCATTTAAACATATGCCTTGATTTTAAAAAGTATTATGCAGTAGCTACAAAAATAATATTTCCCAAATGCACAGTATTAAAGTATCATGTTATGTCAGTAGTTTGACAACTCTATATGTCAACTGATGTCCTCAGATAGGCACACCACCATGTATCATGTTTCTCTTTGTTGATAAAATTTCCATAAAATTGCTCTTATTTCTTGTTCTCTAGAACCTGTGTTGAAATATGAATGTATTGTACTTGTACATGTCACTTGATGCATTTTCAAAATATTCTCTCTCAGAGAATTGAGTGAAATATTCTAACACAAGATTTGTTGGTATTTTTGTTCATTGAGACAAGAAATACAAATCATCAGAGAAAGATTCATTTTAGCCTTTATTAAAGAGTATAATTTGCAGTGTCTGCCAATGCATACAAATCACTGTCACAGTGTTGAACGTCACTAAAAATGGTTTAACCTGCCTCTAATATACTGGTTTCTTGTGAAGTTCAGCTCATATCACCTGTGACCTCATAAGATCTCACCAGCAGTCCATAATTTCTTGCTTGGGCAAGACTCTTCAACTATGCACTATATAGTGACTTCTCCACCTTCAGGCCTGACATGTTTCACGATGGCACCATGAAAATCAGTTTATTTATGTTTAATGCATGGCATCTGACAGCACTTACCCACTATAGCAGTGTCTAACAGTTTATCAAATGTCAAGTTTCAAGTTATGTCAATAATCTGTGTCTGTGCCTGATGCTTCTGCAACTGTGAATGGCTTGATCTTTTAAAATATTATCTTGCATATTGCTATTAGGCAGTAGTACTTTTAGCTTTTTATTTTTAAATAAAAATCTATGGCTCCTGACTGCAGCTGCCTGCCTATCCTATGGAAATATTTTCTCAAATGCTGTAGTAATTCTCAATATAAAAATATTCATCTAGATAATACATGAAGTTTGTTGGATTAAAAAATAAGTTTTAATTCTTCACATTAAAAAAAATTCCCTTAGACATCTGCTTTAGTAAAATCTAAGGGAAAAAAATTGCTGTCTGTCATTTGACATCTTTGTGATTCTTCAGAGTTTAAAATTTAATTTGATTGCATTGGATATTTTTATCCAATTTCTTATTCGAAAAGAAAAAATAAATATAAAGAATTAGAGAAGGGACATGTAGCAAAGAACAATAGGAAAGGGAATGCTTATTTATTATTGTATTTATGTAGTATTACTCAAATTGGCTAGATTTTGCTTTGACACAGAGCAATAAAACCATGATGGTAATTCAGCACAACTACAAACACCAGCTTCAATTCCAGACTGGCAATTCTGCAACCCAAAAGGAAAACAGAGAACACAAGACTAATTCCAGCAGATTATGCAACGTGTCAACTGTGATAGAATAAAAGAGCAATACCACAGTGATGTTCTGAATGACCCACTTAGTCTTCTTGGTACTGATAACTAGCTCTAATCAAATGGTATTTATTAGGAATGTTATGATTAGATGGAATTGCTTAAATGTGAACACTCTTGCCAAAAATGCATATGAACAGAGAAACCAGCTATCAAATACTTGTTAAGTATTTTTACACCATTTATTTGGATTCCAAATACAAGAGTACACTCTTTGAAGTGGCATTAACTTAAGTCAAAGCAGATTTCTACAAGGGGTCTTCTCCCTTTCCAGGAAATTTGTTTTACTATGGTTGAGAGAGCCCATGAGCCCAAGGTTCTGCTTGTAATAACAGGCAAGGGTAGTTGTGTATTCTGGCTGATGGTAACGATTGAAATGTCACCACGCATAAACACCTTGTACTGCCAAGAATATCTGATGTAAAGAATGGTACCAAAGACAGTAATGCCTTGGCGTCTTCTGTTACTCAGAATAAGAAATAAAGTGAAGATATCTGTGCCATAAAACAAACTCATGTAAACATGCACTTCAGCCACAGTGAAATGAATTCACAGTCCTGTATATTAAGCTTTCTCACTCTGACATGATAGCTCTGGATTGACTTTATTGCTTCAGCAATGCCTAGCTAGTAGAGAGATATCTGACTGACGAGCACAATTGATCCAGAGAGTGCTATACTGTTGCTCCCTTGTCTCTGGAGGCAGCCATGGTCATCCTATGGTGACATAAAGGGTGGCATGCTATTTATCTCCCTGTGGTTCTCTTCCAGTTTCTCAAGGGCCTACAACTCTTTAAAGAGGTAGACAAAGTTTGAGTATAACAGCCAGTTGAGATTTGAGAACAAACACAGATTATTTAGTATATGTACTCATACGGCCATTTAATACCATAGTGATGTTGACAAGCTCTAACTGTGCTTAACTCTGAGAAGCTGACCTACCCAACATTTTCCCTATTTCCCCTACACACATCTGTTCCAACCCAGTGAGGTTTGTTCATAAAAGTGGACACATTTCCCTGATTTCTGGGGATGTGTTAGCTGGGATACACATTTTGACTTGCCCTTTTTTTTTTTTTTTTTTTTTCCAGAGCTTTTTTTCTGAAGTAAAATAGTGAAAAAGGTAGAACTAACTTGGAGTGAGAGCTGCTGAAACAACTAGACTCATGCCTACCAGGTTTTGACTTAGCCATATCCTTACTTAGCGGACCTATGCCATTCCCACCATGGTAGCATATTGCAGACTCCAATGAATTCCAGGTGTGAAATAAGAGAAAACTTGTCAATATACATATCAAAGGATTATTTTCTCATAAAAAATGAATTGTTTATCTTCTCACTGTAAACTCCTCTTAAAAATACAGGGTAGAATGGTGTTAAGTGTTGAAGACAGCATGCATGTTGTTGTAAAGGTTATCTCTACTTTTTATTTCCAATTCTGTGTCTATGGTGATTTTATCATATATTTTTACTCACCTTTTAAAAGAAGTGCAGGGAATATCTGTTATTCATGGACAAACTAAATAGATGATTTAATCTAATATCGGATACCATTGGAACTTGGCTCTTAAACATTCCAGCCTTCTCTACCAATATTCCGTCTTTCTTGCAGTCACCCCGTTCTGGATTTTAAAGTCATTCCCTTCAGAACAGCAGGGAATTGGGTCCAATTTAGTATCCTAAGCAAATTAAGTTATATTGGTCACACATTTGTTTTGTAACCACTTCTCTTGCTACACTGCCTTCCTTCTCAATCTGTACTATGCTCTTCTCTACTTTATAACTTGCGTTTTTCTCCCCAAGCAAAAATTCCTTTCCTACCTTCTCTTTCTAGTCAAGATTCTTGAAAGGATCAGGTTATGTTCACTAACTTTACTTCGCATTTTCCCTTTTCCTGTTCTTTCAACCTAGGGTAACCTGGTTTTCAACCCCACCATGTTCATTGCATTAAAGTCACTAACATCATCCTAAATTCCTATTTTTTAAATCTCCCCACAACAAACAACTTCTTAAAATGCACTTAGTGGCCATCCATTTTTTATTTTTATTTATTTTTTTACTCCTCTTACTCTAATTTTTCAATCCCATTCAATTAAATGTTGAAGAGCCCTATTATTACATTTTTGTCCATTTCTCTCATTTTATGTTCTTCTTTGATTATCTCAGTAATTTTTCCTAAATTACATGCATTTTTTCATTATTTTCCTACCAAATTTGAAAATGAAGAGGACTTTCTGTGCCACAATCCAGGCTTGAAACGTAGAACAATTCTTGATGATTTTCCCTCTGTTCTTCAAAAGTAATCAATCCTATGTTCATATTTATTTTATCCTCTAAATATCATAGGCATACTTGGTCTTACAGCACAATAGTAATTCCTTTAATACAGAGATTTATTATTTCTCACTATTCCATTGCTATAGCTTCTTAATTAGTATTTCAACTGTCTATAGTACTTTCCCTCAAACCACTGATTACATAAAAACTATGTTTTTGTGACTTCAACAGCACTGTAGCAATACTTCACAAATTGTGCTTAAAAATATTTTTCATTGCATCAGAATTACCTATATTGTGTGTTAATAAAGCAGACAGTATGGCTCCAGTTAAAAGTCTCTGGAGGGGCATACTGAGAATTTGGATTTTAAAAAATGCACACTATTGATTGATACCCAGGTAATGTTATTGCTTCCTCCACTTTAAGGCTATTGTTTGTCTTACAGAGTGATATATGCTTCATGATCTGTATCACTCTGTTCATCAAACTGTAGAAAAAGTAAAATATTAGAATATCAATTCATATTGATATTTTATATATAAGAACAATATAAGTATTTATTGATATTTAGCCAAATAATCAGACATCCACACTTGGCCTATTTCAGATGGTAACGTATCACAGATGACACATGGTAGTGGCACTCTCACTCTAAATTTCCTTAGCAGATTTCAATAGATCACGAAGAAAATATGTAGCCCAGGCAGGGTGGCTCATGCCTGTAATCCCAGCACTTTGGGAGGCTGAAGTAGGTAAAACACCTGAGGTCAGGAGTTCAAGACCAGTCTGGCCAACATGGCAAAAACCTGTCTCTGCTAAAAATACAAAAATTAGCCTGGCATGATGGTGAGTGCCTGTAATCTCAGCTACTCAGGAGGCCGAGACAGGAGAATTGCTTGAACCAGGAAGGCCGAGGTTATAGTGAGCCAAGGTCATGCCATTTCACTCCAACCTGGGCAATAAGAGCAAAACTCCATATCAAAAAAAAAAAAAAAGAAGAAGAAGAAAGAAAGAAAAAATATATGTAAATTGCATTTTCAAATTTAGCCAAACAATTTCATCATAAAAATCATAAAATAGTCAAATGACTTAATTTTACTTACACAAGAATGGCAAATTAAATATATCAATAATGTGAGTGCAACTGGATGTAAATTTTTTTTTTTTTTTTTTTTTTTTTGAGACGGAGTTTCACTCTTGTTACCCAGGCTGGAGTGCAATGGCATGATCTCGGCTCACTGCAACCTCCGCCTCCTGGGTTCAGGCAATTCTCCTGCCTCAGCCTCCTGAGTAGCTGGGATTACAGGCATGCACCACCATGCCCAGCTAATTTTTTGTATTTTTAGTAGAGACGGGGTTTCACCATGTTGACCAGGATGGTCTCAATCTCTTGACTTTGTGATCCACCCGCCTCGGCCTCCCAAAGTACTGGGATTACAGGCTTGAGCCACCACGCCTGGCCGTAAATTTTTTTAAATTAGATATTTCTCAACATAGTATAAAATAAACATAATACCAATATAGGAAGATCTGAAAGAAAGCCTGCCAAAATATTAAATATTACAAAAAATGTCTCCTTAAATGTAGATTTCAATTGTTTTCATTGTTAAGGGTGACCTTTGTTAGGTGCACACATACCACACCATAGGGTCTAAGCTGATGTTGATGCCCAGTATCAACCAAATGTCTAAAACACAAAAACATTTTAGAATACAAAAGGTTTTGTAAAGAAATAAATTACTTTACATAATAGATTTATTTAAATATCCCATTTTTGTTTTTATATTTTTATTCTAAGATGTTAATCCCTTTTGAAATATACACCATCTTCACCTTGTATTAGCAGAGCCATGTATGCGTGTATTAATAAATAATAGAGCAGTAATAGATATGTGTGTTCAAAGTTTTACTGATATTAACATGTATTGACAATATTCGCAGACCATTGCTTTAGTTTTGTGACACTAAGACCCTCTTCGTTTGATTTCTTAGATTGAACTAACCTCAATTTACTTTTTGATGATGAAGTTAACTTATTATAAATATCTTTTGATCCACTTTCTTAGAGCGATTGAGGCAGGCATTAGTTATTTTGAATTTTAATTTAAAAGTGTCAACAATATCATCACTTTCTAAATCAAGGTGTTCCATTTTTAATTAACAATATTAAAAACTTTACTTTTTTTCTGGTTATCAATGCTAACTACATCCTTAAATGAGAGTAATAATGTTAAAAACTTTATAAAGGCCTACACTATCAGTTCATTGAGATTCAGGACAATTCACTCTTTGATTAAGTATAGATAAACCTGACATGTATATAGAATCACATTAATTATCATCTGGCAGGAGAAGCACCTTTTACTAAACAGAAGTTTGCAAGATACCATCAGCCTATGTTAAATGACATTAGAAGAAACATGATTCTAGTGACGCCAAGGCAATTTTTGAGAATATTATCCACTACGATTAGCACGCTGTTTTGTCAAGGTCCATAGGCAACATTCTCTCTGATTTCAGTATTAGGAATAGTGGTGTTTGTTTTGAAAAACCACTATTTGTCTTGAAACATCATCAATTGAATTAATTTCATTCAATTCAAATATACTTTTTCTTACATATGGTTCCCAACTTTCAATGGTTCTACCTAAACGATTTTTCAGCTTTCTGCTGATGTGAAAATGACACACATTCGGTAAAAACCACGCTTCAAGTTCCCAGACAACCATTCTGTTTTTTCACCTTTAGAACAGTAGTCTATGAATTACATGAGATACTCAATGCTTTATTATAAAATAGGCTTTGTGTTATGTGATTTTGCCCAACTATATGCAAATATAAGTTTTATGAGCATATTTAAGCTATGCTAGGCTAAGGTATGATGCTTAGTAGGTTAGGTGTATTAAATATATTTTTAATTTCTGATTGGTTTATCAAGACAACACTATTTTAAGTTGGGGAGCAACTAAATATAGTTACGAATATGAAAGACAAGACACATAGTTACAGCATCACCCAGAGAACAACAGTAAAATGAAATCAGTAATAACGAGTAGTTGTAGGTGATACAAAACACAGAACAGAATACAAGGAAGATTTTTTGTTTCCTGTTTTTAATTGTTGAGGCATATTTGGTTACAAAGTGAGATAGGAAAGGCTTTCTGAAAGTTGACAATAAACAGCCAAACGACCCAAGGTTCTATGGAGGGAAAAGAGTTGATAACAAGCAGAGAAATAGAATTAACAATTTTATTCTTTAAAATCTTAAATTATTAGAAAATTTATTTCTGACATAGAGAATAACATAAGAGAAGGCCCTTCTCTGGAATTAAGATAATTGAAGGAATGTAATTTGTATTTTAATCATTAAAAGAAAAAGAGAGTAGTTGAATCTAAATTTGAGTAAATTAGCCAAAACTAGAATGCCATGGTCTTTGTAGCTTTCTCATAGGTAAGATTTATTTGCAGTTCAATGTAAAGCTATTGAAGACTTCTAAGCAGAAACTACCATAATATTTAATTTGTGGTTATAGCAATAATATGTTGCATTATAGGGAAAAGAATGGAAGAAAATATATACTTGCCCCAGAAAAAACAGTAAACAAGTTATTATAGCAATCCAATATGTATTTATTTATGCATAAAAAATTACTACACACTTACATGACTCAAGCATTATTTCACAGTTTTCGTGAGTCTAGTCCTGGTATACCTTACAGGTGATGTCTGCACAGGGTCTCACAAGTGAAAAGTAAAGTAGAACTAAAAATAAAATCCTAAGCCAAATGTAGCCCCTCATGGACAAGGGGACAACAGAGAAACCTTCAAAACTGAGCTCCCAGTCATGACTAGATGGAAGGTCTACTATGCCTTGTTAGACACTCCTTTTGCAGTTGAAACACAACTGAGCAGCATTCATGTTAGAATAGAGATCATAAGACAGAAAGAACAGACTATGTATGAAAGTAAGATTCCAAATTATGGATAAGAGCTAAAGTCATGCCAGGCAAGGGTTAAGTCACAGACTAGACTTGCACTGCTACAATCTTTCTCTTTTTCTCTAGCATCTAAAGTGTTGGTGGCTCTGAGATAAGCAATGTTCAAACAATTGCAGCTCAACCACTGCCAGCCCCATTGACTAACTGACCACTCCCCTTGCCCCTGCCTGAGTTTCAAAGTCATAACTACAATTTTGATTGAACAAGAGACTGATTTCACAACTTTCTGCTGAGAATAAACCTCCAGCCATGGTATGATTTTGGCTGAGGAAACATGCATGTTACATAGGACCCATGTTGATTTTGGGGTGAACAGTTAACACTTAAATGTATTATAGTTTATTTATAGTTCCCTATAATTTATGAAGCAGGGACACATGTGACAGCATGGAAGGCACACAGAGGACTGAATGCTTTCATGTCCCTGCTTCATGTTTCTAGGTAACGTGAACTGTAAGTGAACTGTAATACATTTAAATGTTAAGTCTTCATCCCAAAGTGGACATGGCTTATATGTAAGATGCATGTTTATTCAGTACACATGTGTTAGGACACTCTTCATGAATATTCTAAGCTCCTCATATAATATGTTAAATATGTATACTTGGCCAACCCAATCAACATAAATCCCTGTTCCACTATCCCTACCTTTCACATGCTTGCTTTTGGGTTTCAGCCAGAGGCTGTGCTTCCCAGCCTGTCAGAATGGCCCCCTTGGCTGGGCACAGTGGCTCATGCTTGTAATCCCAGTAATTTGGGAGGCTGAGGTGGGCAAATCATCTGAGATCAGGAGTTAGAGACCAGTCTGGCCAACATGGCAAAACCCTGTCTCTACTAAAAATACAAAAATTAGCCCACCATGGTGGCAGGTGCCTGTAATCCCAGCTACTCAAGAGGCTGAGGCATGAGAATGTCTTGAACCTGGGAGGTGGAGGTTGCAGTGAGCCAAGATTGCACCATTACGCTCCAGCCTGGTTAACAGAGTAAAACTCCATCTCAAAAAAAGAAATAAAGTCAAAAAGAATGGCCCTCTTGCAGGCTGTAATCTCTTATAAGGAATAAATTCTCTTCTTAAAATTTATGAAGATCTCTAACTTTTTTGTTATTCCAGACAGAAATAAAGATGACAGCCATGGCCAGGGTCTCACCTGAGGCTTGAGTTATTCTCTCAATCTCATATTTATTTCTATAACTAGTTTTTTTGTGGGGGGGGGTGTGTGTGTGTGTGTGTGCGTGTTTGCAACTGTAGAAGTTACGGCAGTTTCCTGTATCAAAAACAGCATGAAAGAGAGGCACTGACTTCTAGAACCTCTTTTATGAGCCCAACTGATTTGTCTAAGCCTACCCAAAATAATCACCTTTAGATTAACTCAAAGCAAACAGAAAAGGACCTCAATTGCATCTGCAAAATCCCTTCACTTTTTCCGTATAATAGAACCTAATTTTGGAAATGATTTCTCGTCATACTCAAGAGTTCGACCCACACTCAAGAGGAGGGGATTACACAAGGCATGTACCCCAGGGAGCTCAAATCTGGGGGAAGTCTGAGAATTCTACCTATTACAATCCACCCTCAATTTACTTTTCTCCCACATGCAAAGTATGTTTACTCTCTCCCAAGACTCTCAAAAGTTGCATATCATTATAACAATGGCTCAATTGCCAGAATCTCATCATCTAAATCTATATCTCATCAGCTCAAAGTTTAAAATGTCCTCATCTAAATCAGACGTGAATGAGTCCTCTAGGAATGATCATACTGTATCATCTGTATCATCTGTGTTTATACAGATCATAGGGCAAGGCTTTTCTCTCTCTCTCTCTCCACCCCAGCCTCCATTAAAGAGACAAACTATCAGCTCTCAACTTTCCAAACGATGAAGAGAAAGACATGGGATAGCAGTCGTAGATTTGTATTAGTCTGTTTGCACTGCTATAAAAGAATACCTGAGGGTTGGTAATTGATAAAGGAAAGAAATTTACTTGGCCCGTAGTTCTGCAAGCTGCATATGAAGCATGGCTCCAGTATCTACTTCTAGTGAGGGCTTCAGAAAGCTTCCAATCATGGGGGAAGGACAGAGGGAGCTAATATGTCACATGATGAGAAAGGAAACCAGAGAGGGAGGGGTGACATCATGCTCTTTTAAAAAAGCATCTCTCATAGGGACTCACAGAGTGAGAACTCATTGATTACCATGGGAAGGTCACCACACCACTCATGAGGAGTCTGCCCTCATGACCTAAACACCTCCCTCTAGGCCCCAGCTTCCACACTGGGGATCACATCTCTTTTTTTTTTTTTTTTTTAATGGAGTGTAGCTCTGTTGCCCAGGCTGGAGTGCAGTGACACAATCTCAGCTCACTGCAATCTCCACCTCCTGGTTTCAAGTGATTCTCCTGCCTCAGCCTCCTGAGTAGCTGGGATTACAGGCACCTGACACCACACCCAGATATATTTTTTTTAATTTTTATTAGAGACGGGGTTTCACTGTATTGGCCAAGCTGGTCTCAAACTCCTGACTTCTGGATCTGCCCACCTCGGCCTCCCAAAGTGCTGGGATTATAGGCATGAGCCACCGCACCCAGCCGGGAGATCACATCTCAACATGAGATATGGAGGGGACAAATATCAATATTCCATTTCAAAAAGAGAGTAAATAAGAAGTAAAAAGGAGTCACTGGCCATCATAGTCTGAAACACAGTAGACAAGTGCTATATTACACTTAATTAGTCTTCAATGTCAGAAAGTAACTCTCACTGACTCTTGGCTGAGTTGTGTGGGCTCTTGTTTCTGTCTTCTGAGTCATCCTTCCTTTTTCATGGAGACTAGTACACATTTGCCACTGAGTGGTTTTAATAGCCTTCTTACTGCCAGTAGAATTTCTGTGGGCCCAAAACCTCCAAACGTTTTGTACTCTCTCAGTCTATTTCTATCAGAACTGGCAGTATTTCTGCTGAAATGAATTTCTCAACATCTTTGTGGGTCTTGGGATTTCACAAAATTTCCGTCCATTAAATAAAAGCCACATTCGCAGATCTTTTTTGAGATAATCCTATCTCTATCTTAGGCTTCTGCTGAAGTGGCTGAGAGACAATACCCTCAAGCTTTCTAGACGCCCTCTGGGTTGAGTAAAAAGAAATGTGAGGCATGTTCTTACTCTCTTGAAAAGGTCCTTTCTGTTCTGACTACTTTGATCTTCTGATCAATCTGAAATTTTAATGAAAGGTTATAGTCATACACTCAGTCCTTCTCTATAGTAGTTTTGGCAGATATTTCTGATACTTAACATTTTGTCATCTGGAGAGGCAGAGAACTTACAAAATTATCTAGACTCATTCCTTTTTGTTTAAAAGGTCTTCCTTCAGTTTATCTCTTTCCTCTCCTATTTTGCTATAAGCAGTGAAAAGACAGAGGGCACATACTTTAAAATTTTACTCAGAAATCTCCCTAGCTGTAGCCAGGTTCTTTCCTTATAGATTCTACTTTCTGCATAACTGCAGGTCACAATATCACTAAGCTTTCTGCTACTACTTAACAAGTAACTTCCTTCCTCTGGTTGTGATAACATATTCCTCACTTCCTTCTGAGCCTGCACTGGGGTAGCATCTTTAGAGTACAGATTATCACTAGCAGTCTGATGAAGAGTTAGGCCTAATCTAAGTGAGTCAGGTTTTCTCTAATATACTTCTCAAAATTTTTCTCCATTCACTTCGCAGTTCCAGAACTTCCCCACCATTTTAGATCTCCATTGTACCCACAGCCCAATTTCAAATACCAAAACCTGATTAACACAATGCCATAAATTCAACAGCTTAAAACAGTATACAGTTGACCCTTGAACAATGGCAACTTGAACTGCGTTGACTGACATGTGGATTTTTTCAATGAATAATAATATAGGAAACCTTTTTGAAGACTTGTGACATGTTGAAAACTCACATTTTAGCCTAAAACTACTGAAATAATTAAGAAAAAGTTAGGTCTGGACCTGGACTTTTTAAATTGGTAGGCCATTAATCACTGCCTCAACTTCAGCCCTTGTTATTGGTCTATTCAGGGTTTCAACTTCTTCCTGGTTTAGTCTTGGGAGGGTTCAAGTGTCCAGGAATTTGTCCATTTCTTACAGGATTACTGGTTTATGTGCATAGTGTTGTTTGTAGTAATCTCTGATGGTAGTTTGTACTTCTGTGGAATCGGTGGTGATATACCCTTTATCTTTTTTTTTTATTTTATCTATCTGATTCTTCTCTTTTTTCTTTTTTATTAATCTGGAGAGCAGTCTGTATATTGTGTTGATCTTTTCAGAAAATCAGCTCCTGGATTTACTGACTTTTTTTTGAAGGGTTTTTTTTGTGTCTCTACTTTCTTCAGTTCTGCTCTGATCTAGTTATTTCTTGTTTTCTACTAGCTTTTGAGTGTTTTTGATCTTGCTCCTCTAGCTCTTTTAATTTTGGCAATAGGGTTTCAATTTAAAATCTTTCCTCACTTTTCCTGGGGGCATTTATTGCTATAAATTTCTCTCTAGACACTGCTTTTAATGTGAGCCAGACATTCTGGTATGTTGTGTTTTCATTATTATTGGTTTGGAAATAGCCTAATTCTACCAGATGTACAAAGAGGAGCTGGTACCACTACTTCTAAAACTATTCCAAACAATACAAAAAGAGGGAATCCTTCCCAAATCATTTTATGAGACCAACATAATTCTGATACTAAAACCTAGCAGAGACTCAACAACCATAAAAACTTCAGGCCAATACCCATGATGAACAAAGATGCAAAAATATTCAAAAAATATTGAAAAACCAATTGCAACAGCACATCAAAAAGCTTATCCATCATGAACAAATAAGCTTCATCCTGGGGATGCCAGGCTGGATCAACATACACAAGTCTATAAATGTAATCCATGACATAGAAAGAACCAAAGACAAAAATCACATGATTATCTCAATAGATACAGAGAAGGCCTTCAACGAAATTCACACCCCTTTATGCTAAAAACTCTCAACAAACTAGGTATCGATGGAACATATCTCAAAATAACAAAGGCTGTTTATGACAAACCCACAGCCAGTATCACACTGAATGGGCAAAAACTGGAAGAATTCCCTTTAAAATCTGGCACTAGATAAGGATGCCCTCTATCACCATTCCTATGCAATATAGTATTGGAAGTGCTAGCCAGAGCAATCAGGTAAGAAAAAGAAATAAAGGATATTCAATTAGGAAAGGAGGATGTCAAATTGTCTCTATTTGCAGATGACATGATTGTATATTTAGAAAACCCCATCATCTCAGTTCAAAATCTCCTTAAACTGATAAGCAACTTTAACAAAGTCTCAGGATACAAAATCAATGTGCAGAAATCACAAGCATTCCTGTAACCAATAACGGACTAACAAAGAGCCAAATCAAGAGCAAACTCCCATTCACAATTACTACAAAGAGAATAAAATACCTAGGAATACAACTAACAAAGGATGTAAAGGACCTCTTCAAGGAGAACTACAAACCACTGCTCAAGGAAATGAAAGAGGACACAAACAGATGGAAAAACATTCCATGCTCATGGTTAGGAATAATCAACATCATGAAAATGGCCATACTACACAAAGTAATTTATAGATTCAATGCTATCCCCATCAAGCTACCAATGACCTTCTTCACAAAACTGGAAAAACATCACCTTAAACTTCATAAGGAACCAAAAGAGAGCCTGAATAGCTAAGACAATCCTAAGCAAAAAGAACAAAGTTGAAGGCATCATGCTACCTGACTTCAAACTATAGTTCAAGCCTAAAGTTATCAAAGCAGCACGGTACTGGTACCAAAACAGAGACATAGACCAATGGACAGAAGAGAGACCTCTGAGGAAATGCCACACATTTATAACCATCTGATCTTTGATAAACCTGACAAAAACAAGCAATATGGAAAGGATTCTGTTTAATAAATGGTGTTGAGAAAACTGGCTAGCCATGTGCAGAAAGCAGAAACTGGACCCCTTCCAACACCTCATACTAACATTAGCTCCAGATGAATTAAAGACTTAAACATAAGACCTAACACCATAAAAACCCTAGAAGAAAACCTAGGCAAAACCATTCAGGACGTAGGTGTAGGCAAGGACTTAATGACTAAAACACCAAAAGCATTGGCAACAAAAGTCAATATAGACAAATGGGACCTAAGTAAACTCCAGAGCTTCTGCACAGCAAAAGAAACAATCATTAGAGTGCATTGGCAACCAACAGAATGGGAAAAAAGTTTTGCAATCTACTCATCTGACAAAGGGCTACTATCCAGAATCCACAAAGAACTAAAACAGATTTACAAGAAAAAAATACACAAGCCCATTCAAAAGTGGGTGTAGGATATGAACAGACACTTTTCAAAAGAAGACATATATGAGGCCAACAAACATATTAAAAAATGCTCATCATCGCTGGTCATTAGAGAAATGCAAATCAAAACCACATTGAGATGCCATCTCAGGCCACTTAGAATGGTGTTCATTAAAAAATCTGGAGACAACAGACACTGGAGAGGATGTGGAGAAATAGGAACACTTTGACACTGTTGGTGGGAGTGTAAATTAGTTCAACCATTGTGGAAGACAGTGTGGCAATTTCTCAGGGATCTAAAATTGAAATTCAACTTGACCCAGGAATCCCATTACTGGGTATATACCCAAAGGATTATAAATTGTTCTATTATAAAGACATATGCACATATATGTTCATTGCGGCACTGTTTACAATAGCAAAGACCTGGAACCAACTGGAATGCCCAATCGATGATAGACTGGACAAGGAAAATGTGGCACATATACACCATGGAATACTATGCAGTCATAAAAAATGATGAGTTTGTGTCCTTTGTAGGGACATGGATGAATCTGGAAACCATCATTCTAGTAAACTGACAAAAGAACAGAAAATCAAAGACCACATGTTCTCACTCATAGGCGGGTGTTGAACAATGCGAACACATGGACACAGGGAGTAGAGCATCACACACTGGGGTCTGTTGAGGGGGTGTGGGGGAGGGACAGCTGGGGCTAGAAGGGTTGGAGAGGGATAACCTGGGGAGAAATGCCAGATATAGGTGACAGGGGGATAGAGGCAGCAAACTACATTGCCATGTAATGTAACTATGCAACAATCCTGCATAATCTGCACATGTACCCCAGAACCTAAAGTACAATAAAAATATATTTAAAAAATACAAAATTAATTGTATTTCTATTTCCAATACTCTTAGAATAGCTCATATCAAATAGACCCTTATACTGATAATACATAAAATCTAGACAGAAAAATTAATAGCCACTATAAAACTACTTTAAGACAATATATAGCAATTTAAAATAGGCAGAAATTAGATATTTTGGAGAACATAAAGGCACTGAATGGTTTTCCCATACTTATAGCTGCTCCAAATTCCAAGCCTGGATAGCCAAACATCTATGTAGCACGTCAAATGAAATATGTGAAAGACCCCTCAAACAGAACCTATTCAAAAGATAAAATTCTAATTTTCTTCTTTGACCCACAGAATTAAATCCCTTTTTTGATATTTCATCTCTCAGGGAATGTCAGTCCCATTTGTCTGGCAGTATGAATCTGAAAATTAAGAATCATATTGACACCATCTGTCTTATATCTGCATCCAATATATTCCAAATCCTGTCATTGTTGTTTTAGATTTATTACAAATCTCTGTGGTTCTCTCAACTCTAATACCAACATTCTTATCCCAACCATCATCATATCTCACTTTACCAAATATGGCATTGTGCTGGAGGGTTTCTCTACAACCATTTCAACATTTTCCAATCTGCTTGCTCCACTGCAAGCAGTAATAAGTTAAAGAAAAGCAACCTTAGTCATGTTTTAAAAGAATTGTCTTCCATTGCTTTTAAGGTGGAAACAAATCTGCTTAAGGCACTATGTAAGGCTCTGCATAGTCTGTGCATCTTTCTCTCCATCTGCAACTTTAACCACTCTATCCTTTCTCTCTATACTCCAGGCATTTGTTTCCTTTTTACATAGTATTGTCTATGTCTATGACACTTTCTCTCCTAACCCCACCACTTTCATCTTGTTTTAGCCAACACTTCTTTTAGATCTCAGCTCAATCAAGGAGAGCCTGTTATGATCTCTCTGACTAGACTACTGCCCTAACAACAGGGAGAGTCATTTTTGATTCACTTCTGCAGCTACAGAATATAGAGGTGCCTGACACATGGGAGACAAGTAATAAGCATGTGCTGTGTAAGTTATCATCAACTACACACCTCTCCTTTGTCCAGTATATTATAGGGATAATTTGTATTTTCAGGAAAAAACGTTAAACTATTCTTTTTACTATAATGACCAGCTTTTGGTATTTCATTGTTACCAAGATCTATTTTAAAATAAAATTGTTCTAAAAAAATTCATCTTAATTTTAATTGTAGTTATTTACATGATTAATTAATACCTCCCTTCCTACATTAGACAATGAGTGCCACATTAGTTGGAACTGTATTGCTTATTTTTCACATATACGTGATGCCCAGCAGATCAGTGACTTGCTCAAAATCAGTAATTTACAAATAATATTAAATGAATAACTACTGCTTAAAACAGGAAAGCATGAAATATTTTCCCAAAATTACTTATGTAGTTTCCTATATTTAGACAAGAAGTTTAAAAATCTAAGTTGATGAGAAGATTTTTATAAGGTTTTCTAATGGCTTAAAGAATTCTGTTAAGTTCACTTTTACCCCAGTTGTGCTGAGGCATCCATGTCTCAGCTCTCTCTAATGAAAAAGACTTTGGAGGCTTTATGAAAGGACTGAACTACTGATTTTGTTATTTGATGAAAGAAGTTAATATTTAATGACTCCTACAATTATCTATATGATCAAGAATTCAGATGAATGCAAAATTTTTATGTATTTATTTATTTATTTTAAGAAACAAGATCTTGTTCTGTTGTCCAGGCTGGAGTGCAGTGATGTGATGATAGCTCATCATAGCCTTAAACTCCTGAGCTCACATGATCCTTCACATTAGCCTCCTGAGTAGCTGGATCTAGAGGTGTACACACCATGCCATCTATTCTTTTTTTTTTTTTTTTGGTACAGACAGAATCTCGTTATATTGTGCAAGCTGGTCTCAAACTCCTGGCCTCAAGTGATCTCCCACCTCAGGCTCCCAAAGTGCTGAAATTAGAGGCATGAGCCACTATGCCTGGTCAGAAGCATGTATTAGGGTAAGAAATAAAAAATGTAAACTTAATGGACTTGTGAGAGAGATTTCCCAGCAAACATCAAGGATTTTAATAAGCTTTCCTTTTTTTCAAATGATTCATGAATAAATTTTTAAGGAAAGATTGAGAAAGAAAAGGGTGGGAAATGAGAAAGATAAACAAGAGATCGTTTCCTAAGCATATTTTTGTAGAATCAAACAAATAAGAACTTGAGTAAGTAAAAATTCATTATAATGACCTCTTGTATTATGAAGGGAGTGCAGATACTGAGGAATATTTGACTCAATACATGTTAAGGGAAAACTGGCAGAAACCATTAAATAAACCAACCACACAGCCACACAAGATGCTCAACAGATGCACAGACGAAGACAGAAGTAAGTTTGGCAAAACTTACTAGTGACTGATTTTATCCAATCTCCTTGCCATTCCCAATCAATTGAAGATAAAAATAATAAACTGAGGATCGATAAACCTTTGTTTTTCTAACTCAAGTCACGAATTTCTTCCTATTCCTTCAAGAAAAAAAAATTGCTTTGCATTTGCATGTAAGATCAGTTTTAATTTATTTTCTCTCAAACAGAACTGGAAACGATATGTTTACTAATACATTCAATAGCATGTTCCTAAAAATGTATCTGTCTGCAATAAAATAGATAATCGGTTTCTTCCACCCTCCTGTTCCAAAATATTATACTTGCAGTATTGAGTGTTTAAGGAGATATCCTAGTGTTCTTACTTGACTTGCTGCAAATCATTGAGTGAAAGATTCAAACTTTTCTTTGCAAAAAAAACACCATTATTATAAATAAATTCAAAGAAATAATATTCTCTTAATCATGTATTATTTATTCATTTAATTATTCATTTTCAAATAAATATGTATTAAGCAACTATCTTGTGTTACAGTTAGTCACTAGCAGTGAAGATGAAAATAAGAAAACCAAAACAATTGTGTTAAAGGTGTGATAAAATGAACTTTGGGTTGGAAGTAGTTACAGGATTTAAGAGATTAGCAGGACTTAAAGATTTTTAAGTTGAGCATTTGCATGGGCAGGCCATGTGTTTCACCGTATAGAGAATATAGATGACTAATGATGAGACTGGAAATGGCACAAACTCTAAGGCCATATAGAATAGGATGCTCAGGAGGACTTAGGTTGTACACATCTGGAAACCACAAATACTGACTTTATGAGACATCCAGAGGTATTTAAGAAATCTATGTAGGTATGGTGCATACCTGTAATCCCAGCTACTCTGGAGGCTGAGGCAGGAGAATCACTTAAACCCAGGAGGTGGAGGTTGCAGTGAGCCAAGATCGTGCTATTGAACTCCAGCCTGGGCAACAAAAAGAAAATTCCATCTCAAAAAAGAAAAAGAAGTAAAGAAGAAGAAGAAGAAATATATGTAGGATAATGCTTAAAGAAAATGAGATCAAGTACTGCCACAAAAATATCAATTAAGACAAAGACTTCAAATAATCACTGGGTTTAACAATTTGAGGTAATGACTGTTGCCAGTAGCTATTGACTCAATGATACACATATTTTTGAATCATAAAGTGTGGAGGCAATGAGGTAATCTGAGAGGGAGATAATTATGGATACAACAAATTTGGTCAGATTGCCCAAAATTATTGCCTGTTTGAAGAGGCTAATATATGCAAATATAAAAAACTGAGATGTGCAAACTACCAGTGGAGATCTAAAACACAATAGGATTAAATAATTCAAAATACAAGTAGAAGGAAGAGAAGGAAGCATTTTATTCTCTAGTGTAAGCAAAGTTGCAGCAGTTCATAAGGTAGGTATGTGTCTTTGGAAATGAATGGAGTAAAACAGTGGTCTTAGCTAACACAGTTGCCACTGAGGAAAAATATAAAATGAAAATCCGCTTAGGCAATTCTGTTCCTTTGGGTATATATTCTTAGCTAATTCTTCTTATTAGTGTCCATACAGTGTAGCATACTCACTATATTCACAGACACTGGAATCTGGCTTTCCTTAACTATTTATTCATTGTGTGAATGTCATGAGAATATTTAACCTCTTGGAGAGACTGTTTCCTTACCTGAAAACCAGATATAATTGCAGTACATTTTTCTTAATATTTTTAGAGATAAGTTGAGATGGTCTGTCTGACTCATAGTGAATATTAATAATTTAAAAATTAGTGCTGTAAACTCCTATTAAACTAAACTGTGGGTTTTGTTTTTGTTTGTTTGATAACTATTTTCTCAAGAGCATTTTGGGGGGGAGATGTCTGAGGTAACATCTAAACACCTGAGTTTTTTGAAAATTCTTCAAATAACTTTTATGCATATGCAAGGCTGTAAATGACTATCCTAGTTACACTTATCCTGGGTGGATATTGGCTAGTTGTTTAATTTAGAACACATCCTCTCTCTTTCCTTGGGTGTTAAGGAACAATGGGCAGGGAGCCCCTGTTTATCTACCAGTTATAATGAGCCAGGCACATGCTAGATGTTTTTCAGACATATTAGATGGTTTTCAAATGGTATCTCACTTAATTCTAAGAACAAATCTATCATAAATTATTTCTATTTTACATGTGAGGAAGCTGAGGCTTTGAGAAATGAAATAATTTCATAAGCTTAAATTTTAACTTAACATCTTAGATTAGGATACATATTTAAGTAAGACTAAATAATTTCATAAATAAGTAACAGACAAATTTCAAGTTTCCACAACTTCCATTGCAATATGCTCCCTCTTTTAACAATTCTTTTAGTTTTATGTGAATGGATAAGAGGGCAATGAGAAAATAATATTGAAAGATTTCTCTGGCAATTCATATGTTACATGGCTTGAGGATAAAGAGACAATTCATTTGCAAGATTTGTCAAAGGTAGGCAAGGTCTTCTTAATGAGGTGTCAATCTTTCTAAAGGACAATAACATACTAATATGTAAAGGTGTTTTGCTCCCATTATATACCTGTGATGAAATTATGGCATTTATTATGGAGAAACAATGCTCCCTGGCATCTCCTGTCAAGGGTTTCTTTCAGTTGTTTAATTTGGACCTACCACATCACAAGCAAGTTATATAAACAACTCTTTGTGTGCAAGTTATTATGTTGTCTGACATGTGCTGGGATTTAAGTAGACTGGCAAAACAATTCAGAGACAAATTCACAAAATGTAGTCTTTTTCTTTCTTAAGGTATTCTGAAAAATTATGAAAATATGCAATCAAAAGCCAACTTACTTTAAACTCCAAAAAAGGGCTGTCCTTGCAGTTACCTACATGTAACATGTTTCAGTTAAGTTAAGCCACCTTATAAACATTGCATAACTAAACAAATGTAGTGACTTCTGTAGGCACAATTTACACACAGTGTCTTCATTATTGCTGATATTCTAACAAACTTAGTTGTCTTAATTTAATATTAGCAGTACTTAGAGGCAAAGTATTAAACTCACATAATACATTTTTTAAATGTATAAGTTGATGCTTTAAGGTGCTAAAATTAACACCTTAACAACATACCAACCTAAACATTCAATGGGAATTGCCTTTCAAAGTAGTTACTTTTAGAAAATATGTTACTTTTACTATCTTTAAAAGATTTATTTAGTGCTTACCACCGCACTTATCCAAGTATTTCCTTGCATTTGTATTTATCTGGCTTATGGCTTTACTACCAATTTTCACTCTTTTCATAGAAAGAAATGAAGGAATAATAACTGGAAGTTTTAAAAGTTCATATTGATGTATAATATTGCCATACATAAATAATCCAGAATTAAACATATATTTCATAATCATAATCATCAGGAAATTGAGAAATAGATAACCAGATTTTATATTCTTGTAATGTCCACGAAAAATAAATTTAACCTACATATCATGATTTCTCTGGCAATTCATATTTTACTTGGGATGAGGAGCTAAGTACATCCTGTATCAAATCTCATGGATCAATGTTTCCACAATTTAAAAACATTCTACTCACAATGTTTGTAAAAGATGATACATGGCACCAAAACACAGTGAACTACACAAAGAAAAATTTCCTCCAATTATGTTATCTTCTAGTTTATAAATTACCTTAATCAACAAATTGAGAATCTGCTGACTACTAGGTATTAGTGTAAGTTCTGAGTCTGCATCTTGAAGAAAAATGAAGCCTTTTAGAGTATTTTGGGAAGGGGCAAAAATGAACAAAGAAACAATAAATACTCTAGTAAGACTATGAAAAAGGAGAGAGACAACCTCAGGCTAAGAACATTTCATGGGCAACAGCATCTGAAACTAAATGCGATAACATTTGTTTCCTCAAGTAACTGTAATTTATAGCACAATATTTTGTTTCTCTATTTATGGTAATAATCTATAGTATTCTTTTAAAAATATGGAATTAAAATGCTTATCAACTTTGAAATAAAATATTAAATGTAAGTGGTAGGTGAATGATGAGATGGCATATTCTCTACTGTGAAAATGAGTTAAACATCAGCCATTAATATTATTTCTTTTAGGGGAAAAAAAGTAATAATGAAAAAGAAAGCTAATATCACCTGATCATAAAGGGAAGAGCAAAATAACCCAAAGAAATGAGATACTTTATTACACATATCTGGCATTTGTTTTAGCCATTAATATTTGAATCGATTTCTTATGACACGTTTGAGTTTATTTGGAGGAAGGTAACTTTCCCTCTCCATTGAAGATGCTAAGAATTATCACATTCCCAGACTCCCTTACAGCCTGGATTCAGGCTTTGCCAAATGAGATACATTCATGGTATGTGTATTAGTCTGTTTTCACACTCCTAATAAAGATATACCTGAGACTGGGTAATTTGTAAGGAAAAAGAGGTTTAACAGACTCAGTTTCACATGGCTGGGAAGGCCTCGCAATAATAGCAGAATGCAAAAGGCACGTCTTAACATGGCAACAGCCAAGAGAGAAAAGGAGAGCCAGTGAAAGGGGTTTTTCCCTTTATGAAACCACCAGATCTCATAAGACTTATTCACTACCAAGAGAAGAGTATGGGGGAACCACCCCCATGATTCAGTTATCTCCCACCAGGTCCCTCCCACAACACATGAGAATTATGGGAACTACAATTCAAGATGAGACTTGGGTGGGGACAGTGAGACCATATTAATATGCAAAAGTCACACATACATACACAAACACACACACACACACACACACACACACACACACACACAAATGTAGAGTTGTTGGAGAATCGTCTCTGGCAGCAGTGAACATTGCTGCAATATTCAGTGAGATCCATGCACAGGGCCAGAGGTTTGGATGATGAAAATGCAGTTCTACTGCTGGTGATACATCTCTGGCATAATTTTGGATCTTGTTTCTGGTTCAGCAGTACCCAAGCCTCGAGAAAATTAGTAATTTAATGTGATTTTGATAAATTCCTTTGTTTTTAAGCCAACCACAATAATTTCTGTCACTTACAACTAAAAACTTGAACTGATACCAACATGCAAGAACAGAAGGAGTATACATTTATTATCCCTTGGCCACCAGTCCTTGGCACAAATATATCAATAAATATTGAATGAATGACCAAATATAACCGGTAAATTAGTCAACCTTTATGGAAAACAGTATGGATATTTTTCAAAGACTTGCAAGTGGATCTATCATTTGATCCAGAAATCCAACTACTGTGTATCTATGCAGAGGAAAAGAAGTCATTATATCAAAAAGACACCTGCACACATGTCTTTATTACAGGACAATTGACTATTGCATATGTGTAGTCAATCAAAGTGTCCATTAACCTATGGGTGAATAAAGAAGATGTACTATAGCTCTATATCTCTACCTATATCTTTATCTATATACCATGGAGTACTACTTGCCCATAAAAAAGAATGAAATGATGTATTCTGCAAAAACTTGATGGAACTGGAGGCCCTTATTCTAAGGTAAGTCATTCAGAAATAGAAAACCAAATGCTGCATGTTCCCACCGATAAGTGGGAGCTAAGCTACGTGTACACAAAGATATACAGATTGGTATAATAAACACTGGAGACTCAGAAGAAGGCAAGGTGGCGGGGCGGGGGGCTAGGGATAAAAAAAAAAAGTATCCCTATTGGGTACACTGTATATTATTCAGATGACAGGTGCACTAAAAGCCCAGACTTTAGCACACTGCAGTTAATCCACGTAACCAAAAACCACTTGTACCACTAGCTATTGGAATAAAAGTTAAAGGGTTTTGCTTAAAAGAAAATAACATAGTTTTCCTCTCAAAGTAGCAGAAATAGACCCCCCCACCCCCGCTGCCACACACACACACACACACACACACACACACACACACACACACACACACAAATGTAGAGTTGATGAAAAATCTGAAAAATCCTCTCTGGCAGCAGTGAGCATTTCTGCAATATGCAGTGGGATTCACGAACAGGGCGTGGATGATGATGTTTTTACTTTTTGTTTTATTTCTCTATTTTCTTTAACTTAAACTCAGAAAGATTATTAACTTTTGTGCAGCACTGATAAAGTGGTTTGCTCCAAAAGTCTTTAGTAGCAATAGTGATTGACAAAATGATTTTGACATGCATGTCAGCTATTTTAAAATATAAATAGGTTAGAAATTGTCATGGCAATTGAATTGCTATGAAATTCCAAATTACCACATTAAGTGATAATTTGGGATACATATGTAACAAGCTGTAAAATCAGAAAACAAAATCAATCATAGTTTATTATAAAAATTAGAGTTTAATAAAGACAACACTTAAACTAAGGGAACTGGAAGAGTAAAATTCTTCCCCATTTCTCACTGTATAAAGAGATTACTTTTATCCAGCAATGAGATTTGCAGAGAGCTGTGTCACAAGAAAATAAAGAATTTGAGTGATATATTAAGAAATAAGGATAAAGGCAATATATTTGACTTTCACACAAGAGCAGAAACTGTAAAATCACGCGGATACCCTTAATTTCTACTGTAAGTTCATATACAGATCATATATTTTGGAGATATGCATACATTTCATTCAAAATGCCCATGCCAATAACAGAGAGTATCTACCTGAGGCTTTCAAATCCCCAAGAAATTGTGAAAAGTTTTCTCACCATGCTGTGGTTTTTAGAAGCAGAAGCTCTTTTACTTTTATACCCTGTATACCTCAGGGTCTGAATGTTGTCAGTACCTTCCCTGGTTTTGATCTTTAAAGCCGATTCCAAACACATCTTTTTCTTCCTCCTTCAAACACCCAGCTACATTGAGATACAGGCCATAGGCCTGTCCCAGTGGCAACTTATGCCTGTGGATATCAAGAACCTCCTGGTGATCAGATCTCCTGGTCACCACCTTTCTTTTATGCATAGGTTTGATCACTGACTCACTCTCTCCATGATGTGATTTCCATAGTCATTATTGAATTCGATATTCAATATCCAAATTTTCATTTCATTGTCATTCTTACTCAAAACAAACACACTTTCCCAACCACATTTCTACCAACCGCAATCTTAACAGTGACTTAGCTCCTCATTTTTGCTTCCCTTCTCACTCTGATTCTGGCTCTCCCTCTCCACCACCCTTGTTCCTTAATCTGTCTCTCTCTGTTATGTAATCAGATATATTTGGCAAAACCATATCCCAGTTAGCTATTTGTTTCTCTATACCATTTTTTAAAAATGCCGAACATGATGAATATTCTGTTTAAATGTTCAAATGTATCAAAACAGACATGATAAGGGAGATTAGTAGTATTGTTATTATTATGCCATGATTAATAATGTAATGATATTATTATATTTATCTAATTCATGCATTCTTCTAATTTTGTAGGTTACAATTTTATACACTCTTCTTGGCAAACTTTCTTCACATCTTCTCCAATGCTCACTCTTAACAGATGACCTTTTGTTCTACTATAGTGAAAAAAAATTCGACATTTAAGAGAATTAAGAGGAAGATATCCATAACTTCCCAACCTGTATATCACCCAGCAACCAGCAGTTAGTCTCGTATACTCTTCATTTTATCCTGATGATACAGATGAGCTGTTCTTGCATCTGAAATGAGTGTGATATGTCTGCAAATAGATCTATCATTTGATCAAAACTCCAATTACTGTGTATCTACCCAAAGGAGAAGAAGTCATTAATTAAAAAGACACCTGTACATATATCTTTATCACCCCACAATTGACAATTGCAAATATATGTAGTCAACCTAAGTGTCCATCAACCCATGGGTGAATAAAGAAGATGTGATATATCTGTATATCTCTATTTATGTCTATACATCATGGAGTACTACTAGTCCATAAAAGAGAATTAAATATGTATTTGGCAGCAACTAGGATGGAATTGGAGACCATTATTGTCTAATTTACTTTTTATGTTTTTTCATTCATTTAATATTTATTGATATATTTGTGCCAAGGACTGGTGGCTATGGGGTAATAAATGTATACTCCTTCCCATCTTACATGTTGGTAATGTCTCCCACTTTATGTATTTCAGTGTTTCCAGGCTCCTGATATAGGAATTTCCAAGCCCTTTCTTTCCAGTAGCATAATTTTTCCCAAGCTACTATTTACCATCATACAAGTATAATAGGTTTATTTTTGAGTTTTTGTTGTTGATATAAGCTCTCTCTTGATTCTACTTCCTATTGTAGTTACTGCATTTTTTTCTTATAGAGTTTGATTCTCCTCCTCTTTCTCCTTCTTCTTCTTCCTCCTCTTTCTCCTTTTTCTCTTCCTCTTCCCCTTTCTCTTCCTCCTACCCTTCTTCTCCTCCTCCTTCTTCCTCCTCCACTTCTTCCTCTTCCTCTTTCCCTTCTCCTTCCTCTTTCTCCTTTTCTTCTTCTCCTCTTTCTCTTCCTCCTTCTTCTTCTTATTTAATCCATTCAAGTTTTGTTTTCCAAACTTCTCCAGACTGTTTTTATTCAAGATAACTTGTACAAAATTGAATACCCAATCCATAATCCTACTTTACTCAGTACTCCAGGAAGCATATATCTCAATGAATTTATAGGATTATATAATACATAAATCAAGGTTCACTCAGAGAAGAAGAATAAGGACAATAACCAAGTAGTACTTCTGCCTGGCATGACAACTATTTTACTTACAACAGAAAATATGCTAATCTTCTCCTGAGAGGAAGATGTAATTTCCTTAGATAATATGTTCTTTTCTTTTGGTATCCTCTAATGTAAATATTGTGATATAAAGTTAATCATTATCAATTTACCTTTTGTTAGATTATAAGAGTATAAAAGAATAGAACAAAAATATCTGGCCAACATATAAATAAGCACATTCATTAAAAAGTAAGAAAGCAATAATTATATCTACTTTGGCCTTTATTTCTTCAAGTGATTATGTGGCCATAGATGGTATTTAAACCCCTTTCTTACACTACCCATTCTAGATTCTCTTCATCTTTAGCAAGCATCTCATCTAATGATGGTTCTTGACCTAAAGGGTGATTCAAATGCTCGTTTCTAAATGGACTTACCATTAATAGTCCTACCTAAATTGGTTTTGTAATTTTCTATTGACTTTAATCACAGGCTATTATAGTGCTAAGAGATGGTCTAAGGTACCTGTATTTCATACATATCGTTCCTCACCTCCAATCTGCAATTTCCCCCTTGGTCATCAGGATCAATGACTCCATTACAATAATCCTGCACTTTCCTTGTTCATTCAGAGACATAAAGAGTCCAAAGCTACTAGGTGGTGGCCTCAACATAGAGTTTAATGCAATTGTTGCATTTCCCGATGGAGGCATTTCTTCCTTTGGAATTAATATATCTAGACGAGCAGGGCCTAAAGTCATTAGAATGGGAAGGAAAATCCTTGTTGGTGAATCACTAGGGGTTTGTGGAACCAATCCACTCCATTTTTTACTCCTTGTTTCCTGGACCTGTGAATCCTGACTATGGGAGAAATAGTAGTATACATCAAATGTGAATTTAGAGTATCACGGAGAATTTCCTGCACAAAGTTCCCCAGAACCATCTCTAAACCAGGTCATGTCTTTCCTCCTTCTGTCAACTGGTGATAGCTGATGAGACTGTAGATCCAGCCTGGGAGACAGAAGGTGATGTAGCATGACTTACCTTCTGGCTCAAGCCCAGTCTCCTGTCTACCACTTCCTCTGATGATGGTATGCTGCTGTGCATGCACAATATTATGGCTTGGTAGAGGAGGCCACAGCCAGGTCATGATGGGAAGCTCTTCTCTCATGGTGATTTACTGGCTCTATTCAATTATTCAGTCTCTCCTAGTAACATGTCATGTCTCAAAAGCAGAGTGGGGATCCAGAGAGGAAGGCAGGGCTTTGTGACAATATCCTAAGAGTCTGCAGTATAATTCACTGATAGAGCCCACTGCAAAAAATGCAAACAGCACATCTATCATTGACACTTCAACCACCACTGGATCTACTGAATCATATGGCCCAAGCAGCACATAATCTTGCTCAACAGTGCTGTGTTGTTTCAGAATTCTGTTTTTCTGGGTCTACCTCAAAGCTAGCAGCTTTTGGCATTACTGGCTAAGTGAACCAGAGTAGCACACAAAAATAAGAAATGTGTCAACTCCAAAATCCAAAGGTACTGAGCTTCTTTTTGGTAGTAAGAGGGAGTGGATGTAACGGTTTATTCTAACCTTAGAAGGGATGTCAAATGCTTCCTATCACTGGACCCCTAGACATTTCACAGAGATCAATTTTCAACTTTTGTTTATTTTCTCTGACATCTGAAATAATTGATACCTGCTGCTAACTAGATTCAATCAGCATAATATTATCAATGTAATTGACCAGCATGACATCTTGTAGAAGTAAAGACAAACCAAGATCCCATGAACTAAATTAACAAAAGCCTAGAGAGCAGATATAAACTTGAACTCAGTTAGCAAACTGTTTCAGCTGGTCTTGTTATCCGAAAACAAAACTACTTTTTGTGGTCTTTAGTAAAAGGTCTAGAGAGGAAAAAAAAAAAGAAAAAAAAAACGGCGTTTTCCAAATCAATAGCTGCATGTTGGTTACCAGGAGACGTATTAATCTGTTCAGGAAACAAAAGCACATCTGGAACTTCAGCTGCAATTGAAGACACCACCTGATTAAGTTTATAATAATCTGCTGTCATTCTCCAATATTTATCTGTTTTTCTGTACAGACCAATTAGACAAGTTGAATGCAGATGTGTTAAAAATCATTACTCCTGAGTCTTTCAATTGCTTGATGGTGGCACTAATCTTTTCAGTCCCTCCAGGAATATGGCATTGCTTTTAATTTACTATTTTTTTTTTAGGTAAAAATGTTTCATTACCTTCTAATTGGCCTTCTTACCATAGTAAGAAGTCATAGGTCATGAAAACAATATTGGGACTCTGCCAACTGCTTATTTGTCTACTTCAGTTATTCATTCCGAAACCTAAGAAATAATCACAGGATGAGTTTGGAAGCCACCCTGACCCATTGCGACACTGATCTGAGCTAAAACTCTGTTGAACCACAGACCCACATAAGTCTCTACTGTGATTAGTGGACAATCATGATGTTTTGGGTCTCCAGGAATTAGTATGCTAGTGTTCACACATATGTAGGAGTGAGTAAATTTGTTATTTTAATTTAAGCTAGTTAACTTTTATTGAAATTATTGGATATTTTAAAATATTCCCATACAAATAAAATTCCTGACCCAGATAGCCTCAATAGTATATTCTTCTCAATCTTTAAGGAAGAAATAAAATCAATGAACTCTTTTAGGGAGCAGATATAAAAGTACAGTTCCCAACTTTTTTATGAGGGAATTTTATGTGTGACATGAAAACTTGAAAAGAAAAAGAAAAAAATATACATTAATTACTTTCATAAACATAAAGGCAACATATCACCTCAAATATTAGAAAATTTATTTCAGCAATGTATAAAATTGATAATATGATTATCATGATCATGTAGGATTTTTATCACGTTATGCAAGACCCATTAAATATCCATAAATTAATCAGTAAACTATTTATTTTAATGGGGTGTATACTGTGGTGAGTCACCTAAATTTATCCATGCCTGGAACTGAAGCAGTCATTTAGCCAGTTGCTGGGAGTGTTCATGAATGACAGATCTTAAACGATAGCAGGAAATTCAAACTGGCTGGAGAGCTACCTTGTCTATGTTTCCTCTGGAGAGCATCCTAAATCCTATGTCACTTTTGCCTGAATTCAGGAAAACACTGTAAGGCCATCACAGTTCCACAGCTTCCCATGAGATGTCTAAAACCTTGTTTTGACTGTAGTATGTTATGCTCAAGTTATCCCACTGCCCAATCCTATGGTTTTTACTTCTCAACAGATTTTGATCCTGAGAAATTCCCTTACTAGTATTCCACATGCAAATCTTTATCTCAAAATCTGTATCCTCAGGGATCTGTTCTAAGACATTACATTAATAAATACAAGGGGAAATACCATATGTTATTCTCAATAGACCTTAAAGTGCATTTGAAACAAAGTCAACAAACATTCTTTGATATATTCTCCCAGGAAACAAGTAATAGAAGAGTATGTCTAAAGTTAAGTGTATGTAGACAAAAGCAAGGGAAAATAATACAAGAAATAAATTATAAAAGCTTTATATCTGACATCTAGATACAGTTGCTCATTAATGTAAATTCTATTTGACATAGTACTACAAAACAAGTAGGCAAACTTTTTTTAATAAAAGGATGAAAAGAAAATATTTAGGCATTCCCTGTCAGAGTCATTGTCACAGCTGTTCAACTTTACCATTGTAGAATAAAACAAGGGACAATAAAATAATGAAGAGTTCTATGTTCTAATAAAACTTTATTTACAAAAAGAGATGTTGGGTCATATTTAACTTGTAGGAGTTTGTCAACTTTTGCTCTAAAATATATACTAAATACAATAAAATGAGATAAATAATTAAAATAGAAAGATTAAAAAGTCATGATTGTAAATTAATGATTGTATACTCAGAAAATCCTAAGGAATCTACCTATTATATATTAGAATTAATAAGTATAATTATTAAAATGTCAAAATACAAAATAGGAATGCTTGTGATTTCTGCACATTGATTTTGTATCCTGAGACTTTGCCGAAGTTGCTTATCAGTTTAAGGAGATTTTAGACTGAGACAATGTGTTCTTCTAATCATACAATCATGTGGTCTGCAAATAGAGGCAATTTGACTTCCTCCTTTCCTAACTGAATACCCTTTATTTCTTTTTCTTGCCTGATTGCTCTGGCTAGAAGTTCCACTACTATATTGAATAGGAGTGATGAGAGAGGGCATCCTTGTCTAGTGCCAGATTTCGAAGGGAATACTTCCATTTTTTGCCCATTCAGTATGATGTTCACTGTGGAACTGGAAAAAATCATCTTAAACTTCATATGGAACCAAAAGAGAGCCTTTATAACCAAGACAATCCTAAGCAAAAAGAACAGAGCTGGAGGCATAATGCTACCTGACTTCAAACTATAGTACAAGGCTACAGTAATCAAAACAGCATAGTACTTGTACCAAAAAAGAGACATAGACCAATAGAACAGGACAGAGGCCTCAGAGGCAACGACACACATCTACAACCATCTGATCTTTGACAAACCTGACAAAAACAAGCAATGGGGAAAGGATTCCATGTTTAATAAAAGGTGTTGTAAAAATTGGCTAGCCATGTGCAGAAAGCAGAAACTGGATCCCTTCCTGACACCTTACACTAAAATTAACTCCAGATGGATTAAAGACTTAAACCTCAGACCTAACACCATAAAAACCCTAGAAGGAAACCTAGGCAAAACCATTCAGGACATAGGCATAGGCAAGAACTTCATGACTAAAACATCAAAAGTATTGGCAACAAAAGCCAAAATAGACAAATGGGATCTAATTAAACTACAGAGCTTCTGCATAGCAAAAAAAAACAATCATCAGAGTGAACCAGCAACCAACAGAATGGGAAAAAACATTTTGCAATCTACTTATCTGACAAAGGGCTAATATCCAGAATCTACAAAGACCTAAAACAGATTTACAAGAAACAAACAAACCCATTCAAAAAGGACATGAGCAGACACTTTTCAAAAGAAGACATTTATAAGGCCAACAAACATATGAAAAAAATGCTAATCATCACTGGTCATTAGAGAAATGCAAATCAAAACTACATTGAGATACCATCTTATGCCAGTTAGAATGGCAATTATTAAAAAATCTGGAAACAACAAATGCTGGAGAATATGTGGAGAAATAGGAAGACTTTTACACTGAGTGTAAATTAGTTCAACCACTCTGGAAGACAGTGTGACAATTCCTCAAGGACCTAGAAATAGAAATTCTACTTGACCCAGCAATCCCATTACTGGTTATATATCCAAGGGATTATAAATCATGCACATGTATGTTCATTGCATCATTGTTTACAATAGAAAAGACCTGGAACCAACCCAAATGCCCATTGATGATACACTGGACAGGGAAAATGTGGCACATATACACCACAGAGTACTACACAGCCATGAAAAACAATGAGTTTGTATCATTTGTAGGGACAGGGATGAATCTGGAAACCACCGTTCTCATCAAACTAAAACAAGAACAGAAAATCAAATACTGCATGTTCTCACTCACGGGTGGGTGTTGAATGATGAGAACACATGGACACAAGGAGGGGAGCATCACACACTGGGGTCTGTTGAGGGGGAGTAGGGGAGAGACAGCTGGGGTTAGAAGGGTTGGGGATGCATAACATGGCCAGAAATGCCAGATATAGGTGACAGGGGGATAGAGGCAGCAAACCACATTGCCATGTATGTACCTATGAAACTATCCTGCATGATCAGCACGTGTACCCCAGAACCTAAAGTACAATTTAAAAATATGTTAAAAAATACAAAATTAATTGTATTTCTATTTCCAATACTCTTAGAATAGCTCATATCAGATAGACCCTTACACTGATAACACATAAACTCTAGACAGAAAAAATAGCCACAATAAAACTACTTTAAGACAATATATAGTAATTTAAAATAGGCAGAAATTAGATATTTTGGAGAACATAAAGGCACTGAATGATTTTCCCATACTGATAGCTTTTTGCCACAGGCAGATTTCGGTCAGTTATAGTGTAGGCAGTTAATATTTACTAGAATATCACAGTTTTCCCATCTTTAAAAAGCAGATGTTTCGGTATGGAGCTACCAGAACAACTAAAAGAAATATAAATTCCAGAATGCAAAAGCCACACAAAGGAAATTAAACATTTTTTTTCTAAATATCTAGCTGAACCTAGAACTACAGATGCCCAAGCCAGGCTCCAACTAACATGACTAAAGAGTAAATAGAAAAGAGATCAAAGCTACTGTCCATCAGATGAGAAATAATCTTTATAGTCTGAATTAAACTAAATTGCTAAATAACAAACAAATTAAATGTCAACATTCCTCAGATAAGTAAAACAAGCTAGTACCTCTGAAAAATATTATTCACAATGTTTCAAAGACCAAGATTAACCCAAAAAATACAAAACACAGAACTGTACTTCAGAAAAAAAGACAACCATTGTAAAATGACCCCATTATTGCCCAAATATAGAGTAATGGGTATTATAAAGCCACATTTTTAGTTATACTCAACAGTGTGAAATTACATATGTTCATAATAAATGAAAAAATAGATAATCTCAGAAACATCATACAGAATAATAGAAAATCTGTAAAAACTTATTTAGCCAGTTAACTTGAAAATTAAGAAATAGAAATGTTCTAAAATGAAGAAAAGTAAGAAAAATATATAGGAAGAAAGTATGAGGACTGTATAAGCTGTGAGATAATATTCAAAGTTCTAAAAATTGTGTAAGTAGAAGCCAAGAAGGAGAGAGGAATGAAAGATGAGGTTAAAAAATTTTGGATAAATAATGGCAAATAATTCCCCAAGTTTGTTGAAAGACATACGTTTACAAATTCAAAGAGCTAATCAAAACGCAAGAAAAATAAATACTTTTAAAACAAACACATAATCAGGTACAGTACAGTTAGAATGTTAGAAAACAACAACAAAGGAAAATCTTAAAAGCCTCCAGAGAAAAATGGCATTACATACAGGGAGTAACAGGAATGACTGCTGACTCCTTTAAAGGGGTGAAGACCAGCAGACAGAAAAGCCACATTGTGAAGGTGAATAAAGGGGAAAAATGTCAACTCAGATTTCCATATTAAAGAAAAAAAATATATAATTCAAGAATGACGGCAAAGTAAACACACTTTGAGATAAGTAAAAACAAAGAATTTGTGAGCAGAGTCCCTGCACGTCAAGAGACAACAAAGGGAGTTATTCAAGCTGAAGGGAAAGATATTATTAGATAGTAATAGTAGAAAGTTGAGTTTTTACAAAGGAATAGGTATGAGTGTTTATAGCTGTTTTAAAGATGCAATGTTTACTACACATTTAACTATTTAAAACAAAAATTGTAAGACCATTTTATGAGTTTATATCCAATTTAACTTATATAACATTTTTTATGCATAAGCATAGAGAGGTTATAAACAATATAAGCAATAGGGCAGGGCAATGAGCCTATTGTAAAATTCCTACACTTAGCGTAGTGTTACAATATTAAATTATATAGACTGAAAAGGATTTAAGGATTAATATTTTAGTTATTACAGTGACAAAGACAAAATATAATGCAAAGAGGTTTAACTAATATGTCAATATGCCCTGAAACAATGACTATTATAATAAAACAGTTGTGGCAAATAAGCCCCTAAAAAAGGAGATCTAGAGAAATCATAAAAATAATCTATTAATTCAAAAAAGGAATAAAAAGGGAGAGATGATGTATATTACAGTTTTATCTCCAAAAATTTAGAGTTTTTAATAGAATTTTAATGTATCCAAGTTTTAAACTTTTTGAACATATGAAATATAATTGTAATGACTTTTCATGTCCATCTGCTAATTCAAATGTCTGCATCAGTTCTTGGTTGGTTTTTATTGATTTATTTATTTTTATCAGTCTCTTCATCACAAGTCATATTTTCTTGCTTCTTTTTATCCTGGAAAGTTTTTTTACTGGCTGCCAACCTTTCAGTTTACTAGGTTGAATGTTGATTAATTTTATGTTCCCATAAGTATTCTTGAGTGTTATTCTGGGATGCTGTTAAATTACTTTAATATAGTTTGATTCTTTCAAAATTTGTTAGGTGGGTCCTGAGCAGTGTTCAGTGTGCAGTTATTTTCCACTATGGAGGCAAGACCTTTCTGTGGACATTCCCAACACTCCACGAATCTTAAGGTTTTCCAATATGGCCTCTGGGAATAGACACTACTCCTGTTACTTTAAGAGAACGAGATATTGCTAACTTTGGGGGAATTTCCTTCTTCAATCTCTTTTGTTTCCTGAAACACACTCTGATTAGTACCCAGCGAAATCCTGGCACAGATCCTTTGCAGGTCTGGGAGTTCCCACTTTATAGCTTGTTTCTCTCTGATGCTCTGTCCTGTACACTAGAGTTACTTTGTTCTTCGCAAACTCTCAGCTCTGTCTCAATTCAGGGAACCTGTTGGCATCCATTCTTACCCCATACACTGTGACTAGGAAACTCTCTCAAGGCAAAAAACTGGTGCAATCATGGGGCTCACTTTTATTTATTCTAACTTTGGGGTTATTTTCTTCCACTTTTTGAGGTTCAACGTTGTTTTCATTTATCCTATTTTAGCTGTTGTAGCTGAGAGGATATATCTGATTCCTGTCACTCCATCTTGGTTGTAAGTGGTTGTAAATGATTTATTTTCTCAGCTTTTAACATAAGACATTCCTTTTAACATAATATACTATTTACCAATTTATGTTAGTACTATATTTATTAGGATAGCTGTATTTTCTACTTTCATAGTGAAAGCTCTATTAGGGCAATTTTTTTCTTCTCCTTTGTTTACCAATGTATCTAGTGACAAGAATAGTGCCAAATAGCAGAAAGTAAATAAAAGCTTGTATTATATACCTCACTGTCACCAATGACAGCAAACATTATGAAACCTGAGCTTACCATCTCTTTTCATTCTTACAGATTCAACTTCCATATTCTTACTCCATTTTCCCAATGTCACAGTAACATCCCACCCAGTGGTGCTACTTCCTCCTCACGTTCTGTCACCCTCCACTTCCTTCTCCCCTGACTCAGTCTCAATTTCACATTCATACATTACAATCACTGTCTTTTAACCTCCCTAGACTTTCTTATCACCATTTCTGTTGTTGCATTTGCTAGACAAAACTACAATCCTACTAAAACTAACTATCAACCGATTCCATTGTGATACCCAAATAATTCAACCTTGCTAAAGAAAATGGCATGACATGTTTGACCAATCTCATCATACTAAACGAATGTCCAGATATCCTAAGTGGAGTCTATACCATGTCATTATAACACTTCTTTTACATTTTTGCCCCAAATAAGACAAATAATGTAAATTCTTTTTTTTTTATCGCGTTTTAGGTTTGGGGGTACATGTGAAGAACATGCAAGATTGTTGCATAGGTACACACATGGCAGCGTAATTTGCTGCCTTCCTCCCCTTCACCTATATCTGGCATTTCTTCCATGCTCTCTCTCCCCTACTCCCCACCCACCACTGTCCCTCTCCTATTTCCCCCAACAGACCCCAGTATGTGATGCTCCCCTCTCTGTGTCCATGTGTTCTCATTGTTCAACACCCGCCTATGAGTGAGAACATACAGTGTTTGATTTTCTGTTCTTGTGTCAGTTTGCTGAGAATGATGGTTTCCAGGTTCATCCATGTCCCTGCAAAGGACACGAACTCATTGTTTTTGAGGGCTGCATAATATTTTATGGTTTATATGTGCCACATTTTCCCTGTCCAGTCTATCACCGATGGGCATTTGGGTTGGTTCCAGGTCTTTGCTATAATGTACAATTCTACTTCTCATCCCTTCTCAAGACCCTATCCCTATTCTCACCTGATGTTTTTCCCTTAAGCCTTTGTGATAAAATTAGATTAAGTTGGAAGAGAAAATTGGTCACCAAAGCAACCAGCCTGTCTGCACCTCTTGCCACATAATGTGCCTTGCTTCACAACAATACAATAGAAGAGATATCTTTCCTCCTATGTCTTCCCCACCATTACTCATCAGGCAACCTTTAACATACATTTATTCCACATATTTCTTTCACCACCAGGCTGTTTCTTGCTCATAGATTATTGCCCTTACCATTTCAAGCATGTCATATTAGTTCACATCTTTGAATTCAATTGACTACAACAGAAAAGGAAATAATTCCCTTTCATCGCCCTACATCTCCCTCCAGATACCATTATTCATCACTTCCCAAATAACTCCTGGAATTGTTCACACTCATTGGTTCTACTTTGTAAAATTCCCACTCTTTCCCTCACCTCACTATTCCTGCTTTTGTTCCCACCATCCCATTAGATTGTCTAGTACTGAAGTTTCCCATTACCTTTATACTGGCAGCCACACTGAATCAGTCATTTCATCTCACTCTACTTGAACATGCGTTGACATAGCTAGCTACCCTTCTCCTTCTGAAAACACTTTTGCTTTCTTCTAAAAGAATCAGAATTTTTTTCTCTCCTGATTTGCCTCTTACTCCGTTTTTATTCTCAGTGTCTGATACTCACCTTTTCTTTGTTTGTACCACTAATGAAATCAGTGAGCCAGGACTCTATTCCCGGACTTGCTCTCCTCTGTCAATCTTCTCTCCAGAGGGTCTCACACAATACCATTATTTTAATATCTACTGCTTTTTGAAAATAACACCATGATATCAGATGGTTCATAAAATTTGTATTTATCTCAAATGATGGAAGAACAAAGAAAGCAATGATAATGACAGCATTAACATTTTTTATGTATAAATTTTCACAACATTAATTTGTGAGGAAAATACTGACCTTTAAAAATTTTCATAAAACCAAACTGAGTTTAACAAATTAACCAAAATGATTTTTCTTGTATAAACTTTTTTGTACATATAAGAATATGACATGCTTATTGTAGAATTTAAAGAAAACACAAACTATGTATCAGAATATAAAAAACAATAATCTTAACATTTTAAGAAAAACATATATAGTGTTGTATATAGTTTTATAGTGTTAATTGCTTTTACTTATATAAAAATTTCTGATATGAATGAAATGTTTCATAAATATGTTTGTCATGGTCTTTAACAGTCCATTGAAAATATGTATTATAGCCTGGTGTGGTGGCTGACACCTGTAACCTCCAGACATTGAAAGATTGAGTTGGGAGGATCACTTGAGACTAGGAGTTCAAAACCAGCCTGGTCAATCTAAAGAGACTCCATCTATACAATAAATAAATAAATAAATAAATAAATAAATAAATAAACAAACAAACAAACAAACAAATAAAAACATTAGCCAGGTATAGTTAAACCCTGTAGTCCCAGCTGTTTGGGAGGCTGAGGTGGGAGGATTTTTTAACCTAGGAGGTTGAGGTCACAGTGAGCCATGACCATATCCTGCACTGAAATGTGGGTGACAGAGCAAGATCCTGTTTCAAACAAAACAAATTATAAATATTTAATATTTTCCTATTATTACACAGTATGGCTGTATATTTATAACTTCTAACAAAAATTCTTTTCAGTTAAATAACTTTCTTCACAATGTCTTGTTTAACTTTAATTTTTCTGATTTTAGGACAAATTCTTATAAGCAGAATACCCACACACAAAAGTATAAAACTACTTGTGTCTTTTGATGAAAAGTATAAAAACATTTTTTAAAAATTATATCAATTGTATTTCTATCAACCCATGACAACATTCCTTTTACCTGTTAGAACTTTTTTCACTGTAGCACATTTCCTACATGTGAGAATACACTGATAAAATCTCTGAAGATAAGAATTTAGTAATACAGAGTAAAAGCCTGAAATATGATTGAGACCCTTTCAATCCGCAATTCTACAAATCAGTCCTAAGGAAATACTAAAAAGCATGACACTCGTTTTTCTTTTGTTTGTTTGTTTTTGAAATAGAGTCTCACTCTGTCACTCAGACTAGAGTGAAGTGGCATGATCTCAGCTCACTGCAACCTTCACCTCCCAAGTTCAATCATTTCTCATGCCTCAGCCTTCCAAGCAGCTGGGATTATAGGAGTGCACCACCACGCCTAGATAATTTTTGTATTTTTTATATAGAGACATGGTTTCATCATGTTGGCCTGTCTGGCCATGAACTACTAACCTCAGGTGATCCACCTGCATCAGCCTCCCAAAGTGCTGGGATTACAGGTATGAGCCACCACACCTGGCCTGCAATTTAATTTTCTACAAGGAACACCAATCCATCAATACTCAATTTAGCATTACACCTTATAAAAAACTTCTCCTTTCCTCTCTGCTTTCCTCTCTTTTTCCTCCTTTCCTCCCTTCTCCTTTCCTTCTACTCAACCTCTCTGTCATCCCTTGTGCTGACATAGCTCTTGGGCTCACCTATAATCTTACTTATGAGATTACTATAATTGTTGAAATCATTATTGGAATACATTAAATGCTTAGAAAGCATACTTGATAATATTATAAGCATGTTTTTTACTCTATCATTTACTCATGAAAACAGATTTCTGTTATAGGAATGACTTTCCACTTTTTTTATTATTATACTTTAAGTTCTGGGGTGTATGTGCAGAATGTGCAGGTTTGTTACATAGTCATACACGAGCCATGGTGGTTTTCTGCATCCATCACCCCATCATCTACATTAGGTATATCTCCTAATGCTATCCCTCCACAATCTCCCCACCCACCCCCAAAAAGGCCCCAGTGTGTGATATTCCCTTCCCTGTGTCCATGTGTTCTCATTGTTCAACTCCCACTTATGAATAAGAACATTTGGTGTTTTATGTTCCTGTGTTAGTTTGCTGAGAATGATAGTTCCCAGCTTCATCCATGTCCCTGCAAAGGACATGAACTCATCCTTTTTCATGGCCACATAGCATTCCACGGTGTATATGTGCCACATTTTCTTTATCCAGTCTATCATCGATGGGCATTTGGTTTGTTTACAAGTCTTTGCTATTGTGAACAGTGCTACAATAAACATACATGTGCATGTGTCTTTATAAAAAAATGATTTATAATCCTTTCGGTATATATACCCAGTAATGGGATTGCTGGGTAAAATGGTATTTCTAGTTCTAGATATTTGAGCAATTGCCACACTGTCTTCCACAATGGTTGAACTAATTTACACTCTCACCAACAGTGTAAAAGCATTCCGATTTCTCCACATGCCCTCCAGCATATGTTGTCTCCTGACTTTTTAATGATCACCATCTAACTGGCATGAGATGGTATCTCATTGTGGTTTTGATTTTCATTTTTCTAATGACCAGTGATGATGAGCTTTTTTTCATATAAGACTTTCATAAGACTTCACATTTTATCATTGATTTAACTACAGCTTTAGAAAGGATGAATAAATGGCTCATGTTCATGCAGGGAAGAAAGGAGAGTGCCAGGATTCAAACACAGGCAGACTGACTTGAAATACTTCTTCAGTCAGTGATGTATACAATTTTTTTTCTTATTCTAATATTAAACTTATATTATGCTTTCCAAATACTTTGAGATTAGAAAAATTAGAAAAATCTTAAAAATTAACAAATTTCACAATTGCAGTATTCACATTATTAGTTGTGGATACCTACCTTCCCTGAGCTATCACTAACCTGTTAAAATATTTCTTAATGTATTATGGGGGATGTTAAATCTCCACCTCCATCACTATTTCTATATTAAATTAGAAGAAAGCCTTACTGAAGTAAGAATATAAAAATACCAGACTCTAAATATGAATATTAGATAATAAATATACTTCAGTCAAACAATTTGGTCAAAAGTGAAGAAGAGTTATAGAATATAGCAGTTCTTTGCAAATATTTGTGAAAACAACATATGAATTTTATTGATAAAAGACTCAGGTAAGTATATTTTTCATTACTATTTGACCTTATCAAGTATATCATGGAAATTTGCATGATCCAATTTTTCAATAAATATTGCGTTTTATATTATACAAATAGATAAAAAAAAGGAAGAAAGAATCCTGTGCTTTTATAAAATATTGGAAGCACTTTTGACAGGAAACAGGATTATCTGAACAACTGAATATTTATGGGGAAATTATATACTTAGTATAGAGAGATTTAAACTGTTAATCAATAAATCATTCAGATGCAGAGAACTCTCAGGAAGGTGAAAATTGTAAATCAAAATGCATATGTATATAAATCATTATTTTTAAGGAGGCTATTTTGGTAGAACAAATAGTAGAAATGAAATATTTTACCAAAGACTCAGATTCCATTAATATGATGATATAGCTAAATAAGAAATGAGAAGGATTTGTCTTCATATAATGTTTAAAGATCATCACTGTAGAGACAGGGATGATCAGTGAGCTCTGGGCCACAGGTCTGCAAAGAAAATGATGAGCTCTACTTACTGTGTATGTACTATTGTCTAGCACGAGCCTACTTTTCCAAGCTAGGAATAAACAATAATATTCTTCAGTATAGTACTTAACACCTTGCAATGCCCTCATACACATGTTTCTTAAATGATAGGCTTTTCTTTTCACATTCACATATAGAAATCTGGTATGCATTCATTCCTTGGCAGTTGGGTAATATTTTAAAGTCTGAGCTCTTAGAAAAAGAAGACAAAAAAGCAAGAAAAAGCCTCATTCCGATTGCCAGAAATAAATATATCTTCAGAAGAAGAGGACAATTTTCACCCTGCCTAGTACCTCTTAAACAATAGAGTCCAGTAGGACACAATTGACAGCAGGGGGACCAACCTCCCTATCCAGTCCCAGCTTTCACTTTACTTGGCGAGAAAGGAGGGTAAGGATGTCTGTCTATTTCATAATAGGAGATAACAGTACATTATTGGGCAAACTGTGTGTGTCACATGTGGCGAGAGTTCAAACAAGGAGTGTCACTGCAAGTTTCCCAGAATGTTAAACAGGAACAGTGGAAAAATTATACAGTTTAGTACTAACTCATGAGCTCCTTTTCCTCTGATTATCAGGAAAAATTCTTTCAGGCCCCACGTATTTTGGTGTTAGAGTGTTGGAGATCAGCAAGGAGCAATAACCCTCTCCCACACTCTCCCAAAAAATGTACGAATAAATCATGAAAAAAGAAGGAAGGGAGGAAAGAAAAGAAAAAGTCAAAAATAGCAAGTTAAAAAGGAAAGATCAAGTTTTGAGATAGAACAAATATTTAGGAAAATGCAGCCAGAATACAGGTATTTCCCCATTACAGCGCTCATAATGCTTCTAGCTTTTTGTTGCTTGGGCAAATCAGCTCAATTTGAATGGCCAAAGATATATTTAATTAGATGATTACAATTTCGTGAAAGAAAAGGTATCATTTCAGCTTAAAAATAAAGGTAAGACACTAAACTTTATCCGTTTGTATTAAGCAGATTTGAAGAAGAGCTTACATAGAATGCAAGCAAACATAGTTAAATCACAAGGAACTAGGTACAATTAAAGAAACAGCAAGAAACACACACACATGTACCGATATACAGTCTCACACAGGTTGCCACCTCCATAGGGACTGCTACTTTGTACTAAATGTTAGTATACAGACTCTCATTGTTTTCTAAGTGCAACCATTTTTTTTTTTCCATTTTCAGTGACCAGTATGGTTTCACTACATCAGAAGGCAAAAGGAAACTGAGTCTCGCAGAGGAAACCCAAGCTGTTCTCATCACGGCTAATATTCGCTAATATTCAAATATTAAGAGCATCTAACTGTGTTACAGTGCCATAAAGTAAATACGTTCCAACTTATATGGTTCTGTAACTATTTGATTCTTTTTTTTCTTTCAAATAAAAGGCGGAATGCACTCAGCTCCTGGAAAGTCATGATCTCTGTAGTAATTTGGTTGCATAGTTGCCTAGCATTAGCAAATGCTTTCAGCAGGGAAAACCATTTAGAGGTTAATGAATTAGATTTCTCAGATTTATCCATGACTATTATGTAAGTAAATGGCATTAGTTACAATTCCTTTTTGTCACGAGCTATAGAAAAAGAGAGAATATATTGGCTTGAGTAGCTGGAAAGTCCAGAGGTTGTCATTAATTCCTGGCATGGTTGGATACAAAAGCACAAACATCAGAATCAAACTACTCTCTCTTGATCTCTCAGTTCTGCTTTTATCTTTCACCTTTTACAGGAAGGCTCTTCTTTCGTAGTGGCCCTACCAGGTATCAGATTGCAGTCCTTTAACTCCATGTTTTAACAAAAATATTGGGATAAGCTCTGATTGGATCGTACAATCTTTTTGTACCAATCACTGTATTTTGCATCAAGTGCCCAGTCATGGACGAGACTGAATCTCATGCCTATGAATCAGAGACAAAATTGGCACGAGTTGAGAATAAGTAGAAAAATTGGGTTGGTGGGGTGCAGTGGCTCATGTCTGTAAACCCAGTACTTTGGGAACATAATGTGGGAGGATCACTTGAGGCCAAGCGTTCAAGACCAGCCTGGGAAGCATAGTGAAAACCTAGTCTCTGCAAAAAAACAAAAGAAAAAGTAAGGAAAACTAGGAAATCAGGGTATTACTTTCAGGTACTATTGGAGAAGAATGCTGAATAAGTAAAAGGAAAACTTCACCAACCAGTCCTGTAAAGCACCTTACATCTTTAGAGTCATAAGTCATATTCAATTTGGCAAGCACACATTTTAAAAAGTCTGAATTGTTTATCACACTAAAATGTGAATCACATTTTAAAAAGTGAATTGTTTATATTGCTATTAAAACAATGGCTAATAAAAAGCAAAAGAATATAAAGTGTATGTTATGTTTTAAGAAAAAAAGTCTTGTTTGAGCTATCACCTTATATCACATTCTTATATATATATATGTACTGATCTTGAAATCACTACATAAAGTATTCTGCCTCTTTCTACAAATGTTCGTCATTTGTGAGTAGGTATTAAAAAAAATAAAAATTGTTGGCTAATCATTTTGGTCTTTTCTGTCATGCTGGTATTTGATTTTGGTTAATTAGGAAATCATGTGATTTAATATGTAGCTACCAGATGAACACAAATAAACAAGATTTATTGCTTCAAGTAAAGGCCTAATTTTAGTCACTTTGTAAAAAAAATCCTAATTGTGCCAAAAATTATAAGAAATATTGTTTTTATGATTGTTAGTATTAAATTAGTCTTTTGTGGATGGTGAAGTAGATAAGGAGAAAATACAAGTGAGTGAAGCTGGTTTTGCCTGTTTATGTAAGAGTATCATGAAATAGTTGCAGCATCACTTAGGGGTACTTGTGACAAGCCGCAGGAGCATAGTTCTCCCTCAAACAGCATTTGTTTTTATTATTCATACTTGTCTTACTATTACTTAGCACTGACATCCCAGTTCTTTTTAATGGATTTAAGATCCTTCTGTGTATTTAATAAATCAATAGAAATACTTTAGAGGGAAAACACTTTACACACTTAACCATTCTGAATGATGACACATTTTTCCTTAAGCAACTCATTTACCTTTTTGTTTGTTCATTTGTTGTGTTCGATTAAGAACTAAAATATCACTTTAATAAAGAAAGTTGTCTTTCTAAAATATGTCACTTTTGATATTTCTGTTTTCAATGTTCGGTAAATCAAAGTTATTTTCATGTGAAATATGAAAATAATAATAAATCTTTCTCGGCATTCCATTTCTCACCATGAAAACTCTTAGCTGGTTGTCTGCAAAAAGCCAGTGAATGAAACAGAAGAGAAATGTAAGCCTTGAAATTCCATTACCTCCTTTTGGAAACCATTGAATCACAGTTCAATATTTTCTAGATCTAGAAACCCAAGGTTTTCTGATTTGTTTTCCTGCTGGTGGTATAACTTATCGCAAATCAGACAAGACAAACCAGCCCACAAAAAGAAATCATGGAATGAGTTATGTACTGGCTGAAATGGGGAAGTCAGAAATGCAAAGGTAAGGGGTAAAAAACAAAAACTACCTAATTTACTGGTTACCAAGGAAAGTATAGAAGAAGAAAACACAGAAGTTTTGTAAAAATACCAATGTGCTTTGCAAGAGATGCATTCTAAATTTAAAAGTGTAATAAAAAATTAAAGTATAATTTTACAATGACAATGAATAGCAAGATCCTTATAATGTATTTATAGACCAGATAATCAAAATATATAAGCATAATTTTACCAACAATACCAACTGTATGCATACATCTTTTTTTTTTTTTTTATAATTTTCAAAACTGAAATAATGGTAATGAACTAGTTTTACTCACAGCAGTCTGATACCAAATACATGGTGTCTTTTCCAACATTACATTTCCAATTCTCTGACACTTTCTGGGTGACCTACAATTCAATTCAATGCGGACATTATCTATCTGAAATTAGCATCAGATCCTACAAGTTAAGGGCAATGGTTGAACTTAAAACTGCTGAGTGAAAAATAGAAGAAACAGACTGAGATTCACAACCTATGGAATGCATGCAAATTAAAATGATGTGAAAAGAGATAGAGAGATAGATATCAAATACAGTAGAGTAGTTGCATAATGAATGCGGGGAGGAATAAAATTGGAGAATGGAGATAAAAAGAAATCAATCCATCCATCAATCAAAGGTGGCATATCAAATGAACCATTGCTAATGGTGTGCCATAATTAGGCATGTGATTAATGTAATTCTATGTACTTGAGATATAAAAACTAAATAAATATAATTCTAAAATAAAGTAATCTTATACTTAAAAAAGAAAGACTTTTTAAAAGTTCATTTTGAAAGCAAAGCAAAAACAAAAACATTTTTTAAAGTAGGAAAGATGAGTGTAACACATATAGGAGAGTTTATGGCACAATATTTAAAGAGTTCTTACAAATTAATAAAGGTGTCAATGATATAACCAAATAACTCACTACAAAAATGCAAATATTCACTAGCATAGGTAAATGTATTCAATATCACTAATAAGACTATTTTCCAGTCTTCCTTTAGAATAGGGAAAAAATAATTTTTCAAAGCAATGCTTTGCTACCCTTTTTTGGTTCCAGGGAGAGAGAAAATCATCTGAAGCTGATTGAAAATGGTTGGGATGGGAAATAAACCACACTTACGGAGCTGGGAGGGACATAAAAGTTCATGTAACACACAATAGAAGAGAGGCACTGAAAGAACAAATAATTTATCTGATAAAATACAGAATCACATGTAAGAAATAGAATTAGAACCCAGTCTTCAAATGTTCCACAGTGAAACACTGACCACTGGAATCACTCTGCAGAAGCAGCCCTCACAAGCTGGACTTTGGAAGCCAGGAGAATCGCGGGTCGTGACTGCTTCCTGAGCATCTTCCAGTGAGGTCTCCTTCCAGAACAAGTCATGTTCCCTCTCCTTCCCACCTTGTCCCTCTTACACTCGGAGAATCACCTTCCTTGACCTTTGCCTACTGATCCTCAAATAAGGCTCCCTTTGGCATGGGAATTCTTTTTTATATACTGTTGACCATTCCACTATTGTTTTAATTAATTATGCGTGGCCTCTGTATGAACATTATTCCAAACATTGGGTTTGTCCATGCTCCTGTTCGCTTCCCATTCCTTTTGTTATTTAAGCATTGTTTGACTCAAGGTTTGGTACATTCCAAACTTAGCTGGAAAAACACACTGTTAGTGGGTATGAGGCATTTATTACAGGAAATACATTAACATCACATCGACCTGTCATTGAAAATACTCTCAATCTATGATTTAGATTTAAGAGTAACTAATAATGTGCTCTGCTTTCTATTTTTTTAAGAAAATAGATTGATATAGGACTTCAATACCAAGTCCAACCCCACCACCAGCCATAATTTTTCAAGGAAATGAAAAACAAAAGAAGCAAAATCCCAAATAATGTCTATAGAATATAAAACAGTGAATATTGCAGTAAACAGTATAATGGATCTAAAGAGTACATTTTAATTTTTTTATCATAGCCTAATTCTAGAGTTTTTCCAATAAATTTATGAGTACCACATATTGATGGCTGTTGAAAAGTATTAAATGTCAAGGAGGAATAAAGTGCTACTTCCTCAAGAATCAAATTTAACTAAAGGTGAAAAAGTTTTGAATGTGTGCACTTTTAAAAGGGTTTCCACTTGCACGTGCATATAAAAACAGCAGAATTATTCATTTCATGTTTTATATAAAACGGAAAATTTCAAAGGAACTTTGTGTTTTCAGGGTTGCTTCAGGCTCTCTGCCCAGACTTCCCAGGGATATGCACATACATACACTGTCCTCTGCTTTAAGAGGCACTTCAGAGGAAAAGTTTGAGAAGCAGTGGTTTAGTTGAAAGAATGATAAACTTAGTGCTGAGAGAACTGAGAACCAATTCTACCTTTGATATTTACTAACTATGTCACCTCAACTCTCAAACCTTCAGTTTCTCCTTCTGTAAAATGGGATTCCTACTACAAGCTATAGAGGTGGGTGGGAGGATTCAATAAGTAGTGTATCTGAAAGAACCTGGAAAGCTGATAAGCACTACTTATGTATAAAATTTGGTTTGAGCACGATTAAAAACTGTATAATAACCAAAGGCTTATATTACCCCCAAAAAAGCTATTTTAAAAAAATGTGGAGATGGGGTTTCACCATGACAGGTAATTGTGATGTTAATGTCTTTCCTGTAATAAATGCCTGACACTCACTCACAGTGTTCTTTTCCAGGTAAGTTTGGGAAACATGTCGCTCAGGCTGAACTCAAACTTCCAGGCTCCAGGGATCCTCCTACTTCAGCCCCCTTAGTAACTGGGGCTATACACACGCTCCACTGCACCCGGCCAAAAACTGCTTTCTAAATATTGTACTTGCACACTGATTTTTTTTCACACATCCTTTGATTGTCCCATAACTTTTTGTTCTATTTTCCTGCCTCATGAGTCACTTTCCCTAAAACTCAGGGACAATTTTGATGTTCACTCTTGCTTTAGCTATTGGTCTTTGTAGGTGTTATGTCATTTAAATGACTAATACCTCTGAGCTATTCACAAAGTGGTTTCTTTTTTCCCAGTACTTTCTACATATAGGCATTTAGTGAAAGCTTCCTGAATAAAAGAATTTATGAAAAGCTAATGTGAAATTAGAATGTAAACATTGGCTGAAGTCCCTGGTTTCAGCAATCTGGCTGTCTGATTATAAACGTTGCCTCTGTCACTTACTAGCACTGTATTCTAGACAAATTATCTACCTAAGACTCAGATTGCCTATCTAGAGTATGGGCATCACTGCCATATCATAGTGTTTAAAAATAATAAATATGATCGTGTATGTAAAGTGCTGGCATACCTTTTGTCACGTGCTAAATATGCAATAAATGATCATTTTTATCAAAATACTTGTATAAGTGGAAAAGAGGAAATGATGGCACAATACTGTTACCTGTTCTTGGCTGTAAAATATCACATATTTCTCCCAACTTCTAGAACTTGTGGCTTTGTGATTAATACTTGTTCCAATTTGAATGGAAATTCTTTCCTGGAAACTTGCTGCTGTGAGAATCCCTGCCTTGACTACCTGCCTGCTATATCTTCTTTAGTAGCTCTGTGTGGATCTAGTCATTTCATGGCCCCAGGTCCTGTTTCTTACCCACCAGTCCTTTCACTCCTTCCTTCCATTTTCATATGTCACAGCACAAGGCAATTTTATAAAGAACTCCACCTCATTATGAAGATTGCTATATTTAGTTAATAGTCTTCAAAGATATGTTTATAAATTAGTATTTTCACTTTTTAAAATTATTTCCATTTTAAGTCAACTACTAGTCAAGAAAGTTTTTTGATAGTTTTGTTGTAATAACTTTTGTCTGTAAACTAGCTACTCAATATTTATTATTGATTGCTTTAAAAATGTTTCCCATCACCTGTACACATTACAGTACACAGACATTTATTCATGCATAAAAAATAAACTTCCTGACCTCAAGATTATTAGATTATAAAATATTGACCCATTGAGGCAGATTATCTTCTTTCCTTGATGTCCTTAAAAGTTGGAGAAGCACTGAAATGATTTCCACAAGTTAAATGCTATTCTGATACACTGATTATAAATATGCACAACTTTCAGATCAGGATATAGCTATATTTTTAATGCAACATTAGAAATTAAGAGGAAACAGAAAGATGTTATACCGAGAAAAAGAAGATAGGATATTAATTGAATTTTAAACTTCCTTTCATATTATTTTAAAGCCATATATTTGACTCAATTAAAATCAATAGAAAATAAAATACTTCAACTCTTATTCTGTTTCAGTTAACAGATTAGGACTAGAAACTGACAAATGACAAGCCATGGACCTTTTCCTCAAGATGTTCACAGTCTGAGAAGACAGTACACACACACATACACACGCACACACACACACACAAACACACACACGACATATATACTGCTAAACAATAGGCATATGCAAAAGAGAGAAAGTCATCATAAAAAAATGACTGATTATCTGAGACAGGTGCAGAAGTCAACCCTTACGATAAATGTAATATTGGGTCTGAGTTTTGAAAGGACTAATAGAAATATGTCACACTGGGCTAGAAGAAGCTTTCTAAACAAACAGAATGTGTTATTTGATAGAGTGGAAATTGCAAGAGAGGAAAGGTGGAAGAGATAATAAAGGTCAGATCATGAGATAGTGTATGGTCCCACTGTAGAAATATCAGAGAAACAAAGCAGTAAATAAATAACAATCTCTGGAAATAGGAGGTTAGTTCAACTACTGTTCTGACAAACATTGCTAAATCTGTTGCTCTAAATACAGTGCCTGACAAAGCATCCAAGCTTAGGTAACTTTATTCCTCCATTTACGAAACCACGGTGTAGGAGTCTAACTACTTGATTACTTGATACTTCACTAATGCCATTTTTCTCAACTCCAAATGTCATAGATTTTATTTGCAAGTTAGTTTCTTCCTATCTGAAGCAACAAAAAGACTTCTTTCCATTCCTGCAGATGTGTTTGTTTCTGGGATGTCTGTAAGAATCTGCCATCAGAAACCACAATCCAGAATTCACAGTTCAAAGTATCAGATGGCAAGAGTTTTCGTAAACGCATTCTAATAAAAAGAAAGCCACCTGGAATTAATCACGTGACAGGGTAGCACGAAGCTGATTAAGGATGATTTGCTTCAGTAGAAAGGCTTTCAGAACAACTGCAGAAGGTGCAGTAGGCAAGGACAGAAGGGATTCTGTTAAAATTTTTCTTTTGCTTTTTCTGTTTTGCAAAATATCCATTTTTGCAACATAATTAGGGAATCCTAATTATTGCAATAAAGTATAATTCAATAAATGAACAAAAAATGACTAAGTTACAAAATAGCAAATGAAACAGAAACATTCAGTATTGTCTGCATCTTTTTCATTTTCTAATACCACCGTACCCTTTTGCAGGCTTATCTCCATCCTTCCTAAAATACTGAAACTGCTAACCTTAGACTGCTTTGTCCTTAATCTGTGTGTGAACTCAGTCGCTTTTCTACGCCTTCTTTCAATTTGTCCTTCCAAGATTAAGCACTGTTCTCCTCTATCTTGAAACTCTTCTCACCCCTTTTTCTCATAAACACGGCCCTTTCTGAACATCTTCTTACTTTTTTACCCTTTCTGAACAGACTCTTTCACTGGATTCCCTTTATCTTCTGCTTCCTTACATAGAATTGTTTCTGTAACTCCTGTACTTCAGCTACTTTCCTGCTGCTCTGAGCCTTCCAGGCCTGACCTAGTTCCTAAATTTACTCCCAGAAGATTAATCCCTGTTTTTTATCTTAAGCTCTCTTTCTCTCTCTCTTTCTTATGAGACAGAAATTACCTACTATACATTTTTAGCAGCCACAAGGACCTCAAATATCAAAAATTATGGCAGCTGGTTTCTCAAAACGAATATAGCTAGAATTTTTGTTCTTCTCTTATATCAAAATAAGCTTGTTTTCTTGGAAATCCCTCTGCCCACTAATGGTGTTTCACCCATACGAGCTTGAAATCTCAGAGAGCTCTTAGTGTGTTTCCATACAATTGCCTTCAAAGTCTAGATTTCTACTCTTATTAAATAACCTTCAAAAGCATTACTTCTTCCAGACTGTTCTTACTTAGTCACTGCTGTAACTTTCTTAGCTACAATGGTCTAAATAACAAAAATACTCTGAAAACTGTTTTTCCTGCCCTTACACTTTCTCGTTTATACCATCATGAACAATAGTGATAACACTGATATTTTAAAGAGCAACACTAATCACATTGTCCAAAGGCTCAAAACGTCACTATTTTCTACAATGTGTTAGATTAGCATTAAAGTCTTCTCTTTGACCTAGCCAATGCTTTCACCATCAGTGTCCAGTGCTTCTTACTCTATACTTAATGCCAATCATAAGAACTACTGGCTGTTTCAAATTGCTGTTTCAAATTTAGTATCTACCTTTACCTATGTTTTCGCTTTTTGCTTCCGTATTTCTGCTTCAAAATATAATTCCACACATATCTGCCATGCATCCAGTAAGGTTCTGTTCAAATGTGTATCTGGAATAAAACCATCCATGATTACTCAATTAGATGGCAGCATTTCTTATTCTGAGCACTCAGAGGCCATTCTCTGTTCCCCTCTAGCAGAACACAAGGTTTTTCTCTTAACGGAGAGGATCATGATGACAGGCTAATTTTCACATATACCCCAGCAATTACAGGATGAAAGAACTAACCAAAACATTTTCTGTTTTTCTATGGATTTTGAAAAACTCTGTAAAGACAATGTAAAGTTGCCCTTGGAAATTAATATTTAGTTTCTAGAGACATATTAAATATTTGTTTTCAAGAAATTAGAAAAAAATGTTTAAGTATTAATTTGTTTTTGATGTATTGACTATCTAAAATGTTTCCAATTTGTTAAAGTTATATTTTCCTTGAATATAGATTAATCCTTGGTCTTAGGTCTAATAGAGTCAGTAGAGAAGAAAACCATTCCGGTGTATATAATTTTTTCCTTGACATCCATATATGCTATCATTACACATCAATTTACATAAATGAAAAGAAGAAATAAGATAAAGAAATGCATACCAAGATCTACCTGTGTGCATGGAACAGTATTAAGACTTGTCACTAACTCTTAGTATACCATCATATGTGGGTTAAGAAGATTTAGACACATTTTTGCAGATTAGAAAACTCATAAAATTAACTGCTCTTAGATCTTGATTTCAGGTGTTCTGACTCCCAATACAAAGTTCGTACCCCTAAACTATTCCATCTGTAGGAAGCTAATTTCCTTTGTTCCCTGACGGCAACACTTAGGTTTTTATCTCACATAAAATTACCTCAAAATTTTCTTACACATCCAAGATTTTATGACAGTGATTGTAAGTCTTTTTTTTCTTTTTCTTTTTTTTTTTTTTTTTTTTTTTTTTTTTTCACATGTGGTGGTAATAAAATCAGTTGCGGGAATAAGTTTTCTAACTCCACCTACCCATGATGGGAGAGTGAAACTTCCTAGAAAATATATTTCTGAAAGAAACTTATCAGAATCTTAAAAAGGCAGCACAAATGATGTATCAGGAAACTACTGAGTTCCTACATGACCCTGGATATTTTTCTCTGGTTGAAGAGCTGGAATAATAAGAATTCTGTGTATTCTATATAAAAGGATGAAATAACAATAAAGTTATGTCTGAAGGACATCAGACATTTATCAAAAATAGAAAACATTTATTTAATATTTAAGTTTAATAATAATCTGAATGTATGTTTTAAATAGCACATCGTATTCAGAGAATGTATTAAATTATTAAATTGTATCTTGATATTTAGGATATATATACTTTTTTTACAAATATAGGCAAAATGGTAAAAACATAGTATATAGATATGTATCTGTGAACTTATATGGATACTTCATATAAATTTAATTTTTGAGGGATGCATGTTCTCATATTACACCTTTATGAATCTTTGAAAGTTCATTTTTATCAGTACAATTTTTATAAACTAACACAATTATATTTACTCAAGAAATTATCGCTAGATGAGCATCAAAAATGCCTTATGATTTAAACAAAATAACTATTTCAAATGAACAACATTCTCAACCAATAAAAAACATCCAGGAAGTAAAGCAATTTACTTATTTTGCATTATTCATACGTGTTAACTCACACAGGTTTATGACTGAACTCTAAGTAGAGAACACATTTTTATATAAAATGTCTTGAGAAAATGGCATATATTTATCTACTCTTTATACTATATTTTTATAAAACAGTAAAGACATTCTTAAGCAGCAAAAATTCTATATGCAATAACCTTAAGCTGAATGAGTGAATTTCTGGACTCTAATTTTAAAGGAAATAACTTCTGCTAATTCTAGTTTGATAATAGTTTTGCTAATGTCAGCATACTGAGAACACTTTTTTTAATCACCTCAAAAATGCCTTCAAAATATCACTTGGTGGACAAAAAGATCAAATGTTCCTAATAAAAATATGCTCAAGTCATCAAATTGTTTGATTCTCAATTATAAAATTATATTAATCTTGAAATGAAATGCATATTGGTCAAAGTAACTTTTCTTATGACTAACATAGAAATCTTTGGAAACTGTAGACTAGAGTCAAATCTATTAAAAAGAGAAAATAATAGTACTTGTCTTTGCTGAAGCCACATTTTTTCAATTTAAAATGCATAACAGTTTGGGTTTACATATGCTTACTCTTTGATAAACTGAAATAGAGTTCTCTAAACATTCCTATCCTTCTTGAAAACAGATAGATAGAACAGGCAAATAAATAGATATGAGGATTTCTCTCTGTGTGGTTGTGTATGTGAGGTCAATGGCTTCACTTTTTAAAAAGAAAAAGTGAAGTCCTCTTGGCCTCATTTCATTATTAGTGATGTATGTAGTCTAAAGAACACACACAAATACCAAAATCATACACAATGTCTTTAACCAAATGATGTTCATATTTGGAAACCTTATATGATAGAGATGTAGAAAAACAGAAGTACTACATGTTTTTTTATTTTTCAAACATACAGATATTGTATGCTTTATGTAAAGCATTATTCTAGAATATGTTTGATTCTTAAAAAAATCTTTCTTTTGCTCACAAAAATGATTTATGTAGTGTAGAAGTTAAATAAAATTAGGGCAATATTACTGTCTTTCCTAAAGTTTTTAAAGTCTGCCTCCTTAAACTTAATTTTATTTTTACTTTTTGAGTTTATTTTCCTGCTTATGAATCAAAACTGTTCTCTACACATTTTACTATGGCATTTTACTTAAAATCCTTAGATACTTGGGACTGAGACACTTACTTCTTATCACAACCATACGACCCAAAAGTGTTTAATTGTCAATTGCAAAAATTTGAGAGTGAATATTATTCTTCAACCTTATTAATTTGAGTATAATTACTATGCTTAAATATAGTGAAAACTTCATATCCACAATCAACTACCAAAAAATCATTTTGCAGAATGATGCAGGTGCTTGTTGTGAATTATAGAAATAAGCTTGAAGTTTCAAAGACTCTTCATATATTAAAAAAATCATCTTTTCAATTGTCAGCACTATTCAGAAGAAGCCCAAATATGTTATTTATTCCACAAGTCTCTCTCTCTCTCTTTCATTAATGGGGGTAGAGAGTGGAAAAAAAAACTCAACTGCTAAAGCAAAACATAGATTATTATGACCCAACTTCAGAGTTATTGAACCTGAGTTCAAATGTCTTTCAACTCTATTTGATAGATATGACAGTCTTCTTGAAAGTCTTACATTCTGTACTATTTTAAAACTCAAATTTTAAAGTTTGAAAATAGTCTCATCTGATCCTTGCCCTTTATCTCTCAATTCTCACAATTCTAAAATTGTGTCACTTATGGTTTCTGAAAAATAGCATAAGCAATATGTCTGGAAGAACAGAATTTATTAGCAATATTAGATAATGATGCTATATAATTAATTAGAAAATATTACCAAATAAATCTACCAAAATATTATTTACTTTATTTAATATATAAACTTTCAAGTAAAACTTACAAATGGTGAAGCTTCTTATATGCCATAACTTTTTTTTACTACGTTTAAGCTCACATATTTTTCACTAAATATTCAGATAAAAAAGGCACAGATCAAAAGAAAATGTCTTTTTATTTCTTGTTTCACACAATATTAAGAATTGCATTTTGCTGTTGCAGCTTCTTGCTGTACAGTTTTTTATGTTCTCAAACATATGGTCAACACTTCCATAGATCTTATAGTATCAACTACTGTGAAATATGTCATCTCAACAGAATGAAGAATGTCCTTGGTTAGTTTATAGACCACTGTTGTATTTTTACATTGTTTGTTGCCGTAAGAGTCTATCTGAAAATGGACAACTGCATCATAGGTAATTCAGTTGTGAATTCTTTTTTCTTATTTCAGTGAATCAATGACTGTCATATATATATATATATATATATATATATATATATATATATTTTTTTTAATATAAATATTTTTATATAAATATATTTCTACAAAAATATATTTATATAGTATAAAGTATATTTGAGAAACTTTTATACTGGCCTACAAAATTAAATTCTCCCACTGTTCTCAATTTCCTAGAGAAAATAAGAGACTGTATGCCAAACCCTGTTTGTTTTCAGAAGTGTCAAATGTACATCTGTCTGGCTATTCACACACCTTTGTTTTATTCTGAATTTCTCAACAGTGACAGAAAATGCACCTTGATGGAAGCTGCAGCACATCACTCTTGAAACTGCAAGAAAATTTGCTAAGGGACTTTATCTTGGTTTGTACTTTAAGGAAGAGAAAGAACTAAATTTACTACTATTTAAAGTAAAAATATACAATTCTGGCATGATTACACATCTGTTAGCTGGAAGGGAAACTATTAATGTGCTGTGATTCTGGCCCTTAAATTGTCGCTGTAAACTTCCCAAAGCATTAAGCAATTTCATTTATCCCAGCTAGTTTAATTATATTGGCTTACTAAACAAGAAATGACAGAGGAGCAAAGTGACTTTTTTTTTTTTAATACTATGAAGTCTGATTTATTTTCATCCACATGTGGACAGAAGCCAAAATTTAGAGAACTGTCTTATTAACTACCTTCTACCATATGTTAATGGAGAATAAGGGCATTACTACTGTTTATTATTGGTTTAATTTTGTTTTTCTAAATGTGTCTATTTTTAATTTTTTAGCTTAAACAAAATAAAAACATGTATTCCAGGCTTGTGCTAATGACTAAATGAGTTAAAATCCCTCTTTCTTTTTAAGGTGGACACATACACAGAAGAACCATGGGGAAAAAAACAAAAACAAAAACAAAAACAAAAAACAAAACAAAACAAAACAAAACCTTGGTCCAGGGAACCCAGAACAAGACTGAGAGCTAATCTCAAAGGCACTTCTATTAGCTGATTGGCTTGTACATTCAAAGAACTGGAGGAAAACATAGGGAATTTTGAACATGGTCAATTTCCACTGTAGTGTTTTACCTCTAAAACTGCTTAACTCAATGGTAAAATTACAAGATGTATTTATTTATTTATTTCACTTTGTTAATGTAAACTTCCTTCAATTTCTAAAAGGTCTCCAACCTACCATGAGTATACATGTAAAGTCTTTTTAAATTCTTTTTCTCTCACTCTCTCTTCCTATTTTCTTCTCTATGTCACTTTCATTTTTGTTTGTTTGTTTGTTCCTGAATTTAAAAAGTACTGATGCATCAGCCATGATTTACATGGTAGAAAACAGTAGTAATTAGATGTGAATCATCAAAACATGATGATGTTTTTGCCTTAAAATATTTGCTGGCTACACACAGTGTTTCTACCAGAATCTAATTTTTTTAAGAAAAATACATTTTAAAATATCAGCAGCAATAATTGACCCATCATGAACCAGGTGTTGCTTTGACCTTTTAAGTCAATGTCATGTGAGATTCAGAGTAGTGCATGTGCTTATTACTTTCTAGTCATACAATTATTTCACTTCCAAATATTTTCTTTCTATGTCCCCAATGCTTTTGACAGTAGTTTGTGCCTAAGTATTGAAACTCTTTGATTAAGACCCCTCTCTTTAATGAATACTTCAGAAGTCGGAGTATAAAACATTGTAAATACAGAAGTCATACACATATGCAAAATAGGATTTGATATTTTCAAATGACAGTTGTCACTTAGATAAATTCCAGTCTTGTTTCCATTTTTAAGTATCATTGTACAAATTGGAACACCAATTATTTGCCCAGGGCTGAGAATATAGTGGTTAAGAAAAAAACAAATATAAAATTCTCCTTCATGAAAATTGCATCCTGATGGTGGGAGGGACAAAAAAAAATAAGATAAATATTCAAAACACATTATGTGCTAGATAATGCCCAAGAAAAAATATATAAATCAAGCAGGACAGTGGGTTGTGGGCAGGAAATTTTAGACAGATGGATAAAACAAAGCTTAACTGAGAAGGAGATAAAATCAGCTCTCCTTATCTGCAACTTCTGCAGCTGCAGATTCAACCAACTGAAGATAAAAAATATTTAAAAAATTAAAAAATAATAAATACAAATAAAAACAATACCGTATTAGGTAAACACTCTAGAAATGATTGAGAGTATATGGAAAAATGTGTGTAGGTTATAAGCAAATACTACACACTTTACATCAGGGACTTGAGCATCCTTAAATTTTGGTCCTGGAACCAATCCCTCTGAGATGACTGTACTCAAATATAGACCTGATAAAAGTCAATGAACAGGCCACACAGACATTTGGGAAAAAGCATTCCAGGTAGAGAGAACAGCATCTGGAGTTGGGTGTGAGTTGGGTGTGAGTTGGGTGTGAGTGAGACCAAAGGTGACCAAAGACCAGCTCATACAAGGCCTTTTAAACTATGCTCAGGGAATTCATTTGAGGGTTTAGATCAGATAAAGGACATGATCTGATTTTTGTTGGAATAAGAGTTGTAGTGTAGTATATCAGTTAAGAGAATGGATTCTGGTACCAGAGAGCCCAGGCTTGAATCCTACCTCTGACATGATTTAACTATAGAATCCTAGTTGATTAATTTAGCCTTACTGTGGCTCACCCATCTCAAGGGTAACCAAGAGACCACACTTGTATCTACTTCATGGGAATATGACAAATATTAAATGTGCTGATATATACAAAGCACATGTTAAGGAATATGTAAGTGTGTGTTAAAAATAAAGACTCAGCATGTCTGCTGTGTAGGAAATGGGCTCCAAGGGTCAACGTGAAGCAGAGAGAGCAATCAGGAAGCTTTTAAAATAATCTCTTTAAGAACTATTGTTGGCTTGTATCATAACAGTGGAACTGTGAGTAGGGGAAGGAAGTGGCCAGTTTCGGCATATATTTTGATGGTAGACCAGGCAAGATTTGTTCATCTTAGATGTGAGTATGAAAGATAAAGAAGAATGAGGTGATAACTCAAGCTTTAGGCTATGTAATTGAAAATATGGGTGGACATTAAAGTAGGGAAGGCAATGAACATAAAGGACAAGTTTGGATTTGAGAGCAGAAAAGATTTTTAATAATTTTACTTAAATATTTATTTTTTTGTAGTATCTTTTTAGTAGCTATGTAAATTCAACAAGCTGGCTAAATATTCAAGTGGACATGTCAAAGATTGGTTAGCTATATGAGTCTAGAATTCAGGGAAGAATTCTGGGCTGAAGGTGTAGATTTGGGACTTGTCAGCCTATTTAAAACTAAGTGAATTGATGAGGTTAGAGAGTCAGTACAGAGAGAGGAGCAGTCCAAGGACCAAATTCTGGGGCATTCTAGAATTTAGATGATAAGGAGACAAAGATGGTACATTCAGGAAAAGGGAAAACAGGAAGAATGCCATGGCTTATACGCCACGTGAAGAAAGTGTTTCAGTAGGAAGGTTTGATCAAGGGTATACATGATGCTGATGGGTCAAGTAAGAATGGGCTAAATGACAGAGAATTGACACAGCAATGACTTGACACAGCAATTTTTATGTCAGTCCGAAGATGAATTCCTGAAAGAAGTGGGTTCGCTGGCAGATGTAAGGAAAGGAGGTAGAAACAAGAATTTCACACAGGAAATTCTTTGAAGGAATATTTCTATAAATACAAAGAAGAAATATTAACTAAAGGGGGAATTCAATTGTATTTTATTTACATAAAATTTCCATGATTTAAAAATATCAGAAAACATCTGGTAAAAATGTTTTTCTAATGGTGATGCTCTAGAAGGAAAAAAAAAATGGAATTATTTCTGTAAGAGAAAGTTACTATAATTTGTTTAATTGACTAGTGGTTGATAATGTGAATCAAGGCTATCTAATTAATCCAGCTATAATAGAGACCTTTAACTATAATTATCATTTAAGCACAAATATTTTGAGATATCTACATGGCTAATTATTTCCCTTTCTAGAAACAATTTCTCTCCAACTACAACATCATATAGGTGGATTCTGGCAACCATCTTTAAAAATACATAAAACAGATGCCTTTGCTGCAGTTGATTACATTGGAATGGACACAACACAATATAAAGTAGTGAGATTCTCTCTTCTGTTATTTGGAATTGGAATTGAGGGTCTGCAGTGAGTTTTTCTCTATACCAGGTGTATTAGTAAGGGTGAGTTTGAAATATAGAAACCACTCAATGCATTTTTAAAAGAAGGGATTTAATATACTAGATTGAATATTCAAATACTAAAGGACTGAAAGAACAAAAAACGAAACACATATTATCTACTTCACAAATCAGATACCATCTACAGAGCTGAGCTAACTCTTGTATTAGTAACTAAGAAGGAACTATCGCCCATAAGACTGAGTTCACCCTGAAGCTAATACCCATAGACAGAAGTGAAGAGATTGTGTTACCGGAATTTAGGAGCGCAGACAACCTCATACATCTTAAGACGATAGCATGTGGCTTCTTCTGATAAGAGAAGGATGGCATCTAGCTGGAAATAGCACCTATTAGGGGCATAACTGATAATAAGGGTGCTAACAGTACAGAAAATAGAGCTATAGTCATTTTCTGTTGCAAAAGTGAAAGTGACAGGGAACGAAAATAAAAATCACTTCTCTCATCTTCCTGTCTTTATCTCTTTCACCAGAGTCTGGGCAAAAACCTGGTGCCACCCACAATTTGCAGACCCCAGTTTTAGCATCCTAGAGAAGAGAAAAAGGCTGGGCTTAGCTCTGAAGGACAATATGTCAATACCCAGTAACCTGAGTAGTTTGGGGATAAACGTCCTTCACACTCCATGAAGAGAGGAGACAGATGTTTTCCTGCAGGGAGTGAAAAGAAATGTGTTCTATCTAAGTGGAGCCTGAAAAAAATGAAAATACATTTCCTATTGGTTTTACAGTTTGTAAAATCCAACCACTGAGACCCAGCTGAATTCCTGCTCTTGGATTTTGTAAGTTAAGTTTACAGCCTTAAAATTAAGTTTATCCTCATTTAGTTTATCTTAACTGAGGCACTCAGCAAAATATTTGGCACATATTGAGGTTCAAATAGTATATGCTGTAAGAGAAATTGGATGTTGTTTTCTGAAACTGATCAGAAACTATGCTGTTCCAATATTCTGTATCTCTGTGCTATCTAGCACAGCAGGCAATAGTCACATACCGCAACTGAGCATTTCAAACGTGGCAACTTAGGTACCAAATTTAATATGTTTAAATTTAATTTTAAAAACTGATATTGAAATCAGTTATTGGAAAAAATATGTTTGGAACAGTTGGAGATGTGTAATTTCATAAGATTATAATTTTCAACTGTAAATCTTATGAAATCTACATAGATCAGTTACTTCTGATGAAGATGCAACATTCAAATAGAGGTATATGAACAATAATATGAACTATTTCAGTAAAATGTTTATATTGATTCCATGTTGAAATAATAATATTTTGGCTATTAGGTTAAATGAAATATATTGCCAATATTAATTTTACCTGTTGATTTATAATTTTCTAATAGCATTACTGAAAAGTTTAAAATGGCATATGCACTTCATATTATGTTCCGATGGGAGGTTGCTGCTTTAAACTCTTGCTACTCAAAAGTATGCTCTTGGACCAAGAGTGTATGTACCACCTAGGAGCTTATTAGAAATGCAAAACCCAAGGCACCTCCCAGATGAACTGAATCTGAATCTGAATTGGCTTTTTAACAAGATCTCTAGGTGATTTGTATGAATATTAGTTTGAAAAGCACCACTTCAAACTACTTTTACATTCATTATTTCCTGTAGAGCAAAGATCAAATACAGTCTGTCCTGTCTGTCTCAAAACATAGTTTGGTAATGAAACTTAGGACATGAGAGTTTGGTAAATAGGGGAATGATATTTATTTAACTTGGAAGTTGCATTAAATAATACACAATTTTTCCCAGTTAACATTTTGTGTCAGATAGTTATAACAGGTAACTATCAAACTATCAAGTAGTTACAGCAGATTAGCACCATGTACCCTAATGAAACTAAACTCAACAAGTTGCCTGGGGCTGTAGTACCCTATGATGCCATTTCACTCTGGATTTTTTGCTTTGTCTCAGTGCAGTCCAGTGATTCCTCTGGAAAAAAAAATTTACTGGAAATTCTCCCTGATTTTTATAAATTTCACTTTTTGTCTTCATAATCAGCATCATTATTGCCTCTCTAACTGCCTGATGAGGTCTTCCTGCCCACTACACAGATAAGATCAACCCACTGAGAACGTAGCATTGCAGTGAAGAAAGAGTTTAAATGACATGAGGCAGGCCAGGCTGTGCAGGAGAGAAAGTTACTACTCAAACCTATCTCACCAAAGGCTACTAGGTTAGGGTTTTTTTTCCAAGATAGTTTGCTGGGTAGGGGGCCAGGTAGTGGAGAGTACTGACTGGTTGAGTTAGAGATGAAATTACAGAAAGTTGAAGCTGTCCTCTTGTATTGTGTGGGTTCCTGGGTAAAGGCCACAGGAAAGTTGGCGAGTCTGGGTGAGGCCATCAGATTGACAGAAAGGCAAAATCCTGAAAAGACATCTAAAAATGCCAACCTTAGGTTCTACAATAGTGATGTTTTCTGAGGGAGTAATGGGGAAGTTACAAATTTTGTGACCTCCAGAATAATGTCTAGTCATTATTTAACTACACCTATATCTTAATAGAATTCAGATGTCTCTCATCCTCTTAAGTTGGTGGCCTTTCATTAGTTTTACAAGGGCAGCTTAATTGTGGGAAGAGCTATTGTCATTTAAGGAATGAATTAAATTGCCCCCAAAGGGAGTTTGGCCCATGTACTAGAATAAGCAAAGACAGCCAGCCTGTGAGCTTAGAAGCAAGATGGAACCAGCCATGTCAGATTTCTATTACTACCACCATTTTTGCAAGGGCAGTTTCACCTCTTCCATCAAGTTACTTTCACATTGTTTCTAAGTTAAATCATATATTGATTTTTTAATTCCTCTATCAGACCTTTAGAACGTCATTTAAATGTCGCTAGCATTAGAACTGTTATTATTTGTTTATTCTCTGTTGCACAGGTCTTGAGTGATCTACTTCTGAATTATTTTTTTATTAAGCATATGATTTTTGTAGTATGTACTGTTATACAGAAATGTTATATTGGGTAAGCAGAAATAGCTGCATCTACTATTTTTGTAAATTGTGACTACTGAAAAGCCTGAGGAATTCTCTTATGCCTTCTGCTTCAATTTTTAGGTTAAAGGATAACTTCCAAAGAAGATTGTAAGTTATTGGAGCGACTTAGCTACAAAAGCAAGTTATATGAAAAATGGTTGCTGAAGGAATTGTTTCACACGGAAATCGGTTTTCAACCATTCTTAATTTATCATTTATATTGTGCTTAATTCCAAAAGGATCAGAGGTTGACTATAATAAAGAATACAGACTTAGAAGACCCATTCAAACAATCGAGTAGTAATTGAAGAGGTAAAGAGAAGGGAAAAGAGAAAATGTAATTGTACTAGAAAATCTTCACTAAGAACAAGAATCATTCAGAAAAAAATCTGAACAGCAAGCATATCTAAGCTTACTGGCAATGAGAACAAAATAGCTATCAAAATAATTAATGTAATATTTAAAAATGTAAAGCTCTTTATATAAAAGACAGAAAAACTCATTGGGTATGTTATTCAAAATCAGACTTTCAAAGTAACAAAAAGGTATTCTTCAAAAGGCTATTTCTTACATAAATTTTGATCAAAAGCCGAGTGTTCATTATATTTTAGTTCTGTGATACAGCTCTGAGAGGAACTGGTGAAAACTTCATTGATTAAAGAAGAAATTGAATACCTACTATATGTACTGCATGAGCTGAGAGCAAGAGGTGGCACTGATTCAGGAAGGAACACAAGCATCAAGAAAGCACCCAAAAAGGCAAGTGTAACATTTTCAAGACACTACAGTAGAATATATCAAGAAAATGTATCTTAGACTGAAAGACAGGAAAACTTGCTGGAGGAAATGACATTTATGCTAAGACTTGAAAAATAAGTTTGTTTCCTAGACTAAGGGAATGATTTCTGTAAAGACTGTATAGTGAAAAACAAGTCCAATATGGCTTCAGGGTGGTGAGTGAAGTGGACTCTTGCTGCAAAGGTTAAAGTTGACTAAATGGAAACGATGCCTTAGACTTAGTAAAATTTCACTCTTAATCATAGGGATACTAGGAGGGAAATGCAGAGTTTCTGAAGTGGCAGTTATTCACGGGTTTTGAATATATATTCTGCTAGAGTAGAAAGCAGATTATGTGGAACTTTTAGTGAATAGGAGATATAAGTTATGAAGTTATTGAAATGGTTCAAAAAAGAAATGAAGGTTAGTGAACTCAGGTAAAGACAATAGAACAAAGATGAGAAAACGGAAGAAAAGGGACAGAATGAATCAGACTTGGGCCTATTTACATATGGACGGTGAGGAAGTGAATCATGAAATCTCCCAGAATCTTTACTTGAGAAAAATCATTTAGGATCATTCATATCAAAAGCCTAATTGTAGTCATTGATGTGGGGAGTTATATGTACACATGAATCCTTGAAGTTGTTGTAAGATAGTTTTTTTGCAAATACTGGTATTGCTGGACGGTAAGATAAAGGTGAGGGTATTGAATGCTGACATTAGCAATCTTTTCATAGAGTCCTATACTTTTGATCTCTGGAAGGAGAGATATTTTTAGTCTGTAAATCACAAAAAGTATAGGGCCATGTTGCACTCCTCAATTGCTGTCTTATACTGACTGATAAACCATCAGGTTGTCTGTCCCTAGATTATGCTGTAAGGTCAGATGAGTTCCAGTCCAAGACCCTCCTGCCATAAAGACATAGCAAAGAAAAAAATACATACATACATAAATGGAAAGATGATAAAATATGCTATTTGCTTCTGGTATTTAAAAAAATTACCTGAATAGTGTACAGATTTAGAAGTCTGAAATAGTTCAGAGGTCGACGTACTCTTTGTTGCATTGTAGGTAGTGAGTTAATCATCCAACATTATCACTAAAACCCGATCATAGTCATAATTCTTTAAAAGTATCATTATGTTTGGCCTAGAATTCTATCAGTTCCATTCAATTAGGGATACTAAAAATCTATTTTCTTTACTCCTGAAATAATGGACATTAATGAATCATGTGAATCTTTTCAGTTTATAAGAAACTCCTGCTTTCTAAATTACCATTTTCCCCTGAGGAGCAAGACTTCTAATTGAGACAAGTTCCCAAATGTATTTTATGTTCTAGTAATTATTTTAAAACATAACGGCAATAAAAAGTTATGCCTCTTCAGTGTATTTTTATGTATTCTTGTCATCATACAGGTTCAAGAGGCATTCACCATTTGAAATTATATGTTTTATATTTTTCCAAATATGATTATTATTCAATAAGGCAAATATAGGTTTGACACAAAATATGTTCACATATTTTATTTCCCAAGTATGCTCAGTTTATTTAATACTCAAATTATTTAGTTTTATTTTAAATGTTAACTGCGGAATTTATTACTCATTTGTCTGAAACTGCCAAATCAATTGTTCAAATTGCAAATGGAAAATTAACAAATTAACTTAATTCAGTTCTTAATGCATAAGTTTATGATAATGAATGTAAGTGGTTAGCACATGTTACCTAGAGGAATTTCAATTAGTCCACAAAGAAATTTTCATATCTCTGCAGAGAAATCCATTTAAAGATATGACTCCCAAAGCATGGGTGTGTTAAGGCCCCAACACATAACATGTTGAAACGTAAAGAAAAAAAGTAATAGATTAGGTAACTCTTAGCCAGGGGTCCACATACACATGACCTTACCCTAAAAAGTTTAAAAGAAACTTGAATGAAGACACTACTTGTAGACTTCTGGGCAAGGTTGAACAGGGAAAAGTGAGATGCACACTTTGTTGTTTTGGTTTTGTTTTGTAAATTCTCCAGTGTATTCAGAGGCAACTTGGCTATGTAAATGCTATAACTCACAGCATTTATAATCTCAATTGCCATCAGGTACAATGGGTATTTAATCTCCAAAAACTTTCCCTTCCATGATGGGAACATCATGATGATACAGGATTTTTTGCTCCTTAGCTCAGATGTCTGGATTCTTGTCTCGTAGCCAGGAAGAAGGAGGCACATGGACACTTTAAGAGTGAGTGGAGTATTTACTAAGTGAAAAGGAAAGCTCTCACCTAAAGGAGGGATCCTGAAAACAGGTCCCTTTATAGCAAGGGCTTCTATATATCCAAGCTGAAGAGTCTGGGTTCCTTACTTGTGTAAGGTGTGAATTCCTGGTGGCTCCACCTGCCCTTCCAGGGTGCACATGAGCCCTTAGTCTGAGCCACTCCATATTGATGTATTTCCCTTACTGCACATGTGTTAAGAAATGGAATTTTTTATGGCTGGCATGTTTAGGTGAGCCCCCTTCCCCTTCCCCACCCTGTGCAAGTCCCCCTATCTGCACAGAACATCTGGTATAATCACCTGTGGGACAAGTAGAAGGTTCTCTGGGGGACCTTTCCCTTAATGTCTGCCTAAAGCAAGCTGGCTAACTCCTTTTGATGATAAGAATAATTTGAATAATTGTGATAATACTGCCTGCCTGGGATATCAGTATAAAATATATATTTCCAATCCAGTCCAAAATCCTATATTGAAGGATTGAAGGCCACTTCTAGAACAGAGCACTGGCAATCAGAATCACACAGAATATAGAAGGACTACATACAGAATTGTGGGAAGAAGTAAGGGATGAAATCAGAGTTGGTAAAATGCAGCCCTAACAAATTGTCAACTGCATGAATCTGTTAGAACCTCCAAGAATAAAGAGGTAAGGAGGCAAATAGTTTTGTCAGAACCCAGTGAGACATGAGCATCTGAGTTGGTTCTGCCTACAGTTGGCTGTTTTCTTAGATGTACACAGCTAAGTATAACATAAATGCAAAATTCCATTTCCAAAATTCTCTTCTCTGATTGTCTGAGCATGTCTCCTTTTACCCAGATGCCAACTGAGGGCGGAGAAGGGAAGGGGAAGGCAGAGATAAGATCTAGAGGATCAGGCGAAGGTTAACTAGCACAGTATCATATCAACTGTAGCTACTCCAGTATTCTAGCAATATCTTCACCATTTAGTAGTAATAAACTATTCTTATATATTAATATAAAATGTAAATAACATATATACGTATGTATAATAAATATGTGAAACTACAAAATGTAAGCATTTAGAATATAAATAAGAAGTAATAATATAATAAAAATTTTTAATGTAGTCGAATACATAGTGTTCCAGGTACTTTATAAATATATGGGCGTCTAAGTAAGATTTTATCTTTCACAGTCCTCACTAAATCTTATTTGGTATTAATTAATAACATTTTCAGAAAATAGAGTCCCATCGGCTTTAAGGTCACACATTTGGTGAGTGGTAGAAGAAGGACTGAACTCTAAGATATCTAAGTCAGTGCAGTGATATATAAACCATCCTTTGAGCTATTTTAATTCCAATATAGACAAAATGAATTTTATTATGCTTTCTTATAGATTGTGCTATATACAAACAAAAGTAAAACTAAAATTCTCTGTTCAAGCAAGAACACAGCTAATGAGCGCCACGGTTAGAGAGGGAACCTGCATCTCTGGGACCAGAGTTAACTTCCCTCGTGTACACATTTCAGATCCTTCAAATAAGTTGTCTCGTTGGTATTGCTGCTTCCCAGATAATTATAGTATAACTGCATGCTTTAAATTAAGTTTCAATGTATGCTTCCAATATTTCTACTGACCACTTTGTGTACAATCAGCCTTAAAGAATTATGCAAATATCTTGTTTATGTTCCATCAGTTGCAAATTACTTTTTAATTTACTTAATTATAAAGGGCATTTGTCTCTTCCAATATGTAATAATTAGGTTTAAGTGTACAGGCAAAGGAATTTATTCTTGGCAATGCTTTTATAGCATATATAGCTTTACATTTTATTTGCATATTTGATGTTTATCTGGTTTTATATATGTATATACATAGAAATATATGTCTATATATTGATATATGTTTCCATAGATGTACATGTACATGTGTATATATTCAATCCATATCTGTTACTAAATGAACTAAACGTTTTCTTAAAAGGTGAATACCTAGGGCCAACATCACAAGTCTACATCTACCTTGTCTTTTTCAGGAAGCAACAGATCTATGCTGCTTCCTCAATCTCTACTGATGGCCTATCTGCTTCCCTTTGAGCTAGACATCGCAACTGACTCAGCTGACTGCCTCTGCCACTGTACTGAGCCACATCATCATCTAAATCAAATAATTATTAATTTGGTCTACACAAATCTCTGCACATGTGTAGAGCATATAAATACCACTTCTAGGTTGATTCATAAGAAGGAACTCAGATGTGAAAATAACAATGGAGTATGAGCCTGAGGGTGGAAGGAGTGCTCTCCACTCACACACCATCACAGTGCTTACCTGCACTCTCTGATGTGAGGGGCCCTTCAGGCAGCCACTAGCAAATCTGTTATGCTCATTTCCTGATAGAGCAGAATGACAACTTTTTTCCTCATTTAAGATGAAATCTTGCCTTTCCGTTTCAAATATTTCAAATATGTAAGAAAAATTGTTTATAATTTATCTCACTTTTATAAACTCTTGATGATTAAATGTCTAAAACACTCACAATTGTTTTAGATGTTAAATTAATGACGTTTGTGAGACATTTCTCACAAAGTGGTTGTGAGAATGGATATTTGACTCATTCAATCTCTCTTTCCACATTTCATGACTGAGCATTTATTAAGTTACTGGGATAAACTGGTGAAAAAAGAGATGAAATTGTTTCTCTTATGGAGTTTATAATATAGTTGGGAAAAACAACTACTGAGAAAATGAGAGGTATAACACACATGTGTTAAAAGTTAACATGTGCTATGGAGATAAAGCAGAGATGGAGGTAAGAGGTAGGCGTTGCATTTAATAAGCTGGGTCAGGTAAGAACTTAACAAGGCAGTCTCATTTTAGTAGAAGTTGAAGGAAATGAGTGAGTAAGACATTTGCATGTGTGTAGGAAGAATATTTTAGGCAGAGGAAGCAGCTAGAACTGCATTCCTGCAGGAGAAGCACACCAGTTAGAGATAGCAAGATAATCTCGTAAACTGAGGGTCATAAAACAGCAAGGCACTCATAGGATATGAGGTCAGAGAGCAAAAGGGTGTTAAGTAGGGATGGGGCACATCTTGATGGGCAGATGGAAAGCTGAAAGAGAAACCGGGCAGAAGCAATAGGTGACATGAAAACCAGAACTGGCTTGGAAGTTCTTGATTCCACATAACCCATGAAAGCAAGGTCTGTCCCTGTTTTGTGAAAACATATGTGGTGGAGAGATTAGAGTGCCTGGCTCAGGGTAAGTCTTCAATAAATAGTCATTGACTGACTGACTTTGCTTCATTTTCACTAAGTAAAACTAAAGATGAACATAAGCAGAAAGATATTTAAAAAGTAAAATATGTTATCATATTCAAAATATGCCAAGGTTTAAGATTTCAGTAGAAATATTTGCATTCCACTGTGAAAATTGGACATATGTTGATAAAAGTAATCTTTTATTAAAAGTTAAACTTCTATTGTTATCTTATTAAATTCTAATTTTCCTGCATGCCCAACAGTTTAACTCAAAGTTGAAGCAAATATCCAGGGTTTCCAGGTTTATTTGCAACTTGATTTGTCATTACAATTTAATAGTTAATTAAATTTACTATTATACAATAATAGTTCCTTATTTTATAGTATTTGAATTCCCACAATTACGAAGTTTATGTAGGGACTAAAAATTGTCTTAACCAGATCATTTCTACTAATAAATTAATAAAATTAGTCACTAATCAAACCTCACACACTACTTAACACTAACATATTTGCCATGCCGTCATGGGGAAGGGAATTTTAATTAGTATATTGAATATACAAATTTTGAAGTTAAATGTTTTTATCTTGGTCTGCAAACGCAAAGAAAGGGTTAAAAAATTCATTTAAAGCTACTGACAATCAATATATTGCAACGTGAGGCCAATTGACAACTGAAAAAAAATGATGATGAAGCCTAAAAAAAAAAAAATGACAAATGACATGGCTGGATATGGTGGCTTATGCCTGTAATCTCAGCACTTTGGGAAGACAGGAGGATTGTTTCATGCCAGAAGTATGAGAAAAGCCTGGGCAACATAGTAAGACCACGTGTCTACATAAAATTTAAAAGTTAGCTATTAGTGGTGGCACATATCCATCCAGTCCTTGATACTCTGGACACTGTGGTGAGGAATTTGAGGCTGCAGTGAGCTAGGACTGCACCACTGCACTCCAATCTTGGTAACACAGTGAGACGCTGTCTCAAGAAATAATAATAAAATTAACACACAATAATGTATACATCAAAGATTAATTTAAAAAATTGGGAAAATTGATAAAGCTTTTCAATATTCTTTTTTCAAAAATGGCAACCTTTATGATCATACTGAAAGTCAAATGTGAATGAAAATATGCCATAATTTATTATCATACATTTTGTCTTTACATTATGTAAAACATCACTTGAGCGACTTTTTGATTGAGTTAGCATTTCAGTTGAAACAAATCATTGGTAAACATGATTTAAAATATTCTTTACAATTTTTAGTTTTATTTCTAGGGAAAAACATACAAGCCATTTGTATATTATCTTCTATAAAATATTAGTCCTTATTTTAAGTTAACTTACTTAAGAAGCCATTTTTTCCTATACTGATTATTCTTATTTTCAGCTATTAAGATTTCCTGTACATTACGTAGATTAAAAAATTATTTAATACTATTTTACTATCTGAAATACAATAGTATTTTTGTCAATCACTTTCTTTCACAATAAGTGAACTATTGTTTATAAAACTGTTGCATACAGATGTCTGATTATCCTAAGGAAGGGCAAAAACCCTTACTGAGTCCCAAAGCATATTTTGCCAATTCTTATTATATCATTAAATTACCTAAAAAAGAAAACAATAAGGGGCATGGATGAGGCTTAGAGACTTTTAAGTAACTTATAGCAAGTTGTAAAGCTGGTAAGAAATGAAGTCATTATTTAGATTCATGGTTGTGTCTTTCACATTTTCTTATTTCCATCATATTAATACATGCTCAACTGCCAACGGCTTTCTCTTGAAATCTGTGCTTTTTTGTGTGTTGAAAAAGAAGTCAAATATTTAAATCTGGTTGTATAGGAATATTAAGTCAACTTTTAAAAATTACTATAATAAATTAACATGAAGAAATAAAAATTTACTCATATATTTCATAGCTATTATGACCAGCCTCAAAATTAATCATGGATTCATAATTTGTAATTAGTTTTCCTTTTTGTAATATGGAAATGTAATGATTTTGTGTCTCAAAAGACTAGTTCAATCTCTACTAACCAACTAAGTGACAACTATGTTTTGAGTGTCATATTGTCACATTGTGTCTAGTACTATGTAATAATTTTTTAAAATGTGCTTGTTCTCAAGGAACTTACAAGAAAATTGAGAACATATATACATATAAAATGCTAGAAAATATAAAATAATGTGATTTAAGGCTAACAGAATTGTTAGATTATCTTTCTTTTACTCAAACATTGAAATTCCTTTAATAAAAGTTATTATAAATTTAAATGTTATGATAATTTATTTCCTACTATCATCTTGAAATCTTTCTTTTTTAGCAAAGAATACTAATGAAAAAGATTTGCTTCAAAGTTTGAACTTTGACAAATTATAGTCTTTCACAGTAAGTTAAAAGAAATAGCAGCTACATTTTGTTTCCATTCTAAAACAAGTATGTCTAGTCATAAGAGAAGAAATGATTATATCCCATGGAAATATCCGTATGTCCTTCTGGCTCTTGCAGGTTTAGAAAAATGAATGAAAGAACCAATAAGCTAATGAATAAAATGTGTAGAAAATAGCATTACAGAATGTTGACAAATGTACATGTCTACAGTCCTGACTAGAAATTGGCACATGACAGAGCCATCAAAATTAAGTGCCAGAAGCTCAGTACAAAAAGGCTTCAAGATGTTTAACTATAGGCATATTTAGTTTTCTAATTCAGACAGATTTCTACACATGCTGGAGACTTTTGTAGTAGAGGAACATTCAGCTGTATGTTTTGACATCCAACTTGGCATCTCTGAAAGTCAAGCTCTGAAAGCTACAGTACAGAAAGAAAAGCTAGAGATCAGTGTTTCGTCTTTTTATGGAAGATGTTTAATGGCCTTGATGTGACTCCAGCTCTAAAATGTTACTGGCACAAAATATCACAAATTACCCAGTTTTCTTTTGCCAAAGCCACATGGAAACTGAAGCTATTTTCCATATTTTTCTTTAATTTTGTAAATCAAAAGCTTAATGACCCTATACCCTGCATGACTTTGGCAATGAGATGTTGATACAAAACAATAACACAAAGATAACATAAATATTAAACCACAGATTCTTTCTGTCTTGGCCTACACCTACATTTATAAAACTCGTTTTTAGGTGAAAACAGATATTAAACTCATTACAAAGAAAAATTGGCTGATTTTCAGTGGCTTGACTCAATTGAAATTGAACTGTTTATTTCTCAAACCTTATTATAGACTCAATACTTCTCTATATCACTTACTATATGGTATTTAAATTTATGAATAAGTTTAATATTGTGGACAAATGTATTCATAAGTTTAAATCCTTATGAATAATATGGATACACTTATAAAGTATTTAAACTTACATATCACAAACATAAGATATTTAAACTTATGGATAGACACAGGTATTCTTTGAAAGTATGAATACCATAATTCTCTTCCCTTCATATCAATAAAAATATAGCACACACAATCAGTTGCTGTTTGATGTTCTTGTTGTTTTTATAGAAAGGATGTCTTACTATGTTGCCCAAACTGGTCTCAAACTCCTACCTCCAAGGGACCTCCTATCTCAACTTCTCAAAGTTCTTGATTATAGGCATGAGTCATCATGCTCATCCACTGCTATATTTTTAAACATTCAGATGTAATCTCTGCTTCCTTAATTACAAATGCTCATCAGAGATAGAATATGACAGACAAAAGACACATGTGATTACATGTTTGTTGCCAAAATTACAAAGTGAGTGTGATCATCAACTTTTTTTTTCTATATCCTATTGGTTCTCCAATACTTGTCCATATTATCAACAGAGAGCGGTCACATCTATACTCTTGTTATTATAAGCAAGTGAAAGAAACTGGTAAGGAAATACGCTTTTTCAACAGAGAGATGCAACAGTTGATGATTATATTTCCATAAGCTCCCATAAATCCTAGAGAAAACCAGTTGTTTTAAAAACATGTTTATGAATATCCATCAGAATATTTTTAACACTAGGGTACTATGATGAATATAACTGATTTAAACCAAAATCTATAGTTGTTTTGATTTCTACAGTTCAATTTTTATTTCCTCTTTTTTTCGGAATAGTAATCATTACAATTAAAAATCCTTATGCATAGCTTGTTAACCATAAATTCAGCCTTCCTTTAGAGATTTGTATATACTAAAAGTATACGATAAATGATCTGCTATGAAATGCCTTTTCTTGAGAGCACGCAGTATGTGTGAATCACGATAAAGAATTCAGCACCAGTGATAAGAAATGACATAGGCTGATAATATTCTGGAGCATTTCAAAATTTATCTTTATACATTAAATGTTAAAATCAGAAAGCATCCATTATGTATAACAAACACATATGGGGTATTTATTCAACTTGTGATTCAGTTTGATGGTTTCCTTTTGGGGCTTTGAAATTATAGACCAAATTCTAGAAGGCCAGCACAATTACATGAATATCTAATGTGGCTTTATGTTATTCTATTATATACATGATATGTGTATGGATTTCTCCACAAATAAGTTTTTGAAAGAGCACTGATGCATGTGCTTATATTCTTCTGAGTTCTAATGTATAAGAATTGTGAACCTAGAAAACTTTAGTAATATGAACCTCTTTATCTTAACGTTTATAATGTAAGAATTATTCCATATCTGCCTACCATAATCTTTGGAAACAAATTCTGCTTTTAAAACATCTATTTATCTTTCTCCTTCACTAATATTTCACCTTTCTTACTCACTGTATCCTATTATCTGCTCTTCTATATCCTTAAAAATCTCTAATTCTCTTAGAGCTTCAGGTTTTGTTTCTGAGAAAATTAAACCTGTTGGAATTCCCATAATGGGTTTTTTGCTGTTGTTGTTGTTTGCTTTTTGAATAAGATCTTACTATATTGTCCAGGGTGGTCTTGAAATCCTGGGCTCAAGGAATTCTCCTTAGTTAAGTGAGTATTTGGGATGACAGGTGTGAGCCATCACACTTGGCTAGAATGCATTTTTATATAGTATTTATGAATTTTCCCTTTTTAACAAGCTAGTTTATTTGAACAAGATAACTGGGTTCTCCAGCTGTGCCGTGCATCTTTTGTTCATTATTCATTACTATTGAAGAAAGGTGTACAGCAAGATCCTAAGTGCAGGGCACACCAACTGTTTTCTAGATGTATTAGATGATGTAAAAGTGAGATCCTGCCAGGAATATATGTTACTGCATGACACTAATATACTTAGCTGTATTTTTTAACTATATCAGAAAATGTCATTTAGGATAGCATTGCTCATTTTATATTGAAATTAACATTGCAGAGCTTGAGAAGGTATTTTTAAAGGAAAGGAAGTCTTCCTTCAGACTGAGTAAAACTGAAATAAAATAGGAAATATTTGTGACTGTCAATATTGAGAGACATGAAAAATAAATGGTTGTTTCCAGTATTTTCCCCATTAAAAAGCAAATGCTGATTTATGACAAATCTACTTTCCTGATTGGCAATTACATGCATCATTTTTCAGGTTATGACAACATATACCTGTTCATTGTGAGGTATTTAGAATTCTTGTGAACAATGCTAGTAGGGCCACTCATTTCTAACACAAGATCGTGCTTTGGGCACCATCTTGCTTGGACATGCACATGTGAGCAGACGTTACCTAAATTCTGTTGCTGATTTCAATATGGACTCCTCTCTAGCATTTTTACATTTAACTAACTGAAATTTAATGACCTGAAAGAAACAAAGGGAGTTGAATTAGAAGATTTGTAACTATGCACAATCAATTATGACTTCTGCTGTTAGCTATGGCTCGCTAAACGCTGATTATTTTCATTTATAAGTTCTGCAAACACTTTAATTTCAGAGTCATTAAAATTCAAATTTCAAGCTTTTCCAGAAAACCAAGACTCTGTCCAATTGTCTCATTTTTAAAACTAATGATGGCAAAATTAAACCACCCCAACAAAGCTAAAAGACAGTTGTCACTTAACAAACCCTACAAATACTTTTAATTTCAGTCATTTTTTCCATAAGTTACCAGCATTCTCTAGAATTTCATCAACAAGAATGGGGTGAGAAGTTTGTAAGTGGTTTTTCTTCACTAATCTTTACCACTCCCATACATTTTATCTGCAAATTAAAGTTTATTTGTGTAAAGTTTATATGCATATTTTTTTTCAGTACTTAACAATGTTTAAATGGTGTGAATAAGCTTGATGAGATCTTGTGCCTTTCTATTCTGTAACACCTACAAACTGTGTGTTTATTTTCTTCAGTTCCCCAAGATGATCCATTTTTAAAACAGCTGATTTGGCTCAAGCATTTTTCCACAGACATATTTTCATTTGAGCTCATGGACTTTTGTTTCTACCATCTCTTCTACTCTCTTGCATTTTTTGTGATCTCTGTATTCTTTAGGATACAGGCACACAAGGCTACTTCTCACATGAAGACTTGTAACATACCAAGTCAATTCTTCCTCCCCTAAATAATGGCAAAATACATGGCTCTCATTATTCACTATCAACACTACAAGATAGCACATATTTTTAATTTTCTGAATAGTACTGATATAGTTTGGTTGTGTCCTCACCCCAAATCTCATCTTGAATTGTAATCCCCATAATCCCCACTTATCAAGGGTGGGACTAAGGATGGAGGTAACAGGATCATCATGGTGGTTCCCCATTCTGCTCTTGTGATGCTGAGTGAATCTCACCAGATCTCATGGTTTCATAAGTGCCTGGCATTTTCCTTGCTTGTGTTGCAGGACTTTCTCATTAGTTCAGAAAATGTGGTCCGTGTCACATGACCATGAAATATTAGGTGTGCAGACACTTTGAAGGGTGAGATAAATGGAATTTATTGGGAAAAAAGAGAAATAGAGACCCTCAGCAGAGCAAGAGTCTTGCTTGTACAGGCTTCACACCTTGCAGATTGAATTCCAGGTTCCACTCCAGAAGAGGAGAGGCTAGGCCTCTCCCCACTGCAAACAGTGCAGACTTCCCGAGGCTCCACCCCAGTGCACACTCCTCCTGGTGCACAGGCCCACTGGAGGTTCTACGGTGACCCTTTATACTTGGCCGTCTCACTTGCACTCACTCTGTCCTCCCATCCTGTGAAGAAGCTGCATGCTTCTGCTTTGCCTTCCACCACGATTGGACGTTCCCTGAGATCTCCCCAGCAACACAGAACTGTGAATCAATTAAACTTCCTTTGTACATTACCCAGTCTCATGCAGTTCTTTATAGCAGCGTGAGAATGAACTAATACAAATATTTAAATATGTATATGTATTTCAAAATACACATAAACACCTTGAGAGCGAATGTTGTATATTTCCTTATAGATGAGCATGTGGCTTGAATTAGCCTTTCTTGCCTTACTGTATTTAGTTTGCTAGGAACATCACAACAAAGAAGCACAAACTGGGTGTCTTAAACAACACAAAATCATGGTCTCACAGTTCCTGAGGTTAAAAGCTCAAAATCCAGGTGTTGTCAGGTTTGCTTCCTGTGAGAGAGAATCGATGTCATGCCTCTGTCCTAGCTTCTGCTGGTCTGCTGCCAGCCTTCAGTGTCCCTTGGCCTATAGAAGCATCATCCCTATCTGTGCCTGCATCTACACATGGTTTCTCCTTGTGTGCATGTTTGTATCTGAATTCTCTTTTATTAGATTGATTATTATTAATAATATTATTATTTTTTGACAGAGTTCTGCTCCTGTTGCCCAGGCTGGAATGCAGTGGCCAATCTTGGCTCACTACAACGTCTGACTCCCAGGTTCAAGCAGTTCTCCTGCCTCAGCCTCCCAAGTAGTTGGAATTACAGGCACCTGCCACCATGCCAAGCTAATTTTTACATTTTTAGTAGAGACCAGGTTTCACCATGTTGGCCAGATGAACTCCTGACCTCAGGTGATCCACACTCCTCTGCCTCCCAAAGTCATGGGATTACAGGCATGAGCCACCATGCCCAGCTAATTCTCTCTTTTTATAAGGACACAAGTCAAATTAAGAGCCCATCCTAGTACAGTGTGACCTCATCTAACCTTACCTAGTTATATCTGGAATTACTCTATCACCAGATAATGTGATTCTGAGATAACAGAAGTTATAATTTCAACATACGAATGAGGACAGGACGCAGTTCAACTCATGACAGTAGCAAACCGTACAGAATTTAGGGGCTTAAAACAACAACCATTTACTTAACTGGAGATTCTGTGAGTCAGCAGTTTTGGCTAGGTTCAGCTGGTTGGTTCTCTTGGCCTCAGCTAAGCTCATTCATTCATCTGTTCAGCAGGCAGTCAGCAAAACAGCTCTGTTTTGGGAGCTGGCTGGCTGTCAGCTGGTGAAATGAGGGCAAATGAGCCATAGGTCTTTGGTCATCCAACAGGTTCACCCACAATTTTTCTAATAGCAACTGAGTAAAATTTTAAAAGTGAGAGCAAAAGCGTGAAAGGCCTTTTGAGGTCTAGCTTGGAACTACCACAGCATCATTTCTGCCAAAGCAAGCCACAAGGCCAGACCCAAACTAAGGGTATGGAAAACAGATTACATCTATTTCGGAAGAAGCTGCAGAATCACATTGTGAAAGGGCATAGAGAGAAAAAAATCTCAGTTATTCTTGCAAATCCTTTATCAAATAGCTAATGCCTCCCACAATCCTGTCTCTGAAAAAATGTCATGCGTGATGTAATATGTTATTTCTCTCTTTTCAATCCAGAGGTAACATGTAAAACTATGATAAACGTAGACATAATATCCCTAAGCCATGTGAATTCCAAATATGGCCTCATTTCTCTGGTGTAATTTATACTTGTTCACTTTAAAAAAAAATGTAAATGTAAATCAAAAAGACCTAGTTCTAGGATATAGAACAAGAATGCATCAAGGCATGACGGTATAGGTATAAATGTGTGGTAGAAGATATGAAGAAAAGTGAGGGAAATTGCAAAAGAAAATAAAATTTTAGGACTCTTTAAATGTAATTCTATCAAGGGGGAAGTTAAGCTCTTTAGACTGAGTCATGTAACATGTTTACAACTTCTGCTTCTAAAATTATAGATTAACTCTCTTCCTCATTGTTCTAATTCTCTAAATGACAGGAGAGAGCAGAGACCAGACCTGCGCCATTTCCAATCACTGAACTTTACAGTAAATTAACTTACTCCTATTGCCTTGTACCTAGCTCAGATCAGAGGATACCCACAACCCCATGACATCTTCAACGTAAAAAACATGAATTTCCCCTCCCCAAAAAGACCACCTCAACTAATCAGATCATTATAACTATGCATAGAGCCTTATATTCAAAAAGTAAATTATATTAAATTTTTCTAAGCTTTGTCTATATAAACAATCTCAAACATCTACACTTAGAAAATGCTGACTTCCGTCATTAAAATCCATACTTCCTAGGTGACTGTCCTCAATCTTTACACTTAAATAAACTCTAAAGGTTGGGCTTGGTGGCTTACGTCTGTAATTCAAGCACTTTGAGAGGCTGAGGCCGGCCAAAGAATCACTTCAGCTGAGGGGTTTAAGACTGGTCTGGGCAACACAGTGAGATCTTTTCTCTACTAAAATGTTAAATATATATATATAGCTGGGCATGGTGATTTGCATCCGTAGCCCCAGCTACTCAGGAAGTCTGAAGTGAGAGGATCACTTGAGCTTAGGAGATCAAGTCTGCAGTAAGCTTTGATTGAGCCACTGCATCCTAACCTGCGCAACAGAGAGACCCTGTCCCAAATAAATAAATAAATAAAAATAAGTAATCATGCCACTGCACTCCAGCCTGGGTGACAGAGTTAGAGCCTGTCTCAATAAATAAATGAATGAATAAATATGCTCTTTAAGGTAGATTTGGACCCTTTTAATTATTTTTAAGTTAACAGAATGTTTGCATCCTAGGGAGGCATATCTGACAGCTGATTCATGTGAAAAAAGATCTGTAACTGATTTATTAATATTAAAATGCCTGCAGGAAATAATGCATTTATACAGAAGAATTTCTTTGTAAAGTTTAGAAGTGAAGCCTATTGCCAAAATTTCATTGTGTTTACATAGGATGATACAAAGGAGATATGAGAATTCCGAAAAACAGAAGGGAATTTAATACTCAGCAGACAGGTTGATTTATTAAGCTTCTCCAAGGCCTAAATTAAGTTTTATCAAATCCATGGTATTCCTATTACTGTTTCCATACCTCCTAAATGATCTTCTGATTATGATGTGGCCACTCAGGCTCTTTGCTGCCAGGGAAGAGGATCACTTATATGGTGGCATGGGGATCTAGAGTCCATAAAATTTATATACCTCTTGTAATGCAAAATTTGATGTTATGATATATAGATAAAGAAAAAGATAGAGATCCCTATAGAGAAGATGCACACATAGACATAGATATATGTACAGATATTTGTTTATGCCAGTCAATGCCTGAACAGTTTATTCATTCTGAGAAAACAGATAAAACTGAATTCTAATCTTGAAAAGCTGTTGCTGTGGCTCTGAACCCCATCAAATGAACTAATACAGTAACAGATACCTGTTAGTTCCAACTTGAGGAACCAACTTCTCTAAGAAATGGCTGGGTCATCTTTTTTTAAAAAAAAACTTATTTTAGGTTTTGGGGTACATGTGAAGAACATGCAAGATTGTTGCATAGGTACACACATGGCAGTGTGATTTGCTGCCTTCCTCCCCTTCACCTATATCTGGCGTTTCTCCCCGTGCTATCTCTCCCCAACTCCTCACCCCCACTGCCCCTCCCCGATTTCCCCCCAACTGACCACAGTGTGTAGTGCTGCCCTCCCTGTGTCCATGTGTTCTTATTGTTCATCTCTTTTTAATTTAAAAAAAAGTATAAAACTGACATACTACTTATCTTACATTATTTTTTGAAAAATATTAATTGAACATTTACATATTCTCTTAATAAACATTTCCCAAATTAAAGCCCCACATTATTTTAATAAAAATATGATGAGATAATCTATATATGATATATAGGATCATATGAATTTATTGATAAAATGAGCCCCATAATTTATGATAGCACATGTTTGCTATATGTCAATGTTAGTCTATGATTCTTTTAATTTACTTTTGTTACATAGACCTAAATTATCCAAGAATGGGAAATATAGACAGGTTCAAATTTTATTTTAGTATTCTTCAGTTTATTTCAACAACATAATATTCTGTCAAGACACCTCGAAGATTTTTCTGAAGGTTGAATTTAGAGATAATGGTTACAAGGAAATATAACCTAAAGCAATAAAACATGGCCATTGATTGCTGCAAAGTGACAGCTGCTGAACAAGCCATGCTGACTCACAACAGAGATATGTTAGCTTTAAAAAAAAAAAAAAAAAGGCATAAGAGACTGAAGTAAAATGACAGAGTTTCCCATGGAGAAAAGGCCTAAAAGCACTGGCCACAGCAGTCTTGGTTATCTGCAAAAAGTTTCAATTGTTCATGGAGAGACATTTGTCTTATACTCCTGTATGTTTACACATCCACAGGGAGAGCTGAAATTGTGACCCTGGGAATACCAGAGAAGCTTGCATGCTGCATGGTTATTTGCAGCCAAAGGAGATGCTGCTGGTGATGGTTATTCATTTAAGAGTTGTGTGCAAAGGTGCTGAAATCTAAGTTTAGTCCTTTATCTCACAGCCAATACTAAATGTTCATAGTATCACTGGTTCCTTAGAATTGTATATTTTTTATTCACATCATAAGTGCTAATTTGTAATTTTATGTGAAGACAAGAACCACATGTTGTTTATATATTTAGGCTGGTGATGTCAAGAATCCAGGACTTGGAATCAAATAAATGTAACTGAGAATCTTGAATCCGCTTCTCTCTAGCTCTGACCTTGAAAAAGTCAACAAGTTGGCAAAGGATTAGTTTCCTCATATGTAAGATAATAATAATCATATCAAAAGAATATTTGGATAAACATGTAAAATTATATTTACCAATTTCTATAAGATCTCATCCTACATAGCATCACTTAGTTTCCTGTAAATAATAAGCAGTAAAGCCAGACAATCACTGAAAATGTCTTTTTCCAAAAGGAAGAGACTATCTTGTGTATAACCACCACTCAGCAAGTAAATAGAAGTTGGTGGTGTTCTCAGATACTTTATATAGTATTTTAGATTATACTATAGTAGATTTTTTCACAATAATTTTCTCTAGTGTCATTCATCTTATTTCATGTCTTTCTAAATTACTTATTTGACTATGCTTTTTGTATGTTTTACATATATACTTAGCACAGAGACACCTGAGTTCTAAACTGCAATAAGTATACTTTCTGTGCTCATATGAATGCCTTTTCCACATGCATTTAACAGTCTTTGATTGTCTTCTTTGAGAAAGAAAGAAAGAAAGAAAGAAAAAGAAAATAATGAAAGCTTGACAGATTTTTGCCAAATTTAATAGATGTGCTTGAAATGAACTAATTTAAAATATGAGCTGTATGGCATTCAAAAATTTGCTTTGGAAGATTCCAAGGGACACCTTGTTTTGAATAGCTGCAGGTGTCTATTTGCAATTTTGTGCAATTATAATCTACAATTCTGTATAAGGTGTCTTGGGATGTAAGGCAGCATTAATTTATTTTTAAACAATAGTTATTTATCTGAAACAATGCAGGAGAACCCACTTGGTTGATAATATAGAATAACATTAAGGAATACAAACATTCTCACCCACAGCATACTATTTCAAACTATCAATGACAATAGTGTACTGGACTAATGCCATATAATAATTTAGTGGCTCAGAAATGTACAAATGACTCATTCACGACCAAGCATTAACTACCTACACTATTCTTTCAAAATCATGGCATTTTGTAAGGTTTTATTATATAAAAAGTGTATATTACATACACATGCTAGTTAACATTTTACATTGTATGAAAGATAACTTTGGATAGAGAATTCTGGTAAGATGGATAAGTAGAAAGCACCAGTAATCTGTTCCTCACCTAGACAACAATTGCATCATCACAATATGTCCAATGCAACTATTTTGGAACTCTGGAGTCTATGGAAGCCTTTCAACATCTAGAGCAAGTCTTTGACAGCAAATTTTGGTTAGTCCAGGCAATTTTAGCCCTTAGCAGAGTAGTCACCATCCCCCACTCATTAGCCCTGTGGTAGGCAATTGTGCATGTGTTCCTGAAGTAGGTTGCACACATATGTTGAATGCAGGATTTCCCAGGGTGGGAAAAAAAGAAATCGGTTCTCAAAATATCAGGAGTATGCTCTGTAAGTAATTGCTTCTGATCACAGAGGTTCAGACACAGAGATAGCAACCACTGTTGTCTCACCCCTAGCCTCCTTTGTTGTATGGATGAAGTGATTCCCAACAATTTATAAGGTTGGCATCCTTTCTATTCTCCCTTCATTTTTCTATTTTTCTCTTTTTGGAGCCAGACTTTGAAAACTAGAACATCAACTTACAGGGGAAACTACCAGTTACGTCACATGCCCAGGAAAGCCTCAGCAAACATCTGAGAAGACCTGAAGTTTACACCTTAGACTGATGCTCAGCACAAAGAGTGACTACAAAACAAACAAACAAACAAACACAAGAGAAAGCAATCATCAAACCCTGAGGAGGAGGAAGAATCTGATTTTTAGAGTTACCATATTATTTGATTCAAATATACAGTTTTTAACAGAAACAGCAAATCACAAGGCATACCAAAGCAAAGAAATAAACAAACAATAAAATATGGTCAATCCAAAGGAAAAAAAAAAAAACTATCTCTGAAAAAAACATGTTGATGGATCTACTGGACAAAGACTTTAAAACAAGTGCCCTAAAGATGCTCAAAGAACTAAAAGATATGGTTTAAAAAAAGATGAACACAATGGAAAATAAATATCAGTAGAGAGATAGGAAACTAATTAAACATTCACTAGAGAAATTCAAAGGCTGAATTGAGCAGGTTGAAGAAAGAATCAGCACACTTAAATAGAGGAAAATGGAAATTATTAAATCTGAGAAATAGAAATAATATTAAAGAAAAATGAACAGAAATTTAGAAACCTGTGGGACACCAGCAAACAAACTAATTACACAATGTGTCAGAAGAGCAAAAGAAAGGAGAGGAGAAAATATTCAAGAAATAATGGCCAAAACTGGTGGAAAGAGAGAATACAGACATTTAAGAAATTCAATAAATACCAATTAGAATGAAATCAGAGAACTATACAAAGAGATATTATAATCAAACTATTGAAAGACAAAGAGATAAATTTAAAAGCAGCAGGGGAGAAGCTACTCATCTCAATAAGATTGGAATCCTTAATAAGATTATCAGCAGGTTTTTTATTAGAAACTTTGGGGGCCAGAAGGCAATGAACCAATACATTTAAAGTTCTAAAACAAAATTACTATCCACTAAGAATTCTATATCTAGGAAAACTGTTGTTTAAAAGTGAAGGAGACATGAAGACATCCTCGGATAAACAAAAGCTAAGAGAGATGGTTATCATGATAATTGTTTTGCAAAAATTTCTAAAGACAGGCCTGCAATTTGAAATATAGGACACTATACAGTAAGTCAAGGCAGCATAAAGAAATAAAAATTGAAGTAATGGTAAATATAGATATGTGGGCAGTTATTTTAAGGTTTTATTATTATAACAATGGTGTGTAACTCTCTACTTTTTGTTTTCTACATAACTTAAGAGACTAAGTTATTAAAATTATTATTTATATTTGAACACACAATGTATTAAGTATGTAGTAGCTGTGACATTAATGACAAGGGGATGGGGACAAAACTGCTAAAGGAACAGAGCTTTTTGTCAAAATGTGGAATATACATACAATAAAATATGATTTGGCCTTTCAAAAGAAAAAAAATTCTGACATCTTTTACAACACAGCTGAACTTTGAGGACATAAGGCTTAGTGACTTAACCAGTCACAAAAAGACAAATACTGTATGATTCTCTTTATATGAGGTACTTATAGTAGTCAAAATCATAGATACAGAAAGTAGAACAGCAATTGCCAGGGGCTAAAGGGAGGAAAAAAACAGAAATTATTGTTTAATGGGTATAGAGTTTTAATTTTGCAAGAAGAAATGAGTTATGGAGATAGATGGTATTGATGATTGCACAACAATGCAGATGTACTTTATAGTATTGAAATATAAGCTTAAAAATGGCCAAAATGATAAATTTGCATTATGTGTATCTCACCACATGAAAACACTAGAAAAAAATATAACTTAGGATACTCTTCTGTGGAGCAGAATGAATTAAAAGCACAGATATAATTCTCAATGTTTTCCTAAGTAATTAATATGTTACTAATGTGTACATAAATAATAAGACACTGAATATTAATAACCAAGACAATGAGGAAACTGTCTCCAGGGCATGTCAGAAGTCTTCACAGCAGTCCTTCCCATCACAGGCCCAGAAGCCTAGAAGAAAAAAGTGGTTTCATGGGCCAGGTCCATGGTCCCCATGCTGTATGCCGACTAGGGACTTGGTGATCTGTGTTCCAGCTGCTCCAGCCATGGCTGAAAGGGAGCCAACATAGAACTCGGGCCGTGGCTTCAGAGAGTGGAAGCCCCAAGCCTTGGAAGCTCCCATGTGGTGTTGAGCCTGCCAGTGCATAAAAGTCAAGACTTGAGGTTTGGGAACCTCCACCTAGATTTTAGAAAATATATGGAAATGCCTGGATACCCAGGCAGATGTTTGCTGCAGGGGTGGAGCCCTAATGGAGAACCTCTGCTAGGGTGGTGCAAAAGGGAAATGTGGGATCAGAGCCCCCACACAGAATCCCTAGTGGGGCACCACCTAGTGGAGCTGTGAGAAGAGGACCATCATTCTTCAGACACCAGAATGGTAGATCCATTGACAGGTTATACTCTGCTCCTGGAAAAGCCACAGACACTCAATGCCAGCCCATGAAAGCAGCTGGGAAAGAGATTGTACCCTGCAAAGCCACAGAGGAAGAGCTTCCCAAGACCATGGGAACCCATGGCCTTGCATATGCGAGACCTGGTTGTGAGATAATGGAGTCAAAGGAGAATATTTTGGAGCTTTAAGATTTGATTGCTCTGCTGGACTTCGGACTTGCTCCTTTGTTTTGGCCAATTTTTCCCATTTGGAACAGCTATATTTACCCAGTACCTGTGCCCCCATTGTATCTAGGAAGTAACTAACTTGCTTTTAGTTTTACCAGCTCATAGACAGAAGGGACTTGCATTGTCACAAATGAGACTTTGGACTGTGGGTTACTGTTGAAATAAGACATTGGGGTACTACTGGGAAGGCATGAATGGTTTTGAAATGTAAGGAAATGATATTTTGGAGGGGCTGGGTGGAATGATATGGTTTGGCTGTGTCCCCATACAAATCTCATCTTGAATTTCCATGGGTTGTGTGAGGGACTCAGTGGGAGCTAATTGAATTACGGGGCTGGTCTTTCCCAGGCTTTTCTCCTGATAGTGAGTAAGTCTTATGAGATGTGATGGTTTTAAAAAGAGGAGTTTCACTGCACAAGCAGCCTTCTCTTGTCTGTTGCCATGTGAGACACAACTTTCAGCTTGCGACATGATCGTGAGGCCTCCCCAGCCACCTGGAACTGTAAGTCTAATAAACTGCTTTCTTTTATAAATTGCCCAGTCTCAAGTATGTCTTTTACAGCAGCATGAAAACAGACTAATACAATCACTTATTTTTGATAAAACAATAATATTCAAATCGATGTATTCTTCCTTAGCAAATGTTATGCCAACATCTTCTTAAATGGAGGAACACTGTTTGCATCCTTGTTAAAGTAGGCATGAATAAGATACTATCTTTACCATTGTTTTGTATTCTGTTGAAGGAATTAACCAGCATAATCAACTCTACTGTTTACATATCACTTAAATAACATATCCTCACTGACCAATCACCTACAAACTTTAAAAGATGTGATTGTTCATTTATCATGATGCATACCTGTTATTTACGCAGTGATGTGAAGACTGAAGAGTTAGCAGTAGAATTCTGATAGTCAGTAATACCATGGTACCTTTAATTTGAACAAAGTTGGTGAAGAGACTAGTGTTATTTTACCAGACCACTGCAACTGAAATTTATGCACATTCAAACCATCTAAAGCCAGTACCATCTGTAATTATTGTTTTGTTATGTGAAAGCTACTAGTTTGGTATCTCAGTTTTATATCTTGTTACTTTACTCATTTAGTTTTGGGTGAATTTTCTACTAGATGCTTGTCAGTTTTCCAGAGAACTATTATTGACCAACGAAAATGAAAAAGCAGCAAAGAAATTACAAATTACATTGCTAGAAGTAAAATTCCAATTGAACTTAAGTGAAGTTATAGAAGAAAAAGTTGACCCTGGAATGTTAGCACTGCTACCATTTAAGAGACACTGAATATGGGGCCAGAGGAACTTAGTGAGGCAGAAGTCAACATAAAAGAAGAAAGCAGTTGTAACTAAAAGGATGAAGGCATACCAGAGGAAGTAACACTGGTAAAAACCTTTCCATTAAAGGAATGCTTTGGCATATTTCATGATGGTGAAAGTGCAAAGGATAGTTTGAAGCTGATACGTACTTTGAAAGCTGTATGACAATTCATTAAGCAGAGAAATGATTCACTCTGCATTATAAGCTTTATGATGAGAAGGAGAAAAAGCAAACATTGTTCAAATTATTCTTATAAGTTTCTATGCAAAAAGTTAACGCGAAAATACAGAAAAAAAAACTTCAGTTTGCTATACTTTTTTTGTGTGTGTGATGAAGTCTCATTTACCTTGCCTGGGCTAAGATGACAGGAACATGACAATATGCCCTGCTTAGTTCTCTGTACTTCTAATGTCTTAAATCACAGTGCACTCTAGAATATTACTTTCATGACTTTCCCACTTTTTTCTATATATTTATAACCTAGAGAAAGGGAAGTTTTTATGATCGGACAAAAATGTTTAAAATCAGGAACAATCATAGATTGTTTCACTGATAATTGGGATCACTCTCTGTGGTTTCTGCTTGCACAGTTTTAAGTACTACCATATATTTCCAAAGCATGAAGTGTCTGTATTCACTACAAGTTTCTATGTGTACATCAACTCAGATTAATTTTTTTTAAAAGCCTGTTTTGTTCATGATTATTAACTACTAAGAAAATTTCTCTCTTGTTAGCTTGGTTGGCACCAGTCTAGAAAAAAAAGTTTTTCTCTACCCTAAACGATGACTTAACAAAATGTTATAATATATCATTACAACTATATTGAGATGATAGACTTCTGGGGATGTCCTAGGAACCAGTACAAAATTTATTATTCAGTGGAATACAATTATTTATAATAAACATTTTTACACAATATTTATTCTAAATTTCTAACTACCTTACAAATAGCCTTCTAGACAATGAAATTTCCACCTGCCCAGCATACCTTCACATCTCATAGGAAGATTGTATATAGCAAATAATTGATTCTATTACATTGGTATGCTTCCAGGAATGACAAAAGTAAGTTCTTTTCTTTCTTCTAAGTAAAATACTTTAGTTCAATATTCTTCCAAAATCAATAACCCATGAATTAAAATAATGTTTCATGTAAAGTGGCTTGTGTTTCCATATACTTATTTATATTTTGCTTGCCAATGTTTTAAAATCTGTTTCACTTACAGTACATAATATGTATTGCCAATGTTTATAGGAGACATGTATTCATTTCAGTTACCTAAGCCTTTATTGTACATCAACAGATGACCAGTCAGTATTATAGATATTTTTAAAATCACGAGAAAAAAATTCCAGCAGATGACTTTCTATTCTAGTGGCATATGCAGAATTGTAAACAACAATTGCAGTAGTGAGTTTTGAGGAGTAGGGTTATGCCATACCAGTCAACTGTTAGTTTATACGTACAAATCTCCCATTGTACATTATGGCATTTAAGATGGAAAAGTACGTCACAAAGCATACATGCCTAAAGATACAATTTCATAGGCAGGCTGTAAATAATGTTTGATCTTAATTATTGTACTAGTTATTATCATTATCAAGGATAGTGAATGAATAAAGAGAACATATTTAAAAAAGAAGAGTTAAAAACCATAATATTTATTAAATCTTTAATTTTGAGCCACCTAAAATTCACTCTAAATATAATAACTCACAGATATGTTTACAAGAGTCTGATGGTGATGACCCTCATGTACTGAAGTGCAGGAAATGATTAACATAGTAAGTTTAAAAATATATTGATTTTTAAAGTGACACTCTACTAATTTGATTCTATAAGATTTAAGGAAGTTTCTACTTACCCTTTAGGAACAACAAAGTAGACATAACATGAAACATTATTTCATTCAAGGTAATAAGGTTTATTTGATCATCAAGTCAATATAGTGTAAAATTTTAATATATTAAATGAATCTACTCCCATACCCTCAATATCTTCTAGAACTTACTAATATTATAACAGGGTTTCTTTAAAAACATCTGATTTGTAAAGCAATAAAAAGGAATGCTTGTATTAATTAAATATACAGACTACAGAGCCAGAATGAATTGAGTGTAAATCTCTGCTTGCCAAGGTGTTTATTTCTCTTACTTTGGCAAATTACTTAATCATCCTGAAAGTTAATTTTTCTATCCATGATACCGAGAAAATAAGAACTCTACCATGAATATAAGAATGAAATTAATAATTTATTTTAAAAGTCATTAAAAACTGTGGTATCTACTCTATATTATGTCCTTGCTGATGATAACAACAATCAGACTGCTATTAAAAATCTAATGTTCCTAAAAGGACTAAGTTCTCAGGATTTCTATGCCACAGAATTTCAGATGCTTCCCACTTCCTACCAAAGCAGCAAAACACAAATAATAGTTTACCACTGGAGATTAGCTGTATCTTATAGCTTTATAATTATTTCTTTATTTTCTCCTGTAACATATTGCTGTTTGTAACATATAAATTATGACTAGATACATTCACCAGACATTTATTAATGGATATAAATTTGCTTTGCTAAATTTGAAAAATAAATATTACATAAATAGCATATAAAGAAGTGCTTTCTTAAACTCATGATCTGATTAGTATGCTTTTGAGTATTAAAACTCTTATATTAGTTTTGATATGCTGGAAAGCATTAATTTTCTCATAAAAATAATATCAAACTTGTTTCTTTAAGCATACTAAAATTTACTCTCCAACTAGAACCCATAAATGACACAAGTTATGCAATCTGCTTATCTTTTATGTAGGTAACGACTAATTCCACTCTGTAACTTGAACTTTCAGTAACAAGTAACAAGAAAAGCAAGTTATGCTATTTATTTCTGGTAACATTAAGTCAACATTCTTTTAAAAATCAATTATTCGGCTGGGCGTGGTGGCTCATGCACATAATCCCAACACTTTGAGAGGCTGAGGTGGGCGGGTCACAAAGTCAGAGGTTCAAGAGCAGACTGGCCAACATGGTGAAACCCTGTCTCTACTAAAAAATTCAAAAATTAGCTGGGCATGGTGGCTTGTGCCTGTAATCCCAGGTACTTGGGAGGCTGAGAAAGGTGAACTGCTTGAACCAGGACTGGTTCAAGTGAGCAGAGATCACGCCCCTGTATATCAGCCTGGGATACACTGGTTGCAGTGAGCAGAGATCACACCCCTGTACTCCAGCCTGGGATACAAAGGAAGACTCCATGTCAAAAAATAATATAAAATAAAATAAATAAATAAATAAATAAATACTTCATCAATGAAGAAAATTGTTACACTCTTTTCTTTAAAATAATTATCTTATATAATAAACTTCATTGCCAGAGTTAGTGTCATTTCTGAGAGCTCTCTTTTTCTAGACTCTGTTCAACTGACAGATATGACAACTCAAATCTACCTAACATTAAAACAAAAGACAGATTTTTGAAAACATAACCTTACAAAACTGTTAAATTGGTGAGAGAATACTAGTGAAATTTCTATTTAAAAAGTTCTTATAGGCTGGGTGCGGTGGCCCAAGCCTGTAATCCCAGCACTTTGGGAAGCCGAGGCGGGTGGATCACGAGGTCAAGAGATCGAGATCATCCTGGTCAACATGATGAAACCCCGTCTCTACTAAAAATACAAAAAATTAGCTGGGCATGGTGGCGCGTGCCTGTAATCCCAGCTACTGAGGAGGCTGAGGCAGGAGAATTGCCTGAACCCAGGAGGCAGAGGTTGTGGTAAGCCAAGATCGCGCCATTGTACGCCAGCCTGGGTAACACAAGAGCGAAACTCCGTCTCAAAAAAAAAAAAAAAAAAAAAAACAAAAACAAAAGGTTCTTGTAAATAGAAAATGTACTTTTTCAAATCTGAATTTAAAATACCAGTACTTGAATAAATAGGTAATTTACATAAAACTTTTTGTATTGCTAACAATTTGCAACATTTCACGTTTGTTAAGGGAAAATAAAGTGAGAAATAAAAGTGAATTCCTAAACAGATATGCACACAGTTGTTTATAGCTAAAAAGCAAACAGCAATGACAAACATACAAATTATTGAAGGCTAAGTGAGCTTCACTTCAAATCTACTTTCAAAGGAAAATGTTATTAAAACAAACCAAAACTCCATATATTGAAATTGCAAACTTTAGCTGAAAATCAATATACAACCCATATTTGCATTACTAATACTGCAATTATTTTGAGTACTCATTTTACATAAATTGTACTTTCAAGTTGAGAGGATTAATTAGTGGAATTCTAGTAAATCCCGTGTAGTCAGCCAAACAGTACATATTGAGTATCTAATTCCATAATTTGCATAAATGCCCTTATAAATCAAATATTTATAATTGTTAAAAAAAAAATAGTATCCTTATAGAAACTTGATTAGGAATAGTGTGGTTCCTCCCAGACTTCCTGAAAACCTGCTGTCTCTCAGAAGAGTGAGAACAAACCCACCATAATGCCTTTAAAAATGAGGTATATCTCTAGACTCCTTAATAACTATAGCAGTAGTAATAATAATGACAACTACTTATGTTTAGTGAGTGGTTTCCATTTTCTAGGTACAATATATGAGATTTCTCCTGTTAATCCTCACAGAAGCTCTGTAATGACTTATTATTATTTCCCACTGCCCAGAGCAGGCGACCCCAAACTATGGTCCACAGGCTGCATGCGGCCCCCTGAGGCCATTTATCCACGCCCCCCCCGCCCCCCCGCACCGCACTTCAGGAAGGGACACCTCTTTCATTGGTGGTCAGTGAGAGGAGCACAGTATGTGGTGGCCCTCCAACAGTCTAAGGGACAGTGAACTGACCCCCTGTGTAAAAAGTTTGGGGATGCCTGGCCCAGAGAGAAATCTGAGGCATAGAATGGTGACATAACTTCAGCAAGATCATATAGCTAGGATGCAGGAGAGTCAGGATCAACATAAACTCAGCAAAAATCAGATGTGGATGAAGATAAAAGTTCAACTCACTCTTTATCTAAGATCAGTTTTCACAGCATTGGTTCCCAAGGGTACAAAGAAGTAGCTATTTTACAGACTATATAGTTTGCCATACTGCTAGGTCTTTTAAATATTTCTTTCTCTTACCTACTTAGGGAGCGATCAGACCAGGGAAAGCAAGACACTGGCTCACCATACCACAGATGAAGTGAAGCAAATATAAATCACAATACTTAGTTGATCACTTTAAAAGAAAGAACCTCCTGCCAGACAGTAGAAAGGGCCATTTAGGCCACTAAGGAAATCTCATATTCATATATTTACTTATATGAAATCTGATAAGATAACATTTGTTTACCTTGTTACACTGTGTTATACCTTAAAGCTAGCTTAAATTAAAAATATTGAAGAAACATAAGTTTAAGGACCTGCTGAAATGGAGACTGAATATTCAGATGAAATAAAACAAATATGAATTCTGCAATAATATGTACATTTTTTCAGTGTTGGCTCCACTCATTTTAGCAACAACTATGAAACAAACACTGAATCTCTCACACAAATAGCTAATAATTAAGAACACATCATTTCCTAAGACAAACATACTGATTGCTGGTACTATGGGCATGGAAGAATTTCTCACAAGTTTGCCAGTAAAGAAAATTATGTGATAAAATAAACAACTCTAAATCTCAGTTTTTTTGTGAGATTCCACATAAACTTGGTATTAAAAAAAACTCCATCTAATAGATTTATCAAAGGATTCAACATGGTGAGGCATGAAAAGCACTAAGCACAAGACCTGGACCATACTGCAAGCCCAAGAAATAGGAGCCCCAGGAATAGAAATCAAAATAAAACAGCCCTGGCATTCTTAGCTGTTCTTATATTACACTGTTGTTTAAACTGATAGTGAAATCCAGCAAAAGTGATTCTAGGCATCAATCTTGACTGAATTCAGGCACACGAAGAACACTGTTTAACATTTTTTCAAACCAAATGTTGTCTGTAATAAGACAAGATAGCCATAAACATAGTCATTTTTATAACTCTTTCACAATGAATCAATATGCTATAATCATTGCCAAAATTTTACTCTATTATATCCATTGTATATGCTACGATGTCACCTATTTGACTCTAATTTAATCAAGATTTTAATCTAAAAAGTCAGTATTTCAAAAATAAGAGCACTAGATATTACATTTTCTTGGAAATGATGTTCTTCGGGCCTCCATGTTTGGATCCCCTTCCACAAACATTCCCTTCGTGGAAGCCGTTTTTCTCTTTCCTGGATTTTCCCTCTGGAGTCCCCTTCCACGAACACTCCCTTTGTGGAAGCCTGTCTTCCCCTCCTGAACTCTGTCTCTCTCTATTCCCTTCCACTCAGTGTGGAAGCTGCTTTCCTCTCCTGGATTCCATCTTTCTGGATTCTCTCACTCTGTATAGAGTTAGCTGGCTGTTTCTCCTCCTGTTTCTCTGTCTTTAAATAAATCACTTTCTACAAATACTTCTGAGTCCAGCATTTACTATGCACTGCACTGTGGTCCCCTCTCTCATTCTTGAGAGGGCAGGAGACCAAGAACCTAGAGAAACATCCTCTCAGGGGAACTGAGGGCACCCTGAACCCCAATATTACATTTTGGCGAGCCAATCAGGAGAGGGGTACACCAGAAGAGGGATACACCTGAAGAGGGGTACGCCTTAAGGGGGTACAGCCGGGAAAGTACAGCTGGAGAAGAAAACTTCAAAATCGTCAGTAAAACCAGCCCCATTCTGTCCTGTCTCTTTATGAACACCTGAAGCGGCCACAGCCATGAACCTGATCAGAGGCGACTCAGAGAAACCACCCAGCCCTTCTTAAGCAGCGAAGCCCAGCCAGAATTAAAAGTGCAGTTTTTTTACCTTCAAGCTCTGTCTCTGCTTTCCATTTCCTTCTCTATCCTTCCGATATTATCTCTGGGACCTAAGGGAGCCTGTAGGGAGGAGCAGGTGAGCACCGCCTCCAGGCCTTTCACTCCTTGCCAGTGGGGAACAGCCCGGCCAGCCTGGCCCCAGGGGTGGAACCTAGTGCGCAGCCGTGAGCTGGAGAAAACAGCGGGGAGGGGCGAGGTACTACGGGAGCCTGCAGGGGTGGGCAACGGGCAGCCTGGCGCATGGCTATGGCAGGCCTCTCCGGCATTCCTCAGTCCCAGGCAGCAGGGTAAAAAGGCTCCCCAGGGTGTTTGCCTACCGGCCATGGGTCCCTTTGTGGGCAGTAGCTCGGGAAGTGGCCCAGGCGTGCAAGTGGTTCTGGCAGGGTCAACATGGTGACCGAAAGCCATGGGGGTGAGGGAACACTCAGCAGCCCAGCAGCCGCTGCAAACGCGGCTTTTAAAATGACGCAGCAAGCGGCTTTTTTTCTCTGCGGGTGTGGCTTAGGGAAAGGGAGCAGCTGATGGTCGTCAGTTCCACCCGGCTTTTAGGCAGGCCACTTAGCATTAGAGTGCAGCATTCACATTCAAAATACGGCTTAAGAAGGCTTTCTGCCTTCTCTTAATCCAACTGGACTGTTTGCACAGTTGGTTAAGGTGTAGGGTCTGCAGCTGCAAGGTTGCTTGTTCAAATCCCAGGTGGGGTCTGTCTTGACTTGGTGAAACCTGTCTGAGAAATTTAGAACCTGGAGGCTGTGGGACTTTGTGTTTGGTGTATAATTTGTCTTGCTTAGGATTGGTTCTCCCTATAGCAAGACTTTTCCATCTGGAAGATTATACTTAAACTGGTTCCAGGGCCCAAATAATTAATGGCAGCTCTTGCATCTCTAAAGGGATTTTCCTACAATGGAAAATGGGTAGGGAAAAAGATGGCTGGGTCCCAAGGGCATTGTTCCAGCCTCAGACATGCCTGGTCTGCCTTCTTTGAACTCTGTGCTCTAATGGCTCCTCACTAGAAGTTTCACCTTCTGGGGCAGTTTTATAAACTGGCCTGTGTAAATTGGATTATTGCTGAGAAATATTGGAACTCATCTCCTGAGCCTCACTGGCCTCATCAGGGCTCCTTGGTACGTGACTACCCAACCCAATATCGCCTCTCGTTACATGCTTCTGTGGTACTCACTAGAGGTCCTGCAGGTAGTGAGAGTGGTCCTATGATGCTGGTAGGTCATGATTCAAATCCAGTACATAGGAGGCCCTCTGATAAGATGGATCACCTATCTTGGGCACACCAAATTTCGGGGTACCGACTGAAAGACGTTTCATTTTAGTACCATTTTACATGGGGAATGCCTCAGGTGGAAGCGATTGTAATATCTTTAACCAGGATGCGGGCATCCCTTGTGTTCGATTTCAGATGGGTACTTCTATTCCTAAGCTCAAGTCCCCCTTAAAGGGTCTACTGGAAAACTGGGACCAATTTAACACACAGTCTTTAAGGTAGAAGCGGCTTATTTTTCTCTGCCAAACAGAGTGGCCAAATTACCCTCTGCTGAGTGGAAAATGTAGCTTCCAAAGAGAAGAGAAGACAATCCAACAGCTTTCCTTGGGTGATTACAGGAGGCCTTAAGAAAGTACAGACCCGTCACCAGACTCCCTTGAGGGTCAGTTAATACTAAAGGACAAGTTTACTAGTCAGCAGCAGATATCAGGCGGAAGCTCCAGACATTGGCTTTGGGACCAGAACAGAGTCTAGAATCATTACTGAACCAGGCAACCTCGGTGTTTTATAATACAGACCAGAAGGAACAGGCTGAAAGGAACAGGTGAAATCAGCCTTAGTTATGGCTCTCAGGCAAGCAGACCCTAGGGGCTCAAATGTGGGAAAGGCTTTAGCCACCAGTCTGGCAAAACTTGCTACCAGTGTGATCTGAAAGGACATTTTGTAAGAAATTGTTCCTCCAAAATGGATCACCATCTCATTCATGCCCACTGTGCCAAGGAAATCACTGGAAACTTTTGTCCTAGGGGATGAAGGTTCTCAGGGCCTGAAGCATCTGACCAGATGACCCAATGGCAGGACTGACGGTTCCTGGAGCAAGTACCAGCGTGAACCGTCACCCACACAGAGCCCCGGGGAAAGCTGACCATAGAGGTCCAGGAAGTCAATCTTCTCCTGGACACTGCATGGCCTTCTCAGTATTTCTCTCCTGCCCTGGAGACTTGGTGCTTGTTAATTATCTCCCCTCAGACTCTCCCTCTCTAGGCCCATCATGGGAAGGTCATTTTCAGTCATTCTGTCCACTCCAACAGCAGTTAAGGTAGTGGAAATTAACTCATGGATTCATCACACTCAGCTGAAGCCTTGGATACCTCCTGAGGGAAGTCACAGACCCTCCACTCCACAACCTGAAGTTCCAGGAGACGACCCTTTGTATCCCTGCGAGACCTGAGAAGATCTACATCTGCTTTTCCAACAAGATACCCGGGAAGTAACAACTCATATCTAATTTATATCCTGGCATTAATAGGACTATAACCCTCAACTTTACTATCTCTTGAACTCTGATTATCCTTTTCATAGTGAGAAAGGAACCTGTCTCTTCCTAGGAAAAATGCTGCTATTTTGTAAATGAGTTAAGTGTTGTTTTAAACATAGAACCCAGGAATCAATCAAACAAAGGGCTAAAGACCTTCAAGAACCTGGCTCTGTTCTCTCCTAGGCTCATTTATAACCATTCTATATTTGTTGGCCTCTGGGCTTTTCATCTTTAACCACCTTGTTACATCCCTTTCTTATAGAACCATGAGGTCACAAATAATCCTGCTGCTGGAACCCCAGATGTCATTGGCTCGTGAGCTCTATGGTGGACCTCTGGGATCAACCTGTACCCCTGAAAGTCTCCCCTCTGGAGGAAACCTCAACTGTAGGGCCTATTCTATGCCCCATTTTAGCAGGAAGTAGTTAAAGAGGATCTACATCCATAATTCCAACAGAAGTTGGGCTTTCCTGTTCAGAGCGGGAGAATGAGGAAACATGTTCTCTTTCCAGGTCCACAAGGGAGTGTAGTTTTAAGGACAAGAACTTCCTAGCACCATGCCCCACTTCCATCTCTCTCCTTCCAGGGGATTTAACAGTTTGGTAGGCAGGGCATGGTGGCTCACACCTGTAATCCAAGCACTTTGGAGGCCAAGGCAGGGGGATCACCTGAGGTCGGAGTTGAAGACTAGCCTGAACCAACATGGTGAAACCCCATCTTTTAAAAAAAAAAGAAAACAGTTTGGTTTAGTTTGAATTTTGCAGGCACAGGAACAAACTAAGAGTCAATCACTCCCGTGGAAGTTCTAAGGAACTCCTTTCATTGGCCAGGGGTCTTAGAGAAGGTGGGGGTTCCTCCCAGGTTAAAAGTCCCCTTCTTCCACATCCCTTTGGACTCCATGTTTGGATCCCCTTCCACAAACATTCCCTTCATGGAAGCCATCTTTCTCTCTCCTGGATTTCCCCTCTGGGGTCCCCTTCCACACTCATGGAAGCCTGTCTTCCCCTCCTAAATTCTATCTCTTTCTATGCCCTTCCACTCAGTGTGGAAACTGCTTTCCTCTCCTGGATTCCATCTTTCTGAATTCTCTCACTTAATGTGAGAGTTAGCTGTTTCTTTCTCTCCCCTTCTCCTGTTTCTCTCTCTAAATAAACCACGTTCTACAAACAAACAAAGAAAAAAAGAAAATGATCTTCTTCTTCTTCTTCTTCTTCTTCCTATTCTTCTTCTTCTTTTTTTTTTTTTACTTATTTAACTGTGCCTAGCGAAGCACAGTATACCTCAATTGACCACTTAAGTTTTACCCTTCTGAACCAATGATACATTTCTTAAAATTGTGTGTGAAAGTTATGAGGCTGTATGCTCTAGGAGGTGAATTACGATAGATTTGAATTTGCTTTAAATAAAGCATTTGTATTTTTCTGTGTGTGTTTTCTATTGATTGTCACCATCAAAGCTACTCATAGATTATGTGCTTCTGTTTCAACAAAGAAAAATCTAAAGAAAAATAAATAAAAGTAAACTTTGGTTATTACTACTTATCATGCAGTTAGCCACGAGTTGTGTACAACTTGAAATATTTTTTTCTCACTTAATGGACATATTTTTAATAAGTATCAGTGGTGAGCTTTTATGACCATATTGCAGTTGTCTGCAGTGTGAATGTGTATTTCTCTTTTCAGGGATTGCAGATACGTTTGGATCTGCCTAGCAATCTCAAATGTCCACAGTAAGTATTGAGGTGACATAGAGTTACAAAGTTCTTCAAAACATTGTATTATTAGGGTAATTACCCTGTGCACAGTGCCTGGCTCACTGTGGTTCTGAAGAGGTAGTTAATAAATTCATGTATGAAAAATGAAAGAAAAAAAAGGAAAGAAAGAAGAAAGAGAATAAGTGAGGAAACATTTGAGTACCTACCATAGTATTTGCAAAGTGCAAGGGGTATAAAAAATGTGCTTGTTTATTTCCCCCAAAGAGATTAGAATATAAGTGATGAGCTTATAAATATATATGAAAGAATACTTAGTAAAAGAGAATAGTATAAGTCAATCATCAGGGGCTAAAAAATCTCTAAATGCTATTGGACTTCAGAGAAAAGAGCCAAGAATCCTAAATATTTTATATATATTTACTATTTCAAATGTGGAGTCCAGTGACTCAAGTACTATCATATTCTTCCCTAACATAGGTTTTAAGAATTGTCTGGTTCTCTAGATTTCTAGTAGTTGTTACAGAATATCAGTCTCTTAACTAAATATATACTACTTGGTTTTGATTAGCAAATCAGAAAGCATACCAAAGACTACAGTTAAATCAAGGTGAAGATTTCTGTATGATTGAAAATACAGATTTTATTGGAAAGAAGCAGCTGTGTTCCTGAGGTTAGAGCACTTTGTTGCAGAAAGAATATCAATGGAGTGTTTATGAAATAACAAGGGAACATCACATCGCAAAGAGCAATGAAAGCCTCTTTTTAAAAAATCTGTATAATAAACATGTCTAGATGGTTATGGTTCTGGCTGATCGCTACAGAGGAAATATTAGAAAAAATCTCTACTCATACATTTTTCATGAAATGTTCTGTATTATACATCACAGCTGCAAATCTGCCCTCTGAAGTTTTCAGCTTCTTAATGACACCAGCGATTTAGGGCACAGGGTGGAGTTAGGCTGACATGTGACTGATGAGGTGGAAGTGTGAGTCTGAGGGCCATTGAACACAGAGAATTTCCCAATGTATCATAATTACAGAAACACCTGCACTGAGGAATTTGTGCTGAATCAGAGAAAAGACATGGAACTTAATGGTCTGCAAGATCCTTTATCTCAGACCCACGGCTGCTGGAAATAAAGGATACAGTTGTGTTTAAAAGTGATTTTAAGGCATTGGTTTTTATTCTTCCAATAGATGATATTTTCATCATCTGAAAATCTTTGTCTCATTTCAGAATGGGAAATTGGTTATTGAAACACTGTTGAAATGTGCTAGGAACATTTTCAGGAAAATGATGCAGAAATGTAAGGTCACAAACTACTGAGCTTGATGAAACACTCAAAGCTGGATTATTCTGAGTTTTTTTTATCTTTACAAAGTCTACCATTTATTGAAAAAAAAAGTAAATATACATACATATTTTAAGCTAAGTAACACAGCATTTAACAGTGGGATCAATCTTCAAGTTAGAATTCTTATCCCAACGTGCTCTTAACCATCTGTTAAATCTCTGGGCTGATTTAAGGGGAGAAGTTATAACAGTGTTAGGCCTTTTACAAAAGAGTTCAGGTTAAAATTTATTTATATGTAGACTAATTTGAGAAGGGTAAGAAAGGAAGATAAAATAACAAAATATGTTTATTAGGAGGGAAATTAAATTCATTATAAGAAGCAAATAATATTTGTTTTAATCAGTGAAAGTAAAGCAAGTTCAGTAGATAATAGTAAATATAAAATAATTCAGTGTATTAGAACAAGGTATTTTGGTTCATTATTTGTTTCTCTTTAAATATTTAATCTGTAATAAAAAAGACAATGTTCTTTGGATGAATGCTGCATTTGAAGTTATTTACAAAATTTTTTCAGCAATTAACACATATTTTGGATAATGTCTTTCCTTACATGAGTTGACAGTCATTCCTTTATTAGAATATTCTAGTATAAGGATAATGAATACAAATTTTAAGTACAGTATATCATTTATCATATATAGAAATAGCATGTTTACTTGTTAAAAATAAAAATGATAGAAAAAGAAAATGTAAAAAGCCAAAAAAATTCCCCATTATATCGTTAATCAGATATACCTGCAATTAACAGAGTGGCATAAATCCTTTCAGAAAATGTATTATGTAACCGCCTCATAAGAGATTGAAAAATTTAAAGAACAATCTGTTTTGTATATAGATTTAAGATCCAAGATTGATAACACTTTTTATTTTATTTTATTTTATGTATTTATTTATTTTGTCTGAGACAGAGTTTCACTCTTGTTGCCCAGGCTGAAGCGCAATGGCGCAAGCTCGGCTCACTGAACCTCCACCCGGGCTCAAGTGACTCTCCTGCCTCAGCCTCATGAGTAGCTGGGATTACAGGCATGTGACACCAAGCCTGGCTAATTTTGTATTTTTAGTAGAGATGGGGTTTCTCCATGTTGGTCAGGCTAGTCTCGAACTCCCGATCTCAAGTGATTCATGCCCCTCTTGGCCTTCCAAAGTGCTGGTCTTACAGTTGTGAGCCTGGCCGATGACTCTTTTTCATCCTTTGTATGTACTGAACAAAATTTATCACAGAGAATATTTGAATTAATAAGAAATACAAATGTATTCTTAAATTTAAATATAAGTATTATTAATTACATTTACCTGTGAACCATTAAATAGGAAGATTGCATTTAAATGAGTAGGTTATCTGATCAGTAGAGAAGTGAAGGATTGCTCCAAATAAAATACAGTAGCCTAAATACTGTTTGTGAGAGGACTAAAGAAGGAAACAAGAGGATAGAACTTTGGCACATGCACTCATCTGACCACCATAGATTGATGAAAAGCAGCTCTGTGTGCCTGTTCAGGCCTTGCATTTGGAAGCCTGATTTCCTGGGTTCACATTCTAGCTCTGGCATTAACTAGATGAGAGAATTTGGATGGCAAATATATTATCAACTGTTAAGTAAATTGGCACTTTAGAGACTTTTTTTTTTCTTTTTTTTTTTCTTTCCAAGACAAGTTCTCTCTCTCTTGCCCAGGCCGGAGTGTGCAGTGGCTGGATCACAGCTCACTGCAGCCTCAACTTCCCTGGCTCAGTAGATCTTCCCACTCAACCTTCTGAGTAGCTAGGACTACAGGCAGGCACCACCACACCCAGCTAAATTTTTGCATTTTTTTTTAATAAGCTACAGAATGTCGTCATGCTGCCCAGGTTGGTTTCAAATTCCTGAGCTTAAGCCATCTACCTGCTTTGGTCTCCCAAAGTGCTGACATTACAGGCACAAGACACTGTACCTGATCTGGATAATGCACTGAACACTCTAAACCTCAGTTGCACTGTCTGTAAAATGAATTTATTAAGGAAAACACAAGTTACTGATTGCAAAGGGGTTAAAACATTTGCAGACAGATACTTGGCATTATGCAAACATTGTTTTGAAATCAATGGGTTACGGTACGGTTTATTTTAGAGATGAGACATTTGAAGCTTAAAGAGCTTGATCTTTTCTGTCACATACCATAGAGGACTATGAGATAAAGTTAATTTTTCTGTCCAATACTATTTTCTTTCTTTCATTTTAAAAGAATATATATATTCTGTATTTCTCAAATAACTAAGTTATTAATTATCTTATTTCTATCTCTAGTATCACAATAGCAAAGCCATCTAAATGAATAACAGAATGTGAATTTTCATGAAATTGATATGCATTTTTAAATTGTATGTTCTTTATGAAATAATTTACCACTTTACTCTAATCCTGACCTGGTTGGATTTTGCTTTTTTTTTTTTTTTTTTTTTTTTTGAGACGGAGTTTCGGTCTTGTTACCCAGGCTGGAGTGCAATGGCGCGATCTCGGCTCACTGCAACCTCCACCTCCTGGGTTCAGGCAATTCTCCTGCCTCAGCCTCCTGAGTAGCTGGGATTACAGACACGTGCCACCATGCCGAGCTAATTTTTTGTATTTTTAGTAGAGACAGGGTTTCACCATGTTGACCAGGATGGTCTCGATCTCTTGACCTCGTGATCCACCCGCCTCGGCCTCCCAAAGTGCTGGGATTACAGGCGTGAGCCACCGCGCCCGGCCGGATTTTGCTTTTTTTTTTTTTAAAAAAAAATGATATTTGTTCATTAGGGATTATTTTTTCATTGTGTTTTAATTTCCAAACCATTGCATTAGCATCTTCTTTATCTTGATTGTTATGTGTTTTGTGATCCCTTAAGCTTTGTCCCAGAAGAAAGCACTTCACTTATCTCACCCTAGTTCTAGCCACTGGCAATGGTGAACACAAAGCTGGAAGGACAAACGGGTGGATTTAAATGGGCCATATTCACTGTACTAAAATGTCTGGACTTTATCTTAAAAACAGTATGAGTAATAAGAGGTAAGTTCAACAACCTTCAGTGAACCAAGGGGCAAGAGAAGAGCCAAATGTGATGGTCAGTGTTTCTGCTGGGTCAATTGGATGGAGAATAGTACCATTCTCTAAGGGAAGGAAAGCAGGAAGATGGGTATGTTAAGAGGGGAAGCCCGATTATGAATTTGATGTTAGGCTTTGAGCTGTCTTTGGGAAATTCAAATAGAGAAGCGCTGAAAGCAGTTGGAAAAACCAAGTATATTTCAGGATCAAATACGGACTCTTTAAGTTGGCATTATATTTATGTAGAAAAAAATCACCCAGCAAAGTAAAAACCGATAAACAAAAAAGACAAGATAGATGAAGGCCTCAGGAAAATACTGAGAAAAATAGTAGATGATCTCTAAGTTTCTCAGAAAGAAATCGGAACAGGTAGAGAAGAAGAATGACCTTAGGCCAAGTTGGCAACTTCATTACATCAAATTCCTTAAAAGGAGAGTCAAATAGGTTTGGATTTTCATATGAGCTCTGCCACTAACAGTCTGTGTTACCCTTATTAGATGATTTCCTTTGTGTAAGGTTTAGTCTCCTCACCTTGAAACTGGAAATAATAACAGTACACATTTGTGGCATAGCTGCAAGAATTTTATAAAGCAGAAGGATTCTTAAGCATCCTATTGTTTTAAAACAATATTCAGCACAAAATAAGTTCTCAAATATAAGCCATTAATAATAACAATAATTAGAAGGATCATAGGCTCTGAAGCTAGACTGTTTGGTTTAAAACCCAATTCTGTCAGTACCAGAAGTACTACCTTGGAAAAGTTGCCTAATCACTTTCTGTGCCTCCATTTGCTCATCAATGAAACAAACATAATAATATGTAATGTATAAGCTTGTTGCAATGATCAAATGGAGTTAATTTAGTAATCCACTTACTCTAGTGTATGGAATAATAGTTAATGATTTAAAAAAATCCGTAGGCAGAACAATTTTAACTTCAATCACTCACTGAACATATGTAGAGTTTTTCATCCTCTACTGCTTCTCTCTTTAAAATTACATTTTAAATATATTTTATTCCTTGTTTTTTGAAAATATTTCTTTTTAAGGGAAAGTTCTACATATATATAAATTCAATGAAGATAGGAAAAGTCAAAACAAGTATAAAACATTTAAGCAATGCCTTCAAATGCAAGCCATTTTTGGAAGAACTATATTAACAGGCTTATCCTGAAAAATTCAGTCTTTTTTATTCTTAGACAAGTCAGTGCCTGGTGCAATGGGGGGAATGTCAGGATAACCAAGTATATAAGGTTACTTAAGAGAGTATTATGGAAACACCATGTTCTTTAGGATCGGGCAAAGAGAAACTGAAATCCTAATTTCTTAAATGCTTACTTTGGTGACATGGATTAAGTTACTCAGTGTCATTGTGCTTTTGTTTTGTGGGTTTTTTTTTTTTTTTTTCATCTATAACCAGTACTAGGAGTGTCTGTCTCTGCAAGTCACATAATGATAAAATGGTGTACCAAAATACCTAGCACATAGTAGGCTTTTCATGGATTGTTAGTTTTGGCTGTCTGCCAGTTGACAACTATTTCCCAGAGACATAGATGCAGTAATACTTTATTTTAAATTATTTCAGAAAGTAGAAGGAAGACATAGCAAAAATAAAACCAGCTACAAATAGCAGAGTTAAATTCCCTAATGAGAACCACTCACAAACCAAATTTTTATTACATTCAAAAGCCACAATTTAAAATAAGTCTGAATTCTGTCGTACATAATGATATGGTATAACCATAAAAATGTAATAAATGCTTTCTAACACAATTATTTAACTTTTTAATTATATTTATTCTATATAACAAATACCTTTGTATGTTATATTTTGTTAACTCTTTTTATGTATAGCAATCAAATGTAATTGAATTTAAATGTTAGGATAATAATCCAGAGCAGAAAAGTTGAACAAATAACCATCAACTATAGCCTGTAGATGCCAAGGAATATCCCAGAAGGATACAGGACCAGACCAGGAGCGACAAACAAACTCAGCTCAAAACAGACCCTGATGGAACAGGGGAAAATTCTACTTGGAGATACAATGTCATCCCAGATAAGAGGCTTTGAAGTCAGAATTAGATTTTTTTTTTTTTTTTTTTTAGCACCAAGCACATTGTGAATTCTCAAAACTGCTAAAGAAGCTTGGACTATTTTTGACCTAACTAATGTGTGTAATCAAATAAAACACCTGTTCACAAATATGTCTATCGTGCTTTTGCTACTAAGAATTATTTATGAGTGCCTTTGTGAAACTTGATTATACTTTAATTAAAAATGAACACTTCCTTCCAAATTTTACAACAGTGTTGAAATCTTTTTAAAATACAGAACATTAACCATATCACTTTTATTGTAATATGAGGTTAGGCATTAACTACTTTCCTTGATCTAGTTTTGCCAAATAATACGTTAAATTATATAATAAAACATTTTTTCAAATGAAAGCTATGTAAAAATCAATATGCAATATAATTATGAATATTTGGAAAATGGTTGTAAAGTTTCCTATTGCTATGATAGCTAGTTGTGCTAAACTTTTAAATATTATATCCCTAAATTTAATAATGTATTGACTAAATAAACTCTATATAAATTGAATGATATATTCTGAATATGAATTAAAGCATTAGAATTTTAAATTGGTAAGCACAAGGTTTGGTTTAAAGAGAACAACCAAAAATGTATTCACTATTTCAATCCAGTATTACTTTTATACAATTTAATGTATGTCTTCTTTAAAAAAGTGAACTAAGTTTTAAAAATAGCATATAGACCTATTATCAGCATTCAAAAATTATTTCCTTATACAACTGTCTTATTATTCAATAAAAATCTAATTTTTATACCATTAGATTACAATTTATAAAAATTAGTATTTTTACAGACTGAAATAGTTAACCATGCTTTAAGAAATCTTTAGACATTGGGAATCTATGCCTCATAGATTTAAGTAGTAAAGATTAACAATTCTAGAAAGCCAACCTTGGTGAATTTAAGAAAAGAACAATTTAAAAAATAAAAATTATAAGAGATTATTAGAGTATCATTTTTCCTTTAAAGTCCAGAACGAATTCTGGTTTTATCCTTAAATAAATGAACAGTACCCAACAGTAAATAGATTGTATATAAGAACTGTACAAATTTCCAACCCTCTAGAACTCACATTAATATCAGAAAATATTTTTCCACTTTTAGGACTAAATGACCTAGCTAAGCAAACTTAAAAAATAATAAGATCAATTTTTTAAGATCTCAGGGCGTTGAGGAGATACTACAAATGTTGATGGGGGTAACCTAGTACATTACTTACATTTTATCTTAACAGTTAAAAAACCTATTTAAAAAATAATGAGATTTATAAGTAAATCTGGTGGTTGGTAAAGGAGCCCTGTTACTTATTTTAGTTTTTTCTAAAATTATTTGATTCTTTTAATTAGAAGATATTGTCTACACTCTTACTGTAAAATCAAATACACATTTCCATCATAATAATTTATAGTTAAAATTTATATTTAGGGAAAAGTGTAAAGCTAGTATTTGTCATTTGGATAGTAACACTCTTAAACTTGCTTTGGAAATTCACCACGAAATTATGAATATATTGTGGTATGTTGAGTATTAATCTCTCCAGAATGTGTAGAAAGTAGCACTATCTGAGGGAAAAGTTCGTTTCACTGTCTTTTATTTATGAAAACGTAGCTATTTTTTACAAAGATATGATCATATTATTTAAATTATACCCATCAAAGTAAAAAACACCTTAGAAAAACTAAAATATTCATTATGTACTGATGTCTTTAAAATGTTATTGGAAAAACATTACTCAACATTTGTAAAGTATTGAGACAATTGTATGTTCACAGGTAGTTGTAAGAAGTAACTTAGACAATTCCTTGTACACTTTGCTTGTTTTCCCCCAATGGTTACATTTCACAAAACTAAATCACACTATTGCAACCATTATATTGGCATTGATATCATCTATGGATCTTATTCACATCTCTGAATTAAGTATTTACAGCAAGCATACCTTGTATCACATAGGTGTCCAGGATTTTAAACTTAAAAAAATCATGTAATACCCTCTTAGCTCATGAATACAGATTAACTACTGTAAATAAGTCTGCTGATGTGGGAACAGGTTTTAATTATGGGTGTTTTATATTTTAATGGAATAATCTACATTATAAACAAACATATTCAACACAAGCTAATATACATATTAATATGAGTTATTCAAAATTAGGAACTCAATATCTGTTGTGTAAAAGTACATTTATGGGACTCTGGAAATGATCATTATTGGATATAAACATTAAAAACAAGTTTAGTTTATTTTTGGAAATTAAATTAATTGCATACTTTGACCTATAGCAACTAGATAAAACACTGGAATTTTCAGAGAAATTGTAATAATAGTATACTTGTTATTTTATTTATTTATTTATTTTTTGAGAGATGGGGTCTAGCTCTGTCACCTAGGCTGGAGTGCAGTAGTGTGATCCTGAATCACTGTAGCATTGAACTCCTGGGCTCAACTGATCCTCCTGCCTTAGCCTCCCGAGCAGTTGGGACTATAGTTATGTTTCACCACACTAGACTGTAATATCATATTTTTAAATTTAAAATATTAGTTTTTACAAATAAAATACATGATAATATTTTTGATTACCAATTTGTGCCTTCAGGATCATTCTTTTTTAAAGTGTGGGACACAAGTGAAGCACTGGTAGACAAATATTACTTATATTTCACAGAGGTTTATATAACTAGATAGGATTCTGGCTCTGGTGTCTTAATTGGGTTGATGGAGTTACTCTCTGCTTTGGGAAGATGTGGATATTTATCTTTCAGATAGATGCAGTTAACCTTTTTTTTTTTTTTTTTTAGGCTGCATGTGGTGGCTTACCCCTGTAAGCCCAGCACTTTGGGAGGTTGAGGCCTGTGGATCAAGAGGTCAGGAGTTTGAGATCAGCCTGACCAACTTGGTGAAACCCCATCTCTACTAAAAATACAAAAATTAGCTGGGCATGGTAGCACACACTTGTAATCCCAGCTACTCAAGAGGCTGAGGCAGGAAAATCGCTTGAACCCAGGAGGTGGAGACTGTATTGAGCTCAGATTGTGCCCCTGCACTCCAGCCTGGGCAACAGAGTGAGACTCTTTCTCAAAAAAAAAAATTTTTGAAGAGGTTTTGTGATCATTTTATAATCTACTTCCAATTCTATGTAAATCTTTGACAAGAGTCTGTGTCTTCCTTTTTTTTTTTTTATGAGTCAAACAGGTTCATATTTTCCAAATAAGAAAATGATGTACCTAAGCTTTATAAATGACATCTCCCATGTCATCAATAAAAATGATGTATATCTTATTGTAGATTTATTCAGCAAACAATTCCCAGAAATCACCTTTATTACAGGGAATAAAACAGCTGTATAACTCCCTCTTTTGGATGTCAGATTTACACAAAGAGGCAACAATGTACTCCCAAGCATAATATTAAAAAAGCATTAGTTTGGTGATGTTTCACTCAATAGATATATCTTTTTAAAATATATTTTAAAATATTTCCTATAAATTTATTTTTCAAAAATGCAAAAGAATATTAGCACAGATACATGTAAGAAATTCCCAACTCAGCCTGTCACATTTAATAAGTTTTAACTAACATCGCCTGAACAACAAAATGAGAATAATAAGAAAATTTAATCTCTCTGTCTTGTATCTACTTTTTGTAAACTATTCCATTGTCTGAGATTACCTAGGACATAAATACTATATGTCCTGATTGAATAAAGCCTGATACTCCTTTTCGACTTCAGATAAACACAGTATATTTCTTTCTGGAGCTTGAAGAGGGACAAGGCTCCAATTACTGTGAATTCCTCCATCCCTTTTTCTTCAGATCTCTACTTTGAAGGTCAATGCCACTTGTATTTTCTAATCTAAGTATTAAAAAAAATTGTTTTTGCTTCAACATAGTTAAGTGATGTGTCTATGAATAAATAAAGTATTATCAGGTACCAAATGTATTATTAAATTTACTCCAAGATCTAGCTCTTTGATTCCTTAAAGTCTTCTCACAGGTCCAGTGTATTTTTTAAATTCATGTAATTCTTTCTAATTCCCTTATAGAAAGAAAATGGCGTTTAGTGAGTACTCAGATATAACACAACAAATACATGTAAATATGTGTAATACATATCAGTGGGAGAATATAGATGAAATACACACACACACACACACACACACACACACACGTATATATATGACTATACTTATTCTATTGTTTGGCATTTAACTGCATTCATTATGCTCCTATTACATGTGTCCCATGATACATAACATAAGAATCTGCAACTGGTAAAGACATTGAGGAGAAAAGTTAATAGCAACATTCTATCAAATAAAAGTCATCAAAAATAATAGAGCATAAAATATGAAAAAAGATGATCTCTTTAAGAGCAAGTAGCAGTATCCTTTCATTTTATGCATTTCATGAAAAGATGAAACTAATATATATAATTTAGGAGGAGAATATTTACTTCCAGTTATTATGTAGCAGATCTAAATAGAATAGATTCACACATGTGTGTGTGTTAAAAATGGTATTGACATGGACAGATGGCAGGAAAATACTGGGTAGAAGCGGGCTATCCCTGGCAAGAGCCATACTCTCAAAGTCTGGACCTGTGGCCTAAAGTGAAAACATGCATTCCTATTTTCCTGCCAAAACGTTCTTTTTCCAAAACCACCCTGACCTGCCCCACCCCCCATCCTGTACCTATAAAAACCCCAGGCTCCACTGGAAGAGTGGCAGCACAGCATAGCAACAGAGAAGGAGAGAACAGCAGCCAGATGTCAAAAGGAAGCACCTTGACTACAAAGGGAGGTCTTGATGGAGGAATCTCAGGGAGGAGATGGGCTGGGGACAGCTTAACACCAAGGGAAGACCACCTTTCCATTCCATCCTCTATCCAGCTCCCCATCCCACTCATCCCACTGAGAGCCACTTCCACCACTCAATAAAATCCTCCACATTCACCACCCTTAAATTCATTTGCATAACCTGATTCTTCCTGGACAACAGACAAGGACTCAGGTGCAGGTGCAAGAAGCTGTCACACTGACCCTCCACTGAGCTGTTTAACACTTAAGCCATCTATGGATGGGAAAGCTAAAAGAACACACTGTAATGCATGCCTTCTGGGGCTCTGAGTGACACAGGCAACATCTAGATTCTGCCATGGGCCTGCACAGATTCTGCTCCTGCTGGTTGCCCAGAAACACTCATCCCAGCCTCTGCACCCTCTTACCTGAGTGGTACCCTGCCTACAAGGGATTGAGAGTTGTGAGCTGAGTGAATGAGCCAACACTTTCACAAGTTCCACAAAGAGGTCAAGGGAACTATCCCATTTCAGCATACTGCTTTTAATGTAAATTCAAGTTATTGTTACATTATTAAAGTAACTTAGCACATATTGCTAAATGCATTACAATGTTACTGTGTTAAGAATAAAAACTAATTGGGTAGGCACAATGGCTCATGCCTGTAATCTCAGCACCCTAGGAGGCTGAGGCAGGTGGATCACCTGAGGTCAGGAGTTTGAGACCAGCCTGGCCAACATGGAAAAACACCATCTCTACTAAATATACAAAAATTAGCCAGGCACAGTGGCAGGCACCTGTAATCCCAGCTACTTGGGAGGCTGAGGCAGGAGAATTACTTGAACCTGGGAGGTGGAAGTTTCAGTGAGCTGAGATCACGCCACTGGTCTCCATCCTGGAGGACAGAGCAAGACCCCAACTAAAAAAAAAAAAAAAAAAAAGAATGAAAACTAATTGTGGGTTTTACCCTCCTGAATGGTTCCAAAGCCGGATAGATTATGAACCTATAGATTTGAACTGCCTAGTTTATCTATGCAGCTGATATATAAAAATCAATCATCTCCTCTAGTAGAATATTAGAATACACATTTCCTTTTATAGAGGAATTTCTATTGTATTCTTTTAAAAATAGTTCAAGTATGATTTAATTTATTTTAATTCATAAGTAAGAAAAAATGCTTAGTCAACAGGGCATTTCTGGTCCTCAGCTTAATTATTTACACAATTAGGTACACAAAAAGTTAAGGGCAGTGGGAAGCAGGAATAAAGTGAAGATGCTTAATGGGTACAAAAAAAGAGTTGGAAGGAATTAGATGTAGTATTCTATAGCACAACACCAATTCATTGTAGATTTCAGAATAACTAACACAGTGGAGTTGGAATTTCCTTCTAACACAAGGAAATTTTTATAAATGCTTGAGGTGATGAATGCCCTCAATTACCCCAATTTGATCATTACAAAATGTTCTCTTCTTTTCCACCAGGTCAAGCTTTCTCAGTGTGCTCCATGCTCCCTCCGCTTCTATACATCCTTTCCTGTATCCAAGATGATTTACACATACTTTAGCCCATGCTCTCACTGTTTCCTGAAAATAACTTTATTAGTAAATAAATATTGCCATTGCCATCTTTAATTTGCGTTCCTCCACACTTGGAGATGACTTATTGTCATTTTCATATCCTCTGGTGTTCAGCACACTGACATACACCTCTTAATCCACCTATAAATAAGTAGTCACAGCTTTTTAAAAATCAGTGAAATACAGGCAGAAACACAGGGAGAGTTCCACAGAGAGCAGCTGCCTGACATAACATTGGGTGTGTTTCCTGCAATGAGTGGACGGTATTAAGCAGTAGTAAATCAGTAACTGAATCACAACAACCAGCCTCCAATAGATTTTTTTGTAGTAATATTGTCTAACAGGTGTGTACACAAGTTTTGTGACTGCTGAAACTTATGTAATGGAGGAGTGGACTCTTTTAAGAATAGTCATCCAAAATTATGAATAGAAGAATCCTACTCATAGGATAGAGCAAAGGTGCGAGCTCAAGTCCCAGGCAAAGCTTAGCCTTCCCCTGAACCACAGTCGGCTCTGGGAGGCCTTCCCAGGAAGGGTTTCTGCAAAGGTCCATAAAGCCTACGCTTTGTAACTTCATATGATCTGCTCCAGGTATGGGTCAGGTTTCCAAAGAGGGTGAATGTTTTGCTATAGTTGTACTAGAAAGAGTTTACTTACAGGAGAATGCATGATCCTAACAGGAGAGATTTGAAGGCAAGCTTGAATAAGCAAGACAAAAAGGAAGGAAATAATCTGAAGAAAGCTTCAATTCTTAAATATAGTGGTGAATGGAAAGAAAATGATCTGAAAGGAATCTTACTGCAGTTTGGGGGGAAAAAAAATTTCTACTCACTATCTGTGTAAACCGAGACAATTTAATTAACCACTCTCAGCATTTATTAACATAATGACAATGTCGAGTAATAGATAGCGTTTTCTGTGCCAAGTACTATTCTAATCATATTCTAACATAAAGTAATGCATGCAGTCTTCACAGTATAATTACACTGTTTTACCCCCATTTTAGAGTTGAAGAAACTGAGGCATGTGGACTTAAGTCATTTGCTGTGTATACGCCCAGTAAGTGTCAGACTCCACATTCAAACACAGGTTTCTGCTCCAGAGCCACGCACACAATCAACTTCATCTGTAGAAGGGGAGAGAGCTACGATAAGTTACAGTCATGGGCAGTGCATACTACGCGCATTCTAGTTCCTCCCTCAGGTACGGATCCCTAGGAACAGAGTCAGAAACAATGGTTCAGGAGTGCGTGGTTTATTGAGTGGACTTTCTTCAGGGAAAATCTGTGAGATGGTGAGGAAGGTCAGCCGGATGAGGAAAGAGCGCAAAGGTGCGGGCTCAGGTCCCAGGCAAAGTGTAGCCTTCCCCTGAACCACAGGCAGCTCTGAAGCACAGATCATCGCGGCAGAATTAACCGCCCCTCCCAACCCACCTCTTTACCTCCGGGCAAGGGAGAAAGGCTTGTTTCCTTGTGCGTGTGTGTGTGTGTGTGTGTGTGTGTGTGTGTGTTTAGTTTTTTTTTTTTTTTTTTTTTCAATTATACTTTAAGTTCTGGGTACATGTACAAGATATGCAGGTTTGTTTCATAGCTATACACGTGCCATGGTGGTTTGCTGCATCTATCACCTGGTTATCTACATTAGGTATTTCTCTAAATGCTGTCCCTCCCCTTGCGTCCCACCCCCGGACAGTTCCCAGTGTGTGATATTCCCCTCCCTGTGTCCATGTGTTCTCATTGTTCGATACCCACTTATGAGTGAGAACATGCGGTGTTAACAGCCTGATTCGTACATCATAGGCTTAGGTTGGACACCCGGTCCAGGAGCGATGGAACAGCAGAGTCTGCAACCTCCCAGTTCAACTCTCTTGAGAATATGACAGTGAGTTTTTACTACCCAATGCTCAGGGCACCTACAAGAAGGGGATCTGGGTGGATTATTATTGCATCTAAAACAGTTCTTAATGCATGATGATTACTCAATAAACAGTCATGCCGCATAGCAACATCTTGAGAAACAGACCTCATGTACATTGGTGTCTCAAAAGACTATAAAGAAGCTGCCCTACACAGGTCTACTATTTTTATCTTTTATATAGTACCTTTACTATATCTTTTCTATATTTAGATATACCAATACTTACCATCTTGTTCAAATTTCCTGCAGTATTCAGCTCAGTAACATGCAATACAAGTTTGTAGCCTAGTAGAGAGATGCTATACCATATGGTCCAGGTGTGCACCAGGTTGCACATTGTCTAAGTATACACTATGATGATCCCACAACAAAATTGCCAAACGACACATTTCTCATAATTCATCCCCATTGAGAAGTGACGTGACTGTATTTGGTATCATTTATTGATCTTATTTGTTAAAGAGTAACATACTATGTTTTCAATTTTAGTTGAATAAGATACGTAAAATAAACACAAAGATTAATCAAATTAAGGATTTTAGCAAATATTGAGTGGAGTGCTTTCATATAAAACATCCTAGATATGCTTTAGTTACAATAAAAAAAAAGTCAGTAGGTGATTTAGTTTCGTAAACTAGGGAAGAAGGAAGAGATACTTGTTTACCAAATATCTGTTCACCAATCAGTCAAAAAAAAATAAGTTGGACAGAGCTTTAATTCTTCAAAAGAATAGATTGTCATAGGCATTTTTTTTAGAGTGATGTAAATATTTCTGACTAAAGAGTAAGACTCACCATACACAGTGGCTCACACCTGTAATCCCAACATTTTGGGAGGCTGAGGCGGGCAGATCACAAGGTCAAGAGATCAAGACCATCCTGGTCAACATGCCAAAACCCTGTCTCTATTTTTAAAAAAATACAAAAATTAGCTGGGAACAGTGGCGTGCGTCTGTGGTCCCAGCTACTCGGGAGGCTGAGGCAGGAGAATTGCTTGAACCCGAGAGGCGGAGGTTGCAGTGAGCCAAGATTGTGCCACTGCACTCCAGCCTGGTGGCTGGCAACAGAGCTTGCTCTGTCTCAAAAAAAAAAAAAAAAGAGTAAGACTCCTCCACACTCTGTTGAAGCTGATACATTCTCCAGTGCATCCAAGAGATGTAGCTATTATACATAAAAGGGTGGATACAGGGTAAGATGTATTTTTATGTCTCTACCTAGGACAAAGAGTCGAGGAAAATCCAACTGGTGCATAGTAAGTAGATATTGAAAAGAATTAAAGGCAATGCTTAGATGTGTTAACTTCATCTAACAGAGTGCTGGCATTTACTGCTTGCCATCTGATGAGCCTGTGGGTGGCCCTGGACAGCACTTGATAGGAAAGGCAGAGAGAACATCACCCACTGCTCTCATGATAACAGTCTGGGGTTTCTGATGCACAAGACCATAATCCAATAACTACAGTACATGAAACCACAAGACAATTGCAAAATATCAGCTCTAATGGCCAAAAGAATATAAAAACAAGTTAATCAGATCTTTCTAGTTGAAATTCAGGTCAGGGGTAAACTTTTTTATGTGTTGAATTCCTAAAATATCTATTTTTATGTTATTTCACTTCTTAAAGCACACTGATTGATAACTCACTGATTGCAATTTTTTTTAAGTTAAACACCTCATGCATTCAAAATGGGCGTAGACTCAGTGAAATTACTCACTCCCACTCAATAAGAAATTCTGTGGCAAAGTTCCAGAATATTTTACAACAGAATTAAAGTAAAAACCCAGCAAAAAAACTCACCCTTCACATATTAGAATTAACCTAATTAGTACCAGGGGGAGTACCTTACTTTTTCGACTGATTGGCAAACAGATTTGGTGAACTATTATCTCTCCCTTCCTAGGACCAGGGGGATCATCCTAAAAGTCGAACCACATTCAATGTTTTGTTTTTAGAAACTGATTCATATCTGTATAAGACCAGAATGTTAGTCAGTTGAAAAAGTATAACCAAATTACATTTAATAGGGAATCTTCATTTTTAATATTACTTTTATTTTTTTAACCTACTGGATTATGCCCAGACATTTTCAGGAGACTCCACAGTAAATTCAAAATTTTGAGTTATTTAAATATCACAAAATACATCTCCCTGTTGAATATTACCAATAATTAAAGATTCAATTGAATTCTGAAAAGTTAAAAAAAATAACAAATGCCTACACACACACACACACACACACACACACACACACACACATAAAAGTTGATAGTTGATCTTAGATGAATGTATTTGCTAAGAGGAAAACTTTGGACAAATTAACCATTTAATTGAGCAAAGAATGATTTGCTAATTAGGCAGCCCCTCAACCAGAACAGGGCCAGAAATTCTAGTGCTACCACATGGTAGAAGCATATGTAGGACAGAAAAAGGGAAGTGATGTACAGAAAATAGAAGTGAGGTTCAGAAACAGCCAGAATGATTACAGCCTGGTATTTTCCTTATTTGAAGATGTTTTTAACACTTAGCCACCTTTGGTTAAAACACAGTGATTAGCACTAATGTAACAGATCTGAATAAATATATGTGGTTTGGTAACCACTAAGGCTCTTATTTCATGTCCTTGCAACTCAAGAGACCATGTAGCTTTCAAATATTAATATTCCTCAGTGTTGACTAAGGGAATCTTAATTCTGTGCCTTCAGAAACGATAATATTCTTTGAGCATTTGCTATGTGTTTCACCTTCTGGCAGACGTGGGATATTAAAAAAAAATCTAGACACATGAAATAAGAAATCTCTAAATTTATTGGAGAGAAAAACACATGGTGTTAACAAAAGACCATGAGATCTGCAGAAGAAAAAAGGAGACCTTTGTTTTCTGTAAGCAATCTTCAGATTGGGGAGGCCAAGCCTTCTGCACAAACCAAAAATGTGCTCCGAGGAGGACTTAGGGAGAGTTAGGGATTAGAAAGGCAGAAACTGCGGGGCAAGGTGGGGAGTCAGAGGAGAGAGGAAGAGAGTTTTGTGGTGAGTTTTCTGTTTTTTGATGTGTTGCTTGTTTTCGAGGCAGGGCCTTGCTCTGTCACCCAGGCTTGAGTGCAGTGGCACAATCACAGTTCACTGCAGCCTCAACCTCTTGGGCTCAAGCCATCTCCCCCTCCCCCCTCCTTCCTCCTACCCCTCTCCCCCCACCCTCCATCAACTTCCTCCTCCTCTTCTCCTCCTCCTCCTCCTCCTCCTCCTCCTCCTTCTTCTTCTTCTTCTTCTTCTTCTTCTTCTTCTTCTTCTTCTTCTTCTTCTTCTTCCTTCTCCTTCTCCTTCTTCTCCTTCTCCTTCTCCGTCTCCTTCTCCTTCTTCTTCTTCTCATTCTTCTCCTTCTCCTCCTTCTCCTAATCCTCCTCCTCCTTTTTTTTCTTCCTCTTCTTCTTCCTCTTCTCCTTCTTCCTCTTCTCCTTCTTCTTCTTTTTCTTCTCCTTCTCCTTCTCCTTCTCCTTCTCCTTCTCCTTCTCCTTCTCCTTCTTCTTCTTTGTAGAGATGAGATTTCACTATGTTTCCCAGGCTGGTCTCCAACTCCTGGGCTCAAGAATCCTGCCACCTTGGATTCCCTAAGTGCTTGATTATAAGCCTGGCCCACAGTCCTGATTAGATGATCTTCAAGTCACAGGTCACCAGTCTCTTTTAATTTGCTGATTTCAGGTAGCTGATGAGTTGGTACCAGGTTGCTCATTGGTGGTCAGTTGGGGGATTTCCAGCTGCAGTCTGTCTCAGCACTGACAACAGAAACTGATTTGGCTTGATTATTGAAAGGGAGGTACTGTGACTCTTTTAGAACATCTTTTCAAGAACACACAGTATATGACTGCTCCCTCATCCAGTCAGGCTCCCTGACTAGCCATGGGAAGTCCGTTTTGTCTGTCAACTGGGGTCATACTTTAACAATGAAATTATGGAGCAACTTAAGTGATGAAGTATGTCGCTGAAAGAAATACCCTGCAAATTAAGATGATGAGGGGAAAAACAAAGAAATGGTCAAGATGATTTCTTGAAATAAGTAAGATTAAAGGTAAGACCGAAGGATTAACTCTTAGTAATAGTAGCTGTTGACTGTTGGTGTAATCATTTAATGGAGGTGGGACCAACAAGGTCAAAATTCCCACTGATTAATTTCAGTACAAAATGAGTTTCAGTAACAAAAATGTCATAAGCAGATTGAAAAAACAGATGAGCAATTATATTTATACTCAACTATTTTAAAATACAAATTGAGAATTTATAAAAACTTATATTACCTTTTCTTAAAACCCCTATTTATTGATAAATAATGTTCAATAATTTCCTTTTTCAGTAAAGAAATGCTTTCTATGATATTATACATTATATGTATCAGAGATCATGCCTCATCCTTCTACAATTAAATTAATAAGTCCTAGGATACCTTTCCATTCCACACTATGTGGCAAATGCTTGTTGCTTGATATGTATCTGTTACATAGATAACTTAATGAACAATACAGTATAATTTTGGTTTACAGAGGTAAGTCTCCCTTTCATGAGACTACCCATCTAATAAATTCTGCCTTAATATTCTGTTTTTAGAATTGTAGGGCAATCATATAGGAAACGTGCTAACTTATTTTCTTTGCCTAATTTGAATAATAAATAATTTTTCAAAAGTGCATAAATATAAATTCAATACATTTGGGTGCAAATGCACACATACATACACACACACACACACACACATACACACAATTTATCTACCATGTCTCCATGATCACTGCACTGCAATCAGGTTCTTCAGAGAAGCAAAACCGACAGGATACCCCAAAAAACATGGAGACACATTATATATATTACATATATATATATATATATATATATATATATAAACTGAGGAGGTGGCTCATGTGATAATGCAAGCTGAGAAATAGCATGGTCTATGATATGTTGCCTGCAAGCTGAACATCCAGCATCCAGGAAAGCCAGTGGTACATTCCAGCTCAAATCAGAAGGCCTGAGGACCAGGGGAGCCAATAGTGCAAATCCCACTTTAGGCAAAAGAGAAGACCAATTTTCTAGTTTAAGCAAGCAGACCAGGAAGAAAATGTCATGAATTCATCCTTTCTCTGTCTTTTGTTCTATCCAGGCACTCAGTGAATTGGAAGAGGCCACCCACAATGGGTAACATGATGTACTTTACTGAGTCCACCAATTGAAATGTTAATCTCATCCAAAAACACCCCCACGGATGCAGGAAGAAATAATGTTTAATGCGGGCACCTCCAGAACAATGAAACTGACAGATAAATATCGCAAATTCAGCCCTTGTCAATTTGGCAACCATAAATATCTCCTTAAATTATACTTAATATCTTCACATGAAGACAATAAAAAGGTCGTAATTTCTCCTAACATTTCATTCCATGTACAAAAGAAAATGCACTACTGTCTTCCCCAGAAGATGCTATGAAGTGCTTGAGTGATGTTTACTGCCCTCTTTGATATTCTGTACTTAATTTCTATGATGGAAAATTAATAGTATTTAAATACTGGTATAAAGTCAATATACCTAATACTGCATGTTATAATAATGGAATAAGAGAGAAAACAAAACACACACACACACACACACACACACACACACACACACATACACACACACACCACACATTTTCAGAAAAATAAGGAAGTCATCATGACAATTACAGATAATTCACCTAGCCATCACGGTAACTCCCTTGTTTGAGGCGGAGGTTGCAGTGGGCCAAGATCACGCCATGGCACTCCAGCCTGAATAATGGAGCTAGACTCCATCTGAAAAACAAAAACAAAATAACTCCTTTGTTTGCTCATTGATTCTGAGGCAAGAGGAGCCCGAATGGCCAGGAGATAGTCTTAACTTCTAGTTGAATAGAATCACTGTTTTGTCTCTTGACGGAAATATTTCTTTGTCTAGAAATAAGACCGCTAGGCCTGCAGACTGTAACAGCATGAGAACAGGAAGCAAGCATTTTGTTCATGGGTACTAGAAATAATTCTGGATAGAGCCACTCCCATTTTCACTCCCTGATTCCTAGATAAGTGAACCCTGGCAATGGGAGAAACAGTAACATATATTGGATACAGAGCTTCAGAGCATATGAAGCTTTCTGGAGAACTTGCTCCAACCCTGCAAAGTATTGTCACCTAGCTAGCACCGTAATTGAATCTTCAAAAGACCATCCCACTGTTCTATCAGGATGGTAAAGAATATGTTCAGGCCAGTGAATTCTGTGAGCATGGCTTCACTGATACACTCTTTGGCTGTGATGTGAGTTCTCTGGGAGAAGCAATATTGTTTGAAGTACCGTGATCTTGCATAAGGCAATCTGTAAGTCTGCAGATGGTTGTTTTAAGAGACACACGCATTCAGGGAAGGCAAATCTGCACCCAGAGTAAATGTCTATGCCAGGAAGGATAAAGCATTGTCCTTTCCATTGAAGGAAGAAGCTCATTGTATCCAGCCTGCCATGAGGGAGCTGGCATATTGCCCCTCGGAATGATGCCTTTTTGGGGGCTCAGTGTTTGTCTCCACTGCTGGACGACTGGACACTCAACAGTAGCTTTAGCCAGGTCGGCTTTGGAGAGTGGAAGTCGATGCGGTGGGACCCATGCAAAAACCTCCATCCCTGCCACAATGACTGCGTTGTTCATCAGCCCATTGTGCAATGCCTGGGTGGCTATAGAAAGAGGCTGGCTGGTATCCATAGAACTGGGCATCCTAGTCACTTTATTGTTAAAATCCACCTCTGCTAAGGTCGCTGCTTGGTGAACATTCACAAGGGACACAAATATCTAAGTGTTTTCTTTCCAGTTAGTTTTTTTTTGTCCATCGACATGTCTCTCCCCCAAACTTCCTTGTCACCAAATTTCTGATCATGTTCCTTCCAAGTTTCTGGCTATCCAGCCAAATGATTGGCCTCAGGCCACCAATTGGTAATTATCCACATTTGGCCATTTCTCCTTCCAAGCAAAGTGAACACTCAGCTGCACACCTTATATTTTTGCCTACAGGGAGTATTTCTCTTTATCCATGTTCTTTGGGGACTTCCCAGCAAGGGGCTGTGGTATTGCAGGTGTCCACTTTTGGCTGAGGACTGCTTATTATGCAGTGCCATCTGGAAACCAGGCCCAAGTCTTTTCTTTCTCTGTAAACTGATCATAGGGAGCTCCCCAGGAGGTTGTGGGTGCCGGCTCAGAGGGAGAAGGCAGTGCAGTCAGGGAAGAGGGGCTATGGGCATTTGGGCAATTTCTTTAAGTAATTCCTTTGAGTTTTGGGGGCCTGCTTGGACCCAATCACATGCATACCACTTCCATTCATGGTGGAGTGCTGCTGTGCATACCCAGCTTTATGGATCAATGCATCAGATAATATCCAGTTCATGATGGATAATTTTGTGGCCCATAGTTAAGTACTCAATCTCTACTAAGGCTCACAAGCAGGTCAAGAGACATTTCTCAACAGGATAGCAGTTGTCTGCATGGCTTTACTACAAAATCCTAAACTTAAAATCTGTTTTGTTGTGTGATCATAGTTCACTGAAATCTTGAAACCCCTGGGCTTTAGTCATCATCTCACCTCAGCCTCCCAGGTAGCAAAGGGTACAGGTGCACGCCACCATGCCCAGCCAATTTTGTGAGTCTTTTGTAGAGATGGGGTCTTCCTATTTTCCTCAGGCTAGATTCACACTCCCTGGCTTCAAGTTATCCTCCACTCTTGGCCTTCCAAGTCTCTGGGATTAGCAGTGTGAGCCACCACACCCAGCCTTTGTGTCAGCACTTTTTCTGGCTCTGCAGTATGTAACATTAAACGCAGAATCTCTACCTAGTGAGCCTCCTTTCAATAAATCTGCCTGATTCAACACTGTGCTCCTTTCACCATAATCCTACACCCTTCCTGTTTGTTTCTAAATATGTTACCTGGATTTCTATCTGTATAAACTAGAAAACTCAAGCAATTCTTCTGAGGTGTAACGCACCTATTTTTCTTTTTTTCTTTTTTTTTCTTTTCTTTCTTTCTTTTTTTTTTTTTTTTTTTTTTGAGACAGCGTCTCACTCTGTCACTCAGGCTGGAATGCAGTGGTGTGATCTCGGCTCACTGCAACCTCCACCTCCAGGTTCAAGTGATTCTCTTACCTTAGCCTCCTGAGTAGGTGGGACTACAGGCCTTCCACCACACCTGGCTATTTTTTTTTTTTTTTTTTTTTTTTGTATTTTTAGTACAGATGGTGTTTCACCACATTAACCAGGATGGTCTCGATCTCCTGACCTCGTGATCTACCTGCTTCAGCCTCCCAAAGTGCTGGGATTATAGGCATGAGCCACTGTGCTCGGCCAGAGTGTAATATACCTCTTTATGTGTCACAAATTGTATCTCATCTTAAGAGGCCCACTGAGACTTGAGTCTAGTTAGAGATTGAGATGCAAAAGGGAGTGGTTGGGGTGGGATCTGAAGAGAACCAGCACTGCCTTGCACGGTCCTTCCTTAGGCAATGCAGCATTATTTCCTTAGATGAAAACAGAGTGTCTGTTATCACTCTGGGGGTAAAGGCTGGTATCACTGGACATAGGGAGACCTGGCAAAGAAGATTCATTAGAATTTAAAGGTTCAACTGTTCCCAACTTTATCAGGGTCCCACATTTCCTTAGTCCAATTGCCAAGATCTTGTTTATTGTTGTTGTTTTGTTTTGTTTGTTCTAATCAATACCCTTACTCTAACAGGAGGCACCCTGAAAAGCTGGAAGTTCAACTTGCATTATAATTCAGCCAATCACAGATGAAATCGGATGTTTAATTTTCAGCAATTTGAGTCCTGTGCTAAAGGAAATGAAGGTCTCTTTCAGGACACACACAGAAGAGTTTAGGTTATTTATATGGTGGGAAATCACATGCATTGTTTAAGCTGGGAAATCAAATCCCTGACTTGATCCTATTCTTGTACCATTCTGTCCAGGGACATTAATAGCAACCAGCCAATGTCACTGCATTCATTGGTTTTCTAAAAATGTTAAAGATGTCCTACATGGAGGCACCCAACTCCTTATTTCATATAAGTGTTTGAGTAGAAGTAACTAATGCAGATATTTTGTATGTGTCTATTTCCAGGTCATGCCATGGACTATTAGTTAGCATTCTGAAATCTAATCAGATTAAATAATCAATTTCAGAAACCCAGGCACAAATTCAGAAAACTCGTCTTTGAACCTCCATTCTTCTAAAAACACTCTCAGTGCCAAAATCTTTATTAGTCAATATTCTCCAGAAAAACAGAGCCAATAGAATATCTATATATCCATATATCTAGACACATTTTTATATATGTAATATTTACACAGAGGGGGAGAGAGAGAGAAAGAAAGAGAGAGAGAGAGAGAGAGAGACAGAGAGAGATGGAGACTGAGAGAGAGATGATGAGAAATTGGCCCATGTGACTGTGGAAGCTAAGATGTCCCACCATCTACTGTCTTCAAACTGGGGAATCAGAAAAGCCAATAGTGTTATTCCAGTCTGAGTTTGAGCGCCTGAAAACTAGCAAGGATGACAGTGTAAATCCCAGTTCAAGGGCAGAAGACTATCATTTCAGCTTAAGCAGGAAGGCAGAAGAAAAAGGGGCAAGTTTGCCCTTCCTATGTCTTTTGATCTATTCAGGCTCTCAACATACTGGATGACACCCACCAGTATTGAGGAGGACTATCGGCTTTAGTGAAGTTATTCATCAACTCAATGAACTCAGTTGAAAACACTCTCATGGACATAGGAAAAAAATCATGTTTAATTTGGGCACCCTGTAGTGCAGTCAAGTTGACACAACTCAGCCATCATTCACCAAAGTAAGTCAAATAAGAATATAGACACAAGTCACTTTAGTGAACCCACACAGCCGGGAGATCAACAACCTTGGGAGCTCAGCATCCTCCTCTGGCAGACAAGGTGGCACAGGCTTCCCATTTTCCCAAATCCTCACTGGAGGATTACATAGATTCAGATCGCCAAGTCTGACTGAGACTCACAGCAGATCCCGAGAATCTGAATGTGGGTTGCTCATCCTCATCTGAACCAGGAAGTGCTTTATAAATTCAGGCTTATAAACTTAGCATATGACTATGGAGGGGAAAACAATACAGAACATGTAGCCACAAATACAGCCCTCCCTTATCACTCTCCACCTTTCCAGATTAACACAGTCTGTTTCGAGTGCTTTCCTGAACCCAGAGCTGCTGAACAGAACAAAGGCCAGTGACCCAGAGGTCTGGCAGCATCATCCTAACCAGGTTTAGCTTAGCTGTGTGATTTAACATGTACCATCAAAACAAATTAAATGGCACAAAGGACAATTTCAAGGCATGGTTAGAGCAACAATGATGACATAAACATTCTTAAACTTGCCTCTCTAGATAAACTGTAAATTAGAGCTAATTCCAAGAACTGTAACGTAATTCTACATCAGGAATTAGAACAAATGATATATAGCTCCCTTCTAATGACATATTTCTGTAAAATAAATAACAAAGCCAGCAGGCATTCTAAGTGTATATAGGGAACACAATATACAATATTTGCTTATATCAACATCAGCTATTAAGGAGATTAAAAAATACCAATCCTTGGACTCGTATGTATTTGTTCATATTAAAATTTGCTTTTCTAAAGAAAAACATAAATTTATTGAGCAAAACAAAAACAAAAGAAAATTCGAAAACAACAACAAAATTCCAAAACTATGGAAGAAATAAAAAAGAGTTTAATTCCCAACCATACAATTATTACTGTGAACTTGAGACTCACACTATGTCAGTGTCTGAAAATGTACCCAGTAGTCTGTTGCTGTTGTGCTACAAAATATGAACAGAAATTGAGAGCCATCAAGTGGAAACTTTCAATGAAATTTGACCTTTTGCTGACATCTGAGCATGTGATTTTATACATTACCAAAATATTAGGCTATAAAGAATTAGAAAAAAAAAAAGGATGCCTTATACAGATATTTTAGAAACACTGCTCAAAGTTACTTCTTCCACAGAAATATGTTCTCACGTATTTAGAAAAATCTTTCTTTTGTTGGAAACACACACAATGATCATGCATATCTCCACATTACCTGTCTGAAGGATTTTATACATCTGAAGACACTGATATGGGAATCATCAAAAGGGTGATCTTGTCAGCTTAGCATCCTTCTAGGCACAAATAATAAAATTTCAACAAGAAAGAAAGAACATGGTCTCACATAACAAGACTTTTGACAGTAGGATAGTATGAGCAGTTAAATCAGGGGCACCATAGAGGTTCTCTTTTTCATCTACTATGACCTCTACAAGAATCCAATTCTTGAGATAGTTGTAGCTGTAGTCATCACTGACTCACACAGAAGTAGGGAAATCTCCTTTCATATGACCTTCTTAAAGAAAAACAAACAAAAAACTAAACAGGAAATTTTTAAGCAAACTTCCCTAATTTTGCAATGCCAAAATTAGGTTGTGTGTCCATAACAAAGGCAATTGGTGCCAAGAAGACTGGAATTATCATGTTTTATGGTTATCAAAATTCACCCACCTTCTGGTTTGGAAAAAGGCCGTCCATTCATGAAAGATGCTAAAATCTAATTGTTTTTTAAAGTTCTTAAAGTAAAGGGAAGAATAGCAATGAAGTAGACAACCAATGTATGTCCCAGAGAGGCATTTAAATATTGATGATAGACAATATTTCAGGGAGTATGTGATAGCAACTGAAGAGAATCCAAGGACAAGTCCTGAGAAACTCGAATACGTTGATATTTGGAGAAGAGAAAGATCCAGAAATAGAAACTGAAAAGCCACTTACCCAGGGGTCCTAGTGTTATGGAAATAGCAGAAGAATTTGTTTTAAGGTATGAATAGTTAAGCGTGCCAAAAAGATAAGAAATCAGGGTAGGGCGTGGTGGCTCATGCCTTTAATTCCAGTAGTTTGGGAGACTGAGGCGGATAGAGTTTGAGTCCAGCCTGGGCAACATGGTAAAACCCCTTCTCTACTAAAATTACAAAAAATTAGCCTGGTATGGTGGCGGGCATCTGTAGTCCCAGTTACTTGGGAGGCTGAGGCAGGAGAATCACTTGAACCTTGGTGGTGGATGTTGCAGTGAGCCAAGATTGCACCACTGCACTCCAGCCTGGTAACAGAACAAGACTCTGCCAAAAAAAAAAAAAAAAAAAAAAAAAAAAAAGATAAGAAATCAGATAGAATGGTCACTGAAATTTTACAAATTATATTTTGTGAAAGAAAGTCTCTAGGGCTTTTAGGATAACAAGTCAGTGGAATGGAGGGCATAAACCCAAAATGGAGTGATAGATTTGTGAATATAATAAAGTGGGGGAAGGAAACCGAAAGGTGTTCAATACCGAGAGAAAACCTGCTGGGAATTTGCGGTAGGCAGAATAATGGGCCCCTTAAAGATGATCATGCTCCAATTGCTGAAACCTGTAAATATGTTGCTTTACATGATAAAGGGGCATTTGTAGTTAATAATTAAGTATCTTGAGACAGAAAAAAAAATCCTAGATTATTCCGGTGGGCTCAGTGTAATTCTAAGTGTTCTTTAAAAAAAAAAATTGATGAGTTTGGGTTCATACATACACCCATGAAACCATCATCACAATCAAAGTAATAAAAAATGCATCACCTCCAAAAGATTTATTCATCTCCTTCCTTCCCTCCCTCCCTCCCTCCATTCCTTCCTTCCTTCCTTCCTCTTTATATCTCTCCCTCCCTCCCTCCTTTCCTTTCTTTTTCTTTCTTCCTCCTCCAGTCCTCTCCTCTTCCCTCCCCTCTTCTCCCCTTCTTTTTCCTCACTTCCCATCCCCTTCCGTCCCCTTCCCTCTCCTTTCTTACTCTCCCTTCCCCTCTCCTCCCTTCCTCTCACCTCTTCTCTCCTCTTCTTTCTTCTCCTTTCCCTTCCTTTCATCTCCTTTCCCTTCCTTCCCCTTCTCTTTCTCTCTCTACCTCCTTTTCTTCTTTTCTTTCTTGTAGTAGGAACAACAGTTTAAAAATCACAGGGGTTCTCAAAAGGGTCAGGCAGGAGTGAAAGAGAGTTTTGCCAATGGCACAGTGCTGACTTGAAGATGAAGGGATGCCAAGGAGTGCCTGGCAGCCTCTAGAAGCTGAAAAGGCAAGGAAACAGATTCCTGCCTAAAGCTTCTAGGACTCATCCCCGTAGAAACTTGATTTCAGTTCACTGAAGCTCATTTCAAACTCCTGACTTCAGAAGTGTAGCAAAAAAAAAAAAAAAAAATCTGTGTTGTTGGAAACCATCAGGTGTGTCATAACTTGTTACAGTAACAATAGGAGACTAATCCAAAATGCGTTAATTGTAAAGACATTTTCTGATGAAGATCTGATTTGAAAAAATATGTCGTATTTCTCCAAAGGCACTTAACAAAACTCTGAAGGCAACAAAACAACAGCAGAGTAGACCATTATGCCAAAATGGAATAACCTCTGATATATTTATATGCATCATTTAAATATTTATCAAATAAAATATGCATGTTATGAATTTAAATAGATGCATACTTATGACAGAAAATGTATTTATAAACATATATTTTACTTTTCTAAATATATCCTGACATGAAAATGAGTCAAGTCCAAAATTAATATATATATAAAAGCCTTGTAGACATACACTTTGTTTAATTGTGTCTCAAAATTAGTATGTTAAATTGCAATTGCAATTCCTAACCCTTACATAGTCCAGTAATCAAGTTTTACTAAGGCAAAACCCAGTGATTTTAAATTACCTCAATTTATATCTATTTGAAATAACTTGTGTAATTACTAATATTGGGCATGCCTATTCTTTTATACTTGTTTATACTATTAATGTCACTTGTCCCTACAAACGTGTAATACTTCTTTAAAAAGCCTATTTTGTACAAACTGAATAAATGTCATCTTACTAAAACACTTTATTCATTTAACTGTAAATAATGATACAACATTAGTATAAAAAACAGGTATAGAGTAGTATGATTCAGTGATTCTTAAACTTTAGCAAGAATCCATATTACCTGGAGAGCTTTAAAAAAGCTGATTGCTGAGCCCAAACACAAGAGTTTTTAATTCAGTAGGCCTGGGTGGGGTCTAAGAATTTGCACTTTTCCTACGTTCCCAGCTGATAATGCTACTGTTACTCTAGGTACCATGTTTTGAAGTCAGTGGTCTGTACCATGAAATAAATTCCCATCCAGGGTGAATATTCACCACTTTTCCTATAGTCATACTCTGTAGGTAACTTTTAGTATATATTTTTAGAAAATGTCTGCAGTGCACAGATTAATTTTCCTCCCAAAATGTGCAGGTGCTAATGTCCAGAACCTATGCATACATTCTGTTGTCTGGAAAGAGACAATTAAGATTAGAGATAAATTCAGATAGCTAATCAGTTGACCTTCAAATAAAGAGATTATTCTGGATTCTCCAGGTGGAGAGTATATGTATGTAGACATGTACATACTATATATATATATATATATATATATATATATATATATATATATATTTTACAGCAATAACATGTCAACAAACACATGTTGCAATAATGCTAAGGCAGTAATATTACTAGAAAAGATATCAACTAGGAAATTTTGGCAAGTAAACAAAGGTAATATCTTTAGTAAGACAAACGTTTTCATCTTATTTAACATGAATAAATCCAAAAAATCACAAATTTGTAAATTTTTGATTACAATAAGTCTACTTGCAGTCTTATAGGATTTTAAGGACTCAGACACTAAATTCATGTATCTAGTGTCAAATATGTGTAAGTTACATCCTCTGAGTGCTATCTTGCACTGTGGTTTGTTAAAAAGAGGAAATAAAAGCAACTAACTTTCAGTAGTGACACAGTAAAATAGTAATGTCTATCATTGTTATTGAGTTGACAGGTATGTTATTGCAAGGAGTTGGTTATTTCAGCATCAGTTATAAACAGACTGAAAAGATGTTTACATTCAATCAGGAAATTTTTCAGTGCAATTCTGTAAGTAAAAGTTATTACAATTGTATTAAAGATGTCATTATGATAAGAGGAGTTTAGACAATTTAGCCAAGGTCAAGATATGAAACAGAAAGTACATAGACATGATAAGCAATGTTGGTATTTGCAGACCATTATTATTAAAATAGTGCTATTATTGTCACAAAGGGAATCAGACTATGTATCATTTTTGCTTCTATCTTAGTATAGAAATTAAGGAAACATTTATAATATCTTTCTCTCCTTAATGTCACTGTTTTCATGGATGTAGCTATAATCTTATTTGCATTCCTTAAAGTACACCAACATCACTATTGTCACATTTGTTACAAAATGACATTTTTCCCAATGTAGTCTTTTTAATGTGCTCTCATCTCTTTCAATATTAAAATTTTGCAAGTAAATTTTAGTGATAAAATAAAAATCAATGATGAACTAAAAGTATTTAAAAAGATTCACAAACTTATAATAGGTACGTGCAACATATTGCAATTTATAAATAAGTTGTAAAGAAACCTATCTTTATTTTTTGCTGTATAAACTGTTCATCTCTAATTACTATATATTGTCACAGATATTTCTTTTTTTTTTTTTTTTTTTTTTGAGACGGAGTTTCGCTCTTGTTACCCAGGCTGGAGTGCAATGGCGCGATCTCGGCTCACCGCAACCTCCGCCTCCCGCGTTCAGGCAATTCTCCTGCCTCAGCCTCCTGAGTAGCTGGGATTACAGGCACGGGCCACCATGCCCAGCTAATTTTTTGTATTTTTAGTAGAGACAGGGTTTCACCATGTCGACCAGGATGGTCTCGATCTCTCGACCTCGTGATCCACCCGCCTCGGCCTCCCAGAGTGCTGGGATTACAAGCTTGAGCCACCGTGCCCGGCCTATTGTCACAGATATTTCTTATTCAGCATGTATGATATTGAACAGATTATAATAAGATTGCTTCAGTTTTGCTTATATCAAGGTCTTAAACCTGTACTTGGTCTCATGCTTCAGCTGGGGTGTCCATAAAGAATACTGAACAAGGTATCATATTGCTAGAGGAAACTACATACATGCAAATATTTGTTAATGAAATATGAGGTTAGAATAAAATTGCTGGTTTAATTAGCCAAGGACACAAATGCACATGTGAATAAAAGTAGAAACAAGGGTCATCACCAGTACAGTGCATAAAGCCTTCTCTTGAACCTCAGAATCCCTAATATGAACATGTGTCTGCAAAAAGGGGGGTCTTGTTGGATACCTAATCTTGTTTTTGACCATAAGCAGTATTTTCCATCTCTCTTTCTCTCAATCTCTTCATATATATATATATATATGTTTATATACATTATTATGTATAATTTACATACAATTATATATAGATATAGTTATGTAATTATATATTAAACAATTTAAAATATAGTCACATACAGTTTAAATATATAAATATGTATTATAAATAATTAAATTTTAATTATAAATATATATTATGGGTAAATTATAATTATATATAATAAATACAAATTTTTATATATTTTCATTATGCATAAATTTATAAATAATTTATATACATACATTTTATAGATAAATTTTATTTATAAAAATGTGTATATCATATACATATGTACATAAGCACTGTATATGTAGATTTATAAAATTTTATATAAATAAAAATATATAAATTTGTTCAGAGCCAATATCTCAATAGGTTGACCAGGCTGGAGTATGGTGTCTATTCACAAGGTGTGACCATAGCTCAATACAGCTTCCAGCAATCCTTCCACCTCAGTCCACTGAGTAGCTGGGACTGCAGGCATGCTCCGTTTCCCCCAGTATACATATAAATTTTATTTTATATATTTTTGTGTGACAGGGTCCTTCCTAGTCTGTCACCTAGGCTGGAATGCAGTGGTGCCATCATGGCTCACTGCAAATTAACCACCACACCTGGTTAATCTTTTTACCATCCAAGGGCACAAGTGATTCTCCCACCTCCGTCTCTCAAGTAGCTAAACTACAGGTGTGCACCCACACCTGGTTAATTTTGTTATTCTTTGTAGAGATGGGGTTTTGCCATGATGCCCAGGCTGATCTTAAACTTCAAGGCACAAATCCACCCACCTGCCACTACCAAATTATTAGGATTACAGGCATGAGCCACCACACCTGGTCTTAAATATTTTTTAGTACTTTATTGAAATATAATTCCAAACTAGGAAATTTACCAATTCATATTGCACAAGTCAATAGGTTTGTTTGTGTGTATTGAGTTAACTATCACCTCAATCAATTTTAGAACATTTTATCATCCAAATATAAGCCCTGTACCCATTAGTATTCACTCACGTTCCCTAGCTCTATCCCTTCCCCCAACAACCAATCCTAGACAACCACTAACTACTTTCTATCTATGTGTCTATTCTGGACATTTCATATACTGCATATAAACTCATATAATTTGTAGACTTTTATAAATGACTCATTTTCTTTAGCACAATGTTTTCAAGATTCATCCATGTTGTAGTATGTGTCATTACTTTATTTCATTTTATTAACCAATAGTATTCCATTGTATGTATATACGAATTTTATTTATTCACTCATCCATTGACAGATATTTGAGGAGATTCTTATTTTGGACTATTTTGAATACAACTTCTGTGAACATTTATGTATAAGTTTTTGTGTGGATGTATGCTTTTCTTTCCCTTGTGTGTATACCTGGGCGTGGAATTGGTAGGTCCTTGGATAACTCTGTTAATCCATTTGTATTATTATAAAGGAATACCTGAGGCTGGGTAATTTATGAAGAACAAAGATTTATTTGTTCATGATTCTGCGGGCTGGAAGATTGGCTATCTGGTCAGTGCTTCAGGCTGCTTCTACACATTGCAGAGGTGAAGGGGGGCCAGTGTGCAGAGATCACATAGCAAGAGAGGAATCAAGAGAATAGGGAGGTTCCAGGTTCTTTTCAACAACTAGCTCTTGCAGGAACTAATAGAGTGAGAACTCACACATTAACAAGCCATTCAAGAGGGATCAACCAACATGGCCTGAACACCTCCAGTTAGGTCCCACCCATAATACTGAGGATCAACTTTCAACCTGAGGTTTGAAGGGGACCAATAAATCATATCTAAACTATCGTAGTAACTCTATGTTTAACTCTTTGAGTAACTGTCAAACTATCTTTCAAAGTAGCTGCATCATTTTGTATTCCCAAAGGCAATGTTAAAAGTTTTCTGCACCCCCAACTATATTTGTTATTGTTTGTCTTTTTGATCATAGCCATCCTAGTAGGTGTGGAGTGGTACCTCACTGTGAAATTGTTTTGAATCTCCCTAACTGCACTGAGCACTATTTTGTGTGCCTGTTGACCACTTTAGCATCTTCTTTGAAGAAACATTTATTCAGACAATTTTTCCATTTTTTATTAGGTTGCATTTTTGTTGTTGTGTTAAGAGTTTTTTGCATCTTCAAGATACAAATCACATATTAGATACATAATTTGCAAATGTTTTTTCCCATTCTATAAGTCATCCTTTAACTTTGTTGATAGCATCCTTTAAAGTACAAAAAAAAAAATACAATGTTTTATGTGTCCCTTTTGCTTTTGATGTCAAACTATAATAGCTTTGCCAAATCTAAGGTCGCAAATGTTATTCCAATATTTTCCTTTAATGATTTTGTAGTTTTAAATCTTACCTTTAGATCAGTGGCCATTAGGATATAACTTTTGTATATGTTGTGAGGTATGGGTCCAACTTTATTTATTACATAGATTATCTTGCTGCTCTTTTTTTTTTTTTTTGAAACAGACTCACTTTGTTGCCAAAGCTGGAGTACAGTGACAAAATTATAGCCCACTACAGCCTGCATCTGCCAGGCTAAAGCGATCTTCTCACTTCAGCCTCTCTGGTAGCTGGTATTATAGGCATGTGCCACCTTGACAGGCTATTTTTTTTTTTTTTTTTTTAGTAGAGACCATGTTTTATTTTTTTTTTAGTAGAGACCATGTTTTTCTTTGTTGCCCAGGCTGAACTCCTGAGCTCAATTTATCCTTCTTCCTTGGCCTCCCAGAATGCTGGGATTACAGGCATGAGCCATTGTGCCTCACCTTGGTACCTTTTAAAAATAATCAACTAATCATAAACATGAGGGTGTATTACTTGACACTCATTCTATATATCTATATATTTATCCTTGTGCAAGTTCCATACTGTATTAATTACTGTAATATTATAGAAAATTTAGAAATTAAGAAGCATAAGTCCTCCAAATTTGTTATTTTTTTCAGATTGCTTTAACTACTCTGAGTTTCTTGTTTCTTCATAATCAATTTTAGGATCAGCTTGTCAATTTCTGAAAAGAATCCGACTGAGATTTGGATTATGATTGCATTGAATCTGTAGATAAGTTTGGGAAGTAGTGCCATCTTAACAAAATAAAATCTTTCATACCATGAATAAGGAATATGTTTTTATTCATTTAGATTGACTATAATTTTTTTCCATAATGTTTTGTAAATTTTAGATTATAAATTTGTTACTTCCCTTGTTAAATATGTTCCTATGATTTCCTTTTCTTTTGATGCAATTCCAAGTAAATAGTACTGGTATTTTAACTGTATTTTGGCATTGCTCATTGCTAGTGTTTAGAAATGTCATGATTTTTAATACTGATCCCTGTTTTTCATACTTGTTGAAATTATTTATTGATACTAATCAGTTAATTTGTTTTTAAGTTAATAGATTTTATTTTTAAAGCAGTTTTCCATTTATAGAAAAATTGAGCAGAAAGCACAAAGAGTTCTCACCCTCTTTCTTATCCACTCTGTCCCCCACCCCATCACTAATACATTTCATTGGTGTTGTACATTTGTTACAACTGATGAACCAATATTGACATATTATTGTTAACTAAATATCATGATTTACATTAGTGAATTTGCATTCACTCTCTGTGTTGTGTAGTTCTAGGGGTTTGCCAAATGCATAATGGCTTGTATCCAGCATTAGAATACCATACAGAATAGTATCATTGACATAAAAATTCCCTGGGCTCAACCACCTTCTCAACCAGCTCTTGTCAACCACTATTCTGTTTAATGTCTCTGTAGTTTTGACTTTTCTAGAATGTCATATTGTTAGAAGCAAACAATATGTAGCCTCTTCATACTGGCTTCTTTTGCTTAGCAATCTGTATTTAAAGCTCCTCTATGTCTTTTCCTGGCTTGATAACTCATTACTTTTTAACATCGAATAGATGTAACACAGTTTATTCACACACTCACTGGTTGAAGAACCTTTCCAAGTTTTGGAAATTGTGAATAAAGCTGCTATACATATCATGTGTAACTCTTTGTGTGGATGTGAGTTTTTAACTCATTTGGGTAAATACCTAAAAGCACATTCTCTGAATCATATGTTAAGGCTATATTTAGCTTTAAAATAAACTGCCAAAATGTCTTCTAAAATGGCTGTATCATTTTGCATTCTCACCAGGAATGAATTAGAGAGGCTTCACATTCCTGCCAGCATTTGGCATTGTTAGCATTTTGAATTTCAGCTACTCAAATAGGTAGGAAAGTATCTCATTGCTGTTTTAATTTGTAATTCCCTGTGGCATATGGTATTGAATATCTTTTTATATGCTTACTTAGATCTGTGTATCTTCTCTGATGTGATGTCTGTTCAGATATTTTTCCCACTTTGTAATGGGGTGTTTGTTTCTTGTTGTTGAATTTTAAACGTGTTTCCTTTATATAATACATTGGAAAAATCCTTTATTACATCTATGTTTTGAAAATATTTTTCCTAGTCTGTGTCTTGCCTTTTTACTCTCTTAGCTATGTCTTTCACAGAGCAGAAGACTAACATTTTCATGAAGGTCAACTTATCAGTATTTTTTTGTCATGGGTTTTGCTATTATTTTTACATATGAAATATGTTTTGCCACATCTAAGGTCATCAATCTTTTCTCCTATTATCTTCTAGAAGTTTTATAGTTTTGTATTTTATATTTAGGTTTATGATTCGTTTTGACTTCATTTTTGTGAAACATCTAAGGTCTGTATCTAGAATTATTATTTTTTTGTACATAAATGTACAGTTGTTTCAGCAACATTGTTTAAAAAGACTATCCTTTCTCCATTGAATTGCCTTTATTCTGTTGTCAAAGATCAATTGGCTGTATTTACCTGGGTCTGTCTCCATGCTCTTTATTCTGTTCCTTTGACTTACTGATCTATTCTTTCACCAACACCACACTGTCTTGATTATTGTAGCTTTCTTGTAAGGCTTGAAGTTGGATATCACTCCTCCTACTTTATCTTCTTTAAGATTGTTTTGGGTTTCCTTTGTGTTTCCTTTCCATATAAGCTTTAGATTCAGTTTGTTGATAACCCATATTAATTTGCTGAAATTTCAATAAGAATTAAATTGAGTCTAATGATTAAGTTGAGAAGAACTGATGTCTTAACAATATTGAGGCTTCCTATGCATAAATACAATTTCATTTATTTAGATCTTCCTTGAAATATCCCATTTGAGTCCTATAGGTTTTTCTAGTTATATATATAGAGAGAGTACATATTTTATTATATTTAGAACTAAATATTTCACTTTTTGCTGCTACATTAAATGGTGTTGTGATTTTGTTTTTATTTTCAAATTTCAGTTATTTATTCATGGTTTATAGGAAAGTAATTTACTTTTATATATTAACCTTATATCCAGCAACTTTAGTCACTTACTCATTCTAGAAGGGTTTTGTTGTTGATGTTGTTGTTGTTGATTCTTTGGAATTTTCCACATAGACAATTAGTCATGTCATCTGTGAACAAAGATAATTTAGCTTCATTTTTCCTCAATCTATATACCTTACATATCCTTCTCTTTTCTTATTGCATTAGTCAGGATTTTGTTATAATGTTTAATAAAATTGGTAAGAGAGGGCATTCTTGGATTACTCTTTATCTTAGGAAGAAAGCACCTAGTTTCTCACCAGTAAGTGTAAAGTTAGGTATAGATTATTTTTAGTTGCCCTTTATCAAGTTAATAAAGTTGTTCTCTATTTCTGGGTTGCTGAGAAGATTTTTTGGGGGTGTTGTTTTGTTTTGTTTTCTCATGAATACATGTTGGATTTTGTCAAGTGTTCTTGAAAAATCTATTGCTAGGATCTTGTGAGATTTTCTTCTTTAACATTTTGATATGATAGACATTTATGCATTTTCTAACAGTGAACCAGCCTTGCATGCCTGGAGTAAATTCCAATTGTTCATGGTGTATAATTCTTTTTCACACATTTTTGAATTTGCTTTACTAATATTTTATTGAGGAATTTTGCATCTGGATTTATGAGAGATGTAGGTATTTAGATTTTGTTTTTTGGTGATGTCTTTGGTTTTGGCATTAGAATAATACAGCTGACTCTTGAACAACACAGGAGTTAAGGGTGCTGATCCTCACACAGTCAAAAAATTTTGCATAGCTTTTGACTCCCCAAAACTTATCTATGAATAGACTACTGTTACTGATATCATAAACAGTCAATTAAAACATATTTTGTATTCTATGTTATATGTATTATATACTGTTTTCTTACAATAAAGTAGTCTAGGAAAAGGAAAAACTTATTAAGAAAATCAATAGAAAGAAAAAATATGTGACTTTTCATTAAGTGGAAGTGGATCATCACAGAGTTCTTTATCCTTACAGTTTTCATGTTGAGTAAGTTGAAAAGGAGAAAGGAGTTACTGGTCTTACTAAGTCTCAGGGTGGCAGAGGTGGGGGAGGTGGCAGAGATGGAGGAGGTGGCAGAGGTGGGAGAGGAGGCAGGAGAGGCTGGCACACTTGGTGTTACTTTACAGAAATACATCATAATTTATACCTAATAGTTTTGCTTTTCTATTTTTCTAAAAATATTTCTGGCTGGACTCAGTGGAGGTGAAGGCAGGCAGACCATTTGAGGTCAGGAGTTCAAAACTAGCCTGGCCAATATGGTGAATACTAAAAATACAAAATACAAAAATTAGCTGGGCGTCGTGGTGGGTGTCTGTAATCCCAGCCACTTGGGAGGCTGAGGCAGGAGAATTGCTTGAGCCTGGGAGGTGGAGGTTGCAGTGAGCTGAGATCACACTGTTGCATTCCAGCCTGGGCGAGGGAGCAAGAACTCTGTCTCAAAACAAACAAACAAACAAACAAACAAACATTCTAAATGGTACCCATTATTTTTTCCCTTTCCTTTAGTTTCCGTATCAGGGTCTAAGCTGTAAAAGAAATCTTGCATAATCAAAATGCTTCTGCCAAATTGTCTCATCAGTTTATTTTCTGGTCCTCCTTCTTCTATGTCTTCTTCGTCATCATCTAGCATTGGTTTGGAAGCACTCATCAAGTCATCTGTTAATTCCTCTTGTGTGGTGTCAATAAGCTCTTGAATTTCTCAGTGATTCATATCTTGAAACACTTCATGCCCACCCAAACTGTTTTTGCCAAATTCAGGCTCATTCTCACGATTTCCTTTATTGGTTCTGTCATAAATCTTGTGAATTTTTCCATAGTATTGACATATTTTTTCTATAAAATACCTTTTTATAAAGTCCTCACGACCCCCTGATCTAGAGGCTGAAGTAGAGACTTTGTGTTTGAGGCAATTAGACCTTTGATGCCTCTTCTCTTGAACTCATGGTGTTCTGAGAGGCCAGGGGCATCGTCCAATATCAACAGAACGTTAAAAGGCAGCCCCTTACTAACAAAATGCTTCCTGACTTTGGGGACAAAGCATAAATAGAAACACTCCAGAAAAAGGATTCTCATTGTCTAGGACTTCCTGTTGTACAACCAAAAGATTGGCAGCTGGAGTTTATGTCTTCCCTTTAAGCCTGGGGTTCGCAGCTTTATAGATAACGGCCATCCTGATCATAATCCTCACTGCATTTTCACCAAACAGTAGAGTTAGCTTATCGCTTCTTGTCTCAAATCCTGGTGCTCACTTCTCATCCTTATTAATATGTGTCCAAAATAGAGAACTTTTGTCTATGTGTTCAAACCCTGTTCAGTCAGGTATATTTCCTCCTCAGTGATTTTCTTAATGGCATCTGGAATTTGTCTGCTGTATCTTAGTTGTCAGAAGCTACTTCTCTTGTTATTTTGACATTTTTTCAGTCAAACTTTTTTTTTCTAAAATTATCAAACCATCCTTGTTGGCATTAAATTCTCCAGCTTGGGATTCTTCATCTTCTTTTTTCTTTGTCCTATAATGACTCTGCTTTTTCTCAAATCATGTTAGTGTCTATAGGTATGCCTTTCTTACAGCAATCCTGCACCCACATAAAGGCTACATTTTCAATATGTAATAAAAAGGTATTCCATTAAAAGTGCAAGGTTTTTGTGTTTGCTGGATTAGCTGCAATAACGGTTTCACAAATTTTCTTTTTCTTTTTTTAACCAGGGTCCTTATGCTAGAGTCCCTTATTTTGAAAGGGTGGAAATCTCAGCTGCAGACCTCAATCTACAGTACATACCAAACAATTCAACATTTTTCTTTTAATGTCAGGACTTTGCTCTTCTTTCTGGGAGCACTTCCAGTATCATTAGTGACACTTTGTATGGGTCTCATGGTGTTATTCAAGGTTTATGGTATTACACTAAACAAGATGAAAAATACAAGCAAGAACTATAAGAGATGACTTTTTATGCAATTCAAAATTTACTGGAAACTGTTCACATGGCAGTTAATTACCTTCACATGGCATTTCAAGCCTATACTGGCAACACTTGAGTTCACCACAATAGCAAGAAGAGGTAGCTAAAAAATTATTACAGTAGTACAGCATGTACAACTGTTAATTTTATGCAGTTATGATTTAGTACTGTATCTTTATGTTTGTTTATATTTCTCAGGACTGAAAATGGCATTATATACAGGTCCATATTTGTCTCTGTGTTTTTCCATAAATTTTAACTTTATATAGTAGATGTGTATCATTTTTATGGTAATAAATGATAAAATAGACTATTTTCTACATACATTTTATACACTCATGATGTACTTAATAAATCCTTAATTTTGGGGGGCTTCTAGCCTACTTGGTTCATCTTTGAGTTTTCTCAAATTGTCCCAAATCTCCAAAACATTTTTAAATGGATTTATTGGAAATATATGCATATGAATGCAATTCAAATTCATGTTGTTCAGTGGTAAACTATACTTTCCTCATACAGCGAGTTACAAAGTACTTCCTGTATTTCTCTTTTCCGAAACAGATTTCAGAAAATTGGTAGCATTTCTTCCTGAAAAGTATGGTAGAATTCACTAGTGAACTCATCTGATCTTGGTGCTTTCCATTTGTTGAAGTTTATTAATAAATGAGTTCAATTTCTTTAGTAAATACAGGTCTATTCTAATTCTATTTGTCCTTGTGTGAGTTTATGCAGACTGTGTCCTTCAAAGACTTGATCTGTTTTATTCAAATTATTAAATTTGTGGACATAGAGTTGCTCATAATATTATCTTTATTATTAATATTATGTCTATTAATATTAACATTATTGACAATAATATTAATATTGTTTTTAATATTATATCTTTATTATCTTATTAATATTTATGAAATCAGCAATGATGGCTCCTCTATCATTTCTGATGCAGATTATGCACTGTACAGCAATGTATAAGTCCATAATGGACCATATATGTGACACTGGTCCCATAAGATTATACACTGTATTTTTACTCTACCTTTTCTATGCTTAATGTGTTTAGATAAACAAATGCTTATCACTGTGTTACAGTTGTCACAGTATTCCATAGAGTAACATGTTGTAGAGGCTTGTATCAGAGAAGCAATGGACTTTACCACATAGCCTAGGTGTGTAGTAGGCTCTGCCATCCTGGCTTATGTAAGTGCACTCTGTGATATTCACACAATAATAAAAGTGCCTAATGATGCATTTCTCAGAATGTATTCTTATTGTTAATTGATACATGACTGTATTAGTAATTTATGTCTTCTTCCTTTTTATCTTGGCTAGCCTGCTAAGGATTTATCCATTTTATTGATCTTTGTGAGAAACCAGCTTGTTATTTCATTGATTTTTCTCTATTATTTTTCTGTTTTCAGTTTTATTGATTTCTGCTCTGAGTTTTATTATTTATTTTCTTTTGTTTGCTTTGAATCTAATTTCCTCTTATTTTTCTAGTTTCTTAATATAAAAGCTTTAATTATTGATTTTAGATGTTTCTTCTTTTTTAATATATACATTGAATGCCACAAATTTCCCTCTAATCACAGTTTTTGCTGCATCCCACAAATGTGGATAAGTTGTATTTTCATTTAAATTTAATTTTAAATATTTTTTTAGTTTCCCTAGAGTCTTCTTATTTGACCAATCTGCTCTTTAGTGTGTGTTGTGTAACCTTCAATTTTTTAGGTTTTTCCAGCTATATTTCTGCAATTGTTTTAATTTAATTCCTTTGTGGTGATGGTAGTATACTTTATATGGTGTTCTTACTGTTACATTTGTTAAGGTGTGTTTTATTTCACAGATTGTGGTCTATTTTGGTGAATGTACCATGAGATTCAAGCAGACTGTGTACTCTGTTATGGTTTATGATTACAAAACAGAACATAAATGTGCATTTTCTCTTTTCTTTTATTAATTGATTTTTTAAAAATCATATAAAATAATGTCTATTTGGCAATTACAGGACAAATAAATGCACAGGAATAAATGAAAGCAACAAGAAACAATAAAAGAAAGGGTAATATAACAAAACCCGTAAATGTTCATTGCTCTCCTTCTCTCAGCTTCTTTAGTAAACATCAAACTATATAGATAAAAATTATAACAATTTAGTATTGTGTGTGTAGAAGACATATGTGTAACAATAACTTCATAAAAAGTGAAAAGATGTAATAGAGTAGCATGAGGTAGTCACATTTCTGCCTGAATGGAATTTAGTTTCTATAAATCAGGCTTTCATTGCATGCCGACTGCCCAGTTGTTTCCAATAATGCCTCGTGGCATACGTTTCTCCAGAGTCTGACTTGATCAAATTTGGGCCCTCTTGCAGGAATATTTTCACTGGCCAGCCTAAGTAATGTATCCTGATACTGAGAAGGCTCTCCTTAGCTGCCTCTTCTCCTGATTCACTATTGTGAACCAGACTGTTTACAACTTAGCTTGTCACCTTCTTGGAGCTACCAACCTCCTCTTAATTGTTTATCACCAAAATGTTTTCTAGAGCACACTTGGGCTTAAGCTTCTCCATCCTCTTTTATAAAGTCTGTTGTCTTGAGGAGAGATTCACAATTTATGTCTTATGATCTGCCACTTCCTCTGGGAAAAATCTCTAAGCCACTTCCCTGGAACTAGGAGTTGGCCAATAGGTTGCTTCTCTCAGAGAAACCATCTATTTCTATGAAAAGAGTGTTGGGTGGGGTGTAGCCTCTGTTCGTGGCTGGTGTGGAACCTCTGCCCTACAAGCTGGAAGAAGGGCAGAAGAAAGCCCTGGATTCTCAGCCTGCCATACCTCAGGTGGAGCATTCACCTTTGGGTGGATCAGGACTGGGTGGAAAAAGAAGTCCCATAACTCTAGGCCACACTTGCCTCGATTTTAACCTCTGATAAACAGAGCGTGGGATGGGAAATGCTGAAGACCTGCCCATACAGGGACTCTATGGTAGCCATTGACTGTAAGCTATGGGGGTGTGGGGGCGTGGGTGAGATTTTCCTCTTCTTGATCACATAAGCTAGAGCAGAGCATTCATCGTGTGAGCTAGGGATTAGAGGGAAAGAGCATGCTGAGGCTTTGGTGCTGCAGAGTCTCGCTGTTATTACTGAGATTTATTAGATTTTTTTAAATGGATGTTTCATCGCTTACTGCGTGCCCTTAGGACAATTTCCAGAGACTTTAAATGGTGGTTGTTTTTATAATTTCCACTGTTTGTGGTGATTTCACTAGGGATCTATTCAGCAGATGTCCTCATGCTGCCATTCAGCATGTTAAATATTTTTATATTAGAATTTTATATAATTCATTTTAAGTGAATTAACAGGTGATGTTCTATTGTATCCTTAACCATAGCAACTTCTTCCCTTGTGTGTAGATGGCCTGGGAAAGGCAGAGTTAGTGTTTAGGTGCCCTTGAACAGCACACGTGCCTTCTGGTTTCCAGATTCAATGAGATTTTACTCCCTGACAAACAGTGTTAGCTTTCAGTTGTACACCTCCTTTAACATACCTGCTGATTGAGAAGTTGGGTAAAACTGTACTTCATCAATGCTTGCTCTATGTGGGCCATTACATGTCCCAACTATTCTGATATCCTTTGGTAAATAAGTAGGAGAACTAATCTAAATATATGGTGAGATTCATCATGTTGAGTCTTAGATCATTTAGCTATATCTCATCTAAAATAGAGAACACTTCTCAAATATTTCACTAAATCCCAAGATAATTCATTTCCAAATCCTTTGGTATTATTATGTTAATTTTTTAGCTTGACACTGCTCACTGTTCATCTTGGAGCATTACTAAACAAAATGTCACTTATAATAATAATAACTAAACTCTTCTGCTTCACTCTTAAGTTATATAATTGTAAGAGAGTTACAGAGAAAGTTCAGTTTTAAAAAAATCCTCAGTATCCCTGCTGCTCCTATAATTTTTCTAGAGACAAGTTATGACTGCAAAGCCCTATTTCTCCACAAATGATCGCAATTATATGGCTCATTAAGAGTGGGCATTTTGTCAATATAAAGTTTCTGTGCTTAAGCTACCCAATGCTTAATAGTGCTTCTTACTTTACAGGTACTCATTACACATATACCAAATGAATTACTAAATGAATGAATGGTTGTTTACTAAAACTTGTTCTAATATGAGAAAGTAGAGAAGGATGGCATATGCATCTTAATAACTTGGAGGTGGTTTTCTTGATATAATACAGACCAAACTGAAATAAATAAAGAACAGACTTCAGTGATGCCCGTCTTTTGTGAAAAAAGAGTCTGACTGGGTAGAAAGTGAAGGAAACCTAGAAAGACTCCACTCACATTCCATGTTGACTAAAAAAAAAAAAAAGTAATAGAAGTAGATGAGGGTGTCATCCAAAAGACCCCCAAGATGACTAAACAGCAGAAAAGAGGGCTTTTTTGGTGATAATAGTTTGCAAACCAGGAAGAGAAAGTCTCCATTGAGTATCAAAGGTGTTCTCTCTTCAAAGAGGAAAAAGGCAGACTGGTTTTTGCTTCACATAACTTCTATTACACAATAAAGTCATACACATTCAGCAGGTTTGGGAAAAAAGATATACATATTTATGACGTGAGCCGAGCACATGCACAATAGGTAAACATATATGTAACATACATCCCATGTTCACTTTGAGGTGGGGTTTTGGCACTAACACGAGGTACAATTTGGCTCTTTAAGGTCAAAGAACTACAGAACACAAAGACAGTTTGTGTATAGTCTCTATAAGCTGGTTAAAACTGGCTTGATGTCTTCAGTTGCTTTTCAGGAAAGAATGCTTGTAAGGTCAGCCTCTGTTCAATCATAGTTATATTGTTCTGGGTTAAAATCAGTCTTTGGAAGGGGCTGACAATTTTCCTGATACCTCCTATTGTTAAGGAGTTTAATAAAAGTATGGTTTTTCTTGTAGGAATTTAGGAAGTTGCCATGCGAAGTAGGCCATGAACCCTCGACCTGTAGGCAACTTGTATTTTCATAATTTTAGATTTCACAATAGTTGATGAAGAAGGGGCAGCTATTTTTGTCTCTTTGATCAAAGAGGCAATATATAAGTTATACCAGGGCCTCCAGAGATCCACTATACCACAGTGTAAGTGCAATGCATAATGGTGCAGTGCATCCTCTGCTGTTCCTTAACTACAGGGCCCCTCAGGCACAACTCGCCATTGCCTCAAGGGTCTCTCAGTCTGAGCTACCATACAGTCAATGTTCATGGGCACTGCTACGTGCAAAAGCTCTGGTGTGGCACTGAAATGTCTTTCTACAACTGTCTCCAAATCGAGACTTGACTGTTCTCCAACTTATTCATCTTTAGGTTGTAGAATGTCTGTATTAGCAAAGTGAAAGTGGAATAAGATGATTGCCTTCTCCCTTTTACTCATATTGACCTTAACTAAGTTTTCAGTTTTTTATGTGATTTCTGAAACAAACCATTAAACACAGGAAAAAATATATCCTAAATAAATTGAAAGACATTAAAGGAAAGATTAAGGTAACCACTAAGAAATTGCTGCCTATTATAGGCGAAATACTGTGTTATCCTTTCCTGGTTTGTATATTGAAGCCATAACCCCTAATACCTTCAATGTACTTGAAGATATGGTCTTTAAAGAGGCGACTGAGTTAATTACGGTTCTTAGGGTGGACTCTAATGCAATAAATTGGGCATCTTTATAAGAAAAGGTGATTAGGACACAGACACACACAGAGGGATGTTCATGTAAAGACACCAGATGGTGGCCATGTGCAAGCTAAGGAGAGGTCTCAGAGCTAAGACCACCAATACCTCGATCTCCCACCTATAGCCTCTGGAGTTGTAAGACAACATACTTCCATTGTTTCACTCACCCAGTCTGTGGTATTTTGTTATAGCAGCCCTAGAAAATTAATATATTGCCAAGGTTTGCCTTGGGAATAGAAGTACAAGTCTACAATTCATGTTTTCAAAACTCCTGGGACCTAGTATCATTTGGAGTTCTTTATTTTTTGTATTTTGGAATGCGTGTTATTTATTATGTAAAATTCCATCAGTGGACTGGGGTAATGTAGAAAATAAAAGTAAATCGAAGATCCTCTTCAAAGCTTTCTTGTTAGCTTATTAAGGATGAATAATAGCTTCCTCAGAGGTTGATTTACTCTAAAGCCTTTTGCTAATAATCTTAAGTTGCTGTTAGTTATAATAAAGAAATAGGTATATTCTGTGTTCTTAGTCCTTCTACTGTTGCCCAGATATTTTCCCTGACATGTTCGGACGAGCCCAGGCAGGCCTCAGCCCATAGCTAATTCTCCCTCCTTATTTGGAAATCTTATTGCTTCTTTAAGTCTTTCGTAAATGTCTTCCTCTTTTCCTTTGTTCTTTCTGGCCTTTAAGTTTTTAGGAAAAGTTTTGAGTTATTAGCCGATCAGTATAGTTTAGATTGTGATGCCCAGCTCCAGTCAATGGAGGCAGGGCACAGCAGTAGGGGCCAGTCAGTAAGGGATAAATGTGCCTGTCTTTCCTTTGTTCTTTGTACTCTCATGGCAAACTGCAGGCACATGTACCCTTTCTGGAGAAAGTAAAGTTGCCTTGCTGAGAGAAAATTTATATTCAAGTGCTACTTCTTTTGGGGCACTGAAAATTTACATGTAACAGGTAATACCATGTAGTCAAACTCATGAGGATTCTGCAAAGAAATGTATGACTATACACGTTAAGGGGAAGATACACAATGCAAATAGCTTCACATAGGTTAGGATTTGGTACAAACAACTGGTCACAAACCAAGATCGATAACCATGGAGTGATCTTCCACATTTTCTTTACTTCATTCCTGAAATAAATATTAGAATTGGGTAGAACTCCTTGATTAAGAGAGGTCATCTATTGAGTAAATTATTTTACAATTTTATTATGTAAATATTTAATGACTTTTGGGTTTGATTTTTAGACTCCTTCTAAATGTCAAAATACCAGTTAGTATATTCTCAGTATAGGCTACTTTGCTCATGTGAAGGAATCCCAATGATGTGCTCCTCTCACAAACCTGTGTACCTAGAAATACTAATATACCTTGACAAGGGGTGCTGACTGAAACTTCAAGTGAAGTCAGGTTTTTAAACATTTCTCATTCTCTGGTAGATTCAACTCTTGTTTGTTTGTTTGGAGACAGTCTCTCTCTGTTGCCCAGGCTGGAGTACAGTGGCAAGATCTCAGCTCACTACAGCCTCTGCCTCCTGGCTTCAAGCAATTCTTTTGCCTCAGCCTCCATAGCAGCTGGGATTACAGGCATCTGCCATCATGCCCAGCTAATTTTTGTATTTTTAGTAAAGATGGGATTTCACCATGTTAGCCAGCCTGGTCTCAAACTCCTGACCTCAGCTGATGCACCCACCTCGTCCTCCCAAAGTCGTGGGATTACAGGCATGAGCCACTGCGCCTGGCCTAGATTCAACTCTTAGTGTCTAGTTATCATCAGTAAATTGAGGGCAAGAAAGGGCTAGCCAACTCAAGGGTCTAGTTTTCTGTGAATATATTTTCAACATAAATTATGCGTGAATCTCAAAACTAACATTATCCTTTAGTACAAGTAACACAAACACAGGTTTTTGTTTTGTTTTGTTTTTGTTTTTGTTTTTGTTTTATGAAGATGTATTTATTGCTAACTTGTAATTCAGTGTCATTTCTGTAGATTTGTGCTTTCAATAATTCTAGAGAGAATTCAGAGAAATTTTAAAAATTTATTTAGCAGTTTTCCACTTTAACCGATAATGAATTTGCTATGCCTTATAGTTGATGATTATTCAGAATAATATATAGGAGTCACATGTACCTGTTTTAAGACTTATTTCACCTGTTAAGGTTGTTGCAGACACAAGCCAGCTTTCATTTACAAATGCCTTCTGACAAAGCTCACAAGATATTAAAAAGAAATATTGTCAAGAAGGTGGAGTTTTGTTTTTGCTTTTTCTGTTTTTTTTTTATTTTGTGGGGTTTTTTTAGATTTTTTTATTGCATTTTACATTTTGGGGTACATGTGAAGAACATACAAGATTGTTGCATAGGTACACACATGGCAGTGTGATTTGCTGCCTTCCTCCCCCAAGACACTGGCTTTATCTATCACAGAGAATATACTTCTTACCTCTTAAGTGATGTAAATGAATCTTTGAGAAGTCAAATTTCAGATAGGGATGTTGCTATGATCAATAAAAGGTTATCAATGGTTCCTGAATCAAAAACTTATTAAAGACAGGAATCCTCCAGTGGTTTTGTGGATGGTGTTACCCTTTTGAGAGTTATGAGGCAGTGGCAGCTGCATCCCTCTGGAGCCTTTCTTGGTGTTCTCAACCTCTGAATGTGTGAATGAAGCACAATTGGCATTTGCTGTAATAATCTTCTTAGGTAAAGCCCACTGGCATTTCCGTCAATCAAACCACAAACAAATTGCTCTGGAAAATTTGTGATCCTTCTGCTGAATACACGTTTTCATTTAAAGTAGGAAAGCAGTATATTCACATCATGCAACTGATCCATACTATGTTGGCTATCTCAACTGTACCTGTTAGGAGTATAATTTAACTCTGCAGGAACAGCATTTTACCATGTTGTATATTTCTAGTAACACAAAATTACAGTGTTGCTACATAAAAAGAAATCTCCTGAAAAGGATAAACTTAGCAATATCTTCCATTTAAATTCCTGGCTTTAAACTAAAGTTTAGAAGCAGTCCCCACTTTCATAAGCAGGAGAAAATGCTGGGTAAGTATAAATGAATGAAAAAAGGGACATATAAATTATACCAAGAACTAAATCATGAGTCCTCTGTTCATTTGTAGATTTCTGAGCTGCGGCAATGGAGCCAGCCCACAGATCTGGTAACTAAATGTATGGCACAGGTTTAGCCTTTGGCTTTGCCTCGGGAAAAATACTTTAACAGCTAAATCTATATAAAAATTCATACCTTTCAATTATCCCTGCCTGAGAATGGCTTTGCAGCAAGGTGCCCAAGATCAGAACAAGGTTAATGCATTTAACATTTTTCTAAAAAATGGTTTTTAAGGATAGCTATGGGGAGGTGTCATGTGTTGCCTTCTTTTGACAGGCAAATCTCCAAGTAGCCTTCACATCTCAAATACCTACAACAAAGAAAGGTGATAAAGCTTAGATGGGAAGATGCGAGTATGTGCTCTAAAAGTAGACAGTCATGTTTTTTCTTCTGAAATTTTAATTGCGAAATAATAAGAAAATATTAAAACTACTGGTGATAAATTAGTTTCTATTTTTTTGTCTTTTTATATGTAAGGATTTCTAAAATTGTATTCTGAGAATAAAGATGTGTTATATTATTATAATGCCATTTCTTTCTTGGAGCTGGGAACTTAAGGAAATACTATGCATATAACAATAATATACCAAATATTCATATTTTTGTATAGCTTTAAATATATATATATATATATATATATATATATATATATATTTTACAATCTTCGGCAAAATACATAGAACCTGTATTGTTCACGACATATACTCTAAATAAATAATGAAACACACGTTTGTGAGACAAAGACAAGAGGAAAAGAAAAGACTGCTGGGTCCAGTTTTAAACTTGTTGTTGGTGATAGAAATTATTGAACATCTAGTACAAAACACGGAAGTCACTGCATATAACCTAGAAATATTCCACATAGTTGTTCTATGCTGTGAAGTAGACATACTGAGAGAAAGAAAATTATAAAACTTTGAAACTCTTCATCAATGAAAGAATGCCCTTTGTGGCTTAAACACAATTTTTTTTTTCTACCCTAACCCTATAAAAATATCCAAACATTGAAAGTTTACATGGCAGTTTGGGACCAGTGTAAATATAGTCTTAAATAACAAAACAATAGCAACAACAAAGACAACAAAAGAGGTTAGGTATATGTACTTAAATTTCTAATGTAGAATCCAAAGTTGGGCAAGATTCATCAAGCCTCTCACCATTGCTTTTGTAAACCAGAATGTAAATCAGGCAAGAAATTTACAACAGAAAAATCATTTAAATGTCTAATTCTTGTAATAAAAGATCTTACGGAAAGATGAGATCATCAGCTTAGTGTAATCAGATTTGTTAATTATCTGTAGATTTTGTGTTTATTTTTTTGCTCATTTTTAACATCTCTTCCCTACTCTCCTACTGATCATATAAGTATTAAACAAAGTTGAGTTTTATTAACTATTATAAATCATGTAATTTTAACAATCAATGACTAGGTATACCTTTCCTTTTTTTTTTTTTTAGACAGAGTCTTGCTCTGTCACCAGACTGGAGTGCAGGGGCACAATCTCAGCTCACTGTAACTTCCACCTCCTGGGTTCAATCAATTCTTCTGCCTCAGCCTCCTGAGTAGCTGGGACCACAGGCACGCACCACCACGCCCAGCTAATTTTTGTATTTTTAGTAGAGAGGGGGTTTCACCATGTTGGCCAGGATGATCTTGATCTCTTGACTGCTTGATCCACCCACTTCGGCCTCCCAAAGTGCTGGGATTAGAGGCGTGAGCCACCGCCCCCAACCACGTATACCCTCTTTAAGTGCATCATTTTACATCCATAAATAATAAAATCCCAGAAATCTAAAACATCTACTCGATACAATTATTTTATCAGGAGAAATGTTTCATTTTCACACAGTTAACAAAGCAAAGGTTTTATTAAATTAGGCATTTTATATTAATATTTTTAAACTGGTCGTGATTAAGACTAATTCAACAAAGTGTATATTTTATACTCCACAGAAAAATTAAAAATCTGACAAAATTTTGCACTCCAGAAAGTGTTGTATAGAAAATCATGAATAAAATTAAGTGCATATATGTGTGAAGTAGATGTGTGTGTGTGTGTGTGTGTGTGTGTGTGTGTGTGTGTGTTTTGGGGAGATATGTACGTATTGGACTAGAAATCTGATGGCCCATGATCTTCTTTTAGTTGAATGACTTTTTATGAACATTTACCTTCTGTCTGGGTCATATTTTAAATCTAAGAAATGGAGACACCCTCATGGGCCTTAGTGGCCTTGCAAAGTCCTTAAGATCTGAGGTATGTGAATGCACAGTGAAAATTATAGAGTGCTTTACAATTACCTGCATTTAGAAACTGATATTAAAAAGATAGATGGAGAGTATTAATGAAAGGAGAGAGGGAGAGTTAACCAAAATGCTCCACCTGATTTAATTGTGTTTTTCACAATATTAAACTGGTCAGAGGTGGCAACTCTGTGGATTGGTTGCTACCTAATAATAAATAAATTATCTGGCTGATTTTTTTCCACTAAATTGACTGAAAAGATGAGTTGTTTTGGCAATATGTAAACACAGCCAGAGAGAAATTTAACCTTCCCTAACCTCCATTATCTATCTGAATTTGAAACCAAATGCAGATGGAGAACTCATTATTGTAGTGACAACCTCGGTTGTAATTAAAAAACATGGGATCTATGGCTAAAGGAGGAGTATAGCAAAGGGCAAGGAAAGGTCTGGCTCTTTTCATGCATTATCCTGAGGCTTCTTACCACAAAAATGTCTCAGCTGTTTTGAGTGATACACTGACCTATGACTGACTAGCTAATACAACTATGACAGAAATTTTTAAGTGCTATTAATTAGCCACTGGAGTACAATAGTCAAAAGGTGAACACTGGAGTTCCAGGATATCTGTGGCTTTCTCTCACAAAACTACATAAAATTCAGCATACTCATTTAATGGATACATTTACTCAACACAATATGACTACATTAAATCTATGGTGCAACTTTTTTGTTTGGTTTTGTTTGCTTTTTGCTGCTTGACTGTATCCATTGATTTCATATTCAGATAATAGAACCTTTATATCTCATTTTGTTGTCCAATCAATTAGCAAAATCTCCCCTTTTCACTTACATTTCTTCATGCCGAATGTCATTTCAGCTTGGGCATCAGAGTCTTTAGTACAAGGATGTGGTGAGCCACATTTCATGGCAGTTAACCTAGATACAAAAACAAACACCAAGTGAAAAAATACTTTTTAAAAATACTGGGTTTATTTTGAAATAAAAACTGGGACAGAATACAGACATAAAGGAAAACAGTAAAACCAACAACAACAAAAATAAACTATTGTACTGAATTTCTCTATCTTGCAGTATTTGGTCTATCAGATTCAAAATCCCCTAAACAAGTGATATTTTAACAGCATATGCTACTGGTCCTCTGTACTACCAAATCCTATAATTCATCTGCTTTGTTTACACAGGACATATTATTTGTATCTAACTTGTAAGCAATAGTCATAGCAATTAATTACACTTTCTTTCTTTTAAAATGACATTTTAGATTCACCTTTGTACAAGCTGGATTTTGGTGCCATGTGGACACTATCTTATTCCTCATCTTCATATGCTTTTTATTTTCCCTGTTGAATGGTAATTCCAGGATCCAGATGCCAAACTGCGAAAATATTCTTCCAGCCGCAGCATATGGTTCCTTGGCAAGCTTATCTAGCATCTGTACAAAAAGCTTATAGTTTCCTCTGGGTATGTAATACTTCTGGCTGCTAAGAGGGTATTTGTGCAGTCTTTCTCTCACAGACACCATTTCTCTTGACAAACCTTTGGTTCTAAGCAAATTTTGCACATTTTTTTTTGTCCATTTGAGAATCAATGATATACATAAGCTTGCTTTATAACCAGGCAGCTATCCAAATAGCCTCACTCTATGACCAGGGGGTGTATCTGGCACTGACACACATTGGTTTAAATATAAAAAGAGTTTATTTAGCTACCTTCATAAGCAACATTTTGATACTAATAAAATATGAAGACTTTCTACATTTTGGTAGCTATTTGTAAAGATTATCAAAGTCAAGAGAAAGAGCATTTGACATGAAAGCTGCACAAGGTAGCAATATTTGAAAGCGTACTGGTGCTGAGCATTCACACTGTTGTAAATGGTGTGTGTGATGTGTAGTTACTCATATGTAACTCTTCCCTCACTGGAAATTCAGCTTCTGCACAGCTGTTCGCAGGGATCCCCCCGGTGGCACACAGTACCAGTTTCTGCAACACTATTACTGTGGGGAACAGTTTCATTGGTCACCATTTTATCTAAGCACTAAAACAACAGTTCTGCTAGAATTAGAGATTGTTTTATGTTGAAGAATCTATCCATTAACTTAAGGCAGATTAAAAACCAAATCTTTTATGGCTTCTCATAGCCTTCATATCATACTAATCTTAAGTTTTGGGGAATCTTCTCAGAAGAAAGTGACTAAAAGGTGCAAAAAGAAAATATCTTTCAACAAGATTCATTTTTCTCAGTTGAAAAGCTGAGGCACAGCAAAATGTATCAAAACATATCAATATCTACACCCTTGTACTATGTATGTGATGTTTCTGGAAACTAGCATTCTTAATAGGTCATGTCTTCAAAGCCTAGTGTTTTTAAAAATGTCTCTTAAAATGGGGTGTCAGGAATAGAGAAGTGAAGCATATTGTTACTGTATGTGATCTCCTCATGGATGATTACATGATCTGAGATTCCTGGCTAATATTTTAATGAACTTGAGAGAAAAATAAAAGAAGATTGATAGATGAAGCTCTACTAAAAGATGTCAGTCACATGTACCTTGAATACTTTTAAAACATTATAGTATTACTTACACAATATTTTTGCAGAGGATATTGAAAATATCCTCTATTCAAAATAATTTCTTAGTCAGGTAAGCAGAGATGAATTTAAACAAGTTTCTTTACTGGGAATATCCTATAGCCTCCAGGATACTAATGTTCCTTTCCCTAAAGGAGGATATGTTCCGCTCACACCCTTAAAGTTGGACTTTTTCTTTTTTAGCAATGTTACTAGAATTATGTTGTACAAAATGCATTTTGGAAAGGCCTAAATATGCATTTTAAAATAAATTATACAATATTATTATGTCGGCAGCTTAAAAATCTCCAAAATAAGGGATCTATGACAAAATGCACTTCATACAAATAATATGGGAAAATCCTTATGCAAATTTGGCATATTAAAGACTTTTAGAAGCCTTAGAGTAAAAAATATATCTAATGATATGAGGGCACTATGGTGAACTAGATCAATGTCAAAAATTTATACCTTCCCGTTCTAAAGACAGATAATTACTGGATACTATGAAACAAAGACATTGTTCAATATGTAAAATAACCAAAAGAGAAGAGAAGGAAATCCAAGTATGTGAATGTGAGCATTAAGCATGTAAATGAGATAGGAAAAGTAATTATGGGAGTTTTTAAAACCAGATACGAGTAGAAATGCATATTTTAGCCAATTTAATTTTTGTTTTTTATTATTAATTTCAGCTTTCAAATTATTCTTGAATAAAATTTTACTAATGTATATTTTTCTTTTAAATATTGTCTATTTATATTCAAGTTTGCACATTCATTAGTACAAATTTGTTCAAATATTCAATTTTGATTTTTTAATGTTTCTATTTGGATGAATAAATTGGAGGCAGCAGAAATTCGTTAAACAACTTAGACTGGGCTTGGCAAAAATGTTTTGCTTCTAAATATTAACACTGAGAAACTAGGCAATTGAAAAATGTCTTCAAACTGTAGTGACAATTGGAAATAATATTTCAGAAGAGTTGGACCGGTAAGAAGTTGAGGCATCATTTTCCATTTTATAGTTTAGGAATTAAAAGTCAGAGAAAACTGGAATTGTACTTAAGGAATTGGTTAGGATCAAGGGAAGGAACTAGGGCTCTAATTTAAACTTATCTGAGTCATTTGTGGTGAGCAAAGTATAACTGATATCCAGCCTGATAGGCAGGGAAGTTGGCAAGGGCAGAGAAGGAGATTAGTAGACAGAGATGGGCTACCAGCAACAATATTGTGTCAAAGAGTATGTGTACTGGAGTGAACTTTTGGTCTCAAATCTCAGCTCCTGCATGCACATACATATCTGCAGAAACTTAAGTGTTTTTTTCCTTTCTAAGTTTGAGTTCAGCCTTCATAAAGGGGAGATAATAATTCTTGCCTTGTAAGGTTATTGTAAAGAGTAAATTTTATGATGCATGTGAAGTCCTTGTCAAGGACATACAAAATGTTAAATAAGTATAAAGATTATTATTATTATTATTATTACCAGCAGTATTTGTAGCCTGAAAACCACCTAGTGCTAGCTCTCAGCAACTGAGAGCAGAGTAGAGAAAGAAGCAGCAATAGATTCTATTAATACACATTCTAATACTGCAGCATTGGGTTTCTATAAATGAACTCAACTTCAATAAACCTAGGAATTTATAGGTATAAAAAAGAAGAAAGGAAGCAAAGCAGATGAGTTTTCCCTTGTGCTTGAATGACCCAAGATCCACCAACATTGAGAACAATAAAAACCTGTGCCTAATGATTCTGAAGGCAATTTTAAAAAAAGAGCGATTTAAAATATCTTGGCTCAAAGTATCAAAATCAAAATCTTCGGGATAACTTGTGATAATAACTTATTTCTATTGCATTGTGATTTCATTTACAAAAGGAAAATTCAGTCTGCCAAAGAAAATATTATGCTTTCTGAGGTTGTTGTTTACTAGTACTTCAGTGGCACAAAATTCCAATATCTTAGATGGATAATTGACAATAGATATATAGATAATAGCTAAAAAGTCTAGCTGAGTAGGCAACTGTATTAGTCTGTTCTCACACTGCTAATAAAGACATACCTGAGAGTGGGTAATTTATAAAGGAAAGAGATTTAACTGACTCATGGTTCCACATTGCTGTTGTGGGAAGTGGGCTCACAGTCATGGCAGAAGGCAAAGGAAGAGCAGAGTCACATCTTACATGGTAGCAGGCAAGAGAAAGCTTGTGCAGAGAAATTTCTTTATAAAACCATCAGATCTCTTGAGACTTACTCTCTACCACAGGAAAAGGTATGGGGAAAATTGCTTGCATGATTTGATTATTTCCACCTGGCCCAGGCCTTGACATCTGAGGATTATTGTACTCCAATGTGAGATTTGGTTGGAGAAACAGCCAAACCCAGTCAGCAATCAACAGTTTGGAAAATCAGACTAGATAAGCATATATATTTTTGTTAATTCATCCTCACTCTTGAGGCAGGCATGATGCCATTTAATTCTTCAGTTTACTCTGATTACCCATGAGGGATGAGAGCAGAGACTCTTGGTTGCCAACCTAATATTCACTGCCCTTATCTTATAGTCCAGTGATCAACAACAATAATAATAATAAACTACTATTCAGCTATTCTTTGTAATTTTGTCCATATACTTCAGTGTGCCTAGCCCCATTCTCAGTGGTGTAGATTCTGAATATTAAATCAGATCTAATCATTTCACAATACAATTTGTATTAATTTACTGTTTGCTGTCTAAGTAGGCAAGCTTATTATTCTACTTCAATTTTCAAGATTTGAAAAATGTTAGTCATATCTACCTTCTGAAACTTCATCTGTTTTTTTCTGTTTCTTTTAGTTTATTTTTATTCCAGATTATCTTTTATTTTTCATTTGCCCTTGACTGATTTCATTTTCTGGATCTGTGAGAGTCTTTTAAGTAGCACTGACCTGTACTGTGGAGTATTAATATGCAGTTTTGCATTGTTTAATTTGTAATTGCAATTAAAAGCATACAACACAACATTTCCTTTTCTTTCCTTTTTCTCTTTCTTTCTTTCTTTCTTTTTTTTTTTTTTTTGAGATGGAGTCTTACTCTGTGGCCCAGGTTGTAGCACAGTGGTGCTACCTCAACTCATTGCAACCGCTGCCTCCTGTCATGCTATTTTCGTGCCTCAGCCTCCTGAGTAGCTGGGATTACAGGTACCCACCCACCATGCCTGGCTAATTCTTGTATTTTTAGTAGAGACAGTTTTTTGCCATGTTGGCCAGGCTGGTCTCAAACATTTTCTATCTTAAACATTTTTAAGTACACTGTTCAGAAGTATTAAGTATATTCACATTGTTGTACAACTGATCTCTTGAGGTTCTTCCATCTTGCAAAATTGAAATTCTACACCCATTAAACAACTCCACATTTCACCTTCTCCCCAGCCACTGGCAACAACCATGCACTACAGTTTGCAACAGGCAGAATTCTAGTATTACTTATTTTTCTAGTTTTCTTCCTAAGATGTCTGGTATTTATTGGTCTTTTAAGGCACAAAATCTATTAATATTTGGCTGTGGTAGTCTGGCAATAGTTCTTGAAATCACAGATCATTTTTGTAGATTGTAACTTCTAGCTTAATATACATAATTTCAGAAATGTGTTTTATGGAATTTCTGGCCCTTGGACAACTTAAGTGAGAGTTATCAGGGTGCTTGTAAAACCTGGGGATATTGAACTCTATCCTAAATCAATTATACCAAAATTACCTGTACAATCTATTTTCTCCTGGCTGAGGCTCAAGAATATGCAAGTTTATCAATAGTACCAGATGATTCCTAAGCAAACTAAAATGTGATAATTTTACTATTTTATTTACTTTTACTATTTACTATTTATTTACTTTACTATTTTATTACTCTATAGCTCAACAGCCCATATTTTACTATTAAACATGTGACTAATCCAACAAACTTCTCCTTACAATGCTTCATAATAGTGTTTTATCTATAAGTTTGCAAGGGGACATAGAAGCTTCTGAGTAAAATAACCTGAATCCAGACACAAGCGAGGGAGATCGGGCTTTGAAGGTTAACATTGGCAGGCAAAGTTCCTTCGACAGGGCCTAGAATTATAGTTTCTCTCTTTTGAAACTTGGGGTAATAGTCAACTTAATTAGCTGTGTGGTTTTTCTCTTCTTTGTTAAAATTCCATGTTGCAGTTACCCTAACCTATAGCAAAATATTTACCTAACCCTTTATATCCTGAAGTTGTAATTTGAGGTTGACTGATGGGCTTGGATATGAAGTGGAAGGGAAACAGCTCTCTTCTCATCTCTTTCACTCCAATGGGAATAAACATTCGTCTATCTCGGATGAAGATTGAGTCTCTGATAGTGACTTAAGTTCAGAAGAAAGTTCCATATAGAAACTACGACATTGACAGATTTGAGAACAATATACACCAAATCTGTATCTGACCCTTACCAATAAGAAAAAGACAAGGTATATATACTTGAAATAATAATTGAATTAAGTATACATGCAGCAAAGTGTTCTATCCAGATGATTTAACTTGTTAGATTGCTCTATTCATAAGAATTAAATACAAGGGAACTTCAAAGAGTTCATGGAAAATGTAATTTAAAAAATATAGATAAACTTTATTTCTCAATGCAAACTCCATCAAGTTTAAGACACTTTTGTCAAGTGACTTTGCCAGACATTTATCCCATTCCTCTAGAGCCAAGCGTCCTGGGAATTTAACCATGCCAATGTAGTCATTTTTATATTATCAGATGAAGCAAAATGGGTGCACCTTAGGAAACAGAAGAAGTCAAAAGGCGCTAAATCGAGGCTGTAAGACAGGTGCCTAATGATTTCGTATTGAAATTCGTAAAAATTGCCCTTGTTTGATATAAGAAATGAGCAGGATCATTGTCCTGTGGATAAGGACTCTCTGGTGAAACTTTCCCACGCATTTTTCTGCTAAAGCTTCAGCTAACTTTCTCAAAACACACTCATAATAAACACATATTATCATTCTTTGGCTCTTCAGAATATCAACAAGCAATATGCATTGAGGACCCCGAAAAAACTGTTGCCATGAACTTTGCTCTTCACCAGTCTGCTTCTGCTTTGATTAGACCACTTCTAATTTCTGGTGGCCATTGCTTTGATTGTGTTTTGCCTTCAGGATCGTACTAGTAAAACCATGTTTTGTCTCCTATTATAATTCTTCAAAGGAATGCTTCAAGCTCTTGAATCTACTTGCTTAAATTTCCATTGAAATCTCTACTTTTGTCTACAGTTTATCTGGGGCACAACAGTTTTAGTACCCACAGAGTAGAAAGTTTGCCCACTTTTCGTTTTTGCTTACCTTTCTTGTCAGGTTTATGTAAGCAGAACCATTTGCGATATCTATGGTGTTAGCTATTGTTTCTGCTAGTAATCCTGGATCCTCTTCCATTAGGGCATGAAAAAGATGATGTTTTTTCCCTCACTAATTGATGCGGTTAATCTGCTATCGCTGGTTTCATGTTCAATGGTCTTATCCCTTTTCAAAATGAGTTACCCATTTGTCAACTGCTCATTTCTTTGGGGCATTATCCCAATACACTTTTTGTAAAGCATCAATGAATTCATCATTTTTCCACCTAAGCTTCACCATAAACATGATGTTTGTTCTGCTTCAATTTAACAGAATTAATGTTGTTCTAACAGGGACTCTTTCTGAACATATGGCTTATCATTCTTAGTACCTCAACCTAGATCCTGTTCAGACCTGCTATAACAAGTTAGTATGAATTTATGTTAGTACAAAAATTGTTGAAATTCATCCACAGATTTTTCATGATACACATCTTCCCTGGACATTTTGAAGATTCCTCATATCCCTTGCACAGATTATATAAGACTTATTAATGTAATAAGTATTGTTATATATTATTATATAATACTTATTACATTACTTACAACTCATTAATGTAATGAGTCTTGTATAATCATGAAAATTGAACTAAAACATATGATATTTCCAAACAAATGACTGAAGAAAACCAATCTACATGCTAGGAAAGGTTTAACCATTTCACAACAGGATTTTGTCCTTACAGTTTCAATGATTTTGTCTTGGAAATCAAACATTAAAACTTAGAAGACGTTCACCCTTTACTTATCAGTTAGAGTGGTTATACTATATCCTCCCCTAATGCCTAATTATGGGGACTGGTTTTGCCTATGCCTCAGTGGTTTCAATCTCACCCTTCCAAGTACAATCAAATGGAACATTTTCTCCTGAACCTTCCTCTATAATGAAAAATGTCAATGTGGCCTAGAGCAGTTTGGCTGTAGAGTTACATTCTAAAGTGGCCCAGACTCACACTTAGTCACTTCGGAAACCACTTTCAAACCATTATTTTAGACTTAAAGGTAGTAATTTTGTTGCAGGAATTTAGAAAAGACTGCAATTCTAAGGGCGGTCAAATTGCAGTATTTTATAGAATACTTAAGTCGTTATTTACATAAAATGTTTAAAAGTATATAACAAATATGATATAATTGTGTTTTATTTGAAGAAATACATTGTGTAGTTCTATGTTTATGGGTGTGTGCATATGTATGGATATTGTTAAATTAGAACTTTCACTCTCTAATTATTGCAGTTATGTAGTAGGCCTCTAGAACACTATGTATCAAAAAGATAAGTAAAAATATATTTCATTTGAATAAAGATATTTATGTTTAGTATTCAATGTCTGAAAAGGTTTTTAAGGAAAACTAGACAGATAATCATGGTTCGGATAAGGGAGAGCAAGCACTTCATTAAAACTGAGGGATGACACTTTCACATTCTACAAAGGTGTAAAAACCAATCATATATGGTCCTAGTTTAGGTCAGTTTATAGCATTATTCCTATGTAGTGTACTTCAAATAGATTTTTTTCTAAGGCATTCCAGCAAGATGGGTAACCAGAAACAGAGGCAAAGGATGACATTGAATATTTTGACACACCCACATTACAATTTTCAGTTGAACGTCTTCCAACACAATGATATCCAAGCATTGTATTTTACCTGAATCAGGAAAAAGTACAGTGGAATGTAAATAATGTATAGTTATTTAGAAAAACAATGTAAATACTTTATAGACTGTTCAGTAAATAATGTATATACTTAGAAAAACAATATAAATATTTCATGGACTGCTGGGCTACTGTTAAGGTTCAGATTAAACCTCTGGGTTTAGAGAACACTGTGTTTATCAAAACTCAATTTCTTCTACCCAATAGAATTCTGCCAGGTTTTGGATAAATTGCCGTATATAAACTATGTATTTATGATACAGTTCAACTATAGTCACTGTATTAACTGTACATTATATTTTCTAGCTGCTGCACACTAAAATCCTACGAATTTCACAGTTCCAGCTATGTTTTATTGCTACAAAATGTACAGAAGTGTGCTTCTTGTCAAGCCCTTGCCAACCTTGCAGATCTCTTTATAGATTCATATTATATTCTTGATCCATTAGGATTACAATCTCGGTTACCTATTTCTTGTAATAATGTTTTCTGCTCTCAACTTTTAAATTCATTGTAGAAATTGCTCTTATTCCTTTCTCCTAGCAAAATTGCACCAGGCTTTATGTATATATGTTGCCTAACAAGGCTTTAAAACAATCTTTTCACTTTACTTTCTTTTAAATCACAGCTAAAACTGTGATTCACATTTCTGTCCTTTTCATATTTTGGCAATATAGCATATCATTGCAGTCCCACATCTAATATTCAATATCTATTGTTAAATTTCTCATAAAGTGCCAGTAACTGCTCATATGTTCTAATTAATAGGCATAGTGTGAAGGCCATAACCAGCTTCACAGAGGAGAACAATAAGCTCGCAGATCACAGCTGCAATCCACCAGAGGTTGGATGTGAACATTCCCTCCTCAACTGCTGAGTATTTCAAGCAGGAGGAGCAGCTGGCAGGCGAACAGAACCCATGATGCAGTAACAGTTTGTTGGAGCCATGAAAAACTGTAGATGTCAAATGCATATCAAATAGTTTTCTATACCAACTGGTTAATATTGTTTGGACCAAAAGATACTGAATACAAAAATAGAGATTTCCTAGTAAATTAAACTAGTGTTTAGAAGGATAAAATAATAACTTACTGGAATGCTTAGGGTCTAAAGAGTAGTTTTAAGGTCTTTAGAGTAAGAGTGGAAAGAAGTCTGAAGACAAGAATATGTGATTTTTTAAATTATCATACTCAACCGAGATGATGCAAATTGTATCCTAATATTGGCTGGTTATTTGGCGTACAGAAGAACTATGTTCTACATTCCTGGACATATATATTCCTGAAGCAAGATGGAAATCAAAGAAATGAGTAATGACTTTGAGTCATCACAAAGGCTATCTATGTGTGTTTATCCTAATCTATAAATATTACCTAAAAAAATTCAAAGTGTATGCTCTTACCACTGTCATCTCTATGTTCATGAATTTAACAGATTTGCAGTTGACCTCCTGACAACGTTTTTTAAATTGCACCATGAGGTATAAATTTAGAAACGTGAATATGTTCTAAGGAATCACTGGATATAAGACATGAGGAAAAGAAAGTAGAAGTGACACAGTGATGAGAGATTAAGAATGATGTTATAAGAAAGAAAATTTTTTTAAAATTTCAGATGTACGAGATGAACTTATATTTTAAAAAATGTCTTTTTTTACTGAGTAGAAGTAAAATATTTTAAAATTTTTATTTCTGTCATTCAAACTATCATGCACTTTAAAGGATGTTTTAACTTCTAGAGTCTAATCCAGGCTGTTTCATATACCAGAGCTCAAGTTTCTAATTCAAGGTTGTCAGTAGCAGACCAGGGACAGCCACATCTGGAAACGAGACCAATATACTGGATTTTCACACACACAGACACACACACACACACACACACAATTTTTCAGGGTTGCACACAATGTAATTGGTTCAAATGTGTCTAACCTAAACAATTTGCCAAATGGAGCAAGTACCCAAATCCACCAGGGAGTACCAGACACATTTTGGGTCAAAAGGATACTGATCTTTCTGTGGTCATTGGCAACTTCTACTGCTGCTGATCTGCAAAAATCATAAGTGGAAACATTTCCATTTACTCCCATGATCAGAATTTAAAGAAAATAGTCTGTTTTAGAAATAAGCACTGATTGTATTTTAAACAGGTCTTGCTTAACTAAAATTGGCTAACCCTATTTATTGCTGGCCTGATTTGCACTAGGAAGATATGTAAGTAGATGTTCTAGAAGGAATAAAGTGAAATTAAATATTTGCTTGCTTGTGATTACAGGTTAAAAAAACTACTTAAGATGTAAATCATTGTTTTTCTGAGTTCAGGTCATTATTAAAAATGCTGTGTAACTTCCAGTTTTGTTTTGTTTTTGTCCTCTGGCATTTAATATTTAGCGGAAGATAATTTGGAAATACATTCTTAGATCTTAAATAATAATTTTAAAATGTTTTGTAGTTTTACTTTAGATCCTATATTATTTTGATACCCAAAAGTTTAATAAATGTCAAGCCCTGAGTTTCATAGTACAGAGTCCTGACACACTCAACTTTCTGTTTCCACTCTAAGGAGTTTGGTTTGTTTTCTTCATTCATTCCTTCCTTTCTTCCCTCTCCCCTTCTCACCTTCTGTGCTTCCTTCATCCCTCCCCAATCCTCCTCTTCCTCCTTCTGCTTAAGCTTCTGCTTCCTCTGCAGTTTCTTCTTCTTTTAGAGTTTTATCAAAGATATTCTTTCAGTTGGAATAAGCAGCTTTAGGCTTGAGTAGCATTACAGTCTTTTTCTAGACGGAAACCTTAAGCAAATTATGCAATCCCTCTGAATCTCAATTTCTTGAGCTCTCAAATGGAGCTAACACCTATTTATTTCTTAGGGTTATTATCAGATGAAATCACATATGTATGAATATTCCACTTCTACCCAATTGTATTCTGATTGTTTTCTAGTTTTAACAGCACAGAGTAGAAACTGTCTCTGGCTCAATTATTAGAATTTGTTAATTACTTCAATTAAGTAAATGTTGAGGGCTGCTCATATTTTTGTTAGTATTAAGCAAAATTTCCCAAAGGGTTCTCTCCAAGGAATAGTTCATGGAATCAGAAGGTGTTAACAAAATCTTTATCCATCACTTACTAACTATACAAATCATGTCAAATAACTGTCTCCCATCCATAAAGTGGGCTTACTAAATATCAGTTGCTATCTTCATCCAGTTGGAATTAATATAAAATGAGACGGTATTTGTGGAAATATTCTCTAAACAATACAATATTTGTCAATACTTGTTACTATTCTGTAGTGTATGTATTTACATGTTTATCTACCTGTCAAGGAATCAGGATTTTGCAAATCACTTTATTCACTTTGTGGGAAGAAAATTTACTCATGCCCCGTGACATTAAGAATATCTTTGGTAGTACTTGGCATGCCAAAACCTGCTTCTATCCTTTTTTAAGAGCTGGTATTTCTGTCTTCAGAGTGGCTACTGCTTAAGAATTCTATCACAGCTTTTCATTACTGTTACTGCTGATGTTAAACTCTTCTGTTTCTGTTTTTCTCTTTTTTTAAATCTTATGGCTCTTTTTGCGGATGTATTGCCTTTCAAAGATCAAAGGGCGTAATAAAGTCAGAAAAATACCCACGAATTACTTCTGATAAACAATAAAGCATTGTACATATATAAGATAGTGTGACCTTCAAATACAACACGATTTGCTTCAGAACATATGGCTCCTGATTGCTACCCATGTCTCTTGCTGCTAGGTCCTCTGAAGATACCACATTAGTCCTGGTGAGAATTTGAGGTCAGGGGGAAGGAGATATCTTTAAATTCCACATGGCTGAGGATTTACTATATTATGTAGCTACACTCATGAGTTTAATGGGAATGTACATGCACATATTTGTACATAACTGTACACACGCACACACACACACACACACACACACACACACACACACACACACATTAATGTCCACCAGCAAATACTGGCTGTAATAACCAATAAATTTATTCTTTATGTTCTCTGTATGGCTTTGTTTATTTGGGTAATGTTTCCTTAGGAACCATTAGCTTCTCCTTTTTAAATGTAGATAAGAAATAAATTATAAGTTTGTATTCTTTAAAGCATCAATTTAGTTTGTTAAATATCTAGCAAGGATTCTTTAAATAAAATGTCTAGTTGTTAAAAGAAAACACAAATGAAAAATGGACTTTGCAATTCAGTTTGAAAACAAAAACTTGTTATGTGTCTGAGAGAGATCAGACAAGGAGTCCACCATGAAACTACCAGGTAAGAAAGGGGAGAAAACAAAGAGTGGAAGGTAATACACAAGGTTCCATGATGGGAATAAAAATGGACAATGATGGGAAGTGAAGGAGAAAGGTCAGGTTGATCTGATTGAGTGTTCCCAAAGGCATCTCAGAACACGGTAGTTTTGGTTTAAATCATTAAATGAGTGTTGTCTAGGCTACTACGAGAATAAAGAAGGTTAATTTTGTAAGAGAAAAACACAAAGCAAAGGTTCTGAAGTGAGAAATGGTTTGAAACCAAATACACCTGATTATCCAGTTAGATAGATCTCCCTCTTAACTCAGTTACAAAATTGTTATTGTAAGAATTGATTAGTAGGTATTAAACACTTTCAGTTTGCCTAAGATTTTATATAGCATGTTATATACAGAATGCCATATGCATCTTACAATCACACATGAGTTAGGCCATTTATTTATTATTTCCACTTTACAGGTGACAGAAATGAGGACAGCAATGATAATAACATGCCCAGGGTTGTGTAACTAGCACATTGCCAAACAAAGACTTGAAGCCATGTAGACTGAATCCAGAGCCTATACTCTTGACCACTATGCTAACTAGGGAGGTAATTCCAAGTTTTAAAAATGATTATTATTGCCATTCTACAATCTATTAAATTAATATTCAGGACTCTTGCCTAGATAAATTTTCATTCTCTCCACAATGAATATTTGAATAATACTTCCAAATATATATATAAAACACTTTTCTAATTGGAAAAAATTTGCTGAGAGGTATTGTGGGCTATTTTATTGATGAATCACCACCTGAGGAAAGACAAACACCAAAATCAGAAATGGACATCTTCTTGCATTCCTTGCCAAGCTAAATCTTTGAAAAAGTCAATTACATTCCAAGTGTACCTGTGTATGTTTTAAGGACTTTTGTTTTCCTGGGGAGAAATGAGGGATTTGGTTTCAAGAAAGGCTTGTTCAGAGCTCTCATGCTCAGTGGCATTACATAAATGTACATTTTTATATATTAAATTAGAGATTGCCCTAAAGCAGCATACACTATTGATTTATCATGAGATAGAGAAGCAGTTAGGCCATCACGGGTATCAATTGGCACATCCCTTTCATATAATGAAACTTACAGTGAGAAAGTCAAGGCTCCAAAAGGAGAAGTTTAGGTGTCGTGGCCAGCGGGGAAAAGAGTCAGTTCAAACTGCATGTTAATTCCTGCTAAGTTGACTATTGAAGTGGTAATACTGCAGAGGCCTTGCCTCTGGCCTTCACATCTGTAGCTCTCAGCCTAGATGCTCACTACGCATCAAGGACATTATTCAGCCAGGCAGGCCGCAGCCTCTGCACTGGCAACTTCATCTCTAGCAGAACTTCGACAATTATAGGCTCTGAATACTAGTTGAGAAACACCCACATGACTTCTTTGTGCCAAATATTTCTGTATCTTCCTTAATATTGTTTCTCTGGGCATTATGTATTTTAAATATCATTATTATCCTGTAGTTGTTTGTTTTATTTTCTTTCTGGTCCTGAAATTGTCTCTTTCCATGACTGAAAAAATAATACATCATTGTCTTTTCTGTAAGTATGCAAGTCTCATTTCAGCAGTGAATGTTTTGAAAGCAACAACAGTAGAAAGTAAAGGCTTCTTGATCATGCCCTTATTCCAAGAATCTAAATACAAGTCACATTCTCCTTTGAATGTAATTTTGAAAAAAGAATTTCATTTCGCCTCTAATATCTGTATTGATGTAGTTCTTGGAAAGAATCATGGACCATACAGTAATGCTCAGAACAGAGTTTACATCTTAGCCAAAATATGTTAGGCAAATTTTAATGGGGCGAAGTCACTAGATAAAAATTCTATAATGTGATTCTCTAAAATTAAAAATCCCCAAATTTGATTATTCAGTGAGTAGATTATTTCTGAGACAAATAAGTGTTAATATTTTAATATGCTTACTCTAAGTGAACACTCAGAAGCCCAGGAAGGGGAAAAAAAGATTGATGTATTTTGTTCCCCGTTTCTCACACAGCATTTTGATGCAAAAATCAAAGCTGGAGTCTATTTCTTATAATTTTTATAGCAGTGTTTTTACTCCTATACATTTTACTTCCTCTCCTTCCTTTGGAATAAACCAATATCTGATTGCATGAAAGATCTTACAGCATATTAGCAAGAGCACTGATACGTGAAATTCCAGGTCCAGTCTTACTCTGGCGCTTATTAGAAATCAAAAATGGCACATCATTACTTTGTCGATAAGACATATGTTTCCGTATTTTTATGATGTTTATTCATTTGTAGGTGTATGAAACTGTTTTTATTAACTTTGAAGTGTGCTGACTTTTGAAATAATATGATTATATGAAATATTTACATCCTCTTATAGCCTCAGAGTTAGGGCAATGAGATTTTTCTCTGAGTGTCAACCTTTTTTCTCTAGTTTTCTGTGTAGACAAAAAGAAGACTGAAAGATTTTAGAGGTCATCATTCTTCACATTTCACGCCTGGCCTTAGGACTCTGCCTTAACCTTCTGGATCATTTCCTGCTCAATAAATGTTTATATCCTTGTTAAGTAGTGAGAAATTGACAGTATAAAAAAGGAGATACAGAATAACAACAGATGTCTTCAGAAAATCAAACTTTTTTTCGCTTGTGTACAATATTGTGGAATCTTCATATATTTTAACAGCTTATAGTAAATATAATAGAATATTATATTTCATTTAATATTGGAACGATTAGTAAGTGTCTCCATGGAATGACTTCCCTAAGTAAGACGTTGGGCCAGGTTCCATGCTGTGCTGCACAGAAATAGTTTTATAAACCACAGAAGACTGACAATCCGTAAGATCATGATACAATAGCCAAATGATGAACATGAAAATACTGTAGATGAGTTGACTTCTCAAGGTTCCCTCCAGTGCTAAAGCCCCAAGATTCCTTCTATAGTCTACAAAATATGCAAAATATCAAAAATAAAAAATGAATACCCTAAGGTTATCTCAGTGTTTGAAAACACAAATCATAGATAGCAAAAGACTTTGGGGAATAGATAAAATATAGAGAGGAAAGATGAAAGAATTGGTAAGAACAAAGAAGTAGAAACAAGGAAAACCATGGCAAGTTTAATCAAAACGGAAAATGCTAAATATTTAAGTGACAAAAGTGGTTATAGTGCAAAATAGAAAATAAACATTTTAACAAGCTTTTCTAAATGTTCAAAAATGAAACAAAAGGTGTCCAGAGATGATATATTCCAACAAATCAACAATATCTTTCACAATTGTTATTTCCTTTGTAAATTCTTTAGAGAATAATAGTTGATAAATAAATATAACCATCATATCTTAAAAATCTCTATGCTATCAATCTACTATTTATTTTAAAAGTTCAAGTACATAATATATATTTATTTTAAACCAAACATTTAGGCATCTTAGGGAGGTCTATTAAAGATCATTTAACTCAATCTTTTAACTATGCAAATGAGCAAACAGCAACACAGATAACTTGAAAACTTTATCCAAGAATCCACACATTGACAGTGGAAAAAATACAACAAGAATGAAAGACTTTAAACCTCTGGCTAAATCTCTTCTTTCTTTCTCTGAGTTCAGTTTCAATCCATTGCTTTATTTTTAAGAGCCTTCCTTAATATGCATAAGTATCTTATAGAATATTAAGTACCTGACTTAGTGACTAGTGGAAGAGAGACAAAACAAAAAAAACAACAACAAAAAACAAGATAGTCCAGAAGCAACACTGCCCCCGCCCCGAAAAAAAAAAAACAACGAAACAGAGAAAAGTAATGATCTTTCATATATTTATCATATAAACAAGGAAAGAAAATGGCTAAATGATACATATCTTAGCATATTAATCCAAATAAAGACTGTCTTCTTGAATTCTGTCAAATTTCTTTTTTGCTTTCCTCTTTAGTCAAAGAACAGTATAAAACTACCACTTGAAAGTGATTACATTGTGACAGTCCTAATCACCAGACATATATCCTTCACAACATCACAAAAGAATCTCCCTGAAAGAGCTCAAGAAAATGTCTGAGGCTATATCTGATTGTAGGCACAGGACTCAATGCAAGTGCTTAATAAATACTGTTTCATGATGATTTATGTTACAGAGAGTTAAGTTAAAAAGAATGTGGGAGTTTTGAAATAAAGAGGTGTTGCAATATAAAGGAAACAATATATATTTACTTTTTAAAAAGACCTATACAATCTGTCTTACAATATCCTCTACCATGGCATTTAAATTAACAAAAGCTATTGAATTTTAAAATAAAATATTTATAGGAACACAATTTTTTAAATCGGCAGTTGAAAACTCAAGTGCAATGTTAAGTTAAATAGATTGGCAAACATTTGTGGTTCTTAAAACTCTTGGTTTTAAGAGTAACATATCTACTTAATAAAGTTTTAAGTTTTAAACTATAAAACCAGTGAATCACAAAGCTATAAGGAGTCTATGAGGAATTTCAGTATAATATTTTTATCCACAAGCTTGTGTTCATGTTTTCTCCACCAGGTCAGGAATATATCAAGTCTGTGCCTAACTGGTGAGCTTGTATCTAATTCATAGCAGGTGCTTAATAAATGCTGACTTCTCTGTTTTGTTGTTGTTTTTTTTTAAGTCAATTTCAAGTCAAATTCACACATAGTAAAATTTATTCCATTCATGCGTACAGTTTGATGAGTTTTGTCAAATATATACTATCTCAAAACTATCACCGCATTCAAAATTTGAATCAATTCCATCACCACCCACCCCCCCCCCACACACACACACACAGCTTCCTCATACTGTTTGCAGCTTCTCTTCCCCTCCAGCATCCTTCAGCTCAGGAAGGCATTAATTGTTTCCGTCTCTATCACTTTCCCTCTTGCAGAATGTCAAACAAAGACAAGACAGTCACACAGTCTGTAGTCTTTTGTGTCTGATTTCCTTTGCTTAGCATAATGCTTTGGAGATTCATCCATGTAATTTTTCCTTTTTATTGCTGAATACTAGTCCACTGCATGAATATACCACAATTTATTTATCCATTCACCAGTTGACAAGCACTTTAGGTTTCTCCCAGTTTGAGGATATTATGAATTCAGCTGTGATGAACATTCATGTTTATGTCTTTATGTAAACCTGAACAATTTTTAATGAAAGAAATTTATGGCTTAGAAAATGCTACATAAAGAAAAACACTGAAGAGAAAACCAAAAGAGCATTTTCTATTTCTGTGCAGGGCCAGGTGTGTTCGCAATGTAGTCAGAGGACACCATTCCAGAATTTTCTTACTCTCTCCTTTACTTAATCGTGTGGTGGAAATTGTGAGGGAAATTAGAAAAGGAAAGAGAGTGGCGAGAGAAGTGTCTTAAATCTCTTAGCCAATTGCTCTATTCACTGTAGCTTTGTCCTCTAATAATTGTGTAATAGGGAATAATGATAGCACCGATGTAATTAGGAACAGGAAAATAACTAACATTAACATAATGCTTAGTATGTGCCAAGAATTTTTCTGCTTTTCCCCTATTAAATCAATTCATTCTTTTATCAACTCTTAGTAATAAATTAGTATTGTTATTATGAGTTTGCAGAAATAAGACCCAGAGAAGGTAAATGCTTAGGCAAAGTTCAAATGCTAGTCAGTGGGGGCGAGTGTTTAGAAACAGGTAGGCTGACTCCAGAATCCATGTTCTTAAATCTCACTCAAAATCACTTTAATAAAATAACTATTTTATTAACAAATTGAGAACTTTTTTTTTTTTTTTTTTTTTTTTAACAAAGCTTCACTCTGTCACCCATGGTGGAGTGCAGTGGTGCGATTTTGGCTCACTGCAACCTCCACTCCCGGGTTCCAGTGATTCTCCCGCCTCAGCCTCCCAACTAGCTAGGATTACAAATGTGTACCACCATGCCCAGATAATTTTTGTATTTTTAGTAGAGACAGAGTTTCACCGCGTTGGCCAGGCTGGTCTCAAACTCCTGACCTCGGGTGATCCACCCAACTCAATCTCCTAAAGTGCTGAGATTATAGGTGTGAGCCACAGCACCAGGCTGAGAACTTTTTAATGAGTCCCATTTACAAGAGACATGAACAATTCTCATCATTAGGCAGAGCACAAGAAACAGAATCCAGCTAAGATGTGAAAATGATGCCATCTTCATCCTGTTGCCTCTGTGTATACTCAAGGAATCTCTACCACTTCTCAGGCATGGTTACAAGCCAAAACTAAAGGTATGACTCTTCTTTCTATAGAGCAGAAAAATTTCTCCAAATGAAATTCAGAATTAAAACGTTCCTAGTTGTCTGAATAAAAATATGTTATACTAATATGACTTCCTTTTGTTTATATCCATGTAAAACTCCATATAATATAGTCAAGAGATCAGTTACCACCAGAAAATTATTTTTATGTTTAATATTAAAATACAAGTTTACATTTCTTTTCTATTTGCTTAAAAATGCAATGGGAACAATAGTTTAAGCTAGGCTTAGAGATTCTTTTGCTTAAACTTTAAGAAAAACTGAAATAAGTAAGGCTATCAATATTATTGTATCAAACACGAAAAGATAATGAGCAATTGAAAAAAGAGGAAGCTGGCTTTACAAGAATCAGGAGATTCTCATATAAGAAGAAGTGATTCAATTCTATAGCTATTTCTTATAGGCAATTCATATTATCTCATCATTAACATTTTTAGTACAAAATGATAGCGCCCGTACTTTACGAATGAAACTCTTTAATATGTTTACAATTATTTTTTTTCACAGTTTATCTGTTTATTACCTAGATAAGCAAATGAGCTAGGCTTGGCAAAAATTAGAGCATGTCATTACATAAAATCAATACTGACTGCTAAGAGTTGAGTTGTGTGCCTTAAAATGGTATATTGATGTCCTAGCCGCAGAATCAAGGAAGGTGACTTTATTTGGAAACAGTCTTCACAGATGCCATCAAGTTAGGATGAGGCAATTATGTTGGTCCCGAATACAAAATGACTGCTGTTCCTATGGTATGAAAGTGGGGAAATTTGGACACATACACAAAAGGTGGAGATGCAGAGGGTAAAGACACAGAGGCACAGGTCAGATGGCCATGTGAAGGCAGAGGCGGGAATCCAAGGGATGTTGACACAGCCAAAGAATCCTGGGGCCTCCAGAACCTAGGAATGAGAAGGAAGAATCCTTTTTGAGCAGCTTCAGAGGGAGAACGTATCCATCAGCATCTTGATGTTGGACTTCCAGACACTGGAACCACACGGCAATAAATTACTGTTGCTTTAAGTCCTTCAATTTGTGGCACTTTGTTATGGCAGCCCTTGGAGACTGATAGACTGACAATAACAAAACAGATATCAAAGGTTTCAAAGAAACATTCTAAAATCCCTGCTGCTTCATACTAGTGGTCATTTAAGTGATCATCAACATAGCAATCACCTAGATAAGTTCAGCAACGTTGTTATAGTTAGCCAAGCAGCAGGGCATAAGGGTCATAGCGTTTTGAAGGAAAGGCAAGTATTTTGATTTCTGAATCTCTTATTGGATTTACATTAAGGTCCTTGATTTTATATGCAAGTATTTTCCAATTTTCTATAACATAAATTGCCTCATCTGATCTGTGCTGACATCGTTTGCTGATTCCAAGGTTATACACCACTCAATTATGTCAAATGAAGGTGGAATTAAAGTTGCGTGCAAGAGAAAATCATGTACTAATGAACAAAGAAGTCAAAGAGGTTGAAAGAGAAAAAAATATTTCCATCAAAATCTTTACCTTGCCCTTTTACTTAAAGAGTTTGAGGAGACAGCAATGTCCTGAGGGTTATCCAACACCAGATGAAAGTAAAGAAGGCGAATATCAAAATCATCCACCAAGGTTCCTGTGCAGGCACATGAAACACTGTTGGCAGAATTGCTGAATTTTTAAAATATTCCATTCAGCAATCACTATATGTGAAAAAAAGCAATCATCGTATTTATGTTCAATATTCTGTGGCTTATTAACTTGGCATCACTTATCTTTACCTTTCCCTCTGCCCAAATGTAGAATCCCAATGGAATAAGCACATTCAGATTCTAACACTCAATAGCAGGTTTTAAATATACTATAGTAATAAACTTGGAAAGCACATCCTCAGATTGGCTAATTCAGGGAGACTATTTTACTTGCAGATGAGCTAGATTCGATTTGTTACCTGCCAAGTGCAGCAACTCAATACTGGGCTGGTTATTCGAGGATCAGGGGGAAAGTGGTGCTAAATGAGCCTAGCTGTCAACACGTTCTCTCACTGCAACATCATCAGCCTTTCCTGGCTTGAACCCTCTTATCCCAAGTCCATACGCACATCGTTCTTCCATCTGCTAGCACGGCAGGTTGATGTTACAACAAACCAATTCCACCCCCTGTATTGATTTACACTTCGTTTCTCTAGGCATCAATCTCAGTTAAATCTCTCCTGCCTTTTTATCTTCAGTTTAGGCTTAGGTCCTTTTATTTGTTATTTTTATGAAAAGAAAAGTTTAAAGGAGCAGGAAGAAAAATCACTTGAAAGTATGCATTTGAATATTCAAAACACAGCTAGATTTTAACTGAACATATTATATTTTAGGTTCATATAGCTAACAATAAACTGATTTATTTTTTATTCAATGTCTTCATGTAACTTTCCATACATGAATGGAAGTTCTAAGCCCAGAATAGATTCCATGGTAGAGATTAAACTTGAGCTGACAAACTAGAACTACTAGAATCACTGGGTCTATCATTTTCCCCACACACAATACCCTGCAAAGATATAATAACACAGGCACCCACCGACATGAGATTTCTGTAACACCTGGACTCAAAGCTATAAGAAAGAGGTAGTAATGACAGTTCCATGATTATTCCCTTTCTGGTCAATTTCAAACAGTTCCTTAATGTGACTTTAATGATGTTTTTTAGTGTTCATTTCTTTTTATTTTTTTAACATCATACCAATAGCAGTTCCCTTCAACCACTGTGATTTTTTCATTAGGATGATTATAATGGAAGATGACTCTCAGTGGAAATGTATGAGACACTCTTGTTATCCATGCACCATTGTCACTACACACTAATTGCTCCAGTCTGTCATGTGAATGAGTATTTAAGGAGATTTTAATCCCTGAACCACCACATTCATTGTAATTCTGTATGCTAAAGATCCTTATGACATTACAGTGATAAAATTGGTAGCATTGCACACATGCCCAGATCTCCTAAATTTAAGCATAGTTAAAGCATTTGGATGCATTTTAATTTGTAAATAATTGCTTTTACAATAAACTGATGTGTGCTAAGTTAGAGTTTGGAGTAAACTTTCCAGTTAAACTTTCATGAATACAGCTAAAGAGAGGACTGAATTCTTTGGTTGATTTCTTGCTCTCATTTGCAAACCATGCTTCAATTAAGCTCCTGGTATGGGTAGGGAGATATGAATAATGTCCAGCTATCACAGTTCTCGGCTCCTAGGAGAAAGATGTCAAAGGCACCGAACTCATCAAGTCGGGGATTTAGGTCATTAATTCAACCATAGATTTGAAAGCGTTTCAAAAAGTGGGTCAGTTTGTCAAAGGTACAAACGCAACATGACAGAGCCATTTCTAAAACTGAAGTGCACACTTACGAATCATATCAAAAGTAATCAATGCAGTTCATTATAAAATCTGTTGTTTAGGGCAGCAGATTTTTTGTTATAGCAAAGTTCAAAGTAAAAGATATACTTGTCTCTATCTAGGGATGAAAAGGTTAGAATGATAAGATGACAACATCATCAAAGAGTTGTAAATATATGACATACTGTGTTGGCATTAAAAAAAATTTTTTTTTCAACCCAGCACTTCTATCTCCATAGCAATGGATTTCTAAAGACTGTATTAATTAGATGCAAATGACTGCAAGGGAAACAGAACCTTTTAGTTTTTGAGAACCACAGCTTAAATCTGATACATTGTAGAGTATGATATAGAAACCATATTGTCAGTTGCGTGTACTGAATTAGATGTACAGCTTCTCAAAGGAAGGTCATTTGAATCATCATGATTGCAATTGTTTTGAAGTAACCATGAAGCTGCTGGTGCTAAATAGTTGTGATGATAAGACTTCAAGCATTGAAGCATATAAATGCAGTAAAGAATGAGTGCCAAAAGTTCTGAAAATAGACAAATGGAAGCAGAGTGAAGTTCCAAATTTACCTTGAATGAATGAATGGAATAATTGTGAAGACGATCAAATGAAATCATTCTGTAACTATCTTAACCAAGAGTTTAAGCAAGGACCATTTTAACTTTTAGATCAACTTTAGATAAGTTGATCATTCTTTGCATACATATATTAAACTCTGTTGCTTTGGGAATAGCTTGAGTGGGAAGAATTCAAACTCACCTTGACTTTGTAGATAAATGAAGAGAGACACATCAGGATGACTTTGAAGTGTCATTTCCTCCGCTTTTCCACAGATTATCAGAGAACAGCAGGTCAGAGTTAGCTTAAGGAAGCAGAGTCTATTGTTAAACTCTACGTTATGAATGTGTCACCAACAAGGTCTAGCCTTCCAGAATATGAAGCTTCTATGGCTGTATAGTTACACTGAAAATCTCCGTGTTATAGTAGGTAGCTCGTCAGGCATGAGCCTGGCAGGAGAGAGCCTCCGACCTCGCCCCCACCAGGAATGTCAGGCGACCATCAGGTGATGGTAAGGCAGCTGTTAAAAATAAAAATTTGTCACATCCAGCACCAGGGAACCCGAAACCTATGATCAGCAGCTTCTTGATAAGATCCCAGGAGTTGGGCCAGTGAGTTCAAGCATGCCCATGAAGAGACAAAATGGTTGAGTTTAACTGGCGAATGACCTTCTTCTAGAATACTAGACTGGTAGGAGAAAACACCTTAGTGAGCATGCACACAACTCCAGTAAACACACTGAGCATGTGGCCCCCTGAGTGTTGGCAGGCCACTCTGCGTACAGAATGCCACCTATAACAGACCCAAGTCAAAAGTCCAGCCACACATTTGGTCTTTGAGGCACTGCTTGGCCCTCTTCAAGTGTAATTTACTTCCTTTTATTCCTGTCCTAAAACTTTTAAATAAGCTTTCATTCCTGCTCTGAAATTTACTTTCGTCCCTCATTCTGCCTTATGCCCCTCGGTCAAATTCTTTCTTCTGAGAAGGCAAAAATTGAGGTTGCTGTAGACCCATACAGCTTTGCCACTGCTAACATACTTCTGTACCACACCACTCATTTATGTTCGGCTGTGAACACCCTCACTCCTCATTTCCACAAAGCAAACTTTGAAGAAGAACCTCTTTCTCCACTGGCCACTGATCACCTGATATGCAAAGTTTAGGTCCAGCCTAACACATTTTTTCATGAAATAACATCGTCTCAGAAAAGTGGCTGTTATTTCCCCAATACCCCTTATTTTACATATTTATCTTGTGTATAGTTTGTGTGTGTGTGTGTGTGTGTGTGTGTGTGTGTGTGTGTGTATTCCCTTTGCCGGGCAAAAGTTAACTATTTCTTCATCCTCCAACTCTAGGCTACTGACATATGAAAACATTAATGTAAGTGTAGAAAAGTTTAATCAAGCTCTGCTTAATCACTTATAAACTCTTTCTCTTATTGCTTAAAACTGGATCTGCAATGGCAAATGTCATGAATTCTCACAATAATACTATAGTGATTTTTGTTTCTTATATTTTCTCTATTCTAGGCTTCTCAAACCTGAGGGATACTGACCCAAGCTGTTGGAAGTGAACAACCCACCTGTAATGAGAGAGAATGAAGAGGAAGAGAAGAGACTTTGATGATTCTTGGATTCAGTTTTCTCCAAAGCTAGTTTCTCTCCTGCACTTTCTGTTTGTTATTTAAGCCAAAGAGGTGTGATGAAAATTGGGATATGCAAGAATACTTGAGATGGGTCCTGCAAGGTAGTAGAAAATGCCCAAGTCTATGTGCCACGTATGTGTAGGTTGGGAAGAGGGAGGGCCAGGAGAGAAACAGTAGTGGTCCTGGGATGGGAGAGAAATTTGGCACTGAAATGCTGCAGGAGTACGTGCAAAGGCAGCCATGAGAAAAGGCATGTCATGCTCAAAGAACCCTCTGTAATCCATTCCGTGGGTCTCAGGCATTGTTGGGTGGGATATACGGGGTAGGGAAAAAAATGGGTGGAAAATTGCCTCCCGTGCACCAACACTGCTCTTAGCATATACATACATCATGTTCATTTTCTCTAATCATCATAGCAACACTATGAAACAGCCACTATTACAGTCCCTCTGTTTGGGATATTCCGAGGGGTATGACTTAGTAATCACCTAAATAGAGTCAAGACAGATGTGTGTCTTCTTTTTAATAAGTTCTTCTCTTGTGAGATTCAAATTAGACAGAAGTTTACATAATTTCATTTTTAAAAGCATTATAGAAAGGTTGTATTTGATTTAAAATAAATAACAACAATTATGATGTGAAAGATGCTTACTCCTGTTTTTCTTCTCCATCTCCCTCCTCCATGCCCACTGCATGGACACCCTGTGTGACAAAATCCTTTCACAGACAATACATCTATCTTTTCATCATGTTTCGTGGATAATGAGATTATCCAAAACAAAAATTGCTTTTATAGAATTCTACACTAAATTTTAAACATTTTGCTCACACAGGAGAATTATATAATGTCACACATCTATAATAATTAATATTCTGGATGCAACCTTAAAATGTAAAAATTAAAGATTATTAAAAGTTAAAATTACATAACTGTTTAGTGGAAACAACTCATGTGCTGAAAGATATGTCTTAAACCTCTGCAGCATGAACTGTCCTTTGGGGGATAAGTGAAGCTTCCTCCTAATGTTCATTCTATAGGTGTTTGTGAAACTCATCAAATATTCAAAGTGCAAATGCACACATCTTTGCTCTATCAATATTTATAGCCTGAAAACACATTATTGTTGCAAATATGTCAGGACAATGAAAAATATCCATTTACAATGGGGATATATAACAAAGGGCAGTTGAGCAATATAATTTATTTCTATCATTTATTGAATGACTCATAAGTAATAAGAAATGAAGCTACAAGTAAGTTATGAAGGTCATCTCCTCTCATGTATGAAAATACATAAATTGTTTATATCGTTATCTGCTGTAAAACATTCCTTCCATTGAGGATTCTGAAAATTATGAGCCAGATGTCTGGACTCTATACTGTGAAAGTGCCCCAAATTGGCTTTCAATAGGACTTGGCCATATGCAGATTCCTCTATGTTTCACAAAAAATACAGACTTGGCTTGGACGAAATGCCTGTGCTTTTCTTAAAGTTTTATTAATGTTATTGGACTCAGCTACAGATAGAGTCACTTTCTGATATAAAACAGTTCAGATCCTGGTAGTTATTATTATGATAGATGACATTTTTTGTTATTACTTATCATTTTACATATATTTTAAGTATTTAGGAAATTTCAGGCATAATCTTAGGAATGCTATACATATTCCTTTTAAAAAGATTTTCACAAAAGCATTCATATTCCATTTTAACACACAAAAAAACCATAGGCTCAGAATGGGTATTCGATCAGCTAAAACTCCCACAGCTAGTAGTAAGCAGTCTAAATTCCTGAGTTCATTTACGTTCAGCTACATTATGATATCTCTAATGAAGAAGTCATAATAAAAGTCACTGGCACCTTTTGAATGTTATAAGCATTTTACATGGATTGTTACATTTAATCCTTCCAACTATCCATTTAAGTAGGCAATTAATAAGCATATTTTACATAGGAGATGACAGGCTTGAGGAAGCTAAGAAATTCTTCACAGGTGGTAAAGATGGACTTTGAAATTAGGTGTCTTTTATTCTAGAGCCTGAGATTTTTAAACAACACACTGTAGAGAAAGCAACATTGTTATCCAGGCCAGGGGTCCTCAACTATGAATGACCCACAGATCACCTTGGTATATTATTAACATGAAGATTCTTGTTTTGTAGGTTTTGGGGTAGCTCCTGAAAAGCTGCAGTTTCAACACAGTCCCAAGTGATGCCAATGACCCAGGTCACTAACTATTTATCACCTGATGGTTTTTAATACTTATCAATTACTTAGAGATGTAATTTCATTTTAATTTCATTTTCAAGGAAGTTTTACTTTCCTCTTTTTTCTCTCTCTCTAACACACCCTCTCTCCCCCATTCTCTCAGTTTTACACACTTTCTTCTACGCCAACACATAAATCACTTGAGTGAAATTCTTTCACTTGAACAAATGATACTGAGGAATAAGTGAGAATTTTGATTGCATATAATTGTGATTGTTCACTGATACAATTTGAGTGGAGAAGGCCCCAGAAGAGGCCCACACATGAATCCCTGCTGCCTTTAAATACGTTTGGTTACATGGCAATGGAGAATTAAGTTTGCAGATAAAATTAAGGACAATAATCAGCTGACTTTGAGATGGGGAGAAGATCCTGGATTATCTAGTTGAGTGTAATATATTCAGGAGGACCCTTATTAGGGAAAGAGAGAGGAAGCGAAGAGAGAGTAAGAAGGATGGCAAGGTGGAAAGATCACAGCTTCTCTTGCACCAGCAAGATGGTGGGAGAGAGGTGCAAGCATGAAATGCAGGTGGCTTCTAGAAGCTAGAAAAGGCAAGGTTGTGATTCTTCCCAGGAGCTACCCCAAGGAATGTAGCCCTGCTGACATATTGGTTTTAGCTAAAAAATATCTATTTCAGACTTCTGACATCCCTCCAAAATAAGATAATCAATTCTTCATATTTGTGCTGTTTGTGATAATCTTTATAGCATTGATAGAAAATAAAACTCTACAATATTATGCAGTCTAGAATGGTGATAGCTATACAATTCAAAGTCAGACTCAGGTCTCTACAAGGCACGCATATCATTTGTATGCAGGAAAAAATAACAAACACATTCACAAATATTTCTATCTGATCGTAAATAATTTTTTCTTAAAATAAGAAATACCACTGTCAGCTATATGATACACTTTTAATTTTCTCCATCATGTCAACAAAACACAAAAGAAAATGCATTTAAAGTAGGCTAATATTAAAATATATATATTTAAAATAGTATATATATATATATATATTCTATGTTCTATTTATATACTGCCTATATATATATATATATATATATATATATATATATATATATATTTAATGATATCACTGGGTTAAAATCAGTATATCAGCATGACTGCATTCCTTGGGGTGGCTCTTGGGAAGAATCACAATGTTACCTTTTCTAGCTTATAGAAGCCACCTGCATTTCACGCTTGCATCTCTCTCCTACCATCTTTAAAGCCAGCAAAAGGAGGTCGTGATCTTTCTGCCCTGCTATCCTTCTCACTCGCTCTCTTCCTCCCTCTTTCCCCAATAAGGACTCTTCTGAATACATCAGACCCACTTGGATAATCTAGGCTCTTCTCCCCATCTCAAAGACAGCTGATTATTATCCTTAACTTTATCTCCAAACTTAATTATCTTTGCCATGTAACCTACATTTATATATAAGGGCAATAGTGTAGGGAAAGAAATAAAGAATGTATTGTAACCATAAAATCAGATTGAGAGTCCATTGACTCTTAGGAGGGATATGGCTAACACTTAGTTTTGTTGTCTTGGCCACTGAATTGCATAAACAGTGCTTGGAAAATGACTGTGTTTTTCTGCTTTATGTACTCCCTTTCCTGGAATCCGGGAGGAATCAATCCATCCTCACCCCACGTGCAAAATTTGAACAATGAATGTAACAGGGCTTGAACTCACTAAATTTTTTACAGAATGTTCCTAATGAATGTAGTCAGATATTTACAATCTCTTGTTACCCTTAATTAACAAAACACTATCCTTTCATTTCAACTTTGTCAGTTTAAATTTTAAAGGGCAAATTTTGTTTCCCTTGTTACCTAATTATTTTATAATTTTGTAGAGAGGAGATCTGGCCATGTTGCCATGGCTGGTCTCTAACTTCAGGTCTCAAGCAATCCTCCCAACTCGCTCTCCCCAAACACTGGAATTAAAGGTGTGAGCCACGACAGGTGACCTTCATTTTTAAATATAAGTTCAGGAGAAGCCTGACCTCCTCACTTATCTAATAGGTCTGAGTTCAGGACACTATTTAATGGAACACATGGACACAGTGAATAACCTCGCTCTTTGTTGCCATGATTGAGACCTAGGGTCTCAGTGCAGCACAGTTGTTTTTTTTTTTTTTTTTTTCTTTTTGAAATTTCAGGCAGATGAGTAGATGAGAGGATTCTCACCCTGCAGCCCCCAATTCTCTTTTTCTTCCTCCTTTCTTCTTACCCAGATGTATTTTACTACGTAAAGCTTTCTGTGACATTTTATTAATTGCAACAAACAGCTTTTCTATATCTAATTTTAATTGTTCTATTTACATCTATATATCAAATGTTGGAACACCATAAAAGGAGGTTACAACACAGAATTTTGACATTTCTAATTACTTAGCCCCAAAAGCATCATAATAATACAAAAACTCAATTTAAATTATAATATTATGGAGCATTTTACAGTCATTAACACTGAAAATATTTTTAATGTGTGTGTTATCAAAATGGATATCACGCCAGCTGATAGCTTAACAATTATTTACTGGTGAACGAAATCACATACAAGTCAAACAAGGATAAAAATTGCCAGTAGAATGAATGGTTATCTTATCTGAGTTATTCTGAAGTATATACAAGCTCTACTCTGTCAGTAATTGCCTCTGAATATTTCCCAGCCATAAGATTTTCTTGTCTTCTCCCTTACCCTCCATTCAATAGCTGTGATTAAATTGACCCTTTTGGTCAGTTTCAGGCTTGTGTTCAAGCCAACAACTACTGTGTGTGTCAGTCACCAGGTTTCCAAGTTCAAAGTCATTCTCGCAAGTCAGCTCACAATCATGTCCTGCTTTGCTTTAAACTTAAACTAGACTTAATGCTGTTTGATTTTAGGCTAAGTGTGTGAAGGCTAGTAGAGTTTTTTGATGCAACTGTAGAATGAAATATTCCGGGTAGTGTGGGAGGACGGAAATGCAGAGCATCATCTGTGGATATAGCAACAAAATTTGGCTGGCAGCTTCCAACAGAGTTAATGGAAGAGGAACAATAGAAAAGCCAGAAGACAAGAACAAAACTTAATATTCCTGTGCAGGTAAGTAATTATAATGTATACGTGTGTGTGTGTGTGTGTGTGTGTGTGTGTGTGTGTGTGTGTGCTACTAACATACTCCCTTGTAGATTGGCCAATAGACTAAAAACCCCCAAAATACAGTTTATTGCATTGATAATATATACTATAGAGCTTTTATACTATTTTGCTGAGTCTAAAGTCAGGTAAGAAAATATTACCTTGGGGAAAGTAGCTAGATATATAATAGAGTATGTGCTGCAATGATGCCATCTGTATCAGGGAAGACAGGGTAGCTATAAGCAGGAAAGTAGACAAGCTCCCAGCTCAACTTTCCTTGGAGTCTTGTAACATTTGCAAAAATTTCTCTCTGAAAAAGCTGAGTACTAATCATATACTAATCATATACTTCCACCATTCATTTTATAAAGAAAATATGTTACTTGACAATGACAAAATTAACTGGAATTATAGAAATTTATTTCATTATCTTGTCAGACCATCTAAGACATTTTTTTATCATTTGTTTACATTAACTTGATATATTTTGAAAAACAGTATAGAAATATATCTGAAGATAAAACATTTTTCTCTCACACACCTCTACATCTGCCTACAATTTTATGTCAGTGAATGAATTCAGATCTCAAAATTTAGGTGTGAGAATCAAGTTACCCTTAAACTACACAGGAGTTAGGAACACCGACTCCTGCACAGTCAAAATTCCATATGTAACTTTTGATTTCCCAAACACCTTACAAATGACCTGTTCTTGACCAGTAGCCTTACTAATAATCTAAGCAGTCGATTAGCATGTATTTTGTATGTTACATTATATACTGTATCCCTGCAGAAAAGTAAACTTGAGGAAAGAAAATCATAAGGAAGTAAAATCATAAGGAAATAAAACCACAAGGAAGTGAAATCATAAGTAAATCATAAGGAAGAGAAAATATATTTACTAAGAGGAGGTGGATCATCACAAAGGTCTATATCCTTTTCACCTTCACGTTGAGTAGGCTGAGGAAAAAGAGGATGAGTTGGTCTTAACTGTCTCAGGAGTGCAGAGGCAGAAGTGGACCTGAGCAATTCAAACCCATGTTATTCAAGGGTCAACTAGATTGCATTTCTACAGGTTTAAAAAATTCACTTTATTGGTAATCGAAGCCACCGTCTGTCTTCTACGTCCCCCCAAGATTGTAAAATGGCCTAATGGAGTTGCGTTTCCATGGTGGGGGGCAAGGGAGCTCTGTTCTTTGGTTCTTTGGTTGTGGTGTGGCCCTTAAAGTCTTCTTCCACGTCATCTTGGGACCCAGGGCTCTTGGATGAGGTTGGATATTCCTTTTCCTAATTGGATCTGAGTGTCTGTCTCTCTGTTTCTATCTAACGTCTTATCTTACTTTCTTCTACCTCTATGAGGAAGCAGAGGCAGACCCTGGAAGACATTTCTCTCTCTTGTCTCTTGAAATACAATAGCTGTCTTTCCATTTCCTTGACTTCAAAGATTTTCTCCTGCACTTCTGGTTAGACCCATTTAGCTTCATTGTCTCATTGGGATTTAGCTTTTACAAAATAGAGGTGTCTTAACGAGTTTGGCTGCTATAACAGAATACCACAGCCTAGATGGATTAACTAACAAATGTTTATTTTCTCACAGTTAGGAGGCTGGAGGTCTGAGATCAGGATGCCACAATGGTGGAGTTCCTGATAAAGGCCATCTTCCTGGTGACGTCCTCACATGGCTTTCCTTGGTATATGCATGCTGAGGAAAAGACAGATCCTATGTCTTCTCTTTAAAAAAAAAATAATTTCTTAATGGAGGTAAAATATTCACTTGTGGTCAGGTGCGGTGGTTCATGCCTTGGGAGGCAGAGGTGGATGGATAACCTGAGATCAGCAGTTCAAGGCTAGCCTGGCCAACATGGTGAATCCCTGTTGCTACTAAAAATACAAAATTAGCTGGGCACGGTGGCACACGGTTTGATCCCAGCTACTCGGGAGGCTGAGGAAGGAGAATCACTTGAACCTGGGAGGTGGAGGTTGCAGTCAGCTGAGATCACACCATTGCACTCCAGCCTGAGTAAAGGTGGTTAAGTGCAAGAGTGTGTGTATATATGTGTGTGTGTGTGTGTGTGTGTGTGTATATATATATATATATATATATATATATGTATATATATATATATATATATATAATGTACAATTCATTGGTAATAGATCTCCTCTTTTACTGAGGGAATTAATTCTATAATGAGGGTTCTAACTTCGTAAATGAATCTAACCCTAGCTGGCTTCCAAGGGCCTCATCTCCAAATACCATCACATTGGGGATTAAGGTTTCAACCTCCAAACTTGGAGAGGACACAAACATGCAGTCCATAGCAGAGGACAAGCTGTGACTTTGGACTACAACTGCATTCTGCCGAAAAAAAAAAAAATCCCTGAAGCAATGAAGCCTAAAAACAACTGTAATTTGTAGAGCACTGGAGAGGACAATGCAAAGACCAAAGAAACAAATTACTATTCTAATAAATTACTCTGTGACTATTGTAGCTTCATAAAATTTTTGAAACACATGTTATCTGGATATAGATTTAATACAAAATGGACGTAATAAAGAAATTTCAAATTTTAATGCACACACCAGTCTCCAGGAAATCCTTCAAAAATTCAGGATATAAACTGGAACATTCTGAACATATAGTCTCCTCCACACCCTTTTTTAGGGGTGACAGTATTCTTAATATTGTGTGCTCATTTCATAGAATACACCATAATACTATAGTATGCCCAGTCATCCAGAAACTAAATAAAAATAAATAAACTCATATTTTACACAACTATGAAAAACAAGGTTATCAAAGAAGTTATGTTTTCTACAAAATAAAATAGAAAACACATTTCCCTGGCCAAAAACTCAGAAGCATTGATCTATTATGTTGTTGAGATTTGAAAGTCTTATTCTGGCTGTGATTAACACTCTTGCATATAGCAAGAAACACCTTAAAAGGAAAGCCTATTTTCCTATTTTTCTCCTTTTTCACAACATTGCTTTCTCTTAACGACCACTTAAAATTCAAGTAGGATTTTTTTATGACTAAGGTCACATTATAAAATAGCACATAAGATGAAAGTAATAGACTGTAGCCAAAGATGGGTGTGAAAATGAACACATCAGAAGGCAGTGTTGCTTGGGCACAGTTTCAGAGGTGTTCATTTTCATTGGCTTTTTAAGGTAGGCTGACGGGAACAATCAGTTGCCTCATAGATCACTGACAGAGGCTCAGGAAGACAGATGACAGGCAGAATAGCAAATCCCACAGAAATTAAACAGAGTGCTGAAGAACAATTAGCATCGTTGGGGATAAAAATGCCAAGGAGGAACACTGCTAATTTTAGGGCACAGAACCAAACCTAAATGACATCTTTATCCCAATGGCTGTTAAGTTCAGCAATTCTAGCAAGTCTAACAATGTGTTTTTATATGATTTCACAGTGGATAGTCCATGTCTGATCAGTTACAGGCAGATATACTCAGTTTTTTCAAGAACTCTTATATGTTTTATGTGGCAGAGATAATTTAAGGCTTTGTCTCATCCCCCAGCAGGAATACAGCATGCCAATAAGCAATTGGACTAACTCTTCCTGGTGAATGGAGTCAGGAAGAGTTCTATTCACTCAATCTATAGCCAGGGCTTCACAGCTGGAGAGGGATTTGGGGGCTTTAATCCTCGAAGGATTAAAACATGAAAAACTTGGGGTTTAGCAACATGAAAAAAGAAATGCTTCTGTGAAGAATGTACCCCATCCTGGCACAGAACTCCTCAACTCAAAGGGGCATCAAGGACATGATGATACATGGCTTAGGTGCTGAAAAGAAGCTTGTTTTATGGTAGAGATGCTACCTCACCAAAATTTGAGTGTTTGCCATATTTTCCCAGTTTAAAAAAAATGTTAGAAAAAACTCTCGAAACTACAGAAAAGTTGAAAGATAATATCTAAACCAAATGATTATCAGGATTACAATGTTTTCAGCATAATTTAACTTTGTATTTATATATAATTAATTAAAAAAGTAACATTTTGAAGAGCGCATATCTTGTGTATATACATTTATACTGATAGATTCCACCCAACTCAGCATTTTAAAATATATTTCGAGATGTTTTAACATTTTTTCTTTATGATAATTTGTGCTATTGTTTTTTAATCCAATTCCATACTTGAAGTAGGAACAAAAATACGTATTCACTGAGAGCCTTACAATGTAGAGAGAGTAAACAGTAAAGTGGTCTCATAAAAATAATATAAAAATTATACAAAAATTAAATTGATATTATGCTATAATATCATATAAATATAAAACAAAAACTTATTTGTTTTATATTTATATGATATTATAGCATAGATGCTAAGAGCATCTAAACTTAAGAGCATTTCATATACTACAGATTATTAGAAAAGGAAACAAAAGATGCATCACTTAACCTCATTTTCTGTAATATGAGAATAATATAATATTCACATTTCAGCTAATTAATATTTTTATAAGAAAATATCTATTTCATTATTATACCATCTTTTGCATGTAGGTTTTTGCAAAGTAAAACTTGAATGTCCTCATCTCCACATTTCTAGTGAACTACCAGCATATAATTGAAAGTGCTTAGCTTTATCCCCCATCTAAAGCTATAGCATATTCCACTATTTTATATGAATATTTTAATACATGAACATCTTCAAATAATGTTTAACCATATTACATATACTTAACCATATTACATGAAAATAAATCATCACTTAATTTCCGGGTTAAGTTTGGAAATTCAGCTTGTCTAAAAGAAAAGGTTCTGCTTTGCCCAAAGAAGTAATTTGTATAATATTTTAATAATTGCAAATAAATATAATTGTATAGTTTTTATCATGTGAGTGAAGCTTAAGCTTCTTTGCTCAAGTGTCAGGTATTCAAATCTTGTGCAGGTGAAAACAGCACTGCCCAAACTCTATCACAAACACTTGTGTTCAGTGATCTAATTAAAAGGACCATTTTTTTAACCAAAAATTTGATTTGTCTAGATATGTATTTCCAGCATCCTTTAACCTCTTCTTATCAACTCTTACACAATTCACATCTGAATAAATTTAAAAAGCTAATCCAGAGAATATTCTGTTATTTGAAGATGTAGACATAGAAATGACTCCTTAGGATCTGAGTTGTCACATGCTTTACTCACATTAACATGTGCTTGTCACTTGGCAATAAAATACTTTCCCTACCTTGTCACAGAATAGGATAAATAGCTCTGTTTTCTAGTTATGATTCTCCCAAATAATGGCTGGAAATGAAAAATAGGTTAGAGGTAGAGTGAGCATAATCATCCAAGCCTGTAACTGGAAGTTGATACGATTTGGATCTGTGTCCCCACCCAAATCTCATGTTGAATTGTAACTCCTCATCTTGGAGGTGGAGCATGGTGGGAGGTGATTGGATGATGGGAGTGGTTTCTAATTAGTGTCACCCCACCTCGTTGCTGTCTTTTGATTAATTCCTCACAAGATCTGGTTGTTTAAAAGTGTGTAGTGCCTGGCGTGGTGGCTCATAGCTATAATCCCAGTATTTTGGGAGGTCAAGGTGGGCAGGTTACCTGAGGTCAGGAGATTGAAATCAGCCTGGCTAACATGTTGAAATCCCATCTCTACTAAAAACACAAAAATTAGCCTGGTATGATGGTGAGTCCCTGTAATCCCAGCTAGTTGGAAGGCTAAAGCAGGAGAATCACTTGAACCTGGGAGGTGGTTATAGTGAGTCAAGGTTGCACCATTGCAGTCCAGCCTGGGTGACAGAGTGAAACTCCTCCACAAAACAAATAAGCAAAAAATGCAGCACCTCCCTCTTTACATTTTCTTCCTCCTACTCCAGCCGGGTAGGACATGGTGGCTTCTCCTTCACCTTCCACCATGATTATTAGTTTTCTAAGGCGTCCCATGCCATGCTTCCTGTACAGCTCGTAGAAATGTAACTCAATGAACCCTCTATTCTTTATAAATTACAGGTATTGATCGACTTACGACTTATGCAACTTACGACCATTCGACTTTATGACCACAATCACTAGCCATGACTGCTCCGTGTCTGGCAGCATAAATGTTGCCCAGCTGGGCATACGACAGTGCGGACCAGCTTCCCGCAGCACTACCATCGCCACATGCACCATTTCAACTGTTATCCCAGACTCGGTACAGCAATTTGTGTTTTGTGTCTTGGATATTTTTCATCAAACCCCTTCCAAGATGTCTACCAAGAGGATATTGTCTTTGTCTATACCTCAGCCTGCCATGAAGGAAAGAAAGGGCATGAATCTCGACACAAAAATGAAAGTAATTAAGCAGCACGAAGGAGGAAAGAAAGTGAATGTGATGGCACGTGATACAAAGTTATCACACTCGACTGTGTCGATGATTTTGAAAGATAAAGAAAGAATTCATGAAGCTGTAAAAGGTTCTGCACCCATGCGATCAACAATTATAACAAAGCAATGAAGTGGGCCCATCCATGAAATGGAGAAATTGCTGCCTCAGATGACGACATCAACTATCCGCAGCCAAGCACCAGTGGCCAATAAAATGTTTCATACCTGTTTATATATTTCGATATGTTTTGCAATTGAGAAAATGTTTCCTATGGTATTTTTTACACCTGTATTTTGTATTTTTGTATGCACCTGTATTTTGTAATTTTGTATGTTTTTCAAATATTAAACCAGTTGTACTGGTAATGCAGCGTTTTACTTAAACCTGACGAATGTAAAAATAAGAAACAAAATGGTGTAGAGATGATACAAATGGCATAAAATGAACAAAGAAAATTACGATATATAACAATAATGAAAGAAAATTATGATAAAATATGACTTAAAGATTTTTATAACATTATTTCACAGTACTGTACATAGAGCCTACTCAACTTATGACCAAATCGTGTTATGACCAGTCTGTCGGAACCAATCGTGGTCTTAAGTCGAGCACTAGCTGTACCCAATTTCAGGTATTTTTTTATGCTTCTGGAAGCTGAGAAGTTCAAGGTCAAGGGGCCGAATCTGATGAGTATTTTCTTGCTGGTGGGGACTCTCTCCAGAATCCTGAGGTGGTACAGAGCATCACATGGAGAGGGGGGCTGAGTGTGCTCATGTACCGGTGTGCTCTCTTCCTCTTCATATAAAGAAACTAGTGTCCCTCCCATAATAGTTCATTAATCCATTAACTGACTAATCCATAGATGGGTTAATCCATTCACAAGGGCAGAAATCTCACGATCCAATCACCTCTTAGAAGACCTACCTCTCAATACTGCCACATTGGAAATTGTTTAAACATGAATTTTGGAAGAAACATTCAACCCATAGCATCCCTTCTTAGGTTGAAGCCCACTGTTTACAAGGAATAATGCAGAGACCCTTTAAATTTGTTGATATCAGTGTTTATAAATAATGAGAGGGAAAAATAATATTTCAGAAAATAATTTGAATCAATACATAACCAATTTTTTTTTTTTTTCAACAGAGTCTCATTCTATCACCAGGCGCCAGAGTGCAGTGGCGGGACCTCAGCTCACTGCAACCAACCTCTACCTCCCAGGTTCAAGCAATTCTCCTGCCTCAGCCTCCCCAGTAGCTGGGACTACAGGCACGTGTCACCACACCAAAATTATACACAAAAATGCTAATTTTTTTGTGTTTTTAGCAGAGACGGGGTTTCACCATTTTGGCCCGGATAGTCTCGATCTCTTGACCTCATAATCTGTCCACCTCGGCCTTCCAAAGTGCTGGGATTACAGGCGTGAGCCACTGCGCCTGGCCTAACCAACTTTTATGATTATTTTAAAACATACTGTTTTAATGAGACTTTTAACAACTTAAAACTACTAATGCCAGATAATGACTTCTCCATTATTAATAAAAATGATGAACAACATGCCATAGTGATTCAATCAACAATTCCCAAAGATCACCTTGAATGTGAGATCTGAAATAGATCTGGGATTGTCTTACTTTGATATTAAGCTTTATGGAGCAGCAACTCTTCATTTGCCTCTACTTTATATGAAAAGAACAGCGCTGCAGACACAGAGCAGTACGTTTTCAGCAAGCCACCCCAGGAATGTGCAGTGATAGCCTCATTAAGGCTTGTAGAAGCTGTGATACATAATTTCTGAACACATCACGCAATGTCTCCTCATTATTTAATTCTTTAAATGCCATGTTTATGACATGACTCAGGATAGGATATGGGAACAACTAAAAAGAAATGTGGAGTGTGTGTCTTAACAAAGTTTAATTCTAGGTTTTTTTGTTTGTTTGTTTGTTTGTTTGTTTGTTTTGCTTTCAGAAGTATATAGATGTATCAAAAGATTGGCATAAGTTTTGCTCCATGTTAAAGGTTAAGGAGTCAGGAATATAGTTTTCATTTCACTGTGAAGAAAAAGGAAAATATTTTTAAAGCAAACATATGGATTTACATACCTTCTGTTCTAAAACCCATGCCAATACCAAATATATCAAGTAGTAAAGACAAATCTGGCAGTTTCCACAGCCCTTTATACAGTGCACTCTTCTAATACACTTGAAGCACCAAGCATGTTGCAATAATCACAACTTATATGTTCAAAGAATCTTAACAGAATAAGCTTTGATTCGAGTATTTCACAGTAAAATATATCATGAAATATTCTTGATAAATAAAAATCATTACATATTTAAATAATTTGGTGAACAGTTTTTTCTTGTTACATTAATAATGCTAGAAGTATAGAAATTTTGGAAATCCAGTGTTGCATACTCATTATTAGCTCTTGATTTTTCTAGCTAATTATTGTTTTAGCTGTTATACTGTTTTTTAAAAAATTAGATCAGAAACATTTTCTGGTTTGTTCTCATTTCATAAAAGCAAATATTACAATGAAACATTTCACATCAATTTAATGGTGAATTAAAGCTACAGTTTCCTGGACACACTTCCTTTTAAAGCTGGCATCCCCAAACTACAGCCCGGCCGCATTCGGCCCCCTGAGGCCATTTATCTGCGCCCCCCCACCCCCACCCCGACGCACTTCAGGAAGGGGCACCTCTTTCATTGGTGGTCAGTGAGAGGAGCACAGTATGTGGTGGCCCTCCAACAGTCTGAGGAACAGCGAACTGGCCCACTGTGTAAAAAGTTTGGGGACGCCTGTTTTAAAGTATACATCTATTCTACCTTTGTTCCAATCGGAACTGGCCTGTGACTTCTTGGCAAATATTACACACTGTAGAAATAATATTACGGTCAGTTCTGCTATCATTATTTAAGAAAACTTGGGGGTCGGGCGCGGTGGCTCAAGCCTGTAATCCCAGCACTTTGGGAGGCCGAGGCGGGTGGATCACGAGGTCAAGAGATCGAGACCAACCTGGTCAACATGGTGAAACCCCGTCTCTACTAAAAATACAAAAAATTAGCTGGGCATGGTGGCGCGTGCCTGTAATCCCAGCTACTTAGGAGGCTGAGGCAGGAGAATTGCCTGAACCCAGGAGGCGGAGGTTGCCGTGAGCTGAGATCGCGCCATTGCACTCCAGCCTGGGTAACAAGGGCGAAACTCCGTCTCAAAAAAAAAAAAAAAAAAGAAAAGAAAAAGAAAAGAAAAGAAAAAAAAAAAAAAAAGAAAACTGGGAGTTTCTGTCTTGCTCTCTAAGGGTACCAAGCTACCATGTAAGATGTCTAATTATCCTGTGGAAGAATGAATGTGAAGACCAGAAAAGAGAGAGGAGCTCAGACAAATACAGACTTTGAACTACCCCTCATGGGTCAGGCATGTGGGAAATGTCCCAGGTCCTGCAGACCAGTCTTCAGCTAAATGCCCAGTGACTCCAGTCAACATCACATGAAGCAGAAGATTCACTCAACTGAGTCCAATGGGAATTTCTGACCCGGGAAATAATAAAATATAATAAATGATTGTTATTCTAATATACTAAACTTTGGGTGGTTTAATATGAAGTTTTGAGTAATAAGAATAGTTATTCTTTATTCTACCCTGGGGGTTGGCAAACTCTTTCTGTAACAAAAGCAACCATTACAACATGTAACTAGTTGTGTGTGGCTTGCTTTAATAACACTTTATTTACAAAAACGTGATAAACAGATTTGGCCCTTGCCATATTTAACTAACCTCTGGTCTACAAAGAACTATTTTCTAAACCTAAAATTCTGAATCCCTTCAACGAGAACACTAAATCCAAGTAAAATTAGAAATTCGGGAAATTAGCAAGGATATTAATTCCAATTTCAACACGAGGCGGTGAATTCACATAGAGTTCAGTAAGATTGCGTTAATTTTGTTTCTGTAAATAATTTTTACTGTTTTATCAAATATTAGAATTTAAGTGACATCAAGGTGAGATGTAAAAGGTACATCTGAATTGTTCTAAGCTGGGTACAAACACCAGAAACACCATATCTGTACTAGCTTTATTTTCAACTCTATGTTATATATGCTAACTGCAAAGGGCTAGATCTGCTTTACAACACCTACACTAACAAGTGTAAACCCCAGCCTAATTTTTCTTGCTCAGCCCTCAAATTTCCAGTGCAATCGCTTTGACATTCTTAAACTTCCAATTCCTTTGTTAAGTTTAGGGCCCCAGAATGCACTTTCCCCAGATTTGCTTCTGCTTCTGAAAACTGATCGCTGAAATTTTGCCTTAAACCACACATCACTGCTCTGTTTCTTTGTTTTTGATTTTTTTCTCTTGATCAGCCTGAATACTTGTAATGCATAAAACCTCTCCTAACTGCCAGAAGGCAGCATGTCTCATCTTCAGGCTGAAACTTTTGCTAACAGGGAGAAAAGCTTTCTTTTACTTGCCCCACTCTGGTGGTTTTTATTTCAGGATCCTTTGACATAACTAATTTCTCAGTACTGTTTTCTCTTCTTTTAAATGTTAAGTAAGAACAGACAAATTTTTAAGATATTCAGGATGGTTGTATTGATTGTTTTAAATTGATTTTAAGGACTTAATAGTTTGTGTGAATTCAATAGATTGGCATTCTCTTTACTGCTTTTACTCAGCTACAATATATGAAAAAGTAATATATTTTATTCTTACATAAATATCAAATATGGATGGAACTACAAGGAAATACATTTGGGTCAAATTTTTGTTTTTGATTTTGTGTATTTGTGTTTAGCACACAGTTTTTTTTACATTTCCAATAGATTTATTTATTTATTTATTTATTTATTTTTGAGACAGAGTGTCGCTCTTGTTACCCAGGCTGGAGTGCAATGGCACGATCTCGGCTCACCGCAACCTCCGCCTCCTGGGTTCAGGCAATTCTCCTGCCTCAGCCTCCTGAGTAGCTGGGATTACAGGCACGCGCCACCATGCCCAGCTAATTTTTTGTATTTTTAGTAGAGACGGGGTTTCACCACGTTGACCAGGATGGTCTCGATCTCTCGACCTCGTGATCCACCCGCCTCGGCCTCCCAAAGTGCCGGGATTACAGGCTTGAGCCACCGTGCCCGGCCAGATTTATTTTTAATATACACAGAAATACTCACTATTTTGGGGATACAGCTCTGTGAGTTTTGAGAAGTTTATGGAGTTGTGAAGGCAGTATCAAATTCAAAGCACAAAATAGTTTCTTCAGCCTAGAAATTCCTGCCTCCCCAACACTAGCTCCTGGCAACTTCTGACATAATTTTTATATCTACAACTTTAAAAATTCTTTTACAGAATATCATATAAATTGGATCATGCCAACTCTAGCCTTTAAAAAGATCATTTTCTTAATTATTTTATTTTATTTGAATAGGCAGTAATTATATATATGTTAATGAGGTAGAATGAGATATCATTATACATGTACATATTGTGGAATGATTAAATCAAGCTAATGAATATATACATTATCTCTCATACTTATCATTTCTTTGTGGTGAGAACATTTAAAAATCTTTTTTAGTGATTTTAAAATAGACTTTTTTAGTGATTTTAGTCATCATGCTGTGTAATAGATCACTAAAATTTTTATTCCCACTGTTCAATCAAAACTGTGCACCCTTGGACTAATATTGCCCCTTCTCTGTCCATTGTCCCACCTCTGGGAACCACCATTTTACTCTCTACTTCTGTGAGTCGCCATATACAACTTTCTGAGTTTTGCTGTTATTTTTTTCACTTAGCATAACATTTGAGATTGACCTATGTTATATCAATAATTCTTTCTTCTGTAGTACTGAATAATGTTCCAATGTATGCAAGTACCACACTTTATTCACCAGTTGAAGAACACTTGGTTACCAGTTATTACGGAATTATGCATAAAGCTTCTATAATCAGCACTCCTGTGGTGGACTGGATTATGCCCTCCTCTCTCAATTCATATGCAGGAGCTCTAACACTTAATCTGACTGTGTTCAGACATGAAGGCTTCGAGGAGGCAAGGCTAAGCCAGGTTATAGGGTGGGACTCCAATTTAATTATTTGATTATTTTGCTAGTGCTCTTGTAAGGAGAGGAAAAGACACTGAATCTCTGTCTGTCTCTGTCTCCCTTTCTCTCTCTCACATGCACTCTCTCAGCAAGAGGAGAGGCCATCTAGCCAGGAAGAGAGGACTCACTAAAAAAATCAACCATGACAGCACCTTGAACTTGCACTTCTAGCCTCCAGAACAGTAAAAAAAATTAATTGCTGCTGGTTGAGCTACCCAGTCAGTGGTATTTTGTCGTGGCAGCCTGAGAACAAGAATACAGTTCTCATCTCAGTTCATGTTGTGTTGCTATAAAGGAATCATGGAGGCTAGGTACTTTATTTATTTATTTTTAAAAGGTTTATTTGGCTTATAGTTCTAATGACTGAAAAGTTCAAAATTGGGCTTCCCTATCTAGTGAGGGCCTCAGGCTGCTTCCATTCACAGCAGAAGGGGAAGGGGAGCGCGTGGGCGTGTGTGTCCTGTGCAGATCCCGTGGTGGGAGAGGAAGCAAGAGAAAGAGCTGGAAGTCTTCAGCCCTTTAAAACAACCCCCTCTTGGGAAACTAACAGAATGAGAACTGATTCATCCCCAAGGAAGAGCAGTAAACTATTCATGAGGAAGCTACTCCCACAACCTAAACCCCTCCCCTTAGGCCCCACTTTCAATATTAGGGATCAGATTTCAACATGAGGTTTGGAGGAGACAAACATCCAAACTATAGCAATTTCTATTTAAAATTGTGTGTGAGCATGAGTATTCTTCTCATGTGTAAGTATCTATGAGTGGGAATATTGAATGGTTTCTAAAGCTTTGTAAGAAATTGCCAAACTGGTCTGTATCACTTCTTATTCCCATCATCAATATATAGACTTCTAGCTGCTCCACACCCTGGGGGTTACTTGTTACAGTTATCTGCCTGTCTATCTGCATCCATCTATCTGTCTATAATCATCTTCATCTATGGATTACAGTTTGGCATTCTAATAAATGTACAGTGGTATTTCTTAGTTTTAGCTTTCATTTTTCTTATTTCTAATGACTACTGATGTTGAAAATTTTTCACGTATTATTTGCCATCTGTGAATTGATTTTGGTATTCAAATATTTTGTTCATTTTATATTAGGAAGTTTTCTTTTAACTTTTGTTTAAAAAAACATATTCTGAATACAAGTTTTTTTTTTATTTTCTTTTTGGCCTTATGTGGGGTTTTGCAAATGTGTTTTTCCAGTGAAGTTTGCCTTTTAATTTTCTTTAACAGCTTTTTTTCTAGAACTAAACATTTTAATGTCAATAAAGTACATGTGTACACTATATAAATGCTGTTGTTATTGTATCTATAAAATCTGCAAACTTGAGGGCCTATTTTATTCCATATTTTAGCAGTTGTATAATTTGAGGTCTTACATTGTTCTATAATCACTTGGAGTTTATTTTTATATATAGTTCAAGGTAGAAGTTGAGATTCACTCAAATATTAATATTTTTGCATATGAATCTAAAAGCTCCAGGTACATTTGGTGAAAAGGCTATCATTCCTCCTTGTAAATGAATTTGCATCTTGGTAAAAAATTAATTGATAATCTCTACAGATCTTTTTCTGCCTTCTCTATCCAGTTCTATTGGTATATCTGCTTATCTTTTCTTTGCTATCACACTGTCTTTGTGTAACTTCCAAGTAAATCTTGCAATCAGGTAGCTTGAGTTCTCCAGCTGTTTTTTTTTCTTCCATACTGTTTTGACCATTCATGTTCATTGACTTTCTATATCAATTCTAAAAATCATCTTGTAAATTTTTACAAAAAAAATTACAGAAAAAAATGATTGAGATGATTTTTAACTAATATATTAATATGCGAAGAATTGCCATTGATACCTAGCTATCCAAGCCAAGAACATAGTATATCTTTCTGTTTGCTTGGTCTTTTAAAATTAGTTCTATTGATGATTTCTAGTTTTTAGGATCCAGACCATGAACATATTTTTTATGTTTATATATAATATTTCATATTGAAAGAGCTACCTGGATATTTATTTCTTCTTATATACTGGCAATGAGCATTTATTCAGTGAAACCATATGGGCCTGAAGATTGCTGTTGTGGGAATATTTAAATTATAAATTTGTTATCCTTAATAGACATAGGACTATTCTAATAATCTACTTTATTTTGGGTGAGTTGATGTGGTCAGTGTTTCAGAAGAATTTGTCCACACTTTTCAAGTTGTCTGATTGATGTGTATATAGTTGTATTGCTATTCCCTTGTTATCTTTTGGATGTCTTCAGGGTCTGTAGTAATAGCCTATTACATTACTGATTATTTTAATTTGTGCATACCTCTCTTCTTTATTCATGCTAGAGATATATTCCACAAATTTTGCTATGTTTTACTCTCATGTCTATTAAGTTAAATATAATTTTGTTTACTGACCTTGAGACTTTTTTTTTGAGCCACAGTTTCTTTAGAAATGTGTTATTTCTAAGCACTTGGAAATTTTCCCACTTTATTTTGGTTATTAATTTCTACTCTGATTTCATTCTGATTCAAGAACATATTCAGCGTGATTTCAGTTATTTTAAATTTAATAAGCTTCCTTCACAGCCCTGGATATGGTCTATCTCAGTATATTGTCCATGGCCATTTGAAAAGAGTAAGTATTTGGAATGGAACATTCTAAAAATGTTGATTTGGTCCTGTTGATTGATGGTATTGTTGAATTGTTCTATATGCTTACTGATTTCCTGTCTAGTTCAGTTGATTGTTAAGAAAAAGATTTTTCAGTCTCCAACTATAATTGTGTGTTTGTTTATTTCTCCTTTCAGTTCTTTTAGTATTTTCTTTGTGTATTTTATAGCTGTTACTTGATTTATACACATTCAAGATTGCTATGTCTATGTGGTGAATTTATATTTTTATTATACAATGTCCATTTCTATCACTGATAATTTTCTTTAACCTGAAGCCTACTGTCTCTGATGTTAATACAGCCACTCCTGCTTGCTGTTGATTCTGGCTTAAATGATTTATCATTTCCCATTTTTTTACTGTCCACCTGCTTGTGGACAGTGTTTGTTAGAAAATAGGTTTTAATTAACTTTGTTTATCTCTTTAATTGGTATATTTCAACTATTTATATATGATGCAATTATAGATATTTAATATTCAAGTCTACAATTTTTTTTTCTGTTTTCTCTGCTTTTTTGATTCTTTTATTTTCTCCTGCTTTCCTGTGGGTTAAGTGCAAAATTTTTAGAATTCAATTTAGATTACCTATTGTGCTTTTTACATACACTTTGCATATCCTTTCTTAGTGGTTGCTTCAGGTATTATATTATATAAACATAACATGACCAGCGACTGATGCCATCATTTTACCAACTTAAGTGGGGTGTAGAAAACTTACCTTTCTTTATGTCCATATACCTTCCTCTTTTACAATCAATTATTTTAAACATTTTTCTCTACATAACGTTTTAAAACAAATCAGTGGTAAACATTGGATTAACCACCAAATTTAAATTAGAAAACTTACGAGAAGGAAAGACTATCATATATAACCATAATCTTGCTTATGTTCTTTTTTTCTTTCTCATAGTCACAGATTTATCTTTTTATAATTTCTCCTCTTTAGTGACCTTCCATTAGCCATTTTGTTTTTTTTTAAAAATCAGACTACTAGTGATAAATTCTCTTAGTTTTTCTTTATATTATAATACTAAAAAATATTCCTTTCATTCCTGAAAAATATTAATGCTGGATAGAGGATTCTGCTTGAACAGTTACTTTCTTTTTACACATGAAACGTGTGCCACTTTCTGCTGACCTCCGAGGTTTCTCATAGAAATTCACTGTCACATGAATTATCTTTTTAAAAAAAATGATTTGTCATTTTATTCTCTTTGCTTTTCAGATATTGTTTGTTTTCAGAAACTTGACAACAATATATATTGTGATGAGCTTGTGTGTTTTGTGTGAGTGTTGGGAGTGGTTTATTATGATGCAAGTCACTTTGTGCCTTTAATCTGTAGGTTTACGTTTTTTAAACATTTGTGGAGCCATTATTTCTTCAAGCACTTATTAACTTGTTCACTTTGTCCTCGCTTTCCAGGACTCAGATCACACAAATGTTAGATCTTTTCTTATACACCCACAGTAATCTGAACTTCTATTTTTTAAAAATTTTTTGGCCTATTGTCTTTCTGTTGCTCAGATTATTCCATTTTCCAGTCCACTGAATCTTCACTCTGTTTCCTCTGTTTTGCTGTTATGCTCAACCACTATTTTTCAGTTCTAAGATTTCCATTGAAATCTGTTTTATATCTTCTAAATCTTCGTTGACACTTTCTACTGCTCTGCTGGTGCATTTTATTTTTTGTTTAAATTCTTTTGTTTTAATTGCTAGTGGAAGCTCTTTCTGTCAGAGAATGCTAACATTCCATCACCTCAATGTTGGCATCTGTTAATTGCCTTTTTCAGTCAGTTGGAGATCTTTGTTCTTGAAAGTGAGTGATCTTCAGTCAAAACTTGTCTCCATCTTATTTAAATCTTTTGTTTCAGCTGAGTGCTTCTGACTTCACTTTAGCAGAAGAAAGGAGATATCTGCAAGGTTCTCCACTCAGCCTTCATTGACAACAGGATGGGAGAGAAGCTTTCACCAGTTACTGCTGGGTGAGAGTGGGGGTTCTGTCTCCCACTAGGCTTCTACAAATATCCTCTGAATGAGAGGAGTAAGAATTCCTCATTGCTTCTCCCCACATGGCTTTCACTAATACCACAGGGGTAAAAGGTATTCTCCTTATGAGTGGATGATGCTATTAGGTTGGTGCAAAAGTAATTGGGGGTTTTGTCATTAAAAATCATAAGGAAAAACTCAATTACTTTTGCACTAATTTAATAAAAGTTCTAAATATGCATCCACAAGGTGTCTGTAATAACACCCCAGTGAGGAAGAGGAGGAACAACTTACTGCTGCTGTGAAGGTCCAAACTCCCATGTAGTCTCCACTGAAACCTCAGTGGGTCTGTTTCCGTTTGGTGGGTGGTAATCAGCTGCATGCTTGACTTTCTTGTACATCCATTTGAGGAGCTGGGGTACAGGTGTAGGCTTGGCTCCCCACACAGTGCTATAGACTCTTGTTAACTGTGGGCCACAGTTTTTATCTGCATTGTTTTTTTTTTTTTTTTTTTTTGAGACAGAGTTTCGCTCTTGTTACCCAGGCTGGAGTGCAATGGTGCGATCTCGGCTCACCGCAACCTCCGCCTCCTGGGTTCAAGCAATTCTCCTGCCTCAGCCTCCTGAGTAGCTGGGATTACAGGCAAGCGCCACCATGCCCAGCTAATTTTTTGTATTTTCAGTAGAAACGGGGTTTCACCATGTTGACCAGGATGGTCTCGATCTCTCGACCTCGTGATCCACCCGCCTCAGCCTCCCAAAGTGCTGGGATTACAGGCTTGAGCCACCGCGCCCGGCTTATCTGCATCGTTTATCTGTTCTAGTGCAGGTATCATATAAAAGTTTTCTGTCCAATTAGGAAATCATTTTCTTTGCCCTCCGTCTAGAGATAAATCAGCATTTGTTGGGCCTTTTTTAAGGTCTGTGTCCATTACCATTTCTAGTTTGATGCCTTTTTAAAAAATCTTTAAGCCTATAATACTTGAAGCAAAAAGAAAATCCAGAAAATTCACTTCTATGTCATTTATTGGCTTTCAAAAACCCTATCTACCTGCCAAAGTCGTCGTCTTCTCCCCACCAATTGGAGTCCTCTTGTAGTTGCTTTACATATAACATCAGATATTTTACTTGTATTTAATTGAAGAATTAGGGCACTCTGTTTTTTCCAGAAGTGGAAGTCAGGAGTGTTTCCTGTCTTTTAATTCATAAATTTAAAGAATTATGTTAATTTAAATTGTTGGATTTAGGAATGCCTTTTAAAATCTGGTTTTCTCCTCATTTTAAAATTTCTCTGATTTTCCTTTTACACTTTCTTTTGTGTTGGTGAAACATCTTTGAATTCCATTGTAATCTATTTTTACTATAACTTTGTGTATTTTTATTTTTATTATTATACTGTGTAGAATATACATACATAACTTTTTACCGTTCTTGTAGTTAAGATGTTCCCAATTTAAATAGGACGTAGATTTCCATACTTGTCATTATGTATTATGCCTACACATATTGAAAATGCCTCCAGTTACTGTGATAATTTTTGCTTTAAAAATAGCCTATTATGTCCACCCACACATTTACAATTTCTGTTGAACCTTCTTTCTTAAATATACTTTAATATTTTCCTCTGGTTGCATTTCTCTTGGTCTGTTGAACTTTTAGCATTTTTGAGCAATATTTTTAGTGATAAAGTCTATTTATTTTTGTTTATCTTAGAGTGTCTTTATTTTGTCTTCATTCCTAAAAGATACAGAGTTATGAATAAACAGTTTTCTTTTTACTCAGCATCAACAAATTTTATTCCTCTTGCCTTCCGACCACCATGGTTTTTATGGAGAAATCCAGTAAACTGACTTAATTTTTCCTCCACATAAAATGTATCATTTTTCTCTGATCCTCTTCAAGATTGTCTCATTGATGTTTGGTTTTCACTAGTTTGCTTTTGATAGATCTGGACATTTAAAAATTGATTATGTTTTGGAGTGTACACTTTTTTTGAAGTTTTCAATTTATATTTTCTCATCAAATGCTTTTCCTGCATGAGTATCATTCCTTTTTCCTTAGGGAATCTCTAGTTCCACTTTCTTCTTCATCTTTACCAGGCCTTCAATGTGTGAGGCTCTGAGAATCTCTCTGCACCCTTTTCTGTTCTTATAAGGACATTTGTCATTGGACTTAAGGACCCCTCTAGTCAAGTATGATCTTATTTCAGTATCACTAGTTACGTCTACAAGGGCTCTATTTCCAAATCATATCACAATCTGAGATGCCGGTGAACCATGACTTGGAATAGAACACTCTTCAGCCCACTACATTTTCTTTAGATCCTCTTCTTTAACAACACCTCAATACTTTCCATTTCTAGGAAGGAGAGTAAAAAAGAAAATGACACACACTCATACGGAGTGGAGAGTTTTTATTCGTCATGCTCATTAAGGAGTCCTGATACTAAGGTTGTGCTATGGTTTGAATGTATGTCTCAGATTTCATATGTTGGAAACACTCCCCCATGCAACAGTGTTGCAAGATGAAACGTTTAAGAGGTGCTTAAGTTGTGAGGGTTCTGCCCTCATGAATGGATTAATGCCATGATCTGAAGTAGGGTGGTTATCTTGAGAGTAGGTTCCTGATTAAGAAAAAAAAAAAAAAAAAAAAGTTTTCACCCACTTTCACTTTTCTTGCAAGTATTCTCACTTAGCCTTTGCCTTGCCCCAAGGTATGACACAGCAAGAAGGTCTTTGCAGGATGTGGGACCCTTGCCCTTGGACTTCCCAGCCTCCAGAACTGTAATATATAAATGTTTGTTTTTTTTATAAATTATCCAGTCTCAAAACATACATCTTAAAATGAATTAAGTTGTATTACCCCTTAAAATGAGTTAAGATGTACTACCGTGACACTTAGAAGATTCGAAAGGGAAATGGACTAGAAAATTCACTGCTGTGTTGTTCTTTTAGTTTCTATTACCCTCCTCTGTCTGCCTGGAATTTTTATTTTATTTTATTTTATTTTTTTAAGATTCGTAAGATTTTACATTTTCTTTTCATGGATTTTAGTTATAATTAATGGGAGACAGAGCATGGTGTGTATTGATTTTATATTAGCTAGAACCAGAAATCTTCAGTCCATTCATATGTAATGTAAAGATACATATGGCTATATTTAAGTCTATCATATCATAATTTTTTTCTTCGTCCTTTTCACTTTTATTCTTCTATTCTCTCCTTCCTGGCTTCTTTATATTTACTTGGATATTTTTGTACTCTATTTTTATTTATGAATTAACTTTTAAATAGTGATACCTTTTTGTATTATATTCATGGTTCCTCTACAAAATATAATTGCTAAACTTTCACATTCTAGTTGGGTGCCATAGTGGCCATAAATATACAGATATATTATTTATAATATATGTGTATTTATATCCCTTATATAATTTATTATATCCACCAGAAAATAATGTAATAACATAAATTTTTGCTTTCAAAAATTATTTTTTAAAGAATTTATTCAGACAGCTGTCATTTTTATTACTATTCTTTGAATTCTGAAGATCCGAATTTCTTTCTCCTTTTAGTCTAAAGATATTTCTTTAGCATTCCTTCAGGACAGGACTTCTGACAACATATTTTTTTTAATCTTCTTTTATTTATAATGTTTTAATATTGCTTTTATTTTTGAAATTTAATTTTTCTGAATATAGAGATCTAGGTTGACAGTTCTTTTTCTTTTGAGCTTTAAAGATATTGTTCTACTGTATTCTGGCCTTTGTAATTTCTGGCAAAACCTGTTATTTATGTAGTTTTTCTCGTATATATAAAATACTATTTTTTCTACCTACCTTCAAGTTTTTTCCCCCTTTGACTTTTAGAAATGTGGCTCTGATGGGTCTTGGTTGGTTTTCTTCAAATTCATCCTGTTTGCAGCTTCACAAGATTTTTGAATCTATAAATTTATATTTTTCTTTCAATGTTTGGAAAATTCTATTATTTTATCAAATATTTTTATATCTCTTGATATTAGGCCAGAGGCTCTGTTTATTTTTATTTTTTTCCTCTCTAACCTTCAGCTTTTATACATTTTAGTGATTTATTTTCAGATTCACTTTACCATATTCTGTCATCTTTACTGTGCTATTAAGCCCATATAATGATTTTATTTTACAATTATTCCTTTTTCCTGTTCTAAAATTTTAATTTGATTCTTTTTTATTTCGATAGTAAGAACTGCTGTCTTTCCATTTATATTTAAGTATGTTTGTATTTTGCTTATGGAAGAAAATTATAGTATATGTTTGAAAATCCTTATCTGATCATTTCAATGTCCAGGTCATTTCTACATTAGTATTTACTGATTTTCACTTCTCTTGCAAATTGGCTATATTTTCCTTGTTCTTTGTGAATTGAGTAATTTTGGATTTATCAGCAACATTTTGAATGTTATGTTTGTTTTATTATTTTTACAGAAAATCAACCTCACTGGTTTATTTAATTAATTAATTAATTAATTTTTTGATTCGGTTCACAGCCAAAACTGGTTTTAGACCATGAGGCTAGTCTTGCCTTCTTTAAGTGCTAATTTCAATCTTAGCTTTTCAGAGCCTTTGCTATGTTGCAGCAGATCCATCCTACATAAGTAGATGTCATAAGTGAGTCTCAGATTAGTTTCCACTCATGCACAGAACTGAGAACTCCCTTTTGCTTGTTGTCTCCCCTGTAAGATATTCTGTCACACACTCTAGCCCACACAGTTTTCTTTATCTATTCCCACTAAATTTCATTCTTCTACTTTTCTTCTATTGAGTGCAATTGTACAACTGGAACCTGCCTTTGGGGCATGCCATAAGAAAAATGAGAATAAAATAATAAAAATAAAAAGGAAACTCATTTCATTATAGGTTCCTTTCTCTGATTTTGATTCCTTTCTGTGACCTACCTGCTCCTACTTATTTTTTAAACTCTTCAGATAATTGCTATTTTGTATTTGATTTAGTTCTTTATTGTAATCAGTAGGAAAGATAGCCCACAGTGAATATACCCTGTCATGCTAGAAGAATTGAAAAACCCTTAGTATTTTCAATTTCTGATGAGTCAGATGGTTCTGAAGATTTTATTTGTTTGATTAAAGACTTTTTTTTTTTTTTTTACAAAACAGCATCACATTTGATGGGAAAATTACTGAAAAACTAGGAAACTGAATATAACTAATAAATGCTGACAAAGTTTCTATTCTAAAGGAAAAAGTTTCTATGTCTATTGCAATGAAAATTTAGCTTTAACCACCAATAGTTTATTTTCTGAAAGTTCTTCTTAAAATCAAAATTAAAAAGGCCACATTAGTTTTAGAGAAATATATGTTATACTATTTGATCATAATAATTTTGAAAAACTCAATAATATGAAAGCAAATCCATAAAAACCAGGTTAAGAAAGAGCTCAAAACTATAAATATAATTCTACATCATATTTTTTCATGTTTTAACATTGGAGATATACACACCACTCGTTATAATTCTGAGCCTTTTGTTTGCAAGATTAACATTGTCCTCCTTTAGATTCTGCATGCACATAAAAATTAAATATATTTTCTCATCCATTCTTTTCCTGTAATTTAAACAGATATAGCTGTAGAATGTGGTAAAGGGATTATTTAAAAAACTGAGCATACCCTCCAAACAGATTAAAGGAACCTATCTATTATTAATCCTGATGTTACCAAGCATATTAAATATTGTTTTACCTGCTACAAATAATTGAACTTGCATAACCACTGTATGTGCAAATATTAAGATTTAGGCATACTCTCTATTAATGTAGTAGATGGTATAATTATATTAAAACAGCCTTTGAAGCTTTAACTTTATGTTATCCTTCTAGTTCGTTGTTTAGTACATAGTACATAAACTTAAGTAGCTGTCAGCATCTACAATTAAGTTAATCGTGGTGGTGTTAAAAGGAAGCAATTCATCATTTTTATTTAATAATAGGCCAAATTGTATTGAAGTTAAATGTTTTTCATTGGTTTATATCTACAGGAAATGTGAATTTGGCAATTATCATTAAGATTTAAATTGTAAAGTGAAAAAATATAGTTCCTAGACTTCAAGAAATGTAATCAAGAAAGAAAGCCATAAACCGATGAACTATCACATTACTAAACCAGGCAAAATATGTTAAATCATCTTGGACAACTAAAATTCGGCTACTTTTCTCATCTATGAAATGAGTTTGACACTACATTTTTTAAGCTTTAAAAGCAGTTGCCAAATTAGTGCTCTAGACAGTATTATACACCAATAAAGCATGGAAGATGAATGATTGTTACTCCCATGTCTGTAAATGCTTATCATTTTCTAGTTAGTAGTAAGTTAACATTCAACCAAGTAAAGAGATTATCCCACCCTGAAAAATTATATATGTATTTTAAAATATAATTCTATAATTTATTAATAATACAGTGATGCAATATAATTTTATATAATAAACTAAATAGAATTAGAAAGTTGATACCACATTACCCTCTATTGGCCAAAGCACACCTGACTACTGTAGTATCTGTATTTTATTTAAGAAAAAAACAGCCTTTAATGGTAAAGCCACTCAAAATATTTCAAATGTAAAATAAGCCAAAGAAATTATTTCTGAATGGGCACAAATTAGTTCTTCAGTTAGTCAAAGGCTGTCTTTAAGAACTTTGAACAAAGGAATTTTATATATATAACAATTTGGTATACCATAGAATTGTCCTATCAGGTGTTACTCTTTAAAATGTTCTTATGGTCAAGTAATTTTAGAAAACATGGAATATCAAATACTCTAAAAAATTTACAGTATACTTGTAAATTTCAAGATTGTTTTGTTGAGGTTTCATTATGTAGGCAGGATTGATTGAATCATGAGTCACTTGGTTGAACTCAGTCTGCAGCTAGGCATCCTCTCTTCTGCAGAGGTCAGGCTGATATCACTTAGCTCCAAGGTCCTGACCCTCTAACCACATGTTCTTTCTGTCCTGGCCAACCCCATCCTAAGTCATTTTTTAATCATAAATCATGGATCACCTCATTAGCATAAGGGCCTAGGGAGTTTAACAAAAACTCTCCAATCCCTTGATAAATTCTAGGAGTTTAGAGGTTACTTCCCAGGAATCTGAGATATATGCCAACCAAATTCATTATTACACAAGATTACACATCTGAATAATTGAGAAAGCATCCCATGAAAGAGCCTGTATTCAACATCTGCCCAAAAAAGGGGCATTTCAACATCAGACTGAAATGGCAATATTCAAGTAATAAACTTTAATGCTCTTGCCCTAAATTTTGCTGGTCTGACCCTGCACAGAGGAAGTAGAGTTGAGGTGGAACAAGAAAGAAACAGAAAATTATAGCTTCACGGCTGGTTTCTCTAGCGTTGACTTGCCAGGGAGCTGTGAGGGAGAGGAAAAATTTAAATGGAATAGTGATTCATATTTTATTTACATTGAGATAGGTTGTTAATTTCTGAAAATGAGATTGAGAGTAACTGAGATGCTTTGCCTTCTGCCCCATGTTTTCTCCAGTGCCAGAGACAAGAAATCCAATATAGTAGGCTTAAAAAGCATGGTGGAAGGGAAAACAAATTGATTTTGCCCTTTATGGTTCAGCTAGTTCAATAATCTATTTGTGAGTGCATTTCAATCCCTTAGGAAATTGTAATTTAACTCTCACTGTCCATAGTCAAACATGCTTTAACACAGGTCTTCCAATAACTTTGTATTATTCAACATAGTTTTGTCCTGATGTTGATAAGAAAAAAAAAAAAAAAAATGGCTTCCAGAAAGAGCTACTGTCTGTGTGGACTCTGCATTTTCTCCTTATCTCCTCATGGGTTTTCTCCTAGAATTCTGGTCCCCTGCCACATCCCAAAGCTGTGCACGTTTGGTTCACAGATGTGTGCACACTCTCTCAGGGTGAGTGAGTGTGGGTGAGCGTAAATCACCCTGCTGTGGGATGGTACCCTGGCCTGGGCCCTGGACTGAAATAAGCAGGTAAATAATTATCTTACTTGTTTTGATTAATCCTTTTAAAATGTATGTCTATAGCACACATGTATTTCAATGTTTAGTATTAGAAGTATTTTGGTGCTTGTTTGTTTGAAGTTTGGTAATGTTTTTGTGAACAGGACTATGCCTTAGAAGCTGAATTTTTGTTCATATCAATTAACCTATGGGAAAATGGTTTCTTTCTGGTCATTTTGCTTGAAGTCTGAGTTTCCAAGAACCTAAGAGCAATGTTGAGTGAGCACTTAGTGTACATGCAGTTGGTCGGGATGGTTGTAAGGAAATACAAGATTGGCTCAATTTGTCCTAGTCTTTACCGTTCCCTCCAGTCCTGGGATTCTCTCATCAGGTTCACATAGCAGAGCATCACTGTCACCTGGAGTGTAGAGGGTTTTATTCTAAACTGCCCACTGGAGTTTCTACAAAAGTGGCATCAAGGTTCCCACAAGGAAGTGCCCCAAACCATCCTGGGATGGGGCTGTTTGGGATTCCAGAGAAAGAAATACTAAATGCTAGGGCAACGAGTCCAAAGCCCTGGTAGGGGCATCATACAGAGTGCTGCAGCAATCCTAGACGTGGACAGAGAGAACAAAGGATGCTCTAGCTAGGAATACCTGCAACCAGAAGGCCAATACTCTATTGACTGATTATTTTAGAAACTTTTATTTTGCTTTCTTTTATATCTGAGGAACCTTTATTCAAATAGAATCTCCTGTGGAATCTGCTGCATAAAACTGGAAAGTCTCACTGAGCTGAAGTGGGAATTCAAAGCTTCACTTTGCTCCCTACCACCTGTTCTTATCTTATTTGACATCTCTGTGCTATTTCATGCATCTCTTTTTAGAGTTACATTTCCCTTAGCATCTGTAACACATGAACCCTCTAATTTTCATCCAACCTCATTGTGTCTTATTTTTTAACCATATTTAACAGGGGCTAGGGACAGGGAACTGCAAATCTTTGTCTGTTTACAGTTTAAATATAAATACATGACAGAATTTCTGGTGACAGTGTTGTATAGATAAAAATTTGAGGAAAGCAAGTGGTGTTGGACAAGAGACTTGAAAGATGAGAAGTAATTTCCCAATAACGAGGAAATGGATAATGGGTTGCCTCAGAAGAAGGAGGAAAGTAAGGGTTAATTCAAGTTATGACATAATTGAAATGGAAAAGTGAAGGCAGAAGATATATCTTTTGAGTTAAATAACATATACCCTTCTTATTAATTAAAATAGCATTTTTACTTTCTTCAGTGTCTTTAACCTAGAGAGTTATGGTGTTCCCAGTGGGATTCAAAGTTACTTTTTAATGAGATAAGAAATCATAGAACCTAATTAACCTATCCTTAAGAAAACTGGAAAGACTTAAAAATATACATAATCCTTGGGCAGGAAGAGAAAGGAGAAACATTTTATTATACCATTCAGCTCTTGGGGTAGGTACAGTGTGAAAACTAGAAATAGAAGAGGGCAACATTTATACACAGCCCTGCTCCAGTATGACTTTGCCTTACCAGGCATATTTGAAGTAGATATAATTCAGAACATAATCAATGGATTGAAACTTGGAAGATGATAATGGTCAAAGTTTGTTTGTTGGTTTTTCTTCTGATCTTTTCATAAGCAGCTGGCACATAGGAATAGTTGGTGACTATGTCCCCAAAAGTCTTTTATTTTACTGTACTTACTATTGATTTATTTATTCTTTGACGTAGGGTCTTGTTCTGTTGCCCAGGCTGCGGTGCAGTGGCAGAATCATGGCTCACTCCAGCCTCAAATGCCTGGCCTCAGTCTTCCTCCTCAGCCTTTCAAGTAGCTGAGAGTGCAGATATGTGTCACTACACCCAAAAAATTAATTTTTGTTTTTAATTTCAATTTTTTTTGGAGAGAAGGTCTTGCTATTTTTTCTAGGCTGGTCAAATTTCTGCTCTCAAGGATTCTTCCTGCTTTGGCCTCCCAAGGTGCTGGGATTATGGCCACCATGCCTGGCCACTATATTTTATTTGAATTTGGTAAAACCAACATAAAAGCATAAAACTAAAGAAAATGTTCTTTTTAATGACTAAGTAATAACTAACCAGTGAATTGCCAGTTAAGCTGAACTGGTTGGTGATGTGTTAACATGAGACAATAAGACTGGCATTCAAGGATGAAAATAAAGCTATGAATAATCAAATATAATCATGGATGCACAATTATTAAGCAAACTCAACATCTTATTGAATATATTTACACATCTCCAAATTAGTTTATATTATATGTGTGTAGGAATATTAAAATATAGTCACTAGACCTTCAATAACAGTGAAGCTCATTTCTATATTACCTAAATATATTATTCTTTACATGGTATAAAAATGCTCTTGGGCATTCTTGTCAAATATCTGAATATGAACAAAGTCTCTTTATATAATGATCTTCTACTTCACTAAAACCCTTTGGGGCTATCAAAAAATGTAGTGTAATTCCATATGTGTGGGTTTATATACATTCACATACAAAACAACAAACACATGAATGTGTGTGTCAGATGTACAGTGTTTTATTGCCATTATAAGAGAGCTTCACTACATAATAACTTTCTATAAAACAAATATTGTTATTTAAATTGTTACTACTAGCAGAAAATTGCCTGTATTTTATAAAGAAGACAGCTCATGAATCCACTAAAGTGCAAATACACTTTTTAAAAGTCAATAATCAACTTTCAATAATGAATCCTAGTAATAGCAGCATAAGAAAGCATCTGAAAGCTAATAAAATATATATTTTACCACTATATCTATATGTACAAGGTAAGGCACTCTGATCTCAATTGTCAGTATGAATTTTTTGTTTCAATTTATAAAGATCAAATTCACATTTTTGAAGTGAGTTATTATTGCACATCTTCATTTAAGGTCAGGCAAAATTTTGAACGTGTTAATCAAAGAGAATACTTATTGTCATATCTCACTTCTGACATTTAAGTAAAACTCTTCATGCAAATTAAGTATGTGACTAAACTACTGAAAGAGTGTATCAAATACTTAACACAGAAATACTATGAACTTCTCTATATTGACTGAAGTCCTTCATGTGCCTCCTCTCAAGTGCAAATTAGTCTCAGATTTCTCCTCTTTGAAGTACAGTTACCTTTGTACATATGCTGCTGAAAGCATACTTACATCTATCTTGAATCAAAATTAAAGTATCCCTTTAAAATATTTCTAGGCACAAGATTTTTATATCTTATAAAAGATACCCAATTCAGAAGGAATGCTGAATTCATCAAGCTTTTTTTGTAACTTATAATTGGCCTTTTAAAAACTTAAAATATCAGTTTATTTTCACCTAAAATAATTTCCTTCAAATACTCAACTTCTGTATCATATCAGATTTTTAATGATTATCTATTTTGTTCTAATTTACAGAATCTCTCTATTTATATTACAAATTGTACTTTATCATACAGGAACGTTAATTGGATATAACTGGGATGAAAGTGTTCTTGCTCAGGCTTTACGAGTCTCAAAGGCAAACAAATGTAGCAAATCAGCAAAAAACTCCATACCCTTCTCTCCACGGTGATAGAGAGGAAGCTCACAAGATGCTCTAGCAGTCAGACATGGCAACTGCTCACTGCTGGAGTTTGCATTGCTAGAGTGAGCACTCCAATTCCAAGAGTCTTTTATTTATCTGAGCATCCACTGACAGTCATGTACAGGAGATAATGGTACCTTGTATAACCAAGAGTGTTTTCCAAAACCTAGTAAGTAAAACCAGGATGCCAGACAAGGTTAGAATACCACAGAGCAAATTAGGGCTGCTTTGTTCCAGTTTAGTAAATTCATTTAGCTTTTCTTATGTGCCACTGTAATGCTGTGCTGTTGTCTCAAAAGGGAATAGGACATGGTATTTGCCCTTGATTTCCAAGGGCAAAATCTCTCGGATTTCACTCTGCATAGAGGATGTATCTTTGATCATGTCATTTTTTTCTCTCTCTCAAATTTGTATTTAATTATCCTTTAATAAATTAGAGAGCATCATGCAGTTTCGAGAACAAAATATTACTGCTTAATTCTGTGGGGTCTTATTGTGAATTTATTATCTAATTTTGATATGATATTCGTCTTCCACCATGGTCCAATACATAGAATAACAATGAGATTTCATCTCTTGTTTTAAATCCTACTTTAATTCTTACCAAATGGTTTATTTGATCATAATTATTTTGGCATCAGAGTAAACCTGGCTATTATTGTTTATCCAGCATAAGCCCATAAGACACCTGAAAACCTTCCTCTGACAAAATAATGCAGAAAATTTCATTACATTTCTGTAAAAGGTCATACACTTAGCGTTGCAGGCCAGGTTCCCTGGGAAACACACTTGGGCTGGAGATTTATAAGCTAGAAGTTTATTAAGGAGTGCTCCCAGGATCAAGTCCTGAGAGAAACAAAAGAAAGCAGGACTGAGTAGGGAGAAATGAGGCTGCTGCACAGTCACCACAAAGGCCTAAGTCAGTCCTTTAGGTAGTTCTAGAGTGGGTAAGGCCTACCAAATTGGCCCTATGTAAGGCATGCTGGCTGTATCTTTATACGCCATAGCATCCATCCATGCACACAGGAGATCACAGGTAAGACAGGACAAGCAAATCTCTTCAGCAAAGGGTAATCAATCACCAGGAGTGACAACATTGCAGCACCACAGTTAACGCTCCAAGCATCGGGAGAAATGTGTGCTTTCACTCTGAAAGACGGTGCAGAATATTGGAGTTGCAGCCTGTGGCATCCATTACTCACATGTTAATATATCTTGATTCTGCAATATCCAATTTTTCTTGAATTTTTGGAATTAAGAGCTTGGTACATTGGAAATCCAAACACTTCCTCTTTGATAGCACCAAGAGATACTAATTCATAAAAATAGTACATACGGTTCCTTTCCTTTTTTCTGGATCCTTGATTCTTGGCCCAAATCGTATGTGTACGCTTTCTTAGCGGCAGATCTTGAGTAGCAACTGAAGACGTGTTCAGTTAATCCTGTGTCTCCAGTTATAGGAAGAAGTGTATTTCCTCAAAGTCAGAGTGGATGTAGCCAGCTAGATTGTGAGTAGCTATTAAAGTGCTGGCAGCAGCAGTGTGATGCAGAAAAGCACATGCTGGCTCCCCTTTTTGACAAACTAGCAGTTACAATGATTATTTTTTCTTTCCATTATAAACACAACTATTTGGGCAGATAGAGCAGTAAACATTGATCAATTTTCATGGATAAAAAACAGTTATTATTCATTGGGAAATAGCAGAAAACAAAAAGAATACAGGCTTATATCATTTGCAAACTCAATAAATACATTTTGAAAATGAATTTAAAATTGACTGTATAATGAAATATGGAAAAAGTGTTGGGAACAAGAGAGAAGCAGTATGCATTAGATAGTTGTATCCTCTGAAAATGTTCCTGCTTATTGGATCGTCCTTGGGCACTCATCCTGACAAAGGCTTAGACAAAGCTGTAAACAGAGACAGGTAGGGGATCAATGGCCATAACCCAGGGCCCTGAATATTGAGTCAGATGTATGGAATCTATCACAGTTTCAATCAAAGCATGAAATATTTAGAAATGGCCAATAAAAATCCAAGCAAAAGATCAATACTTTTCTAATATCTAGAATTGAATAGGTGAACAGAAAAAAGTGAACAAATATGGAACAGAGGAATCTGAAACAACAAATCTGACTAGCAGAATAATAAATGGTGCTCTTAAATAACAGTTGTTGAAAGCATTGTGAAGATATCATTACACGTCATAAAATATCTTAGCACCTAAAATGTTCAAGTACTGAGCTATCTCAAACTTTTCAGGACCTGTCCTCAAATAACATGGAGAGTCATGTAAGTTGGCAAAGAAAAAGAAAAAAGAGAGAGAAAGAAAGAAAAAGAAAGAAAGAAGAAAGAAAGAAAGAGAAAGAAAGAAAGAAAGAAAGAAAGAAAGAAAGAAAGAAAGGAAAGAAAGAAGAAAGAGAAAGACAAAGAAAGAGAGAAGGAAAGAAAGAAAGAAGAAAGAAAGGGAGAGAAAGAGGGAAAGAGAGAGAGAGGAGAGAGGGAGGGTGGGAGAGAGGGAGTGAGGGGTGGAGGGAGGGATGGAGGGAAGGAAGAAGGAAGGAAGAAAAAGAAGGGAAGGGAAGGGAAAGGAAGGAGAAAAGAAATACACACTTGCAGTGCATTTATATAGTGCAGATATTAGCTAAGCATCCCAAAAGGTTTTTGTTTGTTTTTTGAGACAGGGTCTGGCTTTGTCACCCAGGCTGGAGTGCAGTGGCACAATCTAGCTCACAAGGGATCCTCCTATTTCTTAGCCTCCTAAGTGGCTAGCACTACAGGCACACACTCCCATGCCCAGCTAATATTTAAATATTTTATAGAGACAGAGTTTCGCCACGTTGCCCAGGCTAGTCTCCATCTCCTGAGCTCAAGCCATGCACTGGCCTCTGCTTCTCATAGTGCTGGGATTACAGGTGTGAGCCAGCACTCATGGCCTCTAAAAGATAAAGGACAATTATATTCCTTAATTTAAAAATAGATAGATATCATTCTCATTTCATATTTGAGGAACTGGCTTGAGAAAGTTAACTAATTTACCCAAGTGGATACAGTCAGTAAGCAATTACCCAGATTCTAATTCTTGTGCTTTTGAGATCTAGGAATGTAATTTGTGGGGTCTATAAACATGCATGTATTTTTTTCCTCTCCAATTTCTTTTCTGTTTCTCTTAAGTCTTCCTTTAAAACAAGTACTAATAAGATAACACTTTACAATTGTCAGGGTTGTAGTAATTTTTGTCACACTTTCTGTAACATTTTCCACTTGATAAAATTTGAAGAAAAAGGCATCTTAATTATGATAATCACCTTTGCGTATACAAGACCCAGCATATATTGTAAAATGTTATAGATAAAAAGCACCACAAACCATACTCGCTTATTTCCATGTCTATTTGAAAACAGAGCTATGATACTACCTGGATGACATGGATGAAGTCAGCAAAGCTAAGGCACACGGGTAACTTTTCCAAAAGAAAACGGACCCATCTGGGAAGGTTCGAATTTTACCAAAAAACTTTACAAAGCCCCCTTCCGAGTTGCTGCTTGGATGGAAAATCAAAAAAAGTTATAGGAGATCAAAGAGAGTGTGGTAAGTTCATATATCCTGGAAATTATTCAACTATTTCATAAATTTAAGGGAGGAGTGGAATGCAAGTGCCCTGCTTGCCCAGTAATGTCATCATTTTTGAATCACTCACCTTTCTTCAGTGTTTTGCAGGAAAAGGTAGCAGATTTCTCAGCTCTGTCACTTTCTGTCAACATACATCTGCACAACGGTATTGGTAACTTCTCAGCAACCTACTTTTTAAGCATCGGTCTGTCTAAGTATATGTTAAATATTAAAAGAGAATTTCTATTTTGTGATGCCCTTTAGAAAACAAGAAAGGCAACTGAAAACATTCAAAAGCTGCAAATCATTTCTTTTCTAAGTTTTTGAAGTTTTTTCTAAGTTTTGAAGAAAAGTCTTCTCACCCTGAACTCAGATGGAAAACATGTGATGTGTATTTCGTCTAATTTTGCTACATGAATGAAGGATACAACTCCAGATGGCTTTGTGACTCATGATTTTCTGTGTGAATGCCCGTTAGCATCAGTGCCTCTGCTGATGAGGCAAAGCACATTTTCCTATAGATGAAAATCTTAACTTTATAATCTGGGTCATAGAAGATCTTGATTAAAGAAAGTCTCTAAAGAGACATTAGGATGATATATCTTTATCTACTTTAAGACTCCATGGTTTCTTAAAAATAGGACATGTCTTAAAACATACCTTTGGATATAAATATTGTTTTGTGAAAAGAGATTGATCAACTCCAGAATAATTCAGGAAGAATGAATTCTTCCAATGCTTTACTGTCTTGGATAATTTTGACCCTATTTATGAGAACTCTTATTCTTTCTTTAAGACCCTGAGGTCACCATGATAGGTGATGTTAAAAGAACCATGTAGTCTTTTCCATCCTGCCACTCTGGAAGGAGAGATTGAGAGCTCAATTATGCAAACTTTGCAAAGCTGGCAAAAGCACTTCTGCAAGATGGAATTGACAACTACAAAGTCTTGTCAATTTCTCTGTGGACAGAAATCTCCAGATACCTGAAAACAAAGAACATTTTTAAAACGCTTCTTTTAGATGACTTTAAAATTCAAATGTGGATTCATAATACCTTCCCCAGTAATAGAGTCAGCATCCATAATTCAGCCCCTATCCAAATTGACTTTAGCACCAATGAAACAGGAAGAAGGGAACATTGTGCCATTAATTTAATTCAAAAATCATGAAGAATTCCAGCATTATTTGACACAATTCTATCTTTATCTGAAAAGCGTAAGTAGGAAACATTTGCTTATTGAGTATATTTGAAGTTACATTCCTGAGTAGGATTTTATTTTCAAAAATAATAAAACATGCAAAACATTGCACTTGTTTATCTTCATTGTTATCAGAAGGAGGTATTTGGCTTTCAGCAAAATAAACAAGGAAAGTGTCACTCTGAAGCATTTATCTGCTCAACATAATTATTTTAAAATAAAATAAAAATACTGGATAATTATTTAAAATATGCATTTATATGCCATTTTATAATTCATTATAAAAACAGTTTGAGTTCTGATTTCCAAATTTTACACATGAGAAATGAGTGACTTAGGAAAATTAGTTAGCTTGTTTAGGGTAACACAACTGGTAAGGGGCAGAGCCAGGATTTGACAAGTGTCTTCTCACTCTAAAGCATACACTGTGCTGATTCATTTTAAGGAGAGAGAAGTAAAGGACCCACAGAGCCCTCAGAGAAGTCTTGATCCCACAGAGCCATTGAAAGAAGTGATCCCTTAGAGAGAGGTCTTTTTTTTAATTATGATTATTTTATTTTATTTGAAACAGAGTTTCATTCTTGTTGCCCAGGATGGAATGCAATGGCATGGTCTCAGTTCATTGCAACCTCCATCTCTCAAGTTCAAGTGATTCTCTTGCATCAGCCTCCCAAATAGCTAGAATTACAGGTGCCTGCCACCACACCCAGCTAATTTTTTTTTTTTTTTTTTTTTTTTTTTTTATAGTGGAGACTAGGTTTTACCATGTTGCCCAGGCTGCTTGCAAACTCCTAATCTCAGGTGATCTGCCTATCTTGGCTTCCCAAAGCACTGGGATTACAGGCATGAGCCACCTCACCTGGCCCCTTAGAGAGAGTTTTCTTTCTTTTTTTCTTTTCTTTTCCTTTTTTTTTTTTTAAAGTTCTTTCATTTTTTTAAATTGTACTTTCAGTTCTGGGCTACATGTACAGATTGTGTAGGTTTGTTACATAGCTGTCCATGTGACATGGTGGTTTGCTGCATTCATTTCCCCATCATCTACATTAGGTATTTCTCCTAATGTTATCCCTCCCCACGACCCCCACCACCCTGCTATCCCTCCCCTATACACCCCCCTCCATCCCCTGACAGGCTCGAGTGTGTGATATTCCCCTCCCTGTGTCCATGTGTTTTCATTGTTCAATACCCACTTCTGAGTGAGAACGTAGGGTATTGGTTTTCTGTTCTTGTGTCAGTTTGCTGAGAATAATGGTTTCCAGCTTCAGCCATGTCCCTACACAGGATATGAACTCATCCTTTCTTATGGCTGCATAATATTCCATGGTGTATATGTGCCACATTTTCTTCATCCAATCTATTATCAATGGGCATTTGGTTTGGTTCCAAGTCTTTGCTCTTGGAAACAGTGCCGCAATGAACATATGTGTGCATGTGTCTTTATAATAGAATGTTTTATAATCCTTTGGGTATATGCCCAGCAATGGGACTGCTGCGTCAAATGGTATTTTTGGTTCTAGATTCTAGAGGAATGGTCACACTATCTTCCACAGTGGTTGAACTAATTTACAATCCCACCAACAGTGTAGAAGAGTTCCTATTTCTCCATATCCTCTTCAGTATCTGTTGTCTCCTGATTTTTTAATGACCACCATTCTAACTGATGTGAGATGGTATCTCAATGTGGTTTTGATTTGCATTTCCTTAGAGAGAGTTTTAAAGGAAGTTAGTGTTTGAACTGGGGCTTGAAACAAGAATTCAATTAGAAAGAAAAAAAGCATCCAATTCACGGTACAAAAATTAGCAGAAACTAAGAACTGTACTTGTGAAGACAGGCTGAGTCATCTGAGGCAGCTCTTTCTATGAGTTTTTGAAAAATTATTGTTATGGTCATCTTATTTTGAGAAAGCGGAAAGGAAGAGCAGATGGCCTCTGGTTGGGGAATTTCTTACAACATATTGTTATAATTAACTTAGTTTGGCTAAAACTAAGGTTAGAGATTAGGGAGCATATGCTTAGGTGGTAGACATCTTTGGTTTATGATGTTCTATGCGTCCGAGACAATTTTTAAAAAGGGGAGAATGCTAAAATTTTGAATATGATTAAGCTTTGTCAGCCTAAGTGTGTTAGCTTTTAACTGATAATGATTAAGCACTCATTTTCTCCAAATTGTCTTTAGATGTCATTGCTGAGAGGACCCCAGTAGCCAGTCAGTTCTCCCTCCAAGCTGGCAGAGCTTCGATTTGTTCACTTGCTCCTTTCTCAAGACTCAGAGTCACATCTTTATTAGCGTAAGCCAATCATTTAGGTCTCATGTCCTTTAACAGCCCTTTATTTGAGAATCAGTATTTATTGCAGTTTTGGCCAAGAAACAAAAGAAGTAAACTGGTACAACCCACTTCTTGCCAGGAGAGAAAAGCCAACTAATGACTAATGGAGAAAATAGTAAGAAAAGAAACCTGGGCCACTTGGTGACATCAGTTCTTTCCACTACAACACCTTGAGGATTAACTAAGTGAGCGAAAAAAGTATTCCTTATTTTATAAGGGAGTTCCATTAGAGTTTTCTATGCTTTGCAACAGAAAGCATTACCACTGACATGATCTGAGTCAGACTAACTCCATTGAGACAGAATGGTAGCATTAGAACTGACTGTCATTTATGATGTACTTTAATCAGTATGCTTGCAATAGGATCCCAAACACAAAATTAAGTAAATTAATTAATAGTAAATTAAGGAGAAAAGTAAATATTTATACTAAGAAGGGAAGTTCAGAAAGGTAATTAAGGTTTTTCTATAATAGAATATTAGCCTTGTGTTTTGGGAAGACAGTCCTAACAGAACTTTTGTAGAACAATGCAAAAATTGGAAAAACCCAAGATATATCAGAAATGTCAGACTGATAATAACCACAGATTCTTTTTGACCACAGGGAACACAGGTAGACTAAAGATGGCTGCACATATTTGGGAACATGCCATTGAGAAAATGGAACCTTAGCCCCCCTTCCCTTGAATCTGAGCTAGCCTGTGACTACTTTTGACCAATGAATAATGGCAAATGCCATGACATCATGTGATTCTGAGTCTCGCCTTAAGAGAATTGGCAGCTTCCTTCTATCTCTCTTGGAGTCTTTCAGGTTGCTATATCAGAAGTCCACTCTCCCAACGAGACCACAAAGAGAGGCTTTGAGTTGACCTTAGGAAAGAGAATGGCCCAGATGAGCCCATTCTCTCAGGTGTCCATGCCAAATTGTAGGCATATTGGTGACATAATTTTAGACACTCCAGACAAACTTAATAACCAGGTCAATACCATCTTGTAATCCCAGAGGAGGCCACATAGAGCAGAAGAACTGCTCAAATTCTTGATCCACTAGTGATGAGATAAAAGAATTGTTTTTTGAAGCCCCTGTGTTTGTTTTGTTTTGTTTGTTTGTTTTATTGTTGTTGTTGCTTTGATAGTACATCAATAAATAACTGATACCAGGCACAGTGGCTCATACTTGTAATCTCAGCACTTAGGGAGACCAAGGCAGGCAGATCACCAGAGGTCAGGAGTTCAAGACCAGCCTGGCCAACATGGTAAAACCCCATATTTTGTAAAAATACAAAAATTAGTGGGGCATAGTGGTGCCCGCCTGTAGTCCCAGCTACTCGGGAGGCTAAGGCAGAAGAATCGTTTGAACCCAGGAGGCAGAGGTTGCAGTGAGCCAAGATTATGCCACTGCACTTCAGCCTGGGCAACAGAGTGAGAATCCTCCTCAAAATAAATTAATAAAAAAAAAGAAAAGGGACTTATGTCAAAGCCAACTTATTAGTGAAACACACTAAAGAAACAAGGGATAGTCAGAGGTGTCAAGACTTCTCCACTGCAAGAAACTGGAATCCAAGAATTGGATCTGGTGTACAGTGCTTGAGGACATCAGACTGGCTATACTGAATATGGTTAGGAGGCCAGCTGCAGAGATGCTGAGATAGCATCTGCAGCATGCTTTGGAGATACTGATGCTTCACATGCATGTGAATGAAACTGTGAACAGGGAGAGAGTTGCCAGGAACACTAGTGGTCTTCACACCGGAAGTGGAAGAAGACCTACTAAGGGAGCAAAAGTCGCTGGCTCACTGTAAATCAGCAAATCCTCTGGGAAGATCTGTGAAGTGTCAGAAAATCTTTAGGATTCAGGGTGACAGAAATGTAGGGAACATGCTATGGAATATAAATTAGAGGAATGCACTGATGAGAAGACTAGACAGAATTCATCACATATTTACCATGCAGTGAGAGTGGACCTTTCAGACTTTGGCATCTAAGAATTCTACAGTCTATAACACCTAGTAATCCTGATAAAATATAAGAATCATGCTTCGTATTGCTACCTAACCTTCAAGAAATAAAGTACCATCATAGAAACCAAAATTAAAAAGTAGCAGGATCCCAGAGTAACGAATTTAGGCTCAAGTTTGTTTCTAGTGCAATTTGCCAGAACTGAGTACTTAGTTTTGTTTCAGCAAAGCTGAGCCTTTCAAATTATCCTCTGTTGAAGGGAGAGCTGGAGAATGGATACACAGGAAGGGGTGTGTGTGTGTGTGTGTGTGTGTGTGTGTGTGTGTGTGTGTCTATGTGTATCTAGCAATACATACTCTGGTGACAAGAGACATCAACCAAACTTGTCTCTTGTAGCCTATGTACTGGGGGATACTATATTTCCACTGGAAAATTTACACTGCCCTTCCTCAACAAAGTTAAGAGTCGGATTTTTATTGACAATATGACTAAGTAAAATCATAATCATAAAAAATAATGTAAAAGGGATCACATATAAAGCTTCACAGATTCTTTGCAAAAGCAAAAGAAAATCCTCTCAGGTGTAACCAATATTCAGCACAGGCCTCCTGCGTACCCCATAAATACATCTTCATGGATCTGAGCTTACTGATCAAGGTATCAAACAGAGGGAGACATAAGCCCACATCACCTAGCGACCTTAGAATCAGTGAAGAGCAGAAGGAGACCCCCAAGAATGTTGATTTTAGAATCAGGGTTTTAAAGTGTCTACAGAACTATAAGTTAAGCACTATCCCAAATATTAGACAAATGTGAAAAAGCAAAGTAGAGTACTTTTAAAAATAAAAATATATAAACACTAATATTAAAATCCCAAAAGACTGCTAATTAGAACTTACTAGTGAGTGTGAAATCAGTATTAAACAGAATTCAGTCAAGTGGGAATGAAAGATGCTTAATCTAATAGAGAAATTAGAAAATGCAGATTTAATAGAGAGACATAGTATTATAATAGAAATTCAAACTACATGAGAATGCAAACTATGTTAGAGAAATGCACCATTATGAGCTATTTAATATACATAATAGATACATGTTTAATCTCTCGGAAGAATCAGAGAGAAACGGTAGCAAAAAAACCCACATTTAATGGCATTTAACATTTTTTTCCAGAAATAATTTTAAACGTAAATCTTTAAATTTGGGAAGTATTTTAGAAAACATTGTTACCAATAAACAGAGGCTAGCAGATTGGTCTATTGTATTAAACTTACAAAATAAAAGCCAAGAAGGATATTATAAAAGCAGCCAGAGAGATAAGAAAAAGGCCCTAAGCAAAAAGTGACCACTGGAATAAGAGGAATCTGCAAATCTCAGGAGTTTAAAGCAAAGGATAGTGGAGTTATAGGTAAATAAGATAAATACTTGAAATAATAACCATTAATCTAGAATATTAAAATTGCTAGTATAGCATGCAAGAAAAAAAAGGAAAGTAAAAACTGTGAATTAGCACCTTCCTCCGAAAATGAACTTCCAAATGTTTTATTATAGGAAGACTATAAAATATGAATACACCTATATTCATTAAACAAATAGAATTAGGAGGCAAAAATAAGTTTAAAAATTGGTCCTGACAGATATTCAAGAGGGAAAAGTTGCAACTGGATATAAAATCTGCCAAAGATTAGAGAACAGTGCACACGCTAAAATTCATGTTATACTGGTTATAACCTTCAAAACAAACGGGCCAGGCATGGTGGCTCATGCCTGTAATCCCAGCACTTTGATAGGCTGACATGGTGGATCATAAGGTCAGGAAATTGAGACCATCCTGACTAACAAGGTGAAACCCTGTCTCTACAAAAAATACAAAAATTAGCTGGGCATGGAGGCATGTGCCTGTAGTCCCAGCTACTTGGAAGCTGAGGCAGGAGACTTGCTTGAACCAGGGAGCAGACGTTGCAGTGAGCCAAGATCGCACCCTGCACTCCAGCTTGGCAACACAGCAAGACTCCATCTAAAAAAAAAAAAAAAAAAAACCTATAAACCAAACCAAACCCAAAACAGGATGAGAAGGTGAGAAAGTAAATTAGACAGGATAGGCTAGGCCATTTTACAAACATAATTTCATTCCATTCTCAGAACTACCCTTTGAGATAAGTACTGTATAATTATTTACTGTGACAGAAATGCAATCCACAGATGTTAAGTTACCTGCCCTATGCCATGCAAAGCAGAGACAGAACTTTAAGGTAGTTTTACTCAAAAGACTGCAATTACTCATGTGAAATGAAAATTCTGTTTCTCTTCCTTTTTAATTGTGTAATCTTGGGCAAGTAATTTAATCTTCCTGCGCTTTAGTTGCTTTCTCTATAAAGGGAAGTATGTAAACTAACAAAAGACGTTTTCATAATTATTAAGTGTAGGTAGTTTTGAGAATTATATGCAATAAAGGAAGAGGATTAAATCCATATAAAGTCTGTAAGCCAGAATCTAGTGGAAAAATATTAAATGCCATTTACTAATACATTATTAATGTGTGAACTTCTTATTGTTGTGCTATACTCAATATTGTAAATGTGGGCTGTTTAAAAAAAAAACTCAAATATATTTAGGCTAGAATGTTTATCTACAGTGAATAAAGAGACACTCTAATAACATGAATCTCCAAGGTTTCCTGGAGGGGCTATAAACTAAGCCCAAGCTGCCTACCACCCAGCAAGTGCTGGGCAATTTGTGATGATATGAATATACCATAGATCCTATTAACAGTCTCTTTTCAAAGTCTCCTATTTTAAGTAATTCCTTCTATAGGTGTAAAATTATAATTATTGTCTTTTACAAGATAGTCTGAGAGAAAAGGGGCCCTTTTACATATACGGAATGTGAAACTGCCATGATCCTGGGCTTCGCTCTTTAATCATTATTCTTCTGGTTAGACAAATTTCACACATGACTACAGAATGATGATGTGAAAGTGTTTTTTTCCTATTTCAAGAATTATGGTGTTTGGGGGAGGAGGTTATGTAATGAAGAAAATAGTAAATCTAAAATAAAATGTAGCATATCAGAATCTTAAGCTTCTCTACAAATCACATACTTCATTCGTTTGACTGAAGAATACATGTAAGGTCACAGAACGTAACAGGGAGAAAAAGAAGCCTCATTTTTAAAAATTCCATTTATGTAAACTGCCTCCACCTAGGAAAAGATGGGATAATATTAAAAACACCTACCTAACAGATAATATTGTACAAATACTTGAGAACAATATTCTTATTTTGTGCATATTTAAAATTTTTGAATTCATTCATATTGTGTTCTTAATAATTCTGATGACTTTTTCTAAATTATGTCTAACTCAACTGATTCGCTGGAACTGATACTCTGGGCAAATATCCTTGACCACCTTTTAAATGAAGGATAGGTTCTAGAGAACAGAATCTAAATCATGGCAATATGCAGGATTAGGGCTTTAACAAAATAAATCCACATCAGTACGATCCTGCCTCATCTCATTTATGCTTTGCCTGCTGTTCATTATCCCAACTCTGCTGCCATGGTAATTATTTGTGCTGTGAATTATTGTGATACTGTTAAATACAGCTTTGAAAATGACAAGACCAATCTTTTTTATTTATCATCAACCAATCACCCTGCCTAGAATCAACCAAGGTAAATTATATTTCTGTTAAGCATTTAGTGAAAACATTGCATATTATCACTTAACTTCTTGAAGGAGGGGAGCCAACTGGGAAGCTAAACAATGGGAACGAATCAGAACAATGGGGATTCTCCTGTCTCAAATACTCTTTACTAGATGTATGATATAGCCTAAAACTAATCTTTCTTGATTCTATAATAAGAAACAAGAAATAAATTTCTGATCTTTATCCCTATACCTACCTCTCCCTTAGATTTCCCTCTCCATCTCAGTTTCTCCTTTATTGCACAAGCCACGTTTTTTCTTCAAATCTATCCCACCTCTGACGACTTCTCTTCATCTGCTCTGGTAATGTCCTGGAGCAAAACTTTATTGTGTCTACTCAGATTCTTGCCATAAACCCAGAACTCATCCCCCTCCTGATTTGGCCACCAATCCATCTATTCTCAACTTGGTAAGCACAGTGACTGCATGGAAAACCAAATCCTTCTAGCTCAAAATCCTACAATGGTTTTCTAGTTCTAGAGTGAATCTAAAATCAGCCTAAAACTTCACCAGTCCTTACAGGACTTGGTGCCTGCCCTCAAAAACCTCTCTGGACCCATTTCATACAATTCACTCTTGTTTGCTCTGCCCCAGCTATAGGAGCCCTCTTTCTGTCCCTCAGAAAATGCACTTGCTGATGCATGGAAGAGAACACTGTTGGCAGGAATGTAAATTAGTACAACCCCTGTGGGAAATAGTATGGAGATTTCTCATAGAACTAAAAATAGAACTACCATATGATTGAGCAATCCCACTACTGTGTATCTACCCAAAGGGAAATAAATCATTATAGACAAAAGATAGGTTCATTGGTATGTTTATTGCAGCACTATTCACAAGAGCAAATATATGTAATCAACTGTGTCCATCAATGAAAGATTGTATAAAGAAACTGTGATATCTATATATATATATGTGTGTATATATATATATATACACACATATATACAATTATAATATGTCCAGTGATGATAAGTTCAATGTATGTATATATACATTACATACATATTATGTAAACCACATAATATCTGGGATTTTTGTCTGTTTTATTCACTGATGGACGTCCAGTACCTGAAATATTGCCTGACATATGTTAATGACTTATATGTCGAATGAATGCATGAGTATAAATGCATGACTGAAAAACTGATAACCTTTCACAGCAACACTCAAGTCAGTGATCTGTGTCACTTTCCTTCATGAAACATACAAACATGTCTACCCATGCTCTCCTCTTATGTCCTGTTATAACTTTTCTCCATTTGAAAGCCAATTCCTCTACACTTGCTATGCCCACAGTATTTGCTTATGTAAAAATGAACTTTAACCTTTCAATTTCTGACAATTTTCTCATTTATTAAACTTCATTTAGTTTTGTTCTCCCCCTTACCCAGCTGGGATTACATTACTGTATTTTACTATACCTTCCTTCAGTAACCTAACTCCCTGCCTCAGTCTTTTTATTGTATCCATACAGCAAAACAGAAACCTAGATGAATCAATTCTACAAGAAACTTCCTCCATGCTTGAATCTGGGCTGTACTGGATAATTCAAATGCTCAATCTTATTGGCAGTCCTACCACATGACTCAGGTCAACTGTGATCAACTCTGCACTCAACATTTCTATTTGCATGTCTTAAAACACAAACATGTAAATGATAGCACAGCAAACATTCAGGGAAGACTTAAGGTATTTCTAATGAAGGCCAGTAATGGATTTGAAATTAATTAAAAGCAACAATTGAACAGAGTTCAAATCCACCTCAGAGACATGTAGGAAAATCAAAATTTAAGGGGTTCCCTGTATGGTTTCTTTCATACTTCTGTGGCACACTAATTCACCATGGAACTAAAATTTCATGACTGACATTCTTTAACTATTAAAACAAAGAAAGAGAAAGTGATTAAAAAGAAAATCAAACAAATACACTTGTGACATAGGCTTTACTGCAATATTGATCAATATAAAACTAGTTTATTATCATTAAATTAAAAATTTTGAAGAATGCATGTTTATTCAACTCCTAGGAAGTAACGTATTTTAAATATTTCTCCAGCTGAAGCTGATTTTTTCTTTCCCGGCAGATCTTTTCTGTTTAATAACTCACCAGTCTTCCTTGGTGCCAGATCATAGAGACTTAACCCTCGAACAGAGGCAATCTTACATAAATTAAAGGCCGAGCGCACACTGCACTCCAATTGTGTGTCACATCCCTCAGGCACCTAGGGGTTTATTTCTCAAACCCACTGCCCATTTTGTTTTTATTTTCACATCCCATAAGATAAAACGTATTTAACCAATACAATCAGAAAACTATAATAAATAAAATGCATCATTACCCTTTGGCAAATGGAAATTTAAAGATGAAATATATAGAAAACAAAAATAAAAATACAAATTTAGAGTTGCATAAAATATTGGTAATAACAAAATCTGATTGATACAACTGGATTAATACCAAACATCAATTAATAAAGTAAGTAACAGAATAAGCATCTGTTGGTTTGCTCCGAACTTAGTTGAATCAGAGTTTTATAAATAGTATTAAAATATCTTGGGCTTCTGGAGCTTTGCCTACCAGATCAACAGCTTGATCAAATCAATAGAATAAGTTGGGAGTGAGATCTAACTAGTCTCACATTGCATTTGAATTTTTTAAATTATATTTACAAAAACTTCTTAAGGTATATAACAGAATGCTATCTTCATTTATTTGGGCTGCCATAATAAGCTACTGTAGTCTGGGTGGCTTAAAATTAGCAGGAATTTAATTCTGTTTGGAGGGTTAGACAGTCCAAGAGCAAGGTGCCAGCAGATTTTGTGTCTAGCATGTGCCTGCTTTCTGGCTTGTAGTTAGCCTTCCTTTGGTTATAACCTCGCATAACAGAAGGGGGTGAAGGACTTTTCTAGAATCTCTTCCCTAAGGACACTAGTCCCATTCATGAGGGCTCCATTCTCATGAGCTAAACGTCTCTCAGAAGTCTCACTTCCTAATAATACCACCTTGAGGAGTAAGATTTCAATATATGAATTTGGGAGGACATAAATATTCAGTTCACTGCAAATACATTTTTTTTTTCTTTTTGCAATTGCATTTTTGTTTGTTTGTTTGTTTTGTTTTGTTTTGTTTCATTTTGTTTTGTTTTGTTTTGAGACAGAGTTTTGCTCTTGTTACCCAGGCTGGCGTGCAATGGCGCGATCTCGGCTCACCGCAACCTCTGCCTCTGGGGTTCAGGCAATTCTTCTGCCTCAGCCTCCTGAGCAGTTGGGATTACAGGCACGTGCCACCATGCCCAGCTAATTTTTTTTTGTACTTTTAGTAGAGACGGGGTTTCACTATGTTGACCAGGATGGTCTCGATCTCTTAACCTCGTGATCCACCCGCCTCGGCCTCCCAAAGTGCTGGGATTACAGGCTTGAGCCACCACGCCAGGCCAATTGTGTATTTTTTTAATGAGGTGAAATTCATCCAAATAAAGAGAGAATTGCTGTTTTTCTTACTAAAAATATAGAAAAACATTATTCCTTATTCAATTGAAAGAACATTGACTTTATTATACACAAACAGCAAAAAAAGTTCACCTTTACGTTAAACATACACCTGTATAAAAATAACAGAAAACATAATGTTTTGCTCTTTGTATTGGTAATCCTATGGAATTTGCTCATATATGTGTATTTTTATTACACATAGTGATTTCTCCTTACTCCTGCACTAGTCTATTATTGATAAAAGACAAGTTTGTTATGTATCTAGTAGATTTTTATCTCTGATATGATCAAGATAAGAAATTATTTCGGGGCCCAGTGCAGTGGTGCAGGCCTATAATTTCAGCACTTTGGGAGGCTGAAGTAGTCAGATTCCTTAAGCCCCGGAATTAGAGACCAGCCTGGCCAGCATGGTAACATGGTGAAGTCCTGTCTGTACAAAAAATACAAAAATTAGCCCAGTGCATTGGTGCATGCCTGTACTCCCTACTACTTGTGAGGCTGAGGTGGGAGGATCTCTTGAGCCTGGGAGGTAGAGGTTGCAGTGTAAGCCAAGATCATGCCACTGCATGCTAGCCTGAGCTATAGAGCCAGACCTTGTCTCAAAAAAATAAAGAAAGAAATTCTTCTTAGGTTTAATTTCAAAAAAACTATTTTTAGAAAAGTTTTATTTGCATTTAGCTACTTTAAGATATGTTGTGGCTTTTCCACCAATAAAATATTTCCATAAGTTTGAGTCTATAGGTCCCTCTATAGAATTATGTCATTCATATTAAATGTAATTCTTTTTAGTGCCTTAGTGTCTTTAAGTGACAGATCTGTCAGAAGCTCAAACCCAACCACAGACTTAAAGTAAAATAGATTTTACTGCCCTATGCCTGTTCTGTAAGTTTCCTCATGTTTCTTGACAATAATCATAATATAATGATTATGTATAATATGATGAATTCCTGCTCTCTCTGTTTAAGAAGTAAAAGCACACTTCTTGCAGAGTGGTCTCAAGCTAAGCATGAAAACTGACTACAGAAAAGTACTTAAAACCATCAAGCCTGAGAGAGTCCTGATGCAGTCAGCTGGGCCACCTGCCAGCCAGGCCTTATATGCTGTAATCAGAGGGCTTGAACTCCAGCCACCTGATCACACCATGGGATGGGCTGTGCTCCTGAACCACAGGAATGGCAGGACAGCAGATTAGGCCACTGGTTTGTCTTGTAGGCCTGCAACCAAGAGTTCTGATCACTCCAGGAAATGGTATCGTGTGCTTCCTTCCGTGAAGAATAAGCTAGCAAAATTGGGCTGAAGTCAAGTATTTGCCACAATATAATGTGGTTGAATCCCAGGCCCTGACAATCTCAGGGACAGGCCTGGGTCTCTTCCTATCTCATAGCTCAGGAAGTCCTTCCTCTTTCTCCCAGAGCCTAATGCCTAACCCTGCTGGGTCCTTGTGCCCTGAGTCAGAATACAATGTGTAACAGGAAATCCAAATGCTTACTTTTTCTCCAGCTTCCCTGAGGTTTCCTTAGTCAATTTGGTGCCTGTAATTCTAATATGTGTGTTGTCAAACAACTTATATTTTGAGTTATTAAGTGACAAGACAATAAGAAGCCTTATTCTAGCTTCAGAGGAGAAGTTTATGCATCACTCAGCGATCCTGAGCTCTAAGGAGAGTGTAGTGACTGGATAAGACTTGGGCTGTGTCTCTGAAGAAGGCAGAAAATGTGTTCCATGTGTGGGAAGAATAATTTATATTAAGCAGAGTAGTAGTGGGGAGGTGACTGCCCACACAAGAGATGTCCATCCATGCCCCCTTGCAGTTAGATGTGTTCATAGCCCCGATCCTCTCAAATGAATGAGAGCAAAAGGAATGTGTGCTGTTCCAAAGCAAAGCATTTAAGATGCAAGAATGGAGAGCCTGTTCATGTTTTGTTTTGTTTTTTTTCTTCTGATTTCCCACTTGGAAACATTCAATAAGGAAGCCCTAGGAAATCATGGATTTATATAAATGATAGATTTATATAAATGACTATATAAACAATGAAAGATTGCATGGAAAAGAACTGTCTCCTATCATGAAATATCTCTTAGAACTGTTACATAAGACACAATGTCTATTGTCCCATGTCTTCACATATTTGAGTCTCTTTATTGTTACAGCCTGGATTCAAGTCTAATCAAAAGAAGTCTGCTTGTTATTTTGTTTAATTGTTTTTGAGACAAGGTCTCACTCTGTCACCCAGACTGAGTGCAGTGGCACAGTCACAGCTCACTGTAGCCTCGAACTTCCGGCTCAAGCAATCCTCCCATCTCAGCCTTCTGAGTAGCTGGGACTACAGGCACACCATGATGCCCAGCTAATTTTTTATTTTTTGTAGAGGGTAGGGGGCACACTGTGTTGCCTGGCTGGTCTCACACTCCTAAACTGAAACAATCCTTCTTCAGCCTCCAAAAGTGCTGGGATAATAGGTGTGATCCAATATGCCTGGCTTATTTCTTTTATTTAATAGACAGAATTTATACAATGTATTAGTATTCATTGGAAGGCTAGCTGATCCAAAGTTATAAATATCAGAAGAGTAATTCTAATTGGGTAAAATGAGGAAGCACATGGTATACCCCAGTAATATAGATCATAGCAAAAATGAAGAGAGGATTAGTATTACTGCAAAGAGGAGAGTAATTCCAGAAAGGTAGTTCCTATTCACCGAGATTCTGATTTTCCAAAACATTAGTTAGTTACAATGTCTAATGATGAGATAATCTAACTAATTTCAATATTAGGTGTATTTTAATATGTGTGCCATTATAAGGCACCAGCTCATTAGTTCTCACTAATATGTTAGACTTTAAAGTCTTCAATTAGACTGCAGTCTAGAACAGCTAATATGTTTCTCTCTCTCTCTCTCTCTCTCTCTCTCTCTTTCTCTTTTCCTCTTCCCCCCACTCCCATCTCCCTCCCTCCCTTCACTCCCTCCCTTTCTCCTTTACAATAAATACTTTCCCTGATTGGGCATTCAGTTAAGCATGGGAGTCACATTTGCAACAATTAACACATCCACCAGCTTGGAGCTCTCACCAATTTAAATTGTCTGATCTTCTCCCAAGATTCTTTTTTCTATGTGGTTCCTCCAGCAGCCTTTGGGCTAGATCATTATCTGTCATCACCACTGGGCCTCTAGCTCTGCATCCTCTCCAGGCTGGTGTCTTTTTGTCCTCTTGATGGAAGTCCCCCTGCAGCCCCTTGTGGCAGCCTGAGACAGGACCTCTGGCATTGCTAATGTCTTCCAGAATTTCATTCTTTCCTGCAGTCACGGATGTCTACTGCTGCCAGGGACAGCTGTGCAGCCAGTCACGTCCAGGGCTCTCACCTTCACTAAACAGCATAAAAATGTCTAATAATTCTCTGGATCCACACTTGCAGAGGGTGTTCTCAAAATAGAGATTATAAACTGACCTTGCATCACGGTGCTTTTTTTTTTTTTTTTTTTTTTTCCTGAAAACACTCCCTTCTGTTATCTAAAATGGTTGAGGAAAGGTGGGAAGAAAGGAGAGAGACTGGATCAAAAGATACTTGGACGTAGTTTCCCATTGTGCACATGACCGTCGATGAGCAGCCAAGATGGATGTTCAGACTGTCTTGTTCTCACATACGTTTTCATGTGTGATAATTTAGTTTCACATTTCTTATTTTTCTTACTCCCAGGTTTAACCCTTTTGAAGAATCCTTAGTACATCAGATTAAGATGTGCATATTTGATTACCAGGTATCACATAGCAAGATATCACAATGCCAGCTATCAAGTTCTCTGCTTCAGCACTGAAGGCAGGATACAGAGGAAGCCACAGAAATCTGTGTGCCACAGATAGGATAACCATTTCCCTCAGATCCAGTCAGCTGTCAGCAAATTGGAGAATCACAGACCCAAAGACTCCTCCAAGGACTGAGGGATTTCATCTCAGACAGTTTTCACGTTGCCATTTACAGGGGTGCAAATGGAGCCAAGCAGATCTGCATGAGTTTCAAAATACAACCTCCTCTCTCTGACTGCCCACGCTTAGCGCTTAGGCGTCTCTCTATGCCTGAGACCTGCAGAACTGAAGACATGATATCCTTGGTCCCATTTTAAATCCATTCACTGCAGAGATCCCAGGACTAATGACTATCCTGCAATTCTGGGATTCCATCAACGCCTGATGCTTTTTTTTCCCCCTTTCTCACATCTTTTCTCAAGTTCTCAAAACTTCAATTATGGCTCAGAAACCCATAGTCAATCATCAGCAAAATGTCCTCTATTTCTACCCTTCTGTAACTTTTCTTCACTTTCCTTTTCTTGAAGCCTAATTCCCTAAGGACCACTTCCCTGCATTTGCTGGAAGTAGGATCTGTCTTCTCTCCCGTGCCCTTCATAACTGGGCATGGAGGTAGAATATTGATATTCTAATTCTTTATCATTTTCCTGGATCATCACATTCATGCCAACAGTTTATATTATGTACTGCATCTCCCTGTGCACTCTTCTACAAAACCACTGTCACTCCCACTCATTTCTTGAAGGTTTTAACTTCTGGATCAGTATCACTATCTTCATAGTTCATGTCATAATTTTTGATAATTTATGTACTCATTTAGTGTATTTTTCCAAAAATCCTGGGTTCACAGTTTTTGCCCTTATGTCTACTAATGACCTCGTTCTTCATGCTGTTTGTCTCTCACTCTGGGACCATGTGTCTCGTCATTGTTGATCATTCCAACTCTTCTTATTATATCAACTTCAAGCATCCCAATTTTCTACCACTACCACTTATCTTGTTAGTTCATTCCCTGTAATACACTGAATCCAACTATTCTTCAACCTCCAAAATAGCTATGTGCATCTTACTGCCATTTTCTGTGCATTATCATTCTCTGATCATTCTCTTAATCTTACTTCTGATCTAAAGGCTTGGACTTACAGCACGTCATTATTTTCATGTCTTGTAATATTCTATATTTTCATTACCTCTCTCTTTCTGTTTCATTTCACATACTCCTAGCATAATTCTGATGCTGAGTAAATTCAATTCTCCATCTACTCTGAGCTTGTCACCATGAACCTATATGAACTATATCATTTTCTTTTCTGACAGACCTCAGTATAAACCCATGACCACAAACCTCCCAGGGAAGTTATTGCACAGTTTGATAGACAATTTAGCCTTTTCTTTTATATATACTCTCTCTCTCCTCAAATTTCAAATGCCACATGCCATCTTCCCTCCCAATTGATCTATTTTATGTATAAAATGAAAGCAATCTGAAAGAACTTGTAAAAGCTACTTTATGACTTTTTCTCAGCTGTGATGGCTAATGTTATGTGTTGACTTGACTGGGGCCACAGAGTGCCCAGACATTTGGCCAAACATCTTTTTGTGTTTCTGTGAGATTGTTTCTGAATGAGATTAACACCTTAATGGTAAACTGAGTAAAGCATATTGCCCTCCTTTTTGTGGGTGGGATTATTCAGTCAATTAAAGGCCTGAAGAGAATAGACAGGCTGAGTAAGCAGAAACTCCTTGCATCTGACCATTGGTGCTGGGACATCAGTCTTTTCTTGACTTTAGACTTGAAATTTAAAAATTGGCTTTTTCTGAGTCTTGAGCTTGTGGGCTTTCAGACCAGCACTTCCACCTTTGGTTCTCCTGGGTCGCCAGCTTACTAACTCTGGATCTTAGGAATTCTCAGTTTCTATATATTCATGATAAAGCTTTTTATCATCAATGTTTTATATAGGGCTTCATGAAAGATGATACCATTGTCCTACTTACCAATCACCCAAAACTTCTCATTCCAAAGTTTAGTGTAGTGCTGGTGAGGATCTTCTACTGAATCACTCATAAAGATTGAGAACCCTGCTGAAAATTAACGTACTCTGGCATTGCTAAGGAGTGAAGTCCCTGAAAAACCAAGGCAGGGATGGAATAGCAGAAATAAGAACCCCAGGTCTCTCTCCTTACAGTCTCATCGCCAGCACCTTCCATTAGCCAAGCCCAACCAGAAGCCTGAGGGCAGGAAGCACATGGAGTCCCTAGAGTCAGCCTCCCAGGACAGAAAGCCAGGCAGATAAGATAAGAGTGAAACAGGAGCACAAACAAAACCAAGCAGGCTCACACATCCTAAATATACACATTTGGTATACTCATAAAAAAGTGCAAATGTTCGTTACTATTCCATGAAAATGCCATCTGAGGCTTTCTCTTAATTTATTGTTCACCATGACAAAGCACTTTTGTTTCTATAAGAAGTAAACTGGTAAATATTAAATGTACCTATTTTGTTGTTTATTATTACTTCAATCTCTAAACGTTAAATTTTTATTCATTCTTATAGATAAAATAATTTTCATAAATGAGCAAAGTTTACAGACTGATCATCTGTGCATAAATCTTTTGCTTTTTTAAATAGTTACACTAAAGTAATTAATTCAATATTATGTTGGCATTCATCAGGTACAATCCTGATTTTTATAGACGAATATATATATACACACACACATTTATATATATATGTATATAAAGATTTAAAACAAGTTCCTCAAAACTATATATGTAAGAACCATATTTTACCTAATATGGTTGAAAATACAATATAATTGTCTTGATGATTGTAATATAATTTTTTCAAGATTTGTGGGGAAAGAACTTTAAATATTAAAAACCTATGTATAAAATAGAAAATATCTTAAAATCCATAATTTAAATTTTTTTATTTTACTTTTTAAATCAAAATATAAAAATAAGTGTATTTAAAATTTATTTCTGTGTATTTGAAAATCAGGTGTATGTATCTTAAAAATTACTACCATGCAATTTGTCATTTGTTAGATAAATTGTTTTGGCTCCCAAATGTTTTGAAAATATGTTGCTAATTTGAATAACATGGGTTAAAACCTATTAAATAATATAGAAACATTTCACACTTCTTATAAAACATGATTTCAAACATACAATTGTGGAATTCCCTCTCATTTTGATTACCTAGAGGATACTATTATGATATTGTGGATGCTAGCATAAAGCTATATGGTTTCTCTCTAGTTAGAGGTCTGGGACCAATATAATACTTTTAAAAAACTGTTGTAAAACAAGAATAATGATGTTGCAATATTATTGGCAGAACTACGTTAGCAATCTCTTTTGATCAGTTGCAAATCTATTTCCAGGAGATTCTAGCAACATCTTCCATGTGTATAATTGCAGAAACTCAGATAACTTTTAAAATAATCTAATAGAGCAGTCAACATTTTAGATTTTTTGAAGAAATAGAATTCTTTTTGTGTTTTTGTCATAATTATGTTGTTATTGTTTAAACATTTCTTACAGAGAATATAGACTATTGTCTTGAAACTATTATAAGGCAATAGTCATATTGGTTTTTTCAACTTCTCCATTTTATTTAGGTCTAACCATTTTACTTTTTCATCTTGAGTACTTCCTTTTGTTACTGTAAATTAACAAATTATGGCTGTGTATATTTATAAAGTACAAAGAGATGCTATGATTTATAAATACAATGCAGAAAATTTAATCAAACTCGTTAACATATAGATCTCAAATACTTATTTTATGTGATGAAGACATTTGGAATTTATTCTTCATGATTTTGGAATGTACCATATACCATTATTAACTACAGTCACCATGTTGTGCAATAGATCAAAAAAACAACAACAACAACAACAACAACAACAACAAAAAACATTATTTCCCCTAACTGAGGCTTTGTATCCTTTGATGGTCATCTCCCTATTCTTCCCATTGGCTAGCCTCTAATAATCACTATCCTTTGTTATGATTTTGACTGTAGAAATTCCAAACAGGAGTGGAAACACGTGGAATTTGTCTTTATATTCCTAGCTTATTTCACATAGCGTAATGTTCTCCTATGCCATCCATGTTGTCACACATGACATAATTTCTTTCTTTTATAAGGCTGAATATATTCCTTTGTGTATATGCAACACATCTTTTAATGCATTCATCTGTATATGGACATGTTGCTTGATTCCATATTGTGGCTATTATGAATAGTGCTGTAAAGAACATTGGAGTGCAAACATTTCCTGGACATACTGATTTCAAATGTTTTGGGTAAAGACTTGGAAGTGAGATTCCTAGATCATATGGTAACTATATTTTTAATTTTTTGACAAATCTCCATATTGTTTTCCATAAAGGCTGTACAACTTACACTCCTGCCAGCAGTATGCAAATGTTCCTTTTTCCCCATATGCTTTCCAGCACTTATCTTTTTCTTTATATGTATATAGATATATATGTATATATAAAATAGCCATTCTGACAAATGAGACAAAAATCTCATTCTGGTTTAATTTTCATTTCCCTAATAATGAGTGATATGGAGCATTTTTTCATCTAACTGTTGCCTATTTGTATGCCTTCTTTTGAGAAATATCTATTTCAGCTCACTTGCTCATTTTAAAATCAGATTGCTCTCTTTCTGTAGAGTTGTTTGGTCCTTTATGCATTTTGAATATTACCCTGTTATCAAATGTATACCTTGCAATTATTTTTTACCAATCTGTATGTAATGTCTTCACTCTTATTTGTTTCATTTCCCTGTAGAAGCTTTTTTTCTTGATATAATTATGTTCGTCTGTTTTTGCTTTTGTTGTATACGTTCTTGGTGTCCAATCTTAACAATTATTGCCAATCACAATGTCATAGAGATTTTCCCCTAAGTTTTATTTTGTAGGATTATAGTTTCAAATCTTTTGTTTAAGTTCTTAATCCATTTTGGGTTAATTTTTTTTTTATACAGTATGAGATACGGGCCCAATTTTATTCTTTTGCATATGGATATCCAGTTTTCCAAACATAATTGATTAAAAAGACTGCCTATTTTCCATTGTGTATTCTTAAAACACTGTTGGTGGGAATGTAAATTAATTCAACCATTGTGGAAGACAGTGTGGCGATTCCTCAAGGACCTAAAAATAGAAATCCCATTTGACCCAGCAATCCCATTACTGGGTATACATCCAAAGGATTATAAATCATTCTACTACAAGGACACGTGCACACGAATGTTCATTGCAGCACTGTTTACAATAGCAAAGACCTGGAACCAACCCAAATGCCCAACGATGATAGACTGGATAGGGAAAATGTGGTACATATACACCATGGAATATTACGCAGCCATCAAAAACGATGAGTTCACGTCCCCTGTAGGGACATGGATGAACCTGGAAACCATCATTCTCAGCAAACTGACACAAGAGCAGAAAATCAAACACCGTATATTCTCACTCATAGGTGGGTGTTGAACAATGAGAACACATGGACACAGAGAGGGGAGCACTACACACTGGGGTCCGTTGGGAGGAAATGGGAGAGGGGCGGGGGTGGCGAGGTGGGAAGAGATAGCATGGGGAGAAATGACAGATACAGGTGAGGGGACGGAAGGCAGCAAACCACACTGCCAAGTGTGTACCTATGCAACAATCTTGCATGTTCATCACATGTACCCCAAAACCTAAAATGCAATAAAAAAAAAAACCTTTGTCAAAAATCAATTGATTGTACATGTGTGGGTTCATTTCTAGGCTCCCCATTTTGGTTCACTGACTGATGTGTCTGTTACATGTCAGTACCATGCTATTTAATTGCTTTCAGTTTCTGGTATAGTCTGAAATCAGGAAGTGTAAGGACTCTAGCTTTGTGCTCTTTGGTCATGATTGCCTTGATTATTGTGGTTCTTTTGTGATTCCATATGAATTCCAAGATTGTTTTTTTCTATTTTGCTGAAATATGACATTAAAATTTTTATAGGGATGGAATTGAAGTAGATCACTTTATGTAGTATGGACATTTTAACTATATTTTTAATTTCAATCCATGAACATAAAATTTCTTTCTATTTATTTGTATCTGCTTCAATTTATTTCATCAATATTTTTTAGGTTTCAGGGTATAGATCTTCCACTACTATGGTTAAATATTTTAAGTAGCTTTCTTTCTTTCTTTTTTTTTTTTTTTTTTTTTTTGTAGCTATTGTAAATGCAACTGTTTTATTGATTTTTTTCTCAGAAAGTGTGTTATTAGCGTATAGAAATGCTGTGGATTTTTCTGTGTTAATGCTGTATCCTGCAACTTTTCTGTATTCGTTTATTGGTTTTAGCAGGTTTTTGGTGGATTCTTTATGGTTTTTTATATGTAAGATTATGTCGCTAGCAAACAGGGACATTTTCACTTCTTTCTTTCCTATTCGAGGGTTTTTACTTCTTTCTCTTGCCTGCTTGCTCAGTTAGGATTTCCATTACTATGTTGAATAGAAGTGGTGAGAGTGGTTACTCTTATCTTGTTCTAGACCTTAGGAGAAAGAACTTTAATCTTTTCATCATTGACTATAATCTCAGCTGTGAGCTTATCATAAATAGCCTTTATTGTGTTCAGGTACATTCTTTCTATACCTAATTTGTTGAGAGATTTTTTTATTGTTAGAACATGTTTGGAGTTTGTCAGATGGATTTTCTGTATCTAATGATATAATCATATGTTTTTTGTTCTTCATTCTGTTTTTGCAAGGTATCATGTTTATTGAGTTGTATATATTGAACCATCTCAGTATCCCAGGGATAAATACATTTGATCATGGTGAATGATCCTTTTGATGTGCTGTTGAATTCACTTTTCTAGTATTTTGCTGAAATTTTTGCATCTATATTCATCAAGGATATTAGCCTAAAATTCCCCTCTCTTGTGATATCCTTATCTGCATTTGATAAAAGGATGTTACTGGTCTCATAAAAAGAGTTTGGAAATATTCTCTTATTTTCAGTTTTTCAGAAGAGCTTGTAAGGATTGGGCTAGTTTGGATATCATTTGTCCCACTAAAACTAATATTAAAATTTAGTCCCCAATGTGGCAATTTGGGAGATGGAGCCTAGTAGAAGGTGTTTAAGTCATGGATTAGATCCCTTATGAATAAATTAAGATTAAGACTTCCCTGGTTTCTTTTGCTTGCTTCCTCTCTCACAGTGTCATCTAGTTGCACACACATGCTCCTCTTTGTCTTCCCACCATGAATTAAAGCAACATGAGGTCCGGTCTAGATGCAGCTGCCCGATCTTGAACCTTGCAGCCACCAGAATTGTTAGTCAAATATACTTCTTTTCTTTATAAATTACCCAACCTCAGTCTGCTACAACAACACCAAATAGACAAGGATAGATTATTTGTTGTATAAATGTTAGATAGATTATTAGTTCTTTAAATGGTAGAATTCAGCAGCGACGTTGTCAGGTCTCGGGCCTTTCTTTGATGAGAGACTTTTTTAAATTACCGATTGAGTCTTCTTACTACTGATGGATCTATTCAAACTTTATGTTTCTTCATGATTCAGTCTTGGTAGGTTGTATGTATCCTAGAATTTGTCAATTTCTTTTGGATTATCCAACTTCTTGGCATATTATTGTTCATCTCACTCCATCCTCTCCTCTCCTAAAAGCTCATCCCTTTCATGGCATTAAATACACACACACACACACACACACACACACACACTTCAAAGAAACTGATTTTCAAAGCATAGAAAAAAAGTATGTTGATATTACATGTGTTATAAGTTAATCTTAAGGTTATCTTAGAAGCATATACATGTTAATCACTAACAACACTGGAAAGGGATGACAGTAACACTGACATGCTCTTGAATTTTGTTAAGATGTATCTTAGATTTGTCCAAGATACACTAGTTTACAGGAAGTGGAAAACATATACTAAAGTTCCTTTTGGAATGTTCTAAGAAAATACTGAAAATCAAAAATTGAATAATGTACCTAATTTTCTTATTTTTCAGAAGTTAAAGAGAAAAGACATTTCCTTGCTCAAAATGAAATGTGAAAGTAAAAGTGAAATCCATGAGCCATACAGAGACAAAATACAAAGCATTTTGAATTTAGAATTTGTTTTGCATGAAAAATCATTTTAAAAATGCTCAATTAAGTTTCCAGAGACAGCATCCTTTGCCATGAAGTTATTAAAGTTATGAAAAGACCTGAAAATATTCTCTTTTGCATTTAAGATTACTGGGTCTTACAAAATTTTGATGTCTTCTAGTGATTTATATGGCTGGAAAGTAGCTAACATAATTTTTTTTAATAGAATAACTCACTTTTTATTTACTTGAAAACTTATAAAAAGTTAACTGAAATTCTGACTGATTTGTCTAGACATTTAATTAAACTTGTTAGATCTATTGGGATACATATCAACCTAGCATATAACTAAATAAAGAAGTAGTTATATGTATCAGTAAATATAATTAAAACAAATTAGACATCTAAATTTTATTTCAATGAAAAATAAGTAAAACAAAGTATTTTCTTATAATTTAAGCAAGAAATAAGGCCTTGATTCAGTATATTTAATAGGTTTAATATTGACTGGTTATTTCTGAACTTTCTAATACTTAAGGAAATAAGAGCTACCTGTCAATATTGTTAATTTATAACACTTATTCTTTAAATGTGAGTATAACATAATTTACAATTATACCCAATACATTGTTTGCCATGTAAATCAAGTTATCAAGAATTTCATATATTCCTTTGTTTTTTCAATGAGCAATTATAAGAAGAGAAGAAAAGTGGTGTGATGATAATACACTAATGACAGAAGTTAGTCTCTTAGCTGATGCTTCACATGCTTCAAAGTATGAGTGCTACAACCATATAGTAGTAGGGAAATACAACTCATATTTTACATTTTTTTCATGAACAAAACCTTAAAATGAACATCACCTCAAGGTCAGAAGTTCAAGACCAGCCTGGCCAACTGGTGAAACCCTGTCTTTACTAAAAATACAATAATTAGCTGTGCATGTTGGTGCATGCCTGTAATCCCAGTTACTCTGGAGGGTGAGGCAGGAGAATCGCTTGAATCCAGGAGGTGGAGGTTGCAGTGAGCCAAGATTGCACCACAGCATTCCAGCCTGGGTGACAGAGTGAGACGCCATCTCAAAAAAAAGAAGAATATTACCTGAATTATGGAAATACTTTTAACTCAATCTTCAAAGCATATATAAAATATTGAGATTGCATAGTCTTAAGTTAGAAAAAAGTTAGGAAAAGTGGTACATATTAAATACATATTTACCATCAAATAAATAACTTTATTATTATATTGTTTTTATTGCCATATTTTTACTCTTTTTATTTTCCATAGGCATAATCTACCTGGGTCAGGAAAGAAGATATAATTAAAAAAATAGGAGATGCCCACACAGAAAAACCTGTGCTTTCATTCTCGAATATGAAAAGAGAATTAAAAGCATCTTTATTGAAAAATAAAAAGAAACTTCCACTTAAAAGATACCTCTTGCATTTGATCCCTAGGTGATCTATACCCCCTAATCAAAACTTATAATACCCTGGAAATATAAATTGTAGTATAATTATGGTTCACCAGGTAGAGAGAACCTGTGTCTCTACATTTTTACATAGGCTTGTGAGAATTACATAAAATTTTTTCAGTTAACTAACTTAAGAAACTTGTGGCATACAGATACCTATATACATTTTGTATTAATTTTATTTCTGAATATATTTATTTACATTGTTACCACAGTTTTTTGTTTAATTTTGTTGATAAAGACCATGAGAAATGAATATAATTAATGAAAAAAACACACATGATCATTTCATCTGTCCATATTTGCAATTTTGAGCATTATTTCGGAGTGTCCCAGTTGCCTTACAATCCTTAATTATTTGACTGACTATATCCTTTATTTAGTATGCACTGAACAAAACAGAAAAAGCATCAAGTTAATACAATTATCCTATCACTGTAAAAATTGTTCCCATTTTCCTAAAAACAATGTAGGTCTTATTTTAACAAAAAGGAAGACTATATTTGTGTTCTCTTTTGTTTTTCAATCAGAGACTATAAATTGAATAAGATTAAAACTTTTTGTGTCAAACTAATACACCTTTTATTGGATGCCTTGGGGAACAAAACATAGTTTAGTTTTGTTTTCTAGAAAAGCTTCTTCAGTGATTCAAAGTTTGGGAAGCTCGTCTGGTGGCCCCACGTTAAGGAAAGGACATCAAAATCCCCAAAGGGAACCAATGTTATTGTAAGGAGAAGGGAGACTCTAGGCTGGAGACACCAAGAACAGAAAGGTGGAGCTCAAGTATATGAGAGTATTGTATCTGTCTTAGCGAGTAAATTACTTATGGAAGCCCTGAATAACAGTCCATCAAATTACACAAACACAACCTTTAATTTGTGTAGCAGCACCATAAGCAAATAACTGTGAAGGAATGACATTTTCTATTTTGTTCTCTTCCTAGATCATGGAAGAGGAACTGAGCTCTTGAGACTGAATAACTTATTTATATCATTAAGGGTCAGTTGTGTCTTTGTGTTTACTTAGAAAAGTAAACGATATGCAACCACATTTGAATCCTCAGTTCATAAAACTCACTATAACTACAAAAGCCTATTATACCAGATATTCTGTCATATCTACCTCTGACTTAATTCAGCAAATATTTATTGAAGATGTATTATGTGTCAGGCATTTTAATGATGCTACAAAATCCATAATAGATTCTGTCAATCATGTATTCATAAGAGAATTCTGTTAATATGTTCAAGGTTAAGCTAATTTGTGCTAACAAAAACTATTATAAAGCAAAGTTTCTTAAATGCTTCATAAATATTTGTAAGGTCCAAATAACATCAAATATATTGTACATTTCTATTCTCTGTGTTCTAGACTCTTTAAAGTATCAACTTTGCTATGCTCCACTTTTTTTTCTTTTAATAGGTGCATTAGTTTATCAAATATGGGTTTATTGATTATTAGAGAGAGGTGCTTCTTCTACCTGTATAGAAGACGTGGTGATTATGCTCTCATGGCATAAAATCATTTGGGTAAAGAAGAGAAAATGTCTCATTTTCCAGATGTTGAGTTTAATACTAAACATCTGGTGTTGTAAGATAAATTTTTCTTCATTCTGAAAAGCTTTAATTTGAAAGACCGAAGACTTAAATGTCAGACCTAAAATATTTCTTAGCCCAAAATTAACACCAAAGTATTTGTGATACATTGAGGAGTTATTTCAAAAGGTGGCTGACACAGAAATGCATAATCTGATGCTCTGAACCTCACCTAAAAGAATCATTCTTTGAGTTCACAAGCAGAGAGATTTTTGCCTAAACAATCTGCCTTTTAAGTTTCTTGTCATTTATTTGTTCAGTGGTTTCTGCTATCTATATGCCCAGATTCTAAGTGTTAATAACTATCCAATTCTCAAAATACAGAAAACATTATTTATTTAGAGTGTTTAGTTCTGGAAAGTTAACTATATGTATGTGGCTTACACACATAAAAACACAAAGACCACAAAAAGTGAGTAGCAAAGGTATTTTTAAAATAAATTTGCAATGTAGTATGGGATATAATTTACTCACTAAGATGAAAATAAGAAATTTTAAAACAGTTAAAGATATAATTGAAAACCAAGTGTTTACTATAAACATACCTGTCACAAATTTTACATACAACCATCTACAATTGATGTTTTGCTTGGCGTAAATGTCAAAGTTTAATTTTTCCCCATAGTGTACCTAGCATCATTTATTGCAAAGATCATCCTTTTCTACTGCTAGAGAGGGACGTCTTTGTCACAAAGCCAATATTATCTTTGTTCCTGTTCTGCACCATTTGATTCTAATGGAAGTTGGTCTACCTTTGTGCTATTACCATACTGTCTTATTTATTTACTTTTTAATAAATTCACCAGCATAACAAGAAGTGGGTATAGGAATGACTGTCATGGAAGTTAGAAATCTTTTATCACTGAAATTGTTTGGAATTTCCAGTCCATGTTGATGATAAAACACAACCGACATCTTGCCACTTTTATTATACTTTAAAAAATCTGTATAGACAACTTATCTTCTTGTGACTTAAAGCCAGAATAGGCCGTTGTATCATCCACCCTCTTCCTGTTCTTGATAGTCTGTCTCTAATTTATTTGTTACAGCACGTCCTCTAGAACTTGTTATTTAAGAGCATCTGGTATAAACTGTGTATATTTTTTTGTTTTGTTTTGTTTGTTTGTTTGTTTTTTAGGTAGAGTCTCACTCTGTTGCCGAGCTTGGAGTGCAGTGGTGTAATCTCAGCTCATTGTATCTCCACCACTGGGCTCAAAGAATTCTCTCACCTCAGCCCCATGAGTAGGTGGGATTATAGGTGTGCTACCATGCCTATCTAATTTTTGTATTTTTTGTAGAGACAGGGTTTTCCATGATAAAATGATAAACATAAGCAACTAAGTGGTTATCATGAAAATCTTTTGAAGAGCAGGTAGAAGATATAAATTAGATGGAGAAATGAAGTAGGTTTCCCAGTGGAGTCTATATGGATGTTCAATTTGAAATAATTTGTTGAGCTACGTGCTATACTTTTGAGCAGTTTTCTGTTATGTGTTTACCACTCACAATTGGAAGATAGAAAATACACAAATTATTCAGTTAAATTTCATGAATGTGTCATGATTTTATACAAATTGTAAGTTTCAATTTACCTCTAAATAAAACAAAGTTGCAATATTTAATACATATGTAATTAGAGATATGTTCACATGAAATTACATTACTTACCAATTCTGGCACCAGAAGTTTGAATTTTTAATACATAGTTATCACCATAAAAGAAGCAAGGAGTTTAATTATAAAAACTATTCATCTTATGATTTTCTTTTTTTTTTTTTGAGATGGAATCTTGCTCTGTTGCCCAGGCTGGAGTGCAGTGGCATGATCTTGGCTCACTGCAATCTCCACCTCCCGGGTTCCAGTGATTCTTCTGCCTCAGCCTCCTGAGTAGCTAGGATTACAGGTACCCACCACTACATCTGCCTAATTTTTTAAATTTTTAGTAGAGATTGGGTTTCACTATGTTGACCAGGCTGGTCTCAAACTCCTGACCTCAAGTGATCCACCCACCTTGGAATCCCAAAATGCAGGGATTACAAACAGGAGCCACACTGTCCAGCTCATCTTATGATTTTTTTTTTTTAACTAAAATCTGCAAAGATGATAGGACAAAGTGCTGCAACACTTAGAAATATTCTACTTGCTTTGCTTTACTTTACTTTTTCAAATTGTTTCACCCCTAACATTAAGAGTATCTCCTTTGTTTCCAGAATTGATGAGATTTTTTACCTTCTGAAATAATGTTTGACAGGCATTTTCCGTCTGTCTGCTTTGAACCACACCTCTCTCTCCTCATCATCCCGTCTGGGCTGACAATACACTGTTGATTTGCCTTCTGATGCCTAGAACAATACTTCATCACTGCACTTTCTACTCACAGTAAATCATTAAATATTTTTATAGTGTTAGTTTGAAAGTTGAGTAATCATTTTTAAAAAGCAACTTGGAACACCTTTGCTGTTTGGATGCCTTTGATGTCTACTAATGGATGTTATTTTTCTGTCAACATTTGCATAAAATTTTTAAGGGATATATGTAATTTTTTTACATGAGAACAATTTGGAAAGTTTATAACTTTTATTCTGAAGTCTTGGGGCACAAAGAGAAAAAAATCCACTTTGATCTGCTTCCTCAGATTAAAGTATTAATAAAACCAAGAGAGCAAGGTTAAACTTCCTTTATGAGTTCATTCCTTTTTGTCTATTACATTATAAAGATGTAATTTTGTGCAGTGGGGAGAATTGGAAAGCCGAAAGGGCAGAAGACTTTTGAGTGGTCAAGAAGTAATGATACTGTCACAGCCAAAAGAACAGTGAGATGAGATAAACAAAACAATTATTGTCAAATATAAGAATTTTATTTTGTTCTCTTCCTCAACCTTCCAACGAGGAAAGGATTATTCTTATCATTCTTTCTCTAGAAATTTACCCTACGACTTAGACTTTTATTTTAAAGTTCAAAGTTTGCAGCAAATTTAAGCTGGCCTACCCAGATCACTCTTTCTTATTTTCTTCATAGTGTGTATCACTAACTGTAATTATCTAGCTTTTTAAATTGCAAATAACCAACATTGGTTGATTATTTGCCTCTTTAACTAAAATATTATCTAAACTCCTGGTCTCCAGTTTTTTACCTATTCTCTGAACTCATTAAAATACAACTTCTCATTACAACCCCACTAGAGCTAAGATCAAAATAATCTCAAGTTTAAAATCCAAGGGCCATTTCTCTTTCAGAAGCTTCAAGGTTGCTCACCAGCATTCTGAATTTTCAAACACAACCTCTCCTTCCATCTTTGCCCCAAGACCCCATTTAAATCATTTCTGCTCCCCTATTGTAGGATCAAAGGCATTCTGGTTTTCCGCCACTTCACTGGCCACTGCTTTAAAGTTCCTTTGTAAATTGTCTTTCTCTACTTGAACTTTAAGAGCTGAGTGCCTGGGAACCCCGTCCTAGCCCTGCTCTCTTCTCTTCTGCAAGTCTTTCTAGAAGCTCTAGGTTAATTTAGGGAGAAACCTATGTGACCTTTCCATGTGAATGTGGAAAAAAAAAATCTCAAACCTGACACATTCAAAATGGAAATTCTGTTACCTTTGGATATCAACAAATTGTTCTTCTCACAAAATAAAACTAAGCGCTAGGTACAGTGGCTCATGCCTATAATCCGAATGCATTGGAAGGCCCAGGTAGGAGGATGCTTGAGCTCAGGCATTTGAGACCAAACTGGATAACACGGGGAGATCCTATTTTTAACAACAACAAAAAAATACCTGGACATCCTGGGACACACCTATAATCTCAGCTTCTCAGGAGGCTGAAGGAGAATCCTTTGAGCCCAGGAGTTTAAGGCTTTAGTAAGCTATAGTAAGCTATGATCATGCTACTGCACTCTAGCCTGGGAAATAGAGTGAGATGCTCTCTCTAAATAAATAAACATGAATTAATGACAATCCTTCCTTAGCAAAAATATGATGAATGACTCTTACCACTTTCTTTAGGATTGTTGTTTGCTCTGAAGAAAGATGAACACAGATAATTCACTAATCAACTGAATTTATACTGTACCAAATAGAATCCCTTACATACATACATTTTTAAAAAAAGGCATTTTTTTTTTTTGGTACTGTGTCTTGGATGAATTCCTGAAATTCCCTGCTTCTCTGAACATATGTGGTTGAGAGTTTGTCATCTCTATTGAACTCATTTAACTAATTTTATGATATATTTTTTATTTCAAAGTTTTCTAATTCATTATTTTTACATCCATTTTTCCTTGCTTCCTTTCTGCCTGTTTTTATTCATTTAATAATTTCTTTTCTGTTTTGTAAGTGCTGTTTTTCACTTATATTTTGAAAATTCTAAACAAGCATTTTTTACAATCACTTCACTGCTTTCTTTATATATCAGTAGATGTATCTCCTGATTGTTGATTTCCTTGCCTAAATTTTGAAGTTTTGCTCACGTATTTTAGAATTTTGTTTGCACACTTGAGTGGAATAAACTTCCTCTCTGCTTTGGTGATGGTTTTTTTCTGTTTTTCCTCTGAATGTCCCCACAGGTTCTGCAAACCAGACTGTATTTGAAGTCTTCCTCCTAACTGTGACAATATTGTAGAATCAGGAGTTAAGACAGCTGCCTAGCCTGGATGAAGTCTAAAGCCTGCTGCCTCCTAAATTCTTAGGTAAGCAGATTTATAGAAGCCCTAGTTATAGGTATGACTCAGCAGTTCAGAAGTAGCTCTTTCAGCCACCTTTCAAGGGCAGAGGGACTCGACAATAAATCTTTACTTCAGGCAGTGTGTCTGGCTCCAGCTGTATATGTCACATTGGTTGATTTAAGTACTCATTGTCCTTCAAAGAGATGAAACTCCAGTCCACCTTTGCAAGCTTCTATTCTCAGATCAAGTCAGCAGATCTCATTTCACCTCATTTCTTGTTTCTGTTCTGCTTATTATTGTCCACGGACATTTAAAAAAAATTTTGACTGCACATTTTTTATTTGGTTTATCATTGTTGTATATTTGAAGCACAGCAACAACAAAAATATGAATTTGCAATACAAAATAGACTAAGAGTTCTCTTAGTATTTAAGTTTGTATGCCAAAAGCTGACAGGACTGAGGACTGGTTTTTGTCTTTACTTTTTACATAGAATTAATTCATAATGATTACTTAAGTAGATTTCACACTGCTTTGGACCTAGAGCCTTTGTGTTGAGAAGTCTCACCTTTTGTGAATACTGAACATTAACTCACTACTCAACTTTTTCTTCTACCAAATATGCCTTTTTTGTTTCTTTATGTAAAACATGTGGAATGGTAATGCAAATTATTAGAGATGACTGTCAGAAAACAATAAAGAGCTGTTAAACTACATGATTTGTTATGTTAGTATTTCTACTCTAAAAATATTTCTGCCTAAGTATTGTAAGTTCCACATTAGATGTTTAATATTGTTTAACATGTTACTCTACTTTAACTCAAAATACTAAAAAATGACCTTAGAGTGATTCCATTTGTGTTGACTGATTTTGTTTATTTGAATAGCCTCAGGATTAGTGCACATTGGAGATTTTGACAGGTTTAATTATTCTACACATTTAACTGGTTAAGAATTTAATTATCCTAGTTTTCCTAGAGGGCTGATGACACAGGTGAGATCTTAAAAAATAATAAATAACAACTGGGCACAGTGGCTCATGCCTGTAATCCCAGCACTTTGGGAGGCCAAGGCAGGCAGATCATGATGTCAGGTGTTTGAGACCAGCCTGACCAAAATGATGAAACCCCATTTCTACTAAAAATACAAAAAATTAGTGGTGGTGAACACCTGTAATTCCAGCTACTCAGGAGGCTGAGGAAGGAAAATCACTTGAACCCAGAGGCAGAGATTGCAGTGAGCTAAGATCATGCCACTACACTCCAGCCTGGGTGACACCACAAAAGAAAGAAAGAAAGAAACAATGAACAAAGATATGTATAATGTGTGTCTCCACCAACTTATAGTTAGATATATTTTAGACTTCATAGAATACACCTTATTTAAACCTCTATTTAACTATTCTTGAATTTTAGTGTTTTCTAGATTAATTAGCATCTAAAAGTAATTGAATATAATATCAAATACATATTATTTTATTTGCATTATATACTTATGTAACATGTAACAGAAATACATATATATTTATTTCTGAAGTTTTTATTTTGAAATAGTTTTGGACTTAACAGTAAATTTGGAAGAACAGTATAAAGACTTTTCATGTATCCTTTCTTTCAGTTAGAGATAATCACAAATGTTATGATATATTTCAAAGTAAGTTACTAATGTGATGTCAGTTTACTTTTAAATTCTTCATTGAATGTTTTCTAAAAGCAAAGACTTATTTTGTGGGTGGGGAGCTTAAAAGTACAGTGCAATTATCAAAATTACAAAATACACGTAAGTAGAATCCTATTACCAAATCTGCATTCATTGTACAAGCTGTATTAACTATTCAACTAATATGTATTATGATGAATATGGTAAAACAATGTCTGTCCTGGTCCAGGATCTAACCCAGCACCACATGTGGTACAAACCTCATTTATGTCCTTTAATCTGGAACAATTCCATAGTCTCCATTTTGTCTTTTATGACTTTGACTTTTTTTTCTTAAGAGAACATGCTTATTATTTTGTTGAATGATCTTGATTTTTGCTTTCATGATATTTTCAAATGATTACGTTATGCATTTTGAAAAGAAATAACAACAAATTAATGTTGTGCCCTTCGTGATAAATTATAGCACCTGGATATCATGCTTATTTTTTCTCTGTACTGGTGAGGTTAAGTTTATTTCCCTTTCTTCATTTTAAAGTTTCCATTTTCTCTTTGTAATTAATTTGTAATAAACTGAGGAGCTATTTTTAGACCATGTCAAATATCTCATTTCTTATCAAAACTTTATTCACTGGATTAGCATCCAGGTAATTGTTGCCTGAAAGTATCATTATTATGAGGTCACCTGGTGATTTTCCAGTTTAACCATTCACCTGACACTGTTAGTTGGTATTCTATCATGAAGAAAAGTTTTCAGTACTTTCCCATTTAATTATGTAAGCATATATTTAATTAGGTATATATGAACTCACAGTTCCTTATTTTATTCAATGGCCCATAATTCATAAATATCATTAGTATTGCCAATGTTTAAACTATTTCAGATTTGGCCTCTGAAAGTCCCTCAAAGATTGCTTCTAAGGCTTTTGAATTGTCACCATTATTCTTTGCATAGTCCTTTATTTTTTGAAAAGCACAAAAAGATAATTCAGGTCAATTTTATTAGGAATTAGGCATTTCTCCAAGAAACTCTCCTTCTTTTATGTGGAAAATATATTTAGAAACCAAAATACAGGCACTAGGTGTATTTACCCTGATTGGGATGCCTTTGCTTCTAGGTCCTTTTATCAGACAGTTATGAAGTGCAAATATGCATAAGCAAACTTTTCCCTCCTTTTTACAGCTGCAAGATATTCCATTGTGTGGATGTGTCAGAATTCATTCAGTCCTACATAAGGGCATTTAGCTTTTGTTCAACTTTTTGCAATTACAAACTGCATTGTAAAGATTCACTTTATACATTTTTTTATGTCTGTCAGAATGGTAATTTCTAGAATTGGAATTGGTGCTAAAAAGGTAAAATATACATAACATGCTAGATATTGCCAACAGGGACATATCAATTTACATTTCAACAGCAACATATGAGTGCTGCTTTCCCACTGCCTCCCCAAAAGAATATGTCCTCATACTCATTTAAATTTTTGCCATTCTTTTAGGTGATAAACGGCATGCCAGGCAGTTTTAATTTCCATTTCTCTAATTCTGAGTAAAGCTGAACATATTTGGCTAAGTCGAAGAGCCTTTCGTATGTATTTGTTGTGAATTGTCTGTGATTTGGGGTCCATTTTTCTTTTTTTTTTTTTTTTTTTTTTTTTTTTTTTGAGACGGAGTTTCGCTCTTGTTACCCAGGCTGGAGTGCAATGGCGCGATCTCGGCTCACCGCAACCTCCGCCTCCTGGGCTCAGGCAATTCTCCTGCCTCAGCCTCCTAAGTAGCTGGGACTACAGGCACGCACCACCATGCCCAGCTAACTTTTTGTATTTTTAGTAAAGACGGGGTTTCACCTTGTTGACCAGGATGGTCTCGATCTCTCGACCTCGTGATCCACCCGCCTCGGCCTCCCAAAGTGCTGGGATTACAGGCTTGAGCCACCGTGCCCGGTCTGGGGTCCATTTTTCTATAAGATTTTTTATTTTTTAGTATTAGGGATATTAGTTGTTTACCTGTGATGTAATTTTCCATTTTTTCTTTCAATTTTCAGTTTTCTTTTTGATAGTATTTATAGTGTTTGTTATCCAAGAAATGATTGTTTTTTATGGAAAATTCATCAATGTATTTTCTTTTTCTTTTTTAAGTCTGAATTCGAAATTGTGGCTAAAAGTAAAACAAAACTCTTTCTGCCTTCATGTTGCAGAGAAATACATCCACATTTTCTTACAGTTGTTGTAAATATTTTTCCTTGTTGTTTCTGTGTTTGCTCATATTTAAATTTCGGATTCACTTTGAATTTATTCTTGTGCACATTATGATATTTGGATCTAATAGTACATGTTTTTCAAATGGTCAACCAGTTGTCCCAGCCTTATTTATTAGAGTTTGTCTTTGATCTGAATATTTAGATGCTATTTGTATCAGACGCCAAATTTCATATGTAGGTTTATTTCTAGACAGCCTTTGTACATATGTACAGTTGCCTACTTATGTGCCCATATTCCACTGTTTTATACTTTTGCTATTAAAACAGCTTGTGTTGCCAACCATTCCTCATAGTTTTCCTTTTCATTGATTTCTTAACAGCTCTTGCATGTTTCTTCCCCCATAAATCTCATTATTAACTTCTCTTGCTCCTCACAAGAATGTTTTGGTATTTTTGTTGTGATTATATTATGTCTATAACTTAACTTATAAAAGCTGACATATTTATGATGTTGAGTCATCCTATATACTAATAGTAATTTAATGGAAGTCTTTTCCATTTTTTAAAATTCTACTTTACAGTCATTCAAGAGAAATGTACATACTTTTAAGGTTTAGAAAATGAGGTTATAATTGGCACTAGCACCTATTTTATTGAAGCAATCTAATTTCCAGGGTTTTTTTTTTTAATTTTACTTTTCACATATGTTGTATGAGCTATGCCAAGCACTTGATATCATCAGCTAAGCTTTCCTGATTTTCCTACTTTGCGATAATTGAGAGATTATTTTCTTTGTGTATAGTATTTTTTCTCTCTATTCCAGTCCTTTATGTATTTGTTGTCATATTTATATTTTACAGCTCTCATACCTGTTAAAGAGTACGTTCAACAAAATTGTAGTTTCCCTCTTTTTCATGTATTTTAAGTTACATAAATTAAAAGAGATGTTTTACCAGAATGTTTATATGTAGATTCGAAAATGGTGTCAAATTCACACTGGTATTTCAGAAATAGACTTGAACTAATCACCTAAATTATATATAGTATATTATCTTATGTGTCATACATTAGAGACTATATACAAGATATATCAACTGAAAGGATTACTTAATTATATATTTTTAATTTCTGTTGGAATGTTAAATCTATTTTTTAATGTATGTAATCATTTTTGTTATTTAAAGAAGTATAGCTATGGAAATAAGAAATGTAAGTGACATAGTAGGAGTTTTTATTGAAAAACATTAATGATTATACAAATGATCAATTATTTTCTATCATAGTACTACTGTAATTTTCAAATTTACTGTAAATTTGAAAAATTGTTTATGGTGAATCTCTATGTGCTTAAAACCTGATCTTCTACTAATATTCTATGATAGTTGTTTATCACATGTCTTTTTCTCATGATGCCTTTCAAAGTAAATTGGAAGCATCATTGCACCTTCTCCTAAATACTTCAGCATCCATGTCATTACCCAGAGATCAATATTTTGTTATAATTTACTCAAATGAAATATAACAAATTTTAATTGCCTATTCACTAGGTTCTGAAAAATGCCTGCACTTAGTAATTCATATCTCTACCAATATATAAAAATATGCCACCATCTCAGATCATTTCCTTATGCCTGTTTCTAGAAAAACCCCTCACCCTACTCTCAAGACAAGCACCTGACTTTTCCAACATAGATTAGTTTCATGGTCATAGAAGTTTACATGCATGGAATCAAACTGCATGTCCTTTTTAGGGTAAGGTTTCTTCTGATTATTATATTATTTTTTGGTATTAATTAGAGCGGTGTGTATCAATAATTTTTCTTTGTCTCTCGGTAGCATTCAATTGCTTAAATATACTTAATACTTAAATATTCTCATTGGTGAAGTTTCCAGTTTTGGAGTAGTTTCCAGTTTTCAATTACTATAAAGTTGCTATTAAGACTCTTATACAGGTTTTTGCAAACATATTTTTCATTTTTCTTAAGTACATGTCTAGGAATGTCATCACTACATTATGGAGCAAGTTAATGTTTAGTTTATAGGAAACTGTCAAACTGTTTCTCCAGTGATTATACCATTTCAAATCTCCACCAACAATTTACGAGAGTTCTAATTGCTGAACAAGCTTGTCAACATTGTTTTGTCAGTCTTTTCTTATTTTTAGTAATTTTGGTGGATGTGTTGTGGTGTTTCGTTAGCAGTTTTAATTTATATTTCTCTAATGATGAATATTTTGAGTACTTTCTAACTGTGCAATGGTAGCTTGCATATCTTCTATTTTGAAGTGTCTAGGTACACTTTGACTTTTATTATTTGTCATCGGAGGTATAAGTACATCTTCTATGTAAGCCCTTTGTCACATATATAAGTTATGAGTGTTTTCTTTTGGCTAATGCTCACCTAAGTATTTTTAAAAGATGCCTCCATTGTTTCTTGAATGTATGGCTCCCTCCAAAATGTATAAGCTGGAACCTAATATCCAATGTGATAGTCTTAAGAGCTGGGGACTTTTAGGAACTTTCCCCTCACGTGAACTTTCCTCTCACGTGAATGAAATTACTGCTCTTATATAAGAGGTTGAAGGGAACACCATAGTTTCTTTATGTTCTTCCATCTTTTCTGCCATGTGACAACACAGTGTTCATCACCTCCAGTGGACACAGCAGCAAAGTACCATCTTGGTGGAAGCAGGGAGTTAGTCATCACCAGACACTGAATCTGTTGACATCTTCATCTTGGTCTTCCTAGCCTCCAGAACTATGAGAAATAAATTGTAAGTCTTTTTTTGATACAATGTCAGTGCCACAGTTTTTATTTTTCTGGATTTAGAGTAGCCATGAATTCAAATAGCATGCATTTAATTTTTGTTCTTATTTTCTAAAATTTCGTGTATTCAGGTCTTTGATGTTTCCATACACATTTTAGAATAATCTTGTCAATTTACTTTATTAAAAAAGGCTTCAAGAGGGATTTTAATTGGGATAACTGCAAATGTATGGGTCAATTTCAGAAGAATTAAAAGCTAGATACTACTGACTCATCTAATCCATAAATACTATATACACATTTATTTCAAATTTTCCTTAGCAATATCATACGGTTTCCAGAATTGGTAAGGATACAATTAAATGTATCCTTTATCACTTTATCTATGTTTCTACCTCAGAAAGTGACACTCTTAATATCACCTAACAATATTAGGTGATAAAGATATTATTATATTTAACAAACATCTGTATTGACTGGAGTTATGCAGAGTTAATACTTAAGCTCAAGATCTAGGTAACCTTGGCTCTACACAAATTTGCAGCCTCTTATAAGACCTTGTATATTGATCTGGACTCGTGTTCAGTTGCCTGATTATGTATGACCTTTTGATGAGTGATCCAGGGCAAACTACTTCATCTCTCTGTAATTCTGTTTTCTCAGCAGTAAAGGGGTCAAATAGTGGTGGGGTTGTAAGGCTTTACAGATAGAATAGATGTAAAGTCTTGAAGTAGTATTCGAACACAGAAGGTACCTGAATGATCCACTGTTTTCCTTTTCATTCATGACCTTTTCTTGACTTTCCTTCAGCATGCCAAGCCCTTTCCTGCTTTAGTCTCTCTGTTCCATTTGCCTATTTTCTCAGCTCCTCTAAAAGAGACTTCTCTTTTATCTTTCACTCCTAGCTTGAATGCTCTTTCCCTTGAAGAAGATTCTCAGTCATTTAATATGAAGAGAAGCTCCCTATTCTCTATCTCCCAATGTGTTTACTGCCTTTATGGCAATTAAAAAGCTTTTAAAAAGCATCAGCTCTTGTTTTGTTTTATATTACTTTGCATATTTGTTTTTGATATTCAATGTAGACATTAGGCACTATGCCTTCTGTGTTTACCAGTATGTGTAAATAGTATGGTATAATGCCTTTCTAATGTAGATACCTAGCTAATATTTATCAAATAAATGAATCGTCAATGAGACAGAATAGCCCCGGCTATACTCTGAATGTTTGTGTCCTCCTAAAATTTATATATTGTAACCTAGTCTCCAGTGTGGTGTTATTTAAAAGTGGACATTTGGGAGGTGATTAGGTCATGAGGGCTCAACCCCATAAGTGGAATGAGGGCTCTTATAAAAGAGGACTGAAGGAGCTCTGCCATCCTTCTTCCATGTGTGACACAGCAAAATGCAGAGAAAGAGCCCTTACTAGACGCTGAATGAGTAGGCACCTTGATCTTGGACTTCCCAGTCTCCAGAACTGTGAGAAATAAATTTGTTGCTTATAAATTAGGCAGTTTGCTGTATTTTGTTAAAGCAGCCTGAATGAACTCAGAAATACTTTATTACTGAGAAGTGGGGTACTGATGTAACAGATAACCTGAAAATGTGGAAGCAGCTTTGGCACTGAGTAATTGTGGAGGCTGGAAGAATTTTCAGGTGTATGCTAGAAAAAGCCTACATTGCTGTGACAGAAGCATTAGGGACCATTCTGGTGAGGGCTCAGAAAAAGAGGAGAGCCGTAGAGAACCACAGTCTTCATGGAGATTACCTACATTGTTATGAACAGAATATTGGCAGAAATATGGATGACAGAGACCATTCTGATGGAGTCATATAAAAATGAGAAACACATTTTTTTGGAAATTGGAGGAAAAGTAATTCTTGTTATAAAATGGCAAAGAACTTGGCTGAATATTGGTCATGGCTTAGTGTTTTGTGGAAGGCCAAACTTGTGAACAATGAATTAGGATATTTGGTGGAAGAAGTATTGTGGCAAAGTGTGGCATGCCTTCTCTTCACTACTTATAGTAAAACATGAGAAGGAACAAATAATCTAAATATAAAATTTCTAGTCCAAAGGGCAGCACAATGTAAAGATCTGGAGGATTCTAGGCCTGGTCATGTTGTGAAGAATAAAGACACTTGTTTGGTAGAGAACAACAGGGGTCCAGCAAAGTGACTGATAAGGACATTGCCATGGATTTGCAGAAGCCAGGTGTCATTTATCAAGACAATAGAAAATGACTGCAGAGGTGTTTCAGGGATCATCAGGGCTGCCACCCTCATCAAACACCCAGGGTGCCAGCACCTGAGGGACAGAATTATGTCAAGACTGGGGCCTCAGGCACTTACCAGGTCTCAATGCTTGTTGTTCTGCACTGCCTCAAGTCTCTGCTCCCTAAATTTTGGTACAGGGCTCCTCAGTTGTCCCAGCTGTGGCTCCAGTGGGCCCACAGGCCACAGCCATCACCCTTCTGATTCTGACAATGAAATTTTGATAATGGTTCTTCAGTAGAAATTTGTCTTTCCAAATTTACCGCCAAGTACCATCTGCGAGTTCTTATTTTGAAATATTGCCAATGTTCAAGATAACAAATATATATTCTTAATCTTCCCAGTAACTTGTAATTAAGACCTGAGTGGAGAAGATTTTTAAAGGTTCCAGATATTGTCAACAAAAGGGTCCTTTTGTCTCCAGAATTAACTATTCAAACAAGTTCCTAGAAAAATTGTTGTTCTTGTTTGTTGTAAACAAATAGTTTCAGAGTGCTTATTTATTATTTTAACAAACACTGACTTTGTTCCAGATTCTTAGCATTCTTCTGAGAGAAAACATGACTGAACAAGACAGAACTCACAGAGTGTTAAAGGAGCACAAATTTTTTAAAAAGTATATTGACGAGAAGCTGAGCAAGGACTTGAAGGGGTTGATCTATCTCTTGAATTTCATTTTCTGTCCCTTTCCTTTAATGACTTACCATATGCCCTGGCCACAAAGGTTTAGTCAAATTCTTATATGTTCTATTTTTTTCCACCTCTGCTTTCTTATTTTCACATTTTCATATTTTTCCTCCACCTAGAGTAGATTTTCTTTAAGTGCCTGCCACTATCCTGGTTATAGGGACTGCTACAGCTACTGTTACTTTTTAATGGTTTCCACAATATCCTTTTATCCTCTCCAGTAACTCCTCACCTAACAAGACCTGTAGGTTCTTGGGAACTGCTACTGTAAGTGAAACAATATGTAATAAACCATTTTCCCCAGAGACTAATTAATAAAAACAAGAGTTCAGTTTGTGCATGTATTTCTCATTACAAAACTATCACCTAACTTCTACAAAAAGACCCAAATGCTTCTAATAGTAAAAATTGGAATAAATGTAAGATAGTCATACATTTAAGGAAGATTAATCAAAACAAGGAAAACAGATATTTTTCCAGCTTTCAGTGATGGTGAGTGACTGTGGTCATGATGGTGTTGGTTTAATCAAGGAATACACCTTTGTGAAGAAAAAATTGTAAGGAGCAACCTCCCCTCACCACAAAGTTCAAAAGCAATCACAAAGAGGGCGTGTGCTCACTCTGTGCTTTCTTACCGCCCTATTTATTGCCACGCATCTGCAAGATTATTGTCTACTTGGTGAATTTTCATTTTGCAATAATTAGTGCTTTTTCATTCACTCGTTTTTCATTCACTGCTTGTTTCAATTCAGAGTTGCGGGTGGCCACAGCCTGTCCTGACAGCCAAGGAGCCCGGCAGGACCACCCTGACCAGACACCCTTCCATCACAGGGTGACTCAAATTCATCTACGATCACACACACTCAACCACACTCATTCATCCACACTCAGTCACACTCACCCTCACTCACACTCACATTCACCCACACTCATACTCACCTATACTCACATTCACCCACATTCACTGACACCTACACTCACTCATCCACATTCAGTCACAGTCACCCACACTCACACCCACACACACCCTCATTCACCCACACTCACAATCAATCACATTCAACCACACTCACTTTCATTCACATTCAATCACTTACCTACACTCACCCAGACTCACACTCACCTACACTCTCTCATTCACCTGCACACCCACACTTGGGCTCACGTTCACACCCTCATACACACAGTCACATTCACCCACCTCACTCATGGTCACACTCAGCCGCAGTTACCCTCACTCATACTAACACACTAACCCTCATTCACCCACACTCACACCCACTCTCACACTCACCCACACTCACCCACACTCACCCTCACTCACTCATACCCACTCTCACACTCACTCACTCCTTCTCACACCCATACTCACCAATCCTCACTCACCCTGATTCACACTCATACCCACACTCACCCTCACACTCAGCCATACACACACACACACACTCTTCACTTGCCCACATTCACCCTCACCCACACTAACAGTCACACCCACACTCACCCTCACACTCAACCACACACTCACATACCCACACGCATCCTCATTTGTCCACATTCACCCTCACTCCCACTCGCTCACACTCACCCACACTCATCCTGTCACCCGCACTCACCCTCACCCACACTCACACCCACACACAATCACCTACACTCAACCACACTCACTCATACCCACACTGGGACATGAGGACCTGCAATTGAACTTAATGGGCACAGCTTTGGGATATGGGAGGAAACCTTAGTGCCCAGGGAAGACCCAGGCAGAGAGAACATGTGGACTCCACAGAGACAAGGGCTCAGGCAGGAAGTGAGGCAGGAGGCAGGACTCAACTTCAGAGGCAAAGCTTGGACACCAGACCAAATTGAGGACTAGTTAAAACAGGAACAGGAGAGAAGCACTTCCTCAGAAGACACACCCACAAGTGTGCCATTGCCAGCTTCCCTCTGTCACAGCCACACCTGGAAGTTACAGCCCCTTTCCACGGCAACAACGCAACAAACCAGAAGTTACCATTCGTTCCCTAGAGATTTCTGTATAATCCACCCTTAAGTTTCCTGTAATTAAAAATGAATATAACTATGACTGCAAAACTGCATCTGAGCTGCTGCTGCTGTTCTAGGCATACTGTCTATGGGGTAACCCCACTCTGCTAGAGGCAGTACCTCCACTGCTGCTGTAGGCTGCTGCTTCTATAAGAGTCGGGGTGGTGGCTCACGCCTGTAATCCCAGAACTTTGGGAGGCCGAGGCAGGTGGATCACGAGGTCAAGAGTTCCAGACCATCCTGGCTAACGTGGTGAAGTCCTGTCTCTACTAAAAATACAAAAATTAGCTGGGCGTGGTGGTGCGCGCCTGTAGTCCCAGCTACTCAGGAGGCTGAGGCAGGAGAATTGCTTGAACCCGGGAGGCAGAAGTTGCAGTGAACCGAGATCCTGCCACTGCACTCCAGCCTGGCACCTGGCGACAAAGCCTAAGACTCTGTCTCAATTAAAAAAAAAAAAAAAAAAAAAAAAAAAAAGTTGCTATTTAACACCACCTGCCGGCCTTTGAATTCTTTCCTGAATCAAACCAAGAACTCTCCCAGGCTCAACTGTCCTGCATCAGAAGCAACTGTTTTTCTCATCCATGTAATAAGGAAACAACATGGAAGAAAAGGATGTTCTGTACTCTCCTCAGCCATTATTGACCAGTTAGTCAGGACTATATGCCTGCCTGCCTGCCTGCCTGACTTACTTCCTTTCTTCCTTCCTTCTCTCTTTCTTTCTTTGATGGAATCTCGCTCTGTCGCCAGGCTGGAATGCAGTGGTGCGATCGCGGCTCACTGCAACCTCCAAGTGATTCTCCTGCCTTGGCCTCCCAAGCAGCTGGGATTACAGGCACCCGCCACCACACCCAGCTAATGTTTGTATTTTCAGTAGAAACGGGTTTTCACCGTATTGGCCAAGCTGGTCTCAATATCTAGACCTCATGATCCACTCACCTCGGCCTCCCAAAGTGCCAGGATTACAGATGTGAGCCACTGAGCCCTGCCAGGACTGTATTTCTAACTGATCACTGACATACTTAAAATTTTTAAATGCTTATCTCTGTTTGGTTGATAAAAGACAAAATATTGCCTTGGCCCACAGGCCCTGTGCGATGTGCCAGTGACCACCCCCTAGTGGCACTCGTCCTCGGCCTTGTGCCACGTGTTACTACTCTGTTCCTCTTCCAAGCTCTCTGACATGCTATGGTCTTTCTGGCTTCAGAACCACAGCATGAACTATGCCTCCCCCTAGACTCCTCCCTCACCCCAGCTGTGCATTTCTCACATAAGGCGACTCATGCTGCAAAGACGACTACAGTGCATTTCCTTCAGCAACTCCTCACTGGCTAACCTCCCACCTATCCTTAGCCAATATTCTATTACATGAATACAGAGCACTGTGAATCTCTCCTTTTTGTAGAACTATTTTAAAGTCCTGCTTTGGCTGGGCACAGTGGCTCATGCCTGTAATCTCAGTACCTTGGGAGGCCAAGGCAGGCAGATCACCTGAGATTAGGAGTTCCAGACCAGCCTGGCCAATGTGCTGAAACCCTGTCTCTACTAAAAATACAAAAAATCAGTCAGGCGTGCTGGCACACACCTGTAGTCCCAACTACTTGGGAGACTGTGGCAGGAGAATTGCTTGAACATGGGAGGCAGAGGTTGCAGTAAACTGAGGTTGTGCCATTGCACTCCAGCTTGGGTGACAAAGTGAGACTCTGTCTCAAAATAAGTAAGTAAATTTAAAAAAATGCATAAATAAAGTCCTGCTTTATGAGTTCCTCTATGTTTGCTTTACCTTCTATTATAAACAGACAGGACTGTTTTTTGCTTACTGAGTGCTGTAATTTTTCTCCTTTGCAAATCTTTTCATAGAGTAGATTTTTAATAAATGTTTGTTGGTAAATGGTCTATTTATTATTTACTAAAGTGACTATTTAGAAAGAAAGATAAAAGAAATGCCCTCAAGTTAAACAGTTTTAAAAGCTGACAACCACCACACAACACAAAATACATAAAAATAGTATATTTATTGCCTGCCTGACACACTGCTTACACATTTCCCTCCTACATTTTGTAAACTCTTTGATTGCCTCTGCAAATGACAATTTTGAATTTTTCTATGGAGAGAAAAGAAAGTTAATTTACTCTTTCTTCTTGCATGGTGTATGAAAATGTGGTTTTTATGTGATAGCTGGGGCACATAAAACATATGATTTCACACACAAATATACTTATTTCTATTAGTCTGGGTCTCTAAATGTGATATTTTGATGGATTTTATGATGAGACAGCCAGGTAGGAGGGGAGTCCTGGAGAAACTCCGAGCAGCCTGCCCACTGAGGGGAGCCTGGAGAAGATCACCATGATGGCAGCAGGGAGGGAACTGACCCCTCCTATTCCTATGCGGAAGCTGGGATTCGAACTGTGGGTTGCAAGCGCCCTAGCAGAAACTCTGTCTCTGTTTTCCCTTTTTTCCTTTTTCGCCCAATAAGACCCTTCTTCACTCATCCTTCAAACCATCTGTGAACCTACATTTTCATGGCCGTGGAATGAACAATGACCCTGTCTTTAGCTGAACTAAGGAAAAATCCTGCAGCAATGATACACCTTAAAGGGATGTGGTACATTATCATACACATTTCTGACATGAGAATATTGTTTTTCTTACTCTGTTTTCAATTTTACATGCTTGATAATTGGCAGTGTTCTCCACGTACTGTCTCTTATATTGAATATGCCAAACATAGGCTTGTCTTTCATCCTCATACTTGAAGTTCTGGATGCCATAAGATATGATTATATAGTAATGTGGCCCCTACTATTACAACTTTGTGTCTTGAGGCTTGCAAGCCAGCGTAGTGGTGATAGGAGTGTTTGGAAAAACCATTCCTCTCCCTGGCTCTGATAACTGCTAGGAACTAAATTATACATTGGCATGACTTTGGACCGTTGGATAGACCAATAACCCCAAACTAAATTTGTTCTCAATGCAACTTCCGTTAGAGAAATCCTAAAATTGCCATCCTGCTCTATTGGGGGAAGAGAAGACAGAGTGGAAAGAAATAACACTCATAAGATTGTGGTTAAAATATCTTTCTTTTAATCACATGCCACCTTAGCACATTAATAGGATGTTTCACTGGACTTAGGAAAGGGCCTCTTTTGAAGGTGAAAGTTACTGAATTTATGCAATTGTAAGCTCTATGGTAAATCTGTCTCTGTAATTAATTATTTGGTATATATTTTCTGCTATATCACTCAAATATTAAGCAACTAGACTGGAGTTTTATCACTTAAAATTGTCTTTTAAGATGGGCAGAATGTATGATGCCATTTTTTTGTTTTTGTTTCTTCCTGGAGACCCAAAGACAGGGGAGAATTAGCACTTTTTAATTTCAGATTATTTTGATCATTTGCTTTTGTATAAGTCTTTCTTCTCAACCTCTCTTCATTTTTTTCATGCTTTTCTCTTTTGTCCTTTCTTTTTACAAGGATAAAGAGATGGTTTGTTTTTATGAACGTAGTTACCAAGCCCATAGAGTATCATGGATTATGGAAGGAGGATCCCCAATCTTCTGTCATGAAAGCAAGTGATTTTTCTGGGCCAGACCAGCAAAGAGGACTTAACAAGTACAAGGAAGCATTTTCAGGGGTTAAAAAATGGCTGGTTTAGTTCAGTGAAGAAACATTATGGTAGGTTTCCAGTGGAGATTGCTGTTATGGTCAGAGCCTTGCAGCTATGCCGGCTGAAGTTGTGATGTTCCAAATACGAGAGGCAGGATAATCCTATGCTTACAGCTCTCAGTATCCTTTTCTTTCCTTCCTGTTTTTTCTTTCATTCTTTCCATTCCCCCGCCTTCGTTTCTTTCATTTCTCTTTTTCCTTTTCATGTATTTTTGTTGTTATTGTTTAAAAATTTTGCATCTATAGAGATAACCTCTAACTTTATATTCTTATAATGTTTGTCAATTTTTTAAAATTCAATTTTTCTAGCCTACCTTAGCAAGTTAGGAAATGTTCCTCATTTGTACATTTTGTAAAATATGAAGGATGGGTTTTTTTTAAATATAAAATTCCACATACCTTGCACAAGCATATAGTAGGTGCTCAATAAATAATTATTGTTTTGATAGCTTGCCAACAACCTAAACTTTCTTCAGTTATTTTATCCTCTATAACTTTATACCTTTATATTAGTGTCATCTTTTGAGCTTTAATTTCACAGCTGCTATAACAGTTTTGAGGAATAAATTTCCTAATTACTTTGACAATAAAGTCTAAGTGATTAAAGTTGGTTCTATGATATGATTTGGCATGTTTTCTTCTCCATAGGCTTTTTGAGTTTTATCAGGAAAAAAAGGAATATTGTCCCAATGCATAATTTCATGGACTAGATGTAATCCATGGGGGATAATTTGTATCTGTGTGTGTGTGTGTGTGTGTGCGCGTGCGCGCGTAAAGGAATGGGTTTTTGATTACTGAACTTTCTGATACTCATCTCACAATGGTGGGTCATGTTGGCAGTGGTAAATGACACTATTGCCTAATGAGCCTGGCCCTAAATATTGCTACCTACATAACCATGGATCCTAAGTCGTGATGAAAACCAGGGCTGGATGGGGTATGAGTAGGGGTGCCCTTTCTTGTGGCCCAAACATCTGCTTTATACCTGAAACTTCGTGAGACTGTTGGAAGGTAAGACAGAAAATATGGAAGAGAAATAGGCGATTTGGAGGTCCCCCAAAATGCCAAAATTAGTGCTATCACAGATAAAGTCACAACGATGATAACGAATACAAAGATTAACAGAGCCGGGCAAGGTGGTACATGCCTGGAATCCTAGCTCCCAGGTACGCTGGAGGTTGAGACAAGAGGGTATCTTGATACCAGGAGTTCGAATCCAATCTGGGCCACGTAGCAAGACCCTTATCTCTAAAAACTAAAAGACACAAAGTAGCATTATTATATGCAGAATACAGAATATACAGGAAATTTTTACTTCTAAAGTATATTTAGAGAAGAAAAACTTCTGAAAAGTATATAGTATTTTGTGTTAAAAGTTTTATTACGTTCACATTACATGGTAGTATTGCTACAAAGACACAGAAATAAGCAAAGATTAGCAAACTTATTTGATTATGCAAATACAAATAAATATTTGGCAAACTTATTTTTTAATATTTTATCATTTTTTCTTGGGGTAGATATTTGTAGGCACTTTATCTAAACACAGAGAAATGGCATATTTACACTTCTCCTTAGATATTAGTAAAAATTCATTCACCTAAAATTTGCTTATATAGTATTTGTTGTTTTTTTTTTATTTTTTTGTAACAGTATATCATATGTACCTTTTTCAAATTGTAAATTCTGAAAATTCTTGTATTTTTTATTCCTAATCTTGCTGTTTAATAAGCACTAGACAGTTATTTGAAGAATATTGTTGAATGAAACCAGGCAGATATTTCTCCTGCACTTTCTATTTCTATCCATTTATTATTTTCACCATGAACTTGTTTTCCACTAAAACATCTCCCAATGGAACAGAATAGAGAGCACAGAAATAAGGCTGCACACTTACAACCATCTGACTTTTGACAAAGCTGACAAAAACAAACAACAGGGAAAGGACTCCCTATCTAATAAATGGTGCTGGGATAACTGTCTAGCCATATGCAGAAGATTGAAACTGGACCCCTTCCTTACAGGATATATAAAAATCAACTCAGGATGGATTAAAGGCTTTAAATGTAAAGCCTAAAACTATAAAAGCACTTGAAGACAACCTAGGCAACACCATTCTGGACATAAGAACTGGCAAAGATTTCAAAATGATGGTGCCAAAAGCAATTGCAACAAAAGCAAAAATTAACAAATAGAATCTAATTAAACTTAAGAGCTTCTGCACAGCAAAATAAACCATCAACAGATTAAACAGACAGCCTACAGAATGAGAGAAAATATTTGCATCTGACAAAGGTCTAATATCCAGTACCTATAAGGAATCTAAACAAATTTACAAGAAATAAAAATCAAATATCCCCATTAAAAAGCAGGCAAAGGACATGATCAGACACTTTCAAAAGAAGACATACGCCGGGCGCGGTGGCTCACGCCTGTAATCCCAGCACTTTGAGTGGCCGAGGCGGGCGGATCACGAGGTCAAGAGATTGAGACCATCCTGGTCAACATGGTAAAACCCCGTCTCTACTAAAAATACAAAAAATTAGCTGGGCATGGTGGCACGTGCCTGTAATCTCAGCTACTCAGGAGGCTGAGGCAGGAGAATTGTCCAAACCCAGCAGACGGAGGTTGCAGTGAGCAGAGATTGTGCCATTGCACTCCAGCCTGGGTAACAAGAGCGAAACTCCGTCTCAAAAGAAAAAAAAAAAAAAAGAAGAAGACATACATGCAGCCAACAAACATATGAAAAAAACCTCAATATAATTGGTCATTAGAGAAAAGCAAATTAAAATCACAGTGTGGTAGCATCTTACACCAGTGAGAATGTTTCTTATTAAACGGACCAAAAAAAAAAAAAATATATGCTGGCGAGTTTCAGAGAAAGGGAATGCTTACACACTATTTGTGGGAGGATAAATTAGTTCAACCATTGTGGAAAGCAGTATAGTGATTCCTCAAAAAGCTAAAAACAGAATTATCATTCGACCCATCAATCCCATTACTAGGTATATACCCAAAGGAATATAAATCGTTCTTTCATAAAGACACATGCACATGTATGTTCACTGAAGTATATTCACAATAGCAAAGACATGGAATCAACCAAAATGCCCAACAGTGGCAGACTTGATAAAGAAAATGTGGTGCATATAAACCATGGAATACTATGCAGCCATAAAATCAACGAGATAATGTTCTTTGCAGGAACCTGAATGGCACTGGGGGTCATTATCCTTAGCAAACTAGCACAGGAACAGAAAACCAAATGTTAAATGTTCCGTAAGTGGAAGGAAAATGATGAGAACTCATGAATACAAAGAAGGAAATAACAAACACTGGGGCATTCTTGAGGGTGGAAAGTGAAAGGAGGGAGAGGATCAGAAAAAGTATTGGGTACCAAGCTTCATACCTGGGTGCTGAAATAACATGTACAAGAAACCCCTGTGACGCGGGTTTACCTATATAATAAACCTTCAGATATACCCCTAAACCTAAAATCAAACTTAGAGACAAACAAACAAAACATCTTAACACAGAAAGGAATAAAAGACAAAGCTTAGCTTCAATTTAAAATATAAAATAGGGATTGCAATCGTTTTCCGGATAGGGCTAGATAATATAGGACTTAAGCTTGCTCAACTCTGCTGCTGTAGGTGAAACCAGCTGTAGACAATACATAAAGGAATGGATGTGCCTGTGTTCCAACAACATTTTAGTAACAAAAACGGGTAGCAGGTTACATGTGGCCATCTTTTGCCAACTCTTAGGCTAGACGATGTATTTGCATAGTCAACTACATAACTGAAAGCTTAAAGCCATTGGGCTGAAAAATGTCCCTTTCTCCTTTTACTTTTGTGATGGTTAATATCGACTGTCAACTTAGTTTGGATCGAAGGGTCCAAAGTATTGCTCCTGGGTGTGTCTGTGAGGGTGTTGCTAAAGGAGATTCATATTTGAGTCAGTGGACTGGGAGAGGCAGACCTACCCTCAATCTGGGTGGGCACCATCGAATCAGCTGCCAGTGCAGCAAGGATAAAGGCAAGCAGAGGACTGTGGATGGGCACCATCTAATCCACCGCCAGTGCATCTAGGATGAAGGCAGGCAGAGGAGTGCAGAAGGACTAGACTGGCTGAGTCTCCTGGCCTCCATCTTTCTTCTGTGCTGGACCCTTCCTGTCCTGGAACATCGGACTTGATTCTTCAGCTGTGGGACTCTTGGACCTTTGACCACATACTGAAGGCTGCACCATCAGCTTCTCTACTTTTGAGGTTTGGGATTCAGACTGGCTTCCTTGCTTCTCAGCTTGAAGACAACCTGTTGTGGGACCTCACATTATGACCCTGTGAGTCAATACTCCTTAAAAAAACTTTGTATATACAGCCATCCTATTAGGTCTATCCATCTAGAAAACCTTAATACACCTTTCTTTCTGCTTTTTTTTTTTTTCTTTTGAATTTCCTCCCCTTGTAGGGGTTAGGGTTTGGATCTGTTTGATTAAACATTACTTGAAAATTTTAGTTATGTGCCATGCAATTATGTGTCTAGTTAGGCATGCTATTGACATTTTTATATATTCCACACAGGAAATCCTCGGCAGTAATGTAGCTTTTCATTCTGGTTACAATTTGTATGTACAATTTAATTGTACATACACATTTCTGCTTAAACTTAATAGTAGCCTCACAATCTGTGAGATAAAGACAAATTAGATTCTCTCCTTACAGAATGAGAACAGAACATGCTAGCTTATTTCGTTTAAATTTTTCATGAAAAGCATCAATTAATTCGACGTCACCTTGTCAGTTGAACCTGTTTCCCCCTTTTATCTCAGATAGCCACCTAATTTATTTTGGGAGGTATTGGCTTTGTTGTTTCTATCTCACTGAATTCTCATTTCCTAGATCCTCTACCATATGGTACTACTTTTTTTTTATGAAGTTGCAGTTCAAAAATGTCACACATAACGAAAAAAATACAAAAAAGAAAAAAAAAAAGAGAAAATCAATGACAGTCAATGATTCCTAGAATCTCCCAATCAGCTTTCAAGGAAGGTGGCATGGCAAGTCTATTACTTGTAAGAACAATGGACTCCGATCTATATTACCATTATTCACCCCAACTCTTGTAAAAATGTCATTTAAAATTTCTTGTGTTAAACATTCCAATATGTTATTAAAATAAGGTCATTGTTCCTCAAAGATCTGTGACAAGACTGTATTTCTCATTCTTAATAATTTTATCTAGATTACACAGTTGCTATTAAACCTATCCTTACTTTTAGTAATAGTATAATGAATCATAATAAGAATTATATTAGGCTGGGAACGGTGGTTCATGCCTGTAATCCCAGCACTTTGGGAAGTAAATGAGGGAGGATTACCTGAGATCAGGTGTTCCAGACCAGTCTGGCCAACATGGTGAAACCCTGTCTCTACTAAAAATACAAAAAATTAGCTGGGCATGGTGGTGCATGCCTGTAATCCCAGCTACTTGGGAGACTGAGGCCAGAGAATCACCTGAATCCAAGAGGAGAAAGCTGCAGTGAGCTGAGATTGTGCCACTGCACTCCAGTGTGGGAGACAGAAAGAGACTCCATCTCAGGAAAAAATAAATAAATAAATAAATAAATATGTATATGTGTATTTATGTGTAATTACATCTTCAGAATTTTTAAAACTCATTGAGCAATGAATTGAGTAAAATAAAGTAGGGATAATTATGAATTTTAAACCCTAATCTATAGGTACATTTTCTTAGTAAAGTTAAATTGCTTTTACATGAAACAACCATTACTATTCATACCAAAGTGATAAACTTTATAATCCAGTCATTTTTATATTTTACAGTTATGTGTTTAACAAATTATTTGTATAGTGTGAGAAAGGCCAAAACAATACTGATTTGAACTGAGTGAACCCTTAAGAATGAATTATTTTTAATTTTACTTATAAAGAAAGATGCATTAAATATGTTTGTGATGAAATGATACTAAAATAATTATCTTTATTATTAAGATAATATTTGATGATTAGGACAAAACTGCAGCACAAGAACTTAAGAATAGAATTAAGAATATTTGCCAAATGTACTTTTAGTACTTTTGTGCTATTTCTTTCAAAATCTTCAGTTCATGGGATACTTACCTCCATAGAAAAATTACTTAATATTTGTATCATATTGTGTGATTTTTCTCTTAAACTCAAAGAAATATCATTATTGTGTAAATTTGCTAGGCTTCTAATATGGTGTTAGAGTCTGGGACACCTCATTCAACCTTAAACGAGTATGGCTAAATAAGCTATAAACCACTTAAAGAATGTATTCAGTTGTAATAATAACCAATTTCTATATACTTCTTTAGGTTAGACATAAAGGTATTCATGCATATCAGTACATCTAAAACAATTATATAAAATAAGTAATATTAAAATAAAATGAAATAGACTAATGAAATACCCACGCCCCCTCAAATTGATACAGCTTCAGAATCAGAATCCAAATAGTATTAAATGAATACTGCTTCCAATTCATATCTTCAGAATGATAACTTATGACTTTTTTCTGAACATATGTTCCACATAGATTTTAAAATACATTATCTACTATAGATGTTCAAAATTTGGCAGATAAAAACCTTATGCATTTCAGAAGTGTGGATAAAAATAAGAACAATGAAATCACAATGATTTTCTTTAAAAATATAAATATTGCTTTAGGTGAAAACATGTTTTTGCCTAAATTAAGAAGTGTTACATTCAATTATGAGCTGTGAAAGTATAGTTGCCTTCTCTAATAATACAGAATTTTTCTTAATTATTTGTATGTTTTGAAGTATTATGATTATCTTGGAAAACACTTATGTCAAATGTTATTAATTTATTATAGGGATGTATACTTCATATTTTACTGTAATTACTGTAGGAATACCTCTATTTATTGCTCTTGTTCAGTTGTTGTCCTTCTGGGAAAAAATGAACTTCTTTAAGTGAATACTTTCTTAGCAGTTTTTTTTTTTTTTTTTTTCAGTTTCCTTCTAAAGTCAAACAACTTTTAAAATTATGATTTTATGTTCGAAGTGTTATTTGTTTTTCAAGGTATCAAAAGACATCTAATAAGCAATTACATTAGCATTAGTTTCACGTATTTGGATTGCATTCCATCTAAAGACATTTTTTAATTGCAATGAAATCTAGCAGTTATTTATATTTTACATATTTAATGCTGTTAAAATACATTTATGAAACTTTTAATCTCATTATTTTATTTCTGTCATTTTTCCTTAATAGTCATTAATATAATTATGACCATTGCTGGTATGCTTTGGCTGTGTTCCTACCAAAATTTCTCTTTGAACTATAGCTCCCATAATTCCCATGTGTTCGGGGAGGGATCAGGAGGGAGGTAATTGGATCATAGTGGCAGGTCTTTTCCATGGTATTTTCTTGATAGTGAACAAGTCTCATGAGATTGGATGGCTTTCTAAAGGGGAGTTCCCCTGCATATGCGCTCTTGCCTGCCACCATGTAAAAACTGCCTTTGCTCCTCCTTCACTTTCTGCCATGATTGTGAGGCCTCCACAGCCATGTGGAACTGTGAGTCAGTTAAGCCTCTTTCCTTTATAACACAGTCTTGAATATGTCTTTATTAGCAGCATGAGAGCAGACTAATACAATTGCTAATATTAACAATAAATACTGATTATTCAAACCTATCTCAAACGAATCCTTAGGTAGGACAACTTTTCAGGTCTTATAGTTAGTGTTGGTTGATCATTCCATTTCTCTACTCACAAACACCCAGTTGTAGGTTAAATTGTGTTTCTCCAAAATGATATACTGAATTCTAACCCTGCATATCTGTGAATATCACCTTACTTGGAAATAGAGTCCTTGCGGATATAATGAATTTAAGATGAAGTAATTCTGGATTTGGGTGGTTTCTAGCTTAATATGACTGGTGTCCTTACAGGAAAAGCACAAGAAATATTTGTCCATTTTGTAAAATATGAAGAATATGTTTTTTAAATTTAAAATTCCATATAACTTGCACAAGCACATAATAGGTGCTCAATAAATAATTATTAATTTAATACCTTGCCAACAACCTCACTTTCCTCTCTAACAGACAGTGACAGAGACACAACAAAAGCCAAGGGGCAACAGAGGCAGAAATTTAAGTTGTGTATTAGTAAACTAAGGAACAGCAAAGAGGGAAAGATGGCCAGCACCACTACGAGCTGAGAGAAAGGAATGGGAACCAGGTCTCCACCAGGCCCTTCAGAGAGAGCATGGCTCAACTGGCACCTTGATTTCACACTTATTTCTGACCTCCAGAATTTGAGAGAATAAGTTTCTACTGTTTTAAGCTAAAGAGCTTGCAATAGTTTGTTACAGCAGCTTAGAAAACTAATACCATTCCTTTCATCTCTTCCTTTAAGCAGTCATCCATTGCTTTTGTAATTACCAGCTCATTTCTACCCTTGAATTCTCAAGGGAAGAGTCACAATCGTTTTCATATCTATAGTGAAAATTACTACCACAAGATAGTTGCTTAATAAATGTAACATAATTAAATTAGCTACATGGTAAACCATATTAAAAAGAAAATATAAACATGATTTTTAATATAATGATAGAATGACTTTTATTATGTCATAAATTTATGAATATTTAAACCCTTCACTTAATTCTGCTAATATTTGGTGGTTGTACTTTATTATGAGCCTACTAAGATAAGTATGATCTGGAGTCATCAGGGTTGGAGAAAAGATACAGACAGCTAAATGTTATAACATAAACATTTCTTTAAAATGATAAAATTGAAAATATGAGAGGATTAAGCTACATACTGTTATCAAAGCTTGACAAATATTTTTTTCATACTTTTAAAACTATTTCAAAGACAGTAATTTAGGTAAAGGGGTGAAAGCATGGAAAAAGCATGTATGTAAGAGAGAAATGCCAAATTTCATGTTAGTAATCATTTTATGAACGCAGCTTATGTTACAATGTGGGATATAAACTTCTTGCAATCAGGCTAATCTTTAACATATGTTTACAAGCTGTAGAAAATTGTGGTTAAAAGCTTTGACTTTTGTATCAGGGATAATTAAATTCAGTGCAAAAATATAACAATTATCTAAAATGATGTTGGGAGTTTATCTTAACCTCTTTTATATTCAGTTTCTTCATTTGTAATCACCACTTATCTATTCTATACCTAGAGTCATTCTTTCATAAAAGGAATGAGGGTTCTTTGGGCAATGGCTAATATTATGATTGGGACAGGGAATTTCAAAATGGACTTATAACATTTGGGAGTGCCAAATATTGAGTGCTGAAAAAATAAAGGTAGGAAAATTCTAGAGGTGGTGGACAAATACAAGAAAGGACTACTCAGTTAAGGTTTCTGTTTTTATAGCTCTTAACAGGGGACAATTCAAAGCTGGTATCATGTACAGTGGCTCAAATTCTAAGAGAAAACAGTCTTTCCTGCTTGGAAAATGAGAATACAAAATTTGAGGCAATAACAGCTGCTGGAAAATCAAGTGAGAAATCTGAAAAGGGAACAGGTAAAGCAAGGGAGAAAGAAATTCTGTAAATATCCACCCCAAAGAAATTATGTAAATATCCACCCCAATCCCTTGTGCATTCCAGAAACATGTCAGGGTGAGACAGATTCCAGCTAAGGATAAAAAGCTTCAATGATAATTGAGTCATCATCTAAGAGACAGCTTGCAGTTTGAGGACAATGAAGTTAATTACTTCTAAAAACAAACAAACAAAAAAAAACAAATCTAAACAAAACTCAATGTCACAACAGTATAACATTTAATTGTCTTGGATGAACGTAAATATGGTTCAACCTCAAGATAAAGATAATCAACAGAGTTTTCCCAGCTTTGGAAGTAAAAAAAATTGTAAAGAAATATTTGCTTTCCTATGACATATACTTGCTTGTAGTAAATAAAGACATAGGAAATCTCACAATGTAAATAGAAACTATAAGACAAAACCAAATTTTATATTTTAGAGATTTCAAAAATTACTCTGGGGCTAAAGAACAGAATAGAAATGGCATATTAAAAGTTCAGGAATTTGGCCGGGCACGGTGGTTCAAGCCTGTAATCCCAGCACTTTGGGAGGCTGAGGCAGGTGGATCACGAGGTCAAGAGATCGAGACCATCCTGGTCAACATGGTGAAACCCCGTCTCTACTAAAAATACAAAAATTAGCTGGGCATGGTGGCGCACGCCTGTAGTCCCAGCTACTAGGGAGGCTGAGGCAGGAGAATTGCTTGAACCCAGGGGGCGGAGGTTGTGGTGAGCCGAGATCCTGCCATTGCACTCCAGCCTGGGTAACAAGAGCGAAACCCCGTCTCAAAAAAAAAAAAAAAAAAAGTTTAGGAATTCAAATATAGACTGACAGAATGTATCCAATTTGAAGAATACAAAGAAGCATAAAATTAACAGAAACTAAGATATCTGTGGGTAATATCAAATTTCTAAAATATGAATAACTAGAGTCCTATAAAAAGGGGAGAGAATGAGGTTATAGCAGAAAAACAGTATTCCCAGCAATAATTGCAGAAAACTCATAAATTTGAGTAAAAACATAAAATGACAGATTTGAGAAGTTCAGAAAATACCAGGGAGGATTAAAAAATATCATCATATGACTATTCAAAGCTTAGTCAACCAACCACAAATTAACAGTAAAATTTTGAAAACATTGAGAGAAAAGTACTTTAAATATATGCAAACAAAGCTTCAAAATCCACGGAAAATATATCCAAAATCATGGAGATAGTATAATAGCATCCTTCAATCACTGAAAGGAAAAAGCAAAACACAAAAAACAAAATCTGTTAACCAAAAGTTGTATCTCCATTGAAAATATCTGTAAAAAATGATAAAATTATTTTTAGATTTTAAAAGTGAATAATAAGTGTGTCCCACCCCCAATTTCATATGTTAAAACTATAACCCTAAGGGTGTGGTATTAGAGGACTGGACCTTTGCATATTAATTAGGTTCAGATGAGTCCAGGAGAGTGGAGCTCTTATCAATTTATTGATGACCTGATCAAAAGATAAAGAGATAAAAGATTCAGGGATTAATGCCCTTATAAAAAGAGGAAAAAACACAAGATGCATGTCCTTTCTTCATGTGAGAATATAATGAAAGGCAGCCATCTACAAACCAGAAGTGGGTCTTTTCCATACCAGATCTGCCAGCACATTGATCTTGAACTTTTCTGCCTTCAGAAATGTGAAAAATAAATTTATGTTGTTTAAGTCAATCATTCTATAGTATTTTGTTACTTCAGCCAAAGCTTACTAAGACAATAAGTAACAGAATTCATCATCAGCAGGCTGCAAAACAAGAAAAAAAAACTGCTAACCCAAGTTTTTTAGGTGGATGGGAAATGACAGTGGATGGAGCTGATGCAAAATATGTGGATGAAGCTATGACAGTGCTGACAAGAAAATTTATAGCTGTAAACATTTATACCAGGACAGAATATAGGTCTTAAAAACAAAAAAACCTGATTGTTTCATCTTTAAAAGCAATAAGAGAAGAAAGACAAAATACTGTATTTTGTATAAATGTAAGTATGTGTAAACACAAACAAAATGAAAAATAGAGAAAAGTTACTGAAGACCGAAATTGGTTCTGTGAGGCAATCAACAAATTTTCTGATACCTGGATTAATAAATTGGAAGAGAGCAGACAAGTTAGCATTGTCAGCTATAAGAGGAGGTTTAAGTAAAGTTCCTAAATATATGAAATTGAAATAAGGGAAAGTTATGAACAATGTTATACCAAAATTTTTTATATCAAAAAATAAGCTTTTTGAAAAATGTCATTTACCAAAAAAAGATCTTAAAAGAAACAGAAAATCTGAAGTTAACAGTAACAGAATAGCATGCCTAAGAATAAATTTAACAAAAATATTTAAGAATTTTTATAGAGAATGTTATAAATTTATTAAAATTACATCTAAAAAATTGAAAGCCCATATCTTATGTTTATAGGTAAAAACATACAAGCATGTCAACATAAAATGTATCTTCAAACTAACCTTTGGATCCAATACAGTTTTCATTTATAACACCAATATGAATGTTTGGGGATTTTATAATTTGAGGCTAAATCTGTTAAACAAGAGAAAAATACCAGATCTAGGATGTGGTTTTCAGATATTTACAAGCTAAGGCATTCTGTCACTCTTTGCTGAATTCTGGCAAAATGTATAATATTTCTGGGTCAGGGACAAAGGCCTTCAGGACTCACAACACAGCAAGCAGCATCAGCTCCTCCTGCCTTCACTTCTCATGGGAAAGATGGAAATGGTTTACAAACATGTCTGTAGATGCAAGAGATTTTATTATAGGAAAGAAACATTAAATATTGGGAAATTTGTCTTTTTTTTTACAGGATACAGTAATCAAAGCTATTTTTTGTATGCAGGGCAACATTATCTCATCCCTCAAGAATATTGGTTGTAAATACAACTAGACAGTAGCTCAGATATATAGGGATCAAGGCCTGCATTCTTACATATATAATTATGGGAGACCCATGGAGGATTGTATTTCCCACATAAGGGTGTAGACAGAATATTAAATGCATGGAGATAGGCTCACTGAATAATAGAACTGAACTGAGCACCAGAAAACAGATCTATACAGATATGGGAACAAGATATGTGATCAGACATTGCACTGCAGATATAAAATTAGAAAGGGATCCAAAATAAATGGTGCTAGTAAAATTGATCATCTACATGGAGAAAAATCAAATTAGATCCTTACTTAGCATTATACTGTAGAATCACTTCTGGTGGATATAAAGAGGATTTTGTACAAAATAAAACATTTTGAACTTAGAAAACATATAGAAGAATGCTTTTTTGACTGAAAGTGAAAAGGATTTCTTAAACAAGGCAAATCACAGGGCAAATTTTGAGAAGCATGACTATTCTAAGAGTTAAAGAAAGAGGAAAGAAACAGGAAACATGGCTCAACAAAGATGGTTTTATTTTAGAGGAATAAACCTGAGAGGGGCATCTGTCTGATTTCTGTCAGGAGTTCTCTCTCTTACAGACTAAGTATATATATTGGTTTTAGGGTAAGGGGTTTATCACAAGCTTGGAATAATTTTGTATTGGGGAGAAGTTTATAGCAGAATTGGAACGTCTTCGGATAGAGAGGAGATTATCTTGGGACTGACATCCTTCTAGCCAGAGGGGAGGTTATCTCAGGGCTGGCTTGTCTCTGGTTGGGGAGGGGTTTGGAATGTTTCTGGTCAGAGATGTTTTTTGTGGTTTATGGTGATGCTGACCTTAGCCATTAGGTTGATGCCCTTTGGACTTAGGCAGTTTTTGTTCAAGGTGAAATTAAAATGGTGGTACTTGTCCAAGATGGCGATGCTCCTACTCTGCCAACTATACTAAAATGAAAGCACTTGTTCACTAAACGAAACAACAAAAATCAAAATATCCAAAGTGTCCTTTTCACAAGTTAAGACAAAATATTTATAACACTTTAAGCTGTTAAAGTCCAGAATGTAAAATAATCTCCCATGAACCAGGAAGTAGAAAGCAAAAACCAAAATAGACAAAATCTGAGAAGACTGAGGGAGAGAGAGAAAGAGGGGGAGAGACAGAGAGAGAAAGAGAGAGAAAGAGAGGGAGTGCGAGGGAGTAAAAGCCATAAACAGGCAATTCTCATGAAAGAGAGAACACATTCTGAGAATGAACAATTGAATTAGAGCCCAATTTCTCCAGTAATCAGGGAAATATAAATTTAAACCACAATAGACATTTTTTCCAATATTTACCAAACTGACAAAAAGTAGAAATTCAAAGATTATTTTGAAGCTTCACAGAATTTTGAGGCAGTTTATACTGTTTCAACATCAACTTCATCATACCTGGCAAACACAAGACACACATAGCCTACTAAATTTAGTCAATCTCCTTGCATATATGAGAAAATGCATACATCTGTGCATGAGATTACATAAAAAGAGTGTTTCTGACAGTATCACTTCTAAAGTAAAACTTGGGAAACAATTCAAATGTCAATTGGAAGCATATTCCCAAATATATATATATATATATATATATATATATATATATATAAAAACATATACATATATATATATGTTAACTACAGCTATATAACTCAGTATGAATTTGTCTTGGAAAATAAAGAATGAGTATATAAAAGGTTGTCACAGAAGGAAATATAGAAAACATAAGGTATGATATATTTATATGATTTTCAAAAATAACTATATTATGTAATATGAAATAAAGACTTCAAAGTGAAACAAGAAAATTATTAACACAAATTTGAGACAGTAAAACCTTCAGTGGGAAGAGGGAGTGGCTCAATGTATTTGTAATATTCTTTATACAGCTCGGTATTGATTACTTGGTTGTTTCTTTCATAGATAGTGATAAAAATATCATAAGTGCGTGTGTTATACATTCTCTCTTATTTTAAGAAAATAAAAAGGAAGTAAGGAAGGGTCCATGGATCACTGAGGAGGATGGTTAAATTATATATAACCCTATTGTGATATTTTGAACTCCACAGATAAAAACAAAGTTTTCAGACAGTAGATAGAAAAAAGTTTTCTCATAGTAAAGAAAAATAAACCTTAAAAATAGTATACTGCTGAAATATGTCAGATGGCTGTCAGCTGTGATGAAAGTGAAATAACAGTAGAGCAAAGTTGTCTATGCACTAGAAAAAAACCACCTTAAAACCCAGAATTCTATACCAATTAAGTGTACAGTAAGATATTGATACAAGCCACATTTCGTTGTTGATATTTTTTTCTTTTTTTTAAGAAAAATGGCACCAACGGCAATTCAGAGGTCCTCAGAGCTGCCTCATTTGTTCAAAGGTTTCACCAACCTAGATGGCTTCCTGGAATCTTGAGGGTAGGGATGTCTGGAGTCTTGAGAATGGGGCCCTCACTTGGCAGAATGTAGGAGCCAAAAGACTTAGTGCAGTGGGTCTGGAAGCTGAAGGATTAAGCCAAAGATTATTCTCAAGCTTTAAGACCTAAGCAAATATACCTTGCTAGGTTTACAAGTCTGGTTTTGCAGATTCACAGCTGGAGAGGAGTTTTGATTCATGATAAATCATACCTCAAGACTCACCTGATTATATGTGGATTATATTTAAATTAGACTTTGGACCTTAGACCTTTACTGATGTAAAATGACTTAAGACTGGATGTTGCTGTAATGGAATGAATGTATTTTGTATCCACAAAGGACATGAATTTGGCAAGTTCAGGGGCAGAATGTTACAGATGAAATGATTTTGTTTCTCCAAAATTTACATGCTGAAACCTTAACATCCAATATCATGGCATTTGGAGTTAGGCCTTTGGGAGGTAATTAGGGTTAGATGAGGTCAAAGAGTGGGGCTTTTATGCTGGAATTAGAGTTCTTACAAAAGAGACAGGAGAGAGCTTACTTTGGCTATGTCTCCACCATGTGAAGACATAGCAAGAAGGTGGCCATCTGTAAGCCATGAAGACAGCCATCACCAGAACCTGAATCAGATAGCACCTTGACCTTGGACTTCTCAGTCTCAAAATTGTAAGACATAAATTTATCTTCTTTAAGCCAGAAATGATATGATATTTTATTATGGCAGTCAGAGCAGATAAGACAATAAACTTGCTGAGAATGATGGTTTCCAGGTTCATCCATGTCCCTACAAAGGACGTGAACTCATCGTTTTTGATGGCTGCGTAATATTCCATGGTGTGTATGTACCACATTTTCCCTATCCAGTCTCAAACACCGTATATTCTCACTCATAGGCGGGTGTTGAACAATGAGAACACATGGACACAGGGAGGGGAGCACTACACACTGGGGTCCGTTGGGGGGAAATGGGGGAGGTACGGGGGGGGTGGGGAGGTGGGAAAAGATAACATGGGGAGAAATGACAGATACAGGTGAGGGGACGGAAGGCAGCAAACCACACTGCCATGTGTGTACCTATGCAACAATCTTGCATGTTCATCACATGTACCCCAAAACCTAAAATGCAATTTAAAAAAAAAGGCAATAAACTTAAGTATTCCATTTTAAATTTTAAAGATAACAGTCGAAAAAGTAAAATTGATAACTGGTTAAATAATAGAAAAAATAAAAATTAAGTAAATTATTTATATGCAAATATTGCATTACAGTTTATAAATGGATACTGTGTATAGCTGGTAAATCAAAACAGCAATGTCATCACAATATTTAGGCACAAAAATAACTATTAGGAGAATTTAAAACATAAATGGTTGAAAATAATTTTTTCTGAGGACTAGTCAGTGGAAAGATGATGAATACTTTTATTCACTTTAAGTCTGTTTCATTTTACTTTAAACAATTGCATAAATCACTTTCATTCAAAAAAAAAAAAAAAAGGAAAACCAAAACATGCAGAATTCAGCATTATCAAAGGCATCGTGAAAGCAGTTTTGTATAAGCATGTATTACAATTCCCTGGAAGTAAAAAAGCTGCATTTTCTAATTCCTCTGCATCTCATCATAGCACATAACAGAGTGTTTTGCATGTGAGAGAACTTAACAAATATCATAGATTTACAAAGTTAATGTTAATAGGGAGACAGGCACTGCAGTGATGCCACACAAGAGTTGAGATCCTTGTGGTTTATTTAGTCCAAATGCCTAGGTAAGGACAAAAAATTGATCAGTTTGGAGCCTAGCCTGTTAAATTAATAATGAAGGCCAGGGATATAGGGACCATAGACCCTGTCATTTCTCTTTATAAATGAGAAAAACAATAAGAATGCTGTAGCTTTAGGAGAATAAAAGTATTAAAACCTAGACTTGTCTTGACAAAGTTAACTCCTCATTCATATAAAGCCTAATCAATTTTTAAATGCTATTTCTTCTTAATTGACTTTAATTACCAATTCTTGTCAACAAGGACAAACAGACATTGCATTTTAAATGAAAAGAAGCAAGCCATATTAAATGCTGCCTTGAAGTTTCCAAACCATTTCATATGCATGAAGTAATATCTTGTAACAGCCTTTACTTCTATATTAAAACAAAAAGAATAAGCTATATCTTGGATACAGTTTTTTTCTTAGAAAAATTGTATACTGACAAAAGGCTGATTACATGAAATAGTTACAGATTTTCTTTATGAAATCTCTCATGAGCTTACACACAAGAAAAGAAAAGAAATGATCTTAGCACCTCAAGATTATTTTTGCCTAATCTGCTTTGTACTATTGTAAAAGGGAAGTGTTTCTTTGTCTTATATTTTGGATAAAAATTTATCCAGATTCAAACTGGGTGAAACTCTCTAGGCTGCTACCATAATATGAAACGTCTTGGAGTTAGTATAAAAAACTAAGACTTTCTTATCTTCTTTCTTATCTCCTAAAAGCATCTCACAGGGATTTAGTCCCTATTGTCATCCTTACATCTTTCGAACTTCAATGATAGTGTCATCAAAGGCTTCGCCATCATGCTGGTCAAAAAGTTTTCCACAAAAGAAACCGGAAGCTTTACATGCTAATTATTCAGTGACTTAAATAAAAACAAAGTCATTTAAGAATGCGTGAATCACAGTCAAGCTGTAATACCAAAACTAATATGAATTTATTTTTAGAAAGTTTCTGTTCCTTAGCCAGAAATCAGGAGGGAACAAGTAAATCTGATAAAACCAACAAGTAATTGCTCCTTTTGTTACATCTCCAGGGGGCTAACGCAAATTAAATTACATGTACCCCCCTCCAGAAGTTAAGACTACTCCTTCACATTTTCACCTTTTAAATATTTTTTACATTTTAATTAAAACATTATCATGTTAATTAAGTAATACATAGATGGGACAAAAATCAGTTTTGGAGATTTAGTACATGAAAGATTTCATGCCATGGCGATGAATGGTGGAATGAATCTTTATGTCAGATGAATCTCTACTCTTTGAATCACATTTAATATTTAACAAATTTCTAAGGATACCTTTTGTTTTTAAACATACATACATACATATATATGTGTGTGTGTGTGTGTGTGTGTGTGTGTCTGCTAAAAAGATATTAACCTTCCCCATATTTTGCTAGAATTCACCAAAAATGATATGCTTTCCTAATCTAGATGCTTTTTATGTTTTATTTGTTGAAAATTTGCCTTTGATTTTACTGCTGTTAATTATGGTAAGAACTCAGTGGGAATTGAACTATAGCCATACCGCAATTACAGTAAAAACCGTAATTCTACACTGAAAGAAAAGCTATTCTTTCTGTAAACTTTTCCAATATCCTTGGTGTTTTTTCATTCTTAGTTACTTTCAGGTTTGTGTTTATGACAATAAAATAATTACTGTAAAGCCATAAAAATATATTATTTGTGGTAACAAACAAAACATGGTGCAGTTTTAAATTATCCTTTATTTTTAAAAAGTTTTCAATTTAAACTAGGAAATTATCTTCATAAAAAGTAACACAACTGTGTTTGCATTAATATCAATAATACCTATCTTCAGACACTTAGTAGCCAAATAGTCATGAAAAGGTGAACCAATTTTGAGCAACTAAATGTCCAACCATATTTGTATTATGTTTGACAATTATACTAACCAGAACATTTTGAAAAAAGTCAGTTCTTATATATTATTAAGTAAAAGTAAATGAAGACTACTAAATAGTGTGTACAGCATGATCCTCAGGTTTTTTAACAGGGTCATGCTGTATATACTATTTAGTAGTCTACAAGAATAAGAATTGTATCTGTTAAGTATAAATAATCAATAAAATTTTCACCAAAATATCAACTATAGTTATCTCTGGATACTAAGCATTTGGTAAATTTTTTTATTAACATCCTTGAGCTTTTTTATTCACATCCCTGATTTTTCTTGAAAATATTTTATTGTCTAGGGGAAAATTATGATCAAAAGAAATTATTCCTCTTTGTCTTCTGCAAGAATTACATGTTAAAGTCATCTTGATGTGTTTCAACGGAGAAAATATTAGTATTTCTTAAAAGCTATTTGAAGTACTCAAATACATGTTGTAGAAGAATATCTTTTAAAATGTATCTAGTGTATGTAGTTTTGCTCTTTGAAAGGACAACTATTACTAACAAATTACTCATATATCACTTCCCACCACTAGTCCACCCAATGCAATTCTTGCTGTGACTTAATAAAGGGATCCAGTAACTACTCCCAGGGAAAGGACACCAGGTAAGTCCTGCTGCCACTGTTAAAGATGAGTTTCTATTCTAAGGTCAGGATGAGTAATAAGCAATTACACCATTCAGGGCTGAGTTAAAAAGTACTTGCTGTTTATATGACCTTCCATGAGTAGTTTAGTATATTTATAAATATTTGCCATTCTTTTGCCTTTTGTCGTTGACTGAGGATTGACCTGTGTCACTTGTCACTGACACCTAACACCAAAATGAATTGAAATTCTGTCTTTAGAAATAGGTTTCCTTGATACTGTGACATTTATAGATGAACCTTTAAAGGCTGCACTTTTTTTATATACTTTGTTTCAATTTCCTGTCACTCTCAAGTGGAGATTTTTATAATACTAAATTTATCACATCTTTCCAAGATCATTTATCTGACTTTAAGCTTCTGGTGTACACTTCATCTTTACAGGAATCTATATTTACTTTCTCCTCCTTCAACTTACAACAAAGTATATATAAAAGCACTTTCAGGACAGGATATGGCATTTCTTTAAAAAAAAAAAAAAAAAAAAAAGAAGAAGGACATGTAAGTATAATGAATCATTGGCTTCAATATCCAAGTTAGTTAGAAGGATTATCATTCTGTCGTTTTTAAAGATAAGCCATTTTCAGAAAATGTCAGTCTCAGGCTTTTTCCTTTGTTTTGTAATAAGAAACTTAGATAGAGGGGAAATATTTAATTGGTTTTTGCTACTAGGTGAGCTACAGCTTACCTACTGTCTTTTTTTCATCTAACCTGTCTTGAATGGCTTTTATCCATCTTATTTTCCCTTTTACTTTTGTGAAGGAATTTACAGCAACTTTAAGCTTTGCTATGTGAATTAGGTTGCATATCGCCATCGTTTTTGCACTTTCTTCTTTTTCTTAACATCTTTATAATTTTTTATAGTTCATTATTTTTCATGAAGACAGACAACTCAGGATTCTCTTAACACAGTTACAGCAGTTTAAAGTGTTTGTTTTTTTTTTTTCCCTCACGTCATTTGCAAGCCTATGATGGCTGCCTCATAACAAGTTAAAATAAGAAACCAAAATGTTAAAAGAAAAAAAATCCTCAATTTGGTAGATTGAGAATTATTTTCAAAAGCTTTTTGGAAAATATTTTGCGTTTTGTATCATATATACGTCCATGTGTTGCTGCTGTTACGAAACAAAAATGCCAGTTTCTAAAATAACTAAATGAATATAACAGCATACTTTATTCTGTGGGTTAATTATACATTTTAGTCCATTCTTTAGTTTACTAGGTTCTTTTTAATATGTATAGAACAGCACTATTGCCACAAGAAGATAACGTCTGGACTTAAATGTCCATTGGGCACAACTATCTGCATTTTTTCTCTGCTTGGGTCATGAACCCAATTAATCCTCATTGCAGAAAGGATAAAGGAAATACCAGTGATCATACACACTAAATGTTATCTGAATCTAATCTGACAGTCATCGCTGATTGAACTTGGTATACCCTGAAGCCTAACAAATGAGTCTTAGCAGGCATATAAATTTCTCTGTATTTTTCTAACAGCTACTCCAAATGCTTTTGAAAATCAGCAAAAATGGAACTGCAGAGTTATATGTGGGATTAATTTTTATTGCCTAGACTATAATGAGTGTGAATATCTGAAAGTACTTCATGGTTTTATACAGAATACACATCATCTTTACATTAAAATTTTGCTTATGTTTCCTGTGACATCCTTTATATGAAATTAATAACCCATGAAATAAAATGTTAGTAATATAATCTTAATAAATATTTAATACCTTTCCTTTCTATATTTTTAAGAAGGGGAGAATCTTATTGATATTTCTAATTTCAGCCATTTGTATTGTTCTTGGATCATTTTAAACTATCTGCAAATATTTGCTGAAATATATACAATTACATACATACATGTACATAAAGCTGTATCTAATATTGTAGACAGTTGTAATCACCATTTACAATTAAATACCTGCTATTTTTATGTATTTCTTACATTATTATAGTCTTTATAATCATAATCTCTCATATGATTTTAAAACTCTGTTTCTAGTTGTTTTTCTTAGCCTACAGCTCATATTTGGCATATGTACTGAAACACTTTAAACCTAAAATTAAATTGAATGCTTAGTATGTCAAGACTAAAATAAAATCCTTCCTCATAGAATTCGCTTGTTCTATTGTATTTCCCATCTTACTGTTACAAACACGCCAATCATCCAAACTAGAAATGGAAAAGTCATTAGAAATGGAAATAGAAGAGTTTTAGATGCCTTTTTTCCTTTCGTATTTATACCCAATTATTTATCAGTTTTTCTCTACTCTACAAATATCTTTCACATCTTTCTACCCTTACATCATTAGCTGCGTACTAATCATTTCCTTCAAGGATGAGTACACACCTACACACCTTCCTAAAAAGTGTTCCTACTTGGTCCACTGTACAGAAACTTCCAATTGCTTTTTCATACATCAATCACTACCTCTCCCCTTCTTAAAACAGAAAAGAGTAGCTCCTTTTCTTCTAGTGGATACTTAAGCTTTTTAGGATAGCCAGGATGGTGTGCTAACCTGGTTCTTGTCTGTATCTAGTTAATTGATAAAACATTCTACATCTCAAGGTTATTCACACTGCCTCAGCATAAAAATCTCCTTGCCTAGTGCTTTTCTGTTGTGGGCAATCCTGGAAATTGTTAATATGTCATACAAAGATCTTCAGACTCATTCCACCTGCAAGGGACCTTTTGTCCCTAAATTTTGATTCTAAGGTTCTATATCTGTCTTAGGATTCATCTCCAGTCTTTGGTTGATTCTTAAGTTATATTGTGTACAGGGAGAGATTTCAAGAATTATTCAGGGACTAGCTCCTAGGAGGCTAAAAGTTGAACAAATATTAAAGCATTCACACAGTGTCATAGATGATAGAATTTTGACCTTGCCAGCATGGTAAGACCTTTGAGAATAGCTCAGGTACTTATTTGAAAGGCTACTTGATAGGAGTGAGTACCATGCCTTAACAGCAAGTACTCTTCTCTAGGAGCACAATCAAAACCGAAAATGAATACATCCTAAAAAAAAAAAAAAAAAAAAAAAATCCTATATCAAAAGCCTAAGAGTACCAAGAATCTCCACCAGTAATTTGATTGTCAGAAAACAACATGACATTATTTAGAGGAAATTAATCTTCAGAGGGTCTATGGACCTTCTGATACATTATGTAGTATGCAATTTAACAGGCCTGAGAACTCCTAGAACTTATATTCTCTTAGAATTGACTGAATGTTTAGTACATACCAGGTAATGAATAAGTAAGATTTAATTGCATTAATGTATGTTAATAAACATACATAAAAAATTTCTAGGCAAGCAAAACAATAGGAAAAATTAATCACTAACCTTATGACTAGACAGCAAACACCAAAGAGATAATCTAAATATTAGAGTGAGCAGGAACAGATTTGCAAACAAGCACAACTAATATGTTAAAGAAAATAGAGAAAAACACAGACGCTGTGAATAAAAAGAAGTATGAAGAACATAATATTAGAATCTATACACACCAAACCAACAAACATTCTAGGCGTGCAGAATCCTACCTAAATCTCTTACCATGAGATAAGTTTAACAGCACTTGACAAAGATAAGATTAGAGGACTTGGAGACAGTTAAATTAAGAAATAAAACCTAAACTACAGCACAGATGGGAAAACATAAAGATAATACAAAAAACAGCATAGATACATTTAAGAGAATTAAAATTTCTAAAATATCGATCAGCAAAGTCATGGCAAGAAAGAGTGATGAGAAAAATATTCTTAAAATCTGGTGAAAGGTATTAATATTTTCCCACTGATTGTAGAAGCTCGTCAAACCCCAAGAAGAATAAATATAAATAAAACCTCACCTAAATATGTACAGAGTAAAAAATCACTGAAAAAGACTGGGAGACTAACAGCCAAAGGGTCAGCTGACTTCTCAAAGAAAATTACAGACATCAAAAGATATTGAAATGGAATATTTTAAAGCGCTGAATGAAAAAAACAAACTGTCCATATAGAATTCTTCAACCAGTGAATCATAGCTTTCAAAATCAAATAAAAATAAAGACGTTATCAAAAACAAAATCTTAGCCTTCATTAATGACAGTTTCAAAATAAAATGAATACTGAAGATAAACTCTTTTGGAGGTATTAAAGTATAACAGGGAATATACATCATTAGACATTTTAAAGATATGGGTAAATACAGTTCTCTGTTTTCCAAGGGGGTTATGCTTGGAGATGCCCGGTAGATGCCTGAAATCTCAGATAGTACAAGACCCTGTATATACTGTGTTTTTCGATCTTATTAACTGAGAAGGCTACTAAGAGACTAACCAGCAGCTAGCACATACAGCATGGATATCTGGCCAAAGAGGTGATTCACATCCTGGGTTAGACAGGCATGACAGCACAAGATTTCATCATGGCTACTCAGAGTCAGTGCAATTTAAAACTTATAAATTGCTTATTTCTGGATTTTCCAGTTCATACTTTTGAATGGTGGTTGACTGTGGTAACTGAAACTGCAGAAACTGAAACCACAATTAAGGAGGGTGGGGCTATTGTATATAAGAATACATCATAATAAGGGTAATGATAATGTCTTTGTTATTAAATGACATAGAATTAAAATGCAGACAGGGGAACAAAAAGAAATAAGTGACTAAATGCATTTAAACTATTATACCATTTCACAAATTATTTGAGATGTGGAAATTATTATTTTCAGATAGACTGACATTAGTCAAGTATTTTGTAATTTCTATGGTATGGTGCTAAAAGAGCAACACTAACAGCTATAACAAAACCCAAACAGAAGCAATTAAACAAAACAATAAAATACATGATTAATATACAATGAGACAGAAAAGGGGGCATAAAAGGACAAAGGCCACATGGACCAAACAGAAAACCATCAGGAAACTATCAGACGTTACTTAAAATGTACTTGCAGGTCCTTCTGGAGACTTGGAAACATCATATTTCTTAACATGGGAGGTGCTCAATATACACTTTTGTTTGATGTGTATTTTGGTTCACAGTTTATAAGATAAATAATATAAAATTTGAATATTTGACATCAATGGATTCACATTCACACACAACTAAATCAGCTAATGCTGAATAGCAAAAGTCCAAACTAAAGAGGGCAAAGATCACTAGGATGCTTCGTCTCCCAATAGGCTTGCTTCATATTGCCATATCACCTGTCTTTTGTAATACATTTATTTTCTCGTCTCCCTAAACCCTCTGCTCCATAATAGCCATAACCTTTGTTTTCCTTAAACCCATGCTGAATCTGATTGTTTGTGAAATGGCAGCAGGAAGTTATAGCTTGGCCTACATCCTCACTTCAAGAGTTGACTTCATGGCTGGTAATAACATAGAACAGCAACTGTATCATCAAGGAATAAGTGACCACAGGCCAGCTATGTGGTCTTTATATTTTTCAGAGACCTTAAATCCTCACTCAAAGCTGTTGATGGCTGGCAGAATTACATGCATAAGTTATTTTGATGTCTCACTAGCCCATTGCCACCCTCAAAAGTTGTTCTTTGACTGTTTCCAGGATATGGAACTCTATCAGTGAAATCGTAATACTTTGCTGAGGCTGCTAACTGGAAATATCGCATGTTTGTTACAAGAGATGTCCAAGTGTTGAAAGTGAATCATATTTTGGTCAAAGGAATACCAGTAGGAATTATTGCTTTTGCCATTATTAAATAAAAGATGATTTTTCAAGAATGATTTAAAGACACCCAAACCAAGACCTAACTTAGCAACCCATCAGGCTGTCAGTACATATTTGGTGAAGGAATGACACATAAAAACTATGCTAGGGAAGGATAAGAATGAAATATATAGGGATTCATAAAGAATTTGGAAGACACATAAAATCATTGGCTAAAAGATAAATGAAAGATATATAAAATTATATCTCTTTTCTATAAAGGGTAATTTTACTACAAATAAAATGAATGATTAATTTAATAAGTTATATGGATGTAATTGATGAGACACTAGTTTAGCCAGCACGTGCCCACACTACTTTTTAGTTTAATCACGAGATGATAAAGGTCTGTAATTAAGCAGTCGTCAAAAGGGTGCCTGACACATTGTGTGGAGAGACAATAGAAGGACTCAGTGACTATCCATAATAAGAGGTGAAACAAAAAAAATTCAGAAGTAAATGAGATTAATAACATCTCAATTTCACCTTGAATTCTGACAACAGAAGATAAATGCAAGATTAACCAGAGGCAATTCTATTGCCTGGAGGCATAGGCCAATGAAAAGTCAATGTCATGTTTATTTTATTCTTGGCAGCTGATAGCAAATGTAGCAGTGGTCAGTACTGAGGGGCAGCACTAAAGCTGGCTTACCTTTCTTCCCATTATTCTTGGCTCTACTTATTTATGTGCTCCATTCAAAAAGAAATATCTCCCATAAAAAAAGTAGAAAGAAACATTCTTGATATTTTTGTTAATCATTTTGATGTATACCTTGTTTTGTGATGATGATTTGCAAATAGACGGACAGAGGATTTCTTGTCCATACCATACCATGAACTCAATTAGATTTTATAATCTTTATACCAGATAGGGAATATCTTCAATCCCTTCTCTCTGTATGTCTGTTGCAGTACCTGAACCTAGTTCCAACCAGAGAATCCCCCCAACATTGACATAGGAGTTCTAAAGTTTAAGCGGGAATTGGAAGACAGGAAATATTATGTAATTCGCTGTCCTCTCAAGGATAGGTTAGTTTGGAATAATTACATATCCTTCTTAACAGACTAAAGAAAATATAGTTTTCTACCTTTCTTCATATATGTTCCAATTTACTTTCAATATATAAAATTTCCAAAATATTGAGGGACCTATAATCTTAATGTTTTATTTTTTCCTCCCAAATTTGCCATATAATATAGAATTAAGCAAAACTAATACATTTCCTTAAGAAGAAGTTTGGCTTAAGTGCAGATGTAATGTCCAGTCCATGTGTTCCTTTGAACAGACTTCAATTACCCTTTCTGAAATTAAGACTGTGGGGAATCATGAAGAGGAGGAAGCAAAGGGCAATGACCTAGGTGGACAGGAGTGTGCCCTGACACTCAGCTGCAATTAATCCCCCCACGCTCATCTCAGATTCTCTTAAGCAAACTTTCAGCCCCAGATGCTTACACAGAGGTATGACTTCAATGGCAGTCAATGAGTCAGCTTATTAGCAGTAATAGATGTTCCCACGCTTGCTAAGCAGCTAATTCACTACTAGGAAATGATATTATGCATAGAGAAAAATAAGCCAGCATAAAATCATAGCTTCTAAGATAATTAAGAAATGCTAGGCAAATATAACTATATATCCAGAGACACTTGAATTCTGTTAATACTATATGTATATATATACTTATTTATGTCACCTGATTTAGATCTATTTCAATGTGTGAAATCATTTCGATATTTGCTATGACTGGTAAAGTACATGAGATTTGGGAAACAAAATAGTAAAAATAAATCAGGTTCCCTAGAACTTTTATGAAGTTGAAAAATAAGGCTGATAAATGTGAAACAGTAGCACTTGATACATGACAAAATATAATTTCATGTTGTGGTGGGTAGTATAGATTGACTTATTGATAGAATTGTGAGAATAGAAAGAGGACAATGAAAGAAATTTCAAGAAAGATTTTGTCTAATAAGAGGAACTTGAACTGGAATTCGGTTATGGACAGGCTTTCTTGATGGGAAGACTTTTTTCTTAGTGGAACACACGTGGAAGAAAAACACTTGCTAAAATTCCTCCCTAGTCAATTTCCATGTTCATATTGATAAGGAAAAATGTTTATAAGGAAAAGAGACCAACTTAAACGTGCAGAGAAGACAAGGAAGTGTATATTCTCTTGTTGCCAGCCCCAAGGTGAGGTGCTCTTAGAGATGAGGTGTTTTCTCCCTGGATGGGTGGGACTGACCACTAACCCGATGCTCGTGACATCTTTCCGCATATGCAGACAGGTCCTTGGGCTTCTATTTTGGTTCTTGGGACCCTATTTTGGTTGCAAAATCAAAGGAAAACACAATACAAGATTAAACTAACTACATGAAGCATAGCTTGTGCTGTCATACTAATAGACCCTTTATGACTTTTCTTTTTCTAACCAAAATGTCTCCTTCTGGGATCTTTGCATGGCATGTGCCAAAGCTTTGGAGTAAGGCCACCACTTGTGAAGTGGAAAGAGAAGAGAGAAACCCACATTTTGACTTTTAAAATAATAGATTGGAATATGTTTTGTTCTATTTTATTACAAGATTTCACCAACTCATTTCGGTTTTCCTCTGATTCATTGTACATTTAAAAAGATATGAGCCTTAAATCTCCTTTCTCAAGGCAAGATAATAACAGCAATAATCTTTAAATACACATGTTGTCACTTATTCTCTTCTCCTCATTGCCTCAGAAGAAGATAATCATAAACGAATCTATAAGAAATCTATACCAATTTATTTGGTGGAAAGTAACAGGGAAAGATATTTCAGTGCTTCACATTATTTAATAAAACAGTAAGTAGAAAATATTAATTATAAAAATGTAATTGAAAAATAAATGTTATAAAGTAAACTCAGATTTTTTTTTCCATATGACAAAAAAAATGCAAACTATGAATGTAGATACTTTTACAACTGAATTATTTAGCCAATAACAAATTATTCTTTGGGAAGAAAAAAAATGACCTGAGGCCTCTAGGAAGGCTTTTCAGAAAAATAAGGAGTAGGTTTTGTTAGTGGATTATAGTCAATGTCAGATATCAAGTTCCTGGATATTTAGAAGTAATAAAAGACTGATGCTTGAATATATGGAAACATAGAATGAGATATTTTTAAAATGGTGCTATTTAACAGGCCTGAGAACTTCTAGAACTTATAACATATTCTCTTAGAATTGACCGAATACTACATACCAGGTAATGAATAGTAAGTTTTAATTGCATTAAGTACAGCAAAGAGCTTCATAGAGCACATCAGTATTATTGAAACTGACACATAAAGGCAAATGTGTCTCCCACAAAGGACATGGGAAACCAATTCTTCCAGAAAGGATGTAGAAAACAGCCTTTAAAATATTGCACTACTAAGGAAAAAAAAAAGTCTATTTGCAATTCCCACCATCAGTTTCTATTTTTATGCCATTACACACCACATGATGAGCTTTTGGTCTACAATGGACCACATATGTAACAGTGGTCCTACATGATTATAATTCTGTATTTTTACTGAACCTCTTCTATGGTTAGGAATCCTTAGATCCACCGATAATTACCATTGTGTTACAATTGCCTACAGTAGTCACTTCGGTAACATGCTGTAAGAAGTTTGTAGCCTAGAAGCAATAGGCTATATCATATAGCCTATGTATGCAGTAGACTACACCTCTAGTATTGTGTAAATACATTGTGTGAGGTTTGCGTGACAAAATCAGTTAACCATGCATTTCTCAGAATGTATTCTTGTTATTAAATGATGTATGATTGTTGGTATAATACTGCACTATTATAAACATATTAAAATAATTATCATTAGTACTTATACATTTTAAAAATGATGTGTTTTTAAATGACCAAAAATAAGTGTATATTTCAAATATATATTTAAATTACAAAGAGAAAGCGAGAGAGAGAAATTACCCTAAATTACCTCAATATAGCCACTAAGTGAAACCTTGGGCAGATTCTATAGACGTTCCAATTATGGTTAAAAGTTAAAAATTCAAGCCCTGATTGATAAGTCAGTCATTCAGCAGATATTTATTGAGAGTCTAGGACAGGCCAGATATATTTCCTCAGACTAAAATACAGTCCTGTATAATATCTTAAAGTTGTATCAAATTTTCACATGCTCCCCTTCCTAAGATAAGACCTGTACCTAAATTAGTATCCTAATGTGTGTCTCTTGGTATCTTAGGCAAGATTGGGACTCCATGACGTTGGCTTTAGGTGCCATCCTGCTACCCTGTGGTTATGCTATGCTAACTAGCAAAAAGGACTTGGCAGATAGAATTCAGATTGCTAATCTGCTGACTTTAAAATGAGGAAATTGTCTTGATTGATTAAAGTGAGCTCAATGTAATCACATAGGCTCTTAAAATTGGAAAAAAGAAGACACATCAGAGAGATGTGGTGTGAAAAGGAATTAGAGGAAGGAGCTATAAACAAAGGAATGCAAGTGACCTCTAGACACTAAGAAAGACCTTCAACTAAATAGAAAAAAAATAAAAAATAAAAAAAAAATGGGCACCTCAGTCCTATAACTGCAAGGAACTGACTTCTGCTTGCAACCTTAATGAGAAAGGAAATGAAAATAGATTCTTCCTTGGGCCTCAAGAAGAAAATGCAGCCCTATTATCACCATTTCTCTAGCTTTATGAGATTCTAAGCAGAGACCCAGCCAAGCACATGGGATTTTTGATCTATAAAAACTGTGAGGTAAGCCAGATGCGGTGGCATGTGCCTGTAATCTCAGCACTTTGGGAGGCCAAAGTGGGTGGATCTCTTGAGCCTAGGAATTTGAGGTCAGCCTGGGCAATAAGGTGAAACCTCATCTTTACAAAAAAATACGAAAGTCAGCCAGGCATGGTGGCACACGCCTGTATTCCCAGCTCCTCGGGAGGCTGAGTTGGGAGTACAGTATTGCTTAAGCCTGGGAGGTCAAGGCTGCAGTGAGCTGATTATCCTACCACTGCAGTCCAGCCTGAGCAACAGAATGAGACTCGTCTCAAAAACACAACAACAATCCTGTGAGGTAATAAAGTTGTATTGTTTTAAACCATTTAATTTGTATTAACTTGTTACAGAAGCAATAGGAAATTGATATAACTGTACTTACTATGGTTACTGGTTTTAATTTTATCCTCCACTCTACTTATTACCCGTTGTTTCTGACCTTCTGGGTGTAGGTACGCTCTGACCAAGATTCCCTTCATAGGAGCTCTTTGACGTTCTCTCCCACATTAGGGCTCTGGCAGCCCTCTCAGGCTTTACATTTCCATAGTGTCCCCCCTTCTGAAATGTCTATATTTATTAGGTCACAATAGTTGCTGTATAGAAAAAATGTTCTAAGTTTCAGTGACTTTTCAAAACAAAGTTTATTTCTTAGTTAAGCAATAGTTCAGTATTTCTAGTTGATGGTTACTCTCTTCCATGTGATGATTCAGAGGACAAAGTTTCTTAAATCATGTGACTTCGCTAAGTTCTAAGTCTACATTCAACCAGAAGAGACAGACAAATTACCCGGAGAAGGCAACTGTTTCTTAAATGTTGTGGGCTTAAAGTGGCATTCATCATTGTTTTAATATGCCATTAGTGAAAGACGCAAAGCAGGTTGAGAAATGAAGATTTGTTTGGGTGGCTCTTTCCTACTAATCATTTCTTTCTTTATTTCTTTTCTTTCTTCTTTCTTCTTTCTTTTCTTTCTTCTTTTTTCTTTTTCTTTCTTTCTCTCTCTCGCCTTCCTTCATTTCTTCCTTCCTTCTTTCTTCCTTCCTTTCTTCTTTTCTTCCTTCCTTCCTTCCTTCCTTTTTGGACAGAGTCTGGCTCTGTCACTCAGGCTGGAGTGCAATGGTGCAATCTGAGCTCGCTGCAACCTCCGCCTCCTGGGTTTAAATGATTCCCCTGCCTCAGCCTCCCAAGTGGCTGAGACAACAGGCACACACCACCACACCTGGCTAATTTTTTGTATTTTTTAGTAGAGCCAGAATTTCACTGTGTTAGCCAGGATGATCTCGATCTCCTGACCTCGTAGTCTGTCCGTCTCAGCTTCCCATAATGCTGGGATTACAGGTGTGAGCCACCATGTCCAGCCCAATCATTTTATACCATAAAATGAGAAACACATTTTGGTGGGAGAAGAAGCATGGTCTCTATCTTCAGGTCCCTTAATTGATCCAGTTGGTTCTATTCAGCAGAGCTCCTTTGAAGACAGTAACACTGCAGATTACTTCTACAGCGTTCGAAGTAGACCCCCAACACATTCTCCTTCCTGCTGCTTTCATTGGGATTGATAACACACTCCCATTACAGCCACTTCCCTCTGCTCTGCTTTCAGCAAGGCAGCTATAGTCAAACTTCTGTCTTCAACTTTCTCCTGCTGGGAGCCAGACACCAGGCCATTGGTCCCCCAAATTCTCTAAGTTTGAACTCTTTCTATGGTTCTGTCAAAGCCTTCCTTGACATTTAAATTGAGGTGATTAAAAAGCACTGATAGACGTAGGTCTTAAATGTCTCTTGTAGACTCAAAGTGTATCAGAAGCTTTCTAAGTCTCCCAGCTCCATACTCTGAAATGCGTTTAGGCACAGAAAAAAAAAAAAAACAAAAAAAAACAAAAAAAAACAAAACAAAAACAAAAAAAAAACAGCAACAACAACAACAAAAAAAGCACATAATTCGAAATTGGTCATTCTCCATGAACTCAGAGATGGGAGGAGGGAAATGTCACAGCATTTTAACTACTCCCTCTAAAGTACCTCTCTCTCTCTCTCTCTCTCTCTCTCTCTCTCTCGATATTTTTCAGTCTTGATTCACTTCATGCCTCAAGGTGGGTGATGGGTTACTATGTCAGAACCACTTTAAAAATACCTAAGCCTGCATGGGGGTCCAGAACCACTCTTTATAATGAAGATAAAGCATGTCACACTGTCTTTAGCCTTGGACCCACTGTAGAAATGCAATACACACACACACATGCACAGAAAGTCCTTTTAAATAGACAAGAAAAAAATATGTACATTTCATATATATCAGTAAACATATAGAGACAGACAGCTCTGTGATATAAATGCATTTTAAAATTAGAAGCAGATTTTATTTTATAATTGATATTTACACATAAAATTATGAATATTAATTCATGCCATTAAATATTTTCTAGACACTAAGTTTACAAAACCAGTCCTGAAGTCCTGAAATAAGGATGTCTGATTCTATTGTTTTCATTTAATATTTCTGTTGGTAGGCCATACCAACACAGTAAGAAAAATGTCATAAAAACTGTAAAGGAAGGAATGATATGATTATAATTTCTACTAGTAAGCCTCAGTAGAAAACATTTTATTTGCAATAGCAACTAAAAATATATAGTCCCCACAGATCAACCTAAGAAAAGGTATGCATGGCCTTTTTTGAGAAAATTATAAAACTTCATTAAAAATTATAAAACAATGTGCCACGCATTTGTGCATGGCAAGATAACCCTGTTCATTTACAGAATTTTCAATATTTTGTAACTTAAATTCTTCATATATATTCAATACAGTTATAATTAAAATTGCAACAGATGTCTATATATGTATATGAATCTTGAAAATCCAAGTCTTCAATGTATGTGAAAGAGAAGTGACTGACAATAGTCATAATGATTCTTAAAGAGATATTAACTTGACAACTTCTTTTTATCTATTAAAACAAATTTAAATATTATAGTAATTGAGATAATGTGTACTAATGCAAGGTTAAAGAAATAAACCAACAGAACAGAAGGACATGCTAGAAGCAGACTCACATACGTATGGAAACCTGCATATATTTGTGAGGAGGGTACGCAATAAATGATGCTGAAAAATTCATCATTCTTATGGAATCCAATTATATAATTCCTACCATATGTAAGACGTGTAAACCAAGCCCAGGAAAAGTAAACACTTAATTATTTAAAGCAACACTAAAGATTTCAGAGGTCAATACAGAGATTATCTTTATAACCTTAGAATAGTGGAAAATTTCCACAAAATACATACACAAATAATATTTTTAAAATGTTGATAAAATAGGCTATATTTAATTTTTAAAATATTTCCAGTGAAAAGACAAGTCACAATTGTCCTTGAATTGATAGAGTTGATAAAAGAAATTTGCAATACATATGACTGATATAGGAATGTTTTCAGAGTACATTATTCACTTTCAATGACATTTTTAAAGTAATAATAAAAATCCCAATAGGAAAATATGCAAAGGTTATTAAAATAAATTCATAGCGCAGAAAGCCTGATGAAACACAAGCATATTAAAAGGTGTTGAACCTTACTAGTTAACATAGAAATGGCCATCAAAGTCACAATAAGAAACATTTCATGATTTTCAGACTAGCAAAACAAGAAAAGTCTAGAAGCTCTGATTCACACGTGGCTGGCTGCAGTTCTGGTGAATTGTTGGCTAGAAACTCAGCTGTGGCTGTCTACTCAGGCACCTACATTTGTATAAATCTTAGAGGAGGCAACAATTATCTTCCACCAGACACTTCCTATTACTTTAAGCCAATTAGAGCATGAGCTGGGTCATGTCTGGGCTATAGTTATAATAAGTTTCAGTTTATCTTCAGATGCAGCCCTTATAACAGATTGTATTTTCCAAAGATGGTTGCAGGTTGCAAAAGTTTGACATCTCTGGTGCTATTTTACAGTGTGGTCTTGACACATCCCAACAAGAAGGAAAATCTCAACCCCTCCTCCTTGAATCTGGGAGCACTTAGGTCATTTTTCAAAAATAGAATGCACAGTCATGCTATGTGACTTCTGACACTGAATCTTAAGAAGCCACTCAGTTGCTACCTGCTACTCTTGAGTTACTTTCTCAGGGAAATTCAAGAAGTGCTATGTAAGAAGACTGAATATCCTGAGACACTGCACCCCAAGGTGTTCAGGTCATATCTAAATTCTAAATTCTCCTGTGGCTGGGCCCAGCTTGACCTGCAACTGACAGCTGGTGGTGACTGTAAACCATGTGAGAGAACAATCTGGGCCATCCAGCCTGGAGGAACATTAAGATGACTGCAGCTCCAGCCAACGTCCACCTACAGCAACCTAAGAGAAGCCAAATAAGATCTAAGAGTTTAGCTGAGTCCTCCCAGAATTGGGGACCCAGAAAATAAAAGTGAAACTAAAAAAGTGAACAAGTTTTTATTTTACAATGCTGTGTTTGAGAGTAATGTGTTATGCGTCAATAGGCAAGAAATTCTTATTCCTCTGTTGAGTCCTTTTGGGTTTCTGCTTGGGAGCCTGGTATAATCAGTATCTCCAATTTTAAGGATGACAGGCTTTCCAAGTCTATCCAGGATATTTTAACCATTCCCACTCTGATACAGTTTGGATGCGTGTCCCCTCCAAATCTCATGCTGAAATGTGACCCCCAGTGTTGGAGGGGGGACCCGGTGGGAGGTGTTGGCGTCATGGGGGTGGATCCCTCATGAATGGCTTGGTACTGTCCTCATTGTCTTCATGACAGTGAGTTCTCACCATATCTGGTTGTTTCGTTTTGTTTTGTTTGGTTTAAGGCTGTGGCATCTCCCCGGCCTGGCCCCTTGCTTCTGCTCTCCTATCTTTTTCTTTCTTTTTTTTTTTTTTTTTTTTTTAAGAAATAAGTTCAGATTTTACTTACAGATTCTAGTTAGGGAGACTGCCATGAGTCAGGAGGGCAGTTATCTGTCCCCAGGTCAGACGAGGCAGAAATGAAGAGTCAGACAGAGAGAGTGTGGGGCACCTAGCAGTACATACAGTAACTAAGATGTAGTCACCTAAAGTTAATGGCCAAATGCCTGGATGGTCCATTTAAAGGAAGCAGCAGTAAAGTGGGCAGCCCAGTCTGCTGGCGGGAGAGAACCTTTCAGTTCTTACCTCTGGCCGCTTGGCTTGAGCCATGTGAGTGTGGTTTCTAACTGGAAACTGTGCCGAGGGTGACTGAGCCCTGCCTCTGATATGAGAGTGTTAGACTTGTATTCAGCATGGGTGCCAAGGCAACATAAACGTATAAGGATCCACTACACTGCTCTACCAAAATGAGGGTAAAAACCAAGAAACAGTAAGGTGTGCCTTCTCCCGCTTTGCCTTCCACCATGATGAGGCCTCACCAGAATCAGGTGCTGGAGACATGCTGGCACAACGTGCAGAATCATGAGCCGATTAAACCTCTTTTTTTAAATGAATTCCCCAGTTCAGGTATTTCTTTACAGCAGTGCAAGAAAGGTCTAACACATACCCGATCCAGCTTCAAGAATCAGAAAAATGCTACACCTGTTGGTGTAGTCAACGTTGGTTACTCTCATAAAGGAAATTAAATCAGAATGATGGATAGAGGAGCCAAAAGGAAAAGAGATCGATGACACAGATTTGCTTCTGAAGAGTATTTTTCATTTGCATATTGATATATGCTACGGAATATGAGTATAGTAGGCCCTGGAATGTGTTTGTGTTAGTTCAATCCTGAAACACAGGTGACGCTTTCCATCTAATAATCAAAGCTGTAAAGTTTGGGCATAATAAGTAGACATAGTTGAATATGAATTTTGAGTTTTAAAAATATGTTTCTATGATGCCACCAATATCAATATTTAGTTTAAGAAGTTACACATGTGATGACTCTTTAGAATCCCTTCAATAAGATTTTTTGGACATTTAAAATATGCCATAATCCCAATCTGCAAATCTTACAACAATGTTCCTGGACTTTGTGACTGAGTGACAGTTTCCTACACCAGGTGACACCACTACCAAATGCCATCGCAACCCATAACTCAAGCTAGCAATCTCAACATATAAAATATCTGTCACAATTGAAAATTCTGCTTGTGACTCTCTGAGAAAGGGACTCAATCCATAGTGAAATCCTTTTGGAATAGAAAGGTTTTGTAGTTTGTTTGTTTTGTTTTGTTTTTCCTAAATCAGATGCTGAGTTGAGTTTCTAGTATTATCTGGGAATATTTGGTAAACACATTTATCTTATTTTGTTTTAATTTTATAAACTTCTTGGGAAAGCTGGTAAAAAATCTTACATGATGTTAAGTTTTTATTGTTCATTCTGGATGTGAAGTTGATATTTTTACCTGCAAAGATCCAAAATGTGAGAGAAGACATGTTTGATAAAATAAACTGTAGGAACAGTAGAGATTGAAATCCAGTGATCAAGTTGAAATGCTACTGTTTTTTTAAGAATCATTCTTGTGTCATTTGGTAAGCTCAGGAATACACATCTTCTTGACACTATTTAGATATTAAAAGTAAATAATGTCTTATATTTAAAAAGCAAAAAAATACATAAATGTAGTATTATAATGAAAAAACATATAGACACCAAAAAACTCAAAAATTCTATTAATTTATATGACTGCTGTAGCACAATCCCAATTAAACTCACCTTTACTGGATTACTGACTTGGGTAAAAAAAAATCATATATAAACAGTGTGGATAAAATGAAAAAAAGCCTCTAGTTTGCACTATATGTAGAGTGATTTTATCAAACCAAATATTGGAACTTTATTCTTGGCTTTTTAAAACAAAAAGATACTAAGATAACAGAGAATCCTGATTTTGTAACGCTGAATACTGAATAATGGCACAGTTTAGTTTGGCAGAGTAGGACATTTAAAAAATGTCCTACAATTCACTCTACACTTGGCCAGGTGCGGTGGCTCACGCCTAGAATCCCAGCACTTTGGGTGGCCTTTTGGTGGATCACCTGAGGTCAGGAGTTCAAGACCAGCCTGGCCAACATAGTGAAACCTCATCTCTACTAAAAAATACAAAAAAAATTAGCTGGGTGTCATGGCGGGTTGTCTGTAATCCCAGCTACTTTAGGAGGTCGAGGCAGGAGAACTGCTTGAACTCAGGAGGCAGAGGTTGCAGTGAGTACAGATCACACTATTGCACTCCAATATGGGCAACAAGAGCCAAACTGTCTCAAAAAAAAAAAATCATTATACACTTATAGACTCAACCTTCTCTGTATCATTGAGTAGGTTAAGCGTAAGAGTTTAAGCTATATCAAAATAACTTGTACCACTATAATATTTTTGTTGTTATATATTGCAATCACACCTGTATAATCATATTATTTTGCCTCCTTTTGAAAGTATTCATCTAAAAAAATCTGATATATTTAACATTTAAAAGATTAATCAGGCTAGGCATGGTGGCTTATGCCTATAATTGTAGCATTTTGAGAGGCCAAGGATGGTGGATCACCGAAGGTCAGGATTTCGAGACCAGCCTGGCCAACACGGTAAAACCCCATCTCTAATAAAAATACTGGTATTAGCCAGGCATGGTGGCACATGCCTGTAGTCCCAGCTACTTGGGAGGCTGAGGCAGGAGAATCACTTTATCTTGGGAGATGGAGGTTGCAGTGAACCTGGATTTTGCCACTGCACTCCAACCTGGGTGAATGAGCACAACTCCATCTCAAATAAATAAATGAATAAATAAACAAACAATTAATCTTAGAATTAATTTTGAATATATAAAGCATCATAATTTGTTTTTTTTGTTTTTTTTTTTAAATTTTTTTTTTTTATTGCATTTTAGGTTTTGGGGTACATGTGATGAACATGCAAGATTGTTGCATAGGTACACACATGGCAGTGTGCTTTGCTGCCTTCCGTCCCCTCACCTGTATCTGTCATTTCTCCCCATGCCATCCCTTCATAATTTGTTTTATTTGTCTATTATATAGATGATACATAAATAGAGAAACATCAACTTTACAAAGATCTCTAAAAAGAAATCTTCTTTATTGTGTTTTGTATTCCATGCTAGAAATGTCAAAGGAAATTAGACACTGACTTTAAAATTCTATTTTTGGTGTTCACATGTATTAAATGAAAACTAAAATCATTTTATTAGGCCAAGTTTCCTCATTAATATTAATTCTTTTTGCTAACATACAAGATTTTTATTTAAGCTTGGATGAAAAAAAAAATTAGGGTGTTTCAAAATAAAATATCAAGAATGATTAAGATGATTAGGGTGATGATTTGGAGAGTATTTGTTGAGTGATTGTCGTAGTTCATTCTTCTATTGCTTATAACAGAATACCTGAAGCCAGGCAGTTTAATTTTAAGAAGTATTTATTTCTTTCCATTATGGAAGCTGAAAAGTCCAAGGTTTGAGGAGCTGAAACTGGTGAGAGCTTTCCTGCTGGTCGGGATTATCTGCAGAGTCCTGAGGCAGTGCAGGGCATCACATGGTGGGAGTATGAGTGTGCTAGTTTAAGTATCTCTTTCTCTTCTTATAAAGCCACCAGTCCTGCTCCCCTGATAACTCATTAATCCATTAACCAAATAATCCATTAATCCATTCATGAAGGCAGGGTCTATATCTCTGTTTTGGTACCAGTAACATGCTGTTTTGATTACAGCAGCCTTGTAGTATAGTTTGAGGTTAAGCAGTGTGATGCCTCCAGCTTTGTTCTTTTTGCTTAGGATTGTTTTGACTATGTGGGCTCTCTTTTGGTTCCATATGAAGTTTGAAGGTTTTTTTTTCCAGTTCTATGAAGAAGGTTATTGGTACCTTGATGGGGATAGCGTTGAAGGTATAAATTACTTTGGGCAGTATGGCCATTTTCATGATATTTATTCTTCCCAACCATGAGTATGGAATATTTTTCTATCGGTTTGTGTCCTCTCTTATTTCCTTGAGCAGTGGTTTGTAGTTCTCCTTAAAGAGGCCCTTTACATCCTTTGTTAGTTGTATTCCTATGAATTTTTTTCTATTTGTAGCAATTGTGAATGGGAGTTCACTTTTGATTTGGCTCTCTGTTTGTCTGTTATCAGTGTATAGAAATGCTTATGATTTCCACACATTGATTTTGTATCCTGAGATATTGCTAAAGTTGCTTATCAGTTTGAGAAGATTTTGGGCTGAGATGATGGGGTCTTCTAAATATACAATCATGTCATCTGCAAATAGAGTCTATTTGACTTCCTCTCTTCTTATTTGAATATGCTTTATTTCTTTATTTTGCCTGATTGCCATGGCTAGAACTTCCAATACTATATTGAATAGGAGTGGTGAGAGAGGGCACCCTTGTCTTATGCCAGATTTCAAAGGGAATGCTTCCAGTTTTTGCCCATTCAGTATGATATTGGCTGTGTGTTTGTCGTAAATAGCTTTCATTATTTTGTAATACATGCCATCGATACCTAGGTTATTAAGGATTTTTAGCATAAAGTGCTCTTGGATTTTGCCAAAGGCCTTTTCTGCATCTATTGAGATAATCATGGGATTACATGAAAAGATGTAATCTATGCCTGACCAGTGTACCAGAAGATGACAGGCAGAATGAATCCAAGCTGGAAAACACTCTTCAGGATATTAACCAGGAGAACTTCCCAATCTAGCAAGGCAGGCCAACATTCAAATACAGGAAATACAGAGAACACCACAATGAGACTCCACTAGAAGAGCAACCCCAAGGCGCATAATCGTCAGGTTCACCAGGGTTGAAAAGAAGGAAAAAAATACTAAGGGCAGCCAGAGAGAAAGGTTGGGTCACCCACAAAGGGAAGCACATCTGACTAACAGCAGACCTGCCTGCAGAAACCCTACAAGCCAGAAGAGAGTGGGGCCCAATATTCAACATCCTTAGAGAAAAGAACTTTCAACCTAGAATTTCATATCCAACCAAACTAAGCTTTATAAGTGAAGGCGAAAGGAAATTCTTTATGGACAAGCAATTGCTGAGGGATTTATCACTACCAGATCTACCTTACCAGAGCTCCTGAAGGAAGCACTAAACACAGAAAGGAAAAACCAGTACCAGTGACTGCAAAAAAGAACCAAATGGTGAAGGTCAATGATGCAATGAAGAAATTATGCCAACCAAAGGGCAAAACAACCAACCAGTAATAAAATGGCAGAATCAAAGTCACACATAACGATATTGACATTAAATGTAAGTGGACTAAATGTCCCAATCAAAAGACACAGACTGGCAAATTGGATAAAAAGCCAAGAACCATCAGTGTGCTGTATTCAGGAAACCCATCTCATGTGTAAAGACACATGCAGACTCAAAATAAAGAGATGGAACAAGATTTACCAAGCAAATGGAGAGCAAAAAAAAAAAAAAAAAGAAAGAAAGAAAGAAAGAAAAAAAAGAAAAAGCAGGGGTGGCAATCTACCCTCTGATAAAACGGACTTTAAACCAACAAACATCAAAAGAGACAAAGAAAGGCATTACATAATGGGCTGGTATATTTAATTGGGTTTTATGAGTCAAAACAATTCAATTGATAAGTTTTTTTTAACAGCCTTTTGAAAATTGAATCCCAACTTTAGGGCTAATGTTCATATAAGACAATAATATTCATGTCCATATAAAGAGATTACCAAGAAAAACATCAAAGGTCTGATTTTGCCTCTTCTCTTTTATTACAATTTCCTGTTACATATATAAATGTTGTCTAAACTATTAATTATGTTATGCTTTAAGTTTCTACTTCCTTCCATTGTCTCTTCTAATTTAAATAATACTCTGGGCATATATTAATTGTGACATTATTTGAATCAAATTTAATTTTCAACATTGGGTGAAAACATAATATAGGTAATTACTAATGTGAGTTTTAGAGGTGGACCAGTCTTCAAACACTTTCATCAAAATCTCATGTCAAATTTTAATCCCCAGTGTTGGAAGTGGGGACTGAAGGAAGGTGATGGGATCATGGGGGTAGATTTCCTTACTGATGCAGTTCCTGTATAGTGAGTGAGTTCTCCTGAGACCTGGTCACTTAAAAGTGTGTGGAACCTCTGCTTCTCTCTGTCTTCCTCTTGCTCCCCCTTTGCCTTCTGCAATTGTTGAAAGATTCCTGAGGGCTCCCCAGAAGCCAAGCAGATGCCAGCATCATGCTTCCTGTACAGCCTGCAGAACCATGAGCAAGTAAGCCTCTTTGCTATATAAATTACCCAGTCTCAGGTATTTTTTATAGCAGTGCAAAAACTGACTCATACAGCAAATTTTTAAGATTGGGTTTTAAATCAGAAATAAGAATGGTAGAAAAGTTGTTGGTATTTTGGTCAGTATTTTGTTTTACATCTTTGTGAGGTTTCTTTTGTTTGTTTGTTTACTTTAAATTTCAGATTTTTTTGTTTGTTTGTTTAGAGAATTGATGGTGAGAACTGGCAGTCACTTACTAGTCCTCTGTTTATGCATCCCTATATTTCTGTTGTGTGTCATTCTATGCCTCAGGTGAGCAAAAAAGAGGTGATAATCCAGGCTATACATCACTTTATTGTGCTAATTTTTATCCAGTTGCTTAGGCAATGACTTCAATTAGAAATTCAAAAGGCCGGGCGTGGTGGCTTAGGTCTGTAAACCCAGCACTTTGGGAGTCTGAGGCCGGTGGATCACAATGTCAGGAGATCCAGTTCATCCTGGCCAACACAGTTAAACCCTGTCTCTACTAAAGATACAAAAATTAGCTGGGCGTGGTGGCATGTGCCTGTAGTCCCAGCTACTTGGGAGGCTGAGGCGGAAGAATTGCTTGAACCCAGGAGGCGGAGGTGCTGAGCCGAGATTGTGCCACTGCACTCCAGCCTGGTGACAGAGCAAGACTCCATCTCAAAAAAAAAAATTCAAATGGTCTCAAATCCTAGAGTTACTGCTTAGAAAAAAGATCTTAGTGCAGTGCTGACCAATGAATATAAGGCCATGCACAGAATAAGGTTGTTTCTATCAATAGACAATGGCCCATATGACAGTGGCCCCAGGAGATTATAATATCATAATTCTACTGTACCTTTTCTATGTTTACATATGTTAAGACACACAAAGACTTATTATTGTGTTACAATTGACTGCAGTTCAGTATAATAACATACTGTACAGGTTTGTAGCCTAGAAGCAATAGGCTGTACCACAAAGGTATGTGGTATACTTTACCATTTAGGTTTGTATAAGTGCATTCTGCGACATTCACAAAACAACAAAATCACCTAAGGGCACAGTTTTCAGAAGGTATCCCCATCATAAAGTGATTCATGACTGTGTAATACTAACTATATACATAACTTTAAACATCTCATAGTCACCTTAAATAGTCAAAAGAAAGAAGTGAAATTAATTTTAAAAATATATGAATCTAATATATGCACAATAGTCTCACTTTAAAATGTTTTTTTATATAAAATGATTGAGATACTTTGCAGTCATTTTTTTCATACTAAGTGTTCAAAATCAAACTTGGACTGGCCACATTTCACTTGCTGAGAAGCTGCATGTGGCTAGCAGCCATAATACTGGACAACAGAGGCTCAAAGAGCATCTGAATGACATTGAAAAGTGATGCCACACTCACTGAGATCTTCAAGTCTGTTTGTTACAGCAGCCAGCATCAATTTCACCCTGGAGGACGGATTATTTATACAGTGTGTTCCACTTTCCTCCTTGTTCTTCAAGAAATAAATTTCCCCTTCCTCTTTTCTGAGTTAAAAACCTCTTCTTTATTTCTCATCCACTGTCTTTATCCCGATGAGTCAAAATCTTCCTGTTCAGGAGGTCCACTTTTATCTAGGAGAGAAAAAAGAGACTGAACAAGCCAGCATTATAAGATCTTTGTTTAGCAGCGGACAAAAAGAACTTTTCAAATTATTGTTTCTATTGATGTGAACCAGAGAGGAAGAATGACCAGACTTCAAATACCATGACAGAGAATGAAGTGTGTTCATGTGTGTGGGCAGTTATCTTTTAGATTCGAATTTTATTTTAGATATAATGCCATCATATTTAGAAATAATAGGCTTTATTTCTGAGCTATTTCTTCCATTCCTCTATCTATTTTTTGACAATATTGGGAAGATTTAATTAACTATATTAAATGTTTTTATCTGATAAGACATGTCTAAAACACGGCTCTTTGTTCATTATTTTTTTGGATGCTTTGCTACATATTTCGTTATCTGTTCCCCTAGGTGTATAAGGTGAGAACATCATGTCCTTGGTCCACGGAAGCTAATCATCATTGGTAAAAGGCTCTTTTTATATTATTTAAACATTTTTGCCTTCACCTTGTATGCATCCCACTCCACCTGAAGGCTTCCATTCTAAAGCGTTGAACATATAACATTAGATTTGAGTATATCTTTGAAAGGTGTGCCGTGATATTTGAATCATGTTTTAAATTCAGTTAATCGTTATTGTGCTGTGAATTTCAATCTGGTTCACAGGTTTTATCTCTTACCAACATAGTCCTTAAGATCTAGGCATGTAATTCTTACTGTTTCAATTGAAATTTGGAATGACTTGATGTAATTAAAATATTTAGTTGATGTTCTGATTGTCATTATTTTCATTGCATAAACTTTCCCATGTTGCTAAAATAGAAATCTATAAAAATAAAAATAGAAATCTATTTTTATGTATTTATTCCACGTTCATACCCTTTACCTACTTGTTAGGTTCATTTTCTGTCTTTGCCTCTACAATGTAATCTCCATGAAGGATTTTAACTGCTTTATTTAATACCTAGAACACTGCTTGTTGCTCAATATGTATTTAACTATTTTCCTGGTACTGTGCTACATACTTAGGATATAGTGGTGGGAAAAAAATCACTACTTCCAGTCTTAAGTACTTTTTGGTCTAGGAGGTGGCAGTGCAGTGAGATCTTATGGTGCTTATTGCAAGAGTAAGCACGGTGAAGTAAACGAGCACAAAGACGGCCAACCCTGCAGTTCTCCAGAAATGTTTCTGGAAAATGTGATACCTCAATGGAGACTTGAAAGTTATTCAAGCACAAGTTAGATAAAAAAGAGTGAGGGAGGCAACACTGGGTGCTGCAGAAAGCAGGAACAAATGCAGAGGTCAGGAGGCAAGCCTGAGTGGGGTACGTTCAGTGAACACGTCAGCTTCCACAAAATCTCCCAAATCAGCTCATTGACAAAACACTGCCTTCTCGTTTCATTCTCAATATTACTTTTCTTTAAATACAAGTGTTCTCTTTCTTTTAATTTTAATAATATGTATAGCTCCAGTTTTTCTCTTCTTCTCATTTTTCAACTTCTATGTGAGAATGTGACAGTAGGTAATCAGGCAGACATAAGCAGGGCAAGAGAGGGGACCTCTCCCCAGGAATGTCAGGTGATCATCAGGTGATGGTCAGCTGGTTGATAAGCTGTCTCTCTAAAATAATAATTGGTCACAGCCAGCAGCAGGGGAAAGCAATCTCCTAATAGGTAGACAATATCTAGAGGTGGTGATCAGCAGCTGCCCAATAAGGTACCATGAGTTTGGTGAGCCAGCTCAAGGATGCGCACTAAAAGGCAAAATGGTGGAGTTTAACTCATATAAGACCTTCCTCTAGGAACATGCAACAAGTAATGAAAAAACACCTCAAGTGAGCATGTACACAACTTCAGTAAACAAACTGTGTATATGCTCCCTCCTGAGTACTGGTAGAACATGTGGACAGCCCACCCCAAGGAAAAATCAAGGGAGGGTAAACACAAACCCCAGAACCATGCCAATGTATAAATCTCAAGTCAAGGGCTACACAGGCGACCTAATCTCTCAAGGTACCTGTCTGGCCCTCTTCCAAGTGTACTTTTCTTCCTTTGGTTCCTGCTCTAAAACTTTTTAATAAACTCTCACTCCTGCTCTAAAACTTGCCTCAGTTTCTTCCTCTGCCTTAAACCTACTTCTGCTCCTCAGCTGAATTTTTTTCCTCCAACAAAGCAAAAATAAAATTGCTGAAGACCTGTGTGGATTCACCACTGGTAACAAGAAGAGGCCTAGATGGTTGTTAACATGTAGAAGAGAGGACTTTAATTCATTTTTGTTCCCCTGACAATACCACTAACAATTAAAAATCCTCCTTTTAGGCAATAAACAATAAAGTTAATTGAAATACTTATTTTTAAACTTTGTTCAAAATTCTGATGCTTATTAGCCATTACTTAAGTATGGCTATAATGATCCAATGAAAAAATACTATTAGCCAGAAATGTATATGTTATTTATGATACTAGGTTATCTGTGATACTCTCCAAGCCAAAACTTTGAATGAAAAGCTAAATATTTATAACGGCCATTTTCCATCTGAATTAGCCAGGGTTATCTAGAAGGGCAGAACTAATAGGATATGTGTGTATATTGAAGGGAGTGTTTAAAAGAAGAATTGACTCACACAAGGTGAAGTCTCATGACAGGCTTTCTGCAAGCTGAGGAGCAGGGAAGCCAGTAGTAACTCAGTCTGAGTCCCAAAACCTCAAGAGTAGGGAAGCTGACAATGCTGACTGCAGTCTGTGGCCAAAGGCCTTAGACACCCTGGCAAACCACTGGTGTAAGTCCAAGAGTCCAAAGGCTGAATAACTTGGAGTCTGATGTTCAAGGACAGGAGCTACCAGCACAGGAAAAGATGAAGGCTGGAAGACTCAGCAAGTCTGCTCATTCCACCTTCTTCTGCCTGCTTTTTCTAGCTGCACTGGCTGCCAATTGGACAGAAATCCAGTGGAGCAGTCATTAAATCTTGAAGCTCCAAAATGATCTCCTTTGATTCCAAGTCTCACATTAAGGGCACACTGATGCAAGAGATGGGCTCCCATGGCATTGGGCAACTCCTTCACAGGCTGGCATTGAGTATCTGTGTCTTTTTCAGGTGTATGGTGCAAGCTTTCCATGGATCTATCATTCTGGGGTCCGGAAGACGGTGATAGCCATTTTAACTGGAGTATGGTAGTATCTCAGTATGGTTTCGATTTGCATTTCTCTAATGACCAGTGATTATAACCTTTTTTTCATGTGTTTTTTGGCCTCACAAATGTCTTCTTTGGAAAAGTGTCTGTTCATATCCTATGCCCACTTTTTGATTTTTTTTTTCTTGTAAATTTAAGTTATCTGTACATTCTGGATATTAGCCCTTTGTCAGATAGGTAGATTGTAAACAATTTTTCCGATTCTGTTGGCTGCCAGTTCACTCTGTTGATAGTTTCTTCTGCTGTGCAGAAGTTCTTAAGTTTAATTAGATCCCATTTGTCTATTTTGTCTTTTACTGCCACTACTTTTGGTGTTTTAGTCCTTGCCCATGCCTATGTTCTGAATGGTATTGCCTAGGTTTTCTTCTAGAGTTTTCATGGTGATAGGCCTCATGTTTAAGTCTTTAATCTATCTAGACTTCATTTTTTGTTTGAGGTGAAAGGAGGGAATCCAGTTTCAGCTTTCTGCATATGACTAGCCAGTTTTTCCAATACCATTTATTAAATCCTTTCCCCATTGCTTGTTTTTGACTGGTTTCTCAAATATCAGATGGTTGTAGTTGTGTGGCATTATTTCTGAGGCCTCTCTTCTGTTCCATTGGTCTATATCTCTGTTTTTGTACCAGTACCATGCTGTTTTGATTACAGTAGACTTGTAGTATAGTTTGAAGTCAGATACCATGATGCCTCTGGCTTGTTTGGTTTTGTTTGTTTGTTTATTTGTTTTTCTTAGGATCATCTTGGCTATGTGGGCTCCTTTTTGATTCCATATAAAGTTTAAGGTGTTTTTCTTCAATTCCGTGAAGAAAGTCATTGGTAGCTTGATGGGGATAGTATTGAATCTATAAATTACTTTGGGCAGTATGGTCATTTTCACACTATTGATTCTTCCTAACCAAGAGCATGGAATGTTTTTCCATCTGTATGTGTCCTCTCTTATTTCCTTTAACAGTGGTTTGTAGCTCTCCTTGAAGTGGTCCTTCACATCCCTGATTGGTTGTATTCCTAGGTATTTAATTCTCTTCACAGCACTTGGGAGTGGGAGTTTGCTCATTATTTGGCTCTCTGTTTGTCTATTATTGGTACATAAGAATCCTTGCAAATTTTGCACATTGATTTTGTATTCTGAGACTTTGCTGAAATTGCTTATCAGCTTAAGGTGATTTGGGGCTGAGACAATGGGGTTTTCTAAACATACAATCATATCATCTGCAAACAGGGACAATTTGATGTTCTCTCCTCCTATTTGAATATGCTTTATCTCTTTTCTTGCCTAATGGCCCTAGCCAGAACTTTCAATACTATGTTGAATAGGAGTGGTGAGAGAGGGCATCCTTGCCTGTGCCAGTTTTCGAAGGGAATACTTCCAGATTTTGCCCATTCAGCATGATATTGGCTGTGAGTTTGTCATAAATAGCTCTTATTATTTTGACATGTGATCCATCCATGCCTAGTTTATTGAGAGTTTTTAGCATGAACAACTGTTGAGTTTTGTTGAAGGCCTTCTCTGCCTCTATTTAGATAGTCATGTGGTTTTTGTCTTTGTTTCTGGTTATGTAATGGATTACATTTACAGATTTGCAAATGTTGAGCCATCCTTGCATCCCTGATGAAGCCAACTTGATCATAATGGAAAAGCTTTTTGATGTGCTGTTGGCTTTGATCTGTCAGTATTTTATTGAAGATTTTTGCATCAGTATTCATCATGGATATTGGCCTGAACTTTTCTTTTTTAGTGTGTCTCTGCCAGGTTTTGGTTTGAGAACGATGTTGCTCTAATAAAACAAGTTAGGGAGGATTCCCTCTTTTTGTATTGTTTGGAATAGCTTCAGAAGGAATAGTACCAGTTCCTCTTTGTACCTCTGGTAGAGTTTGGCTGTGAACCCATCTGGTCCTGGACTTTTTTTTGATTGGTAGGCTATTAATTGCTGCCTCAACTTCATACCTTGTTATTGGTCTATTCAGGAATTCAGTTTCTTCCTGGTTTAGTCTTGGGAGGGTGTAAGTATTCAGGAATTTATCCATTTCTTCCTGGTTTACTGGTTTATGTGTATAGAGATGTTTGTAGTGATCTCTGATGGTAGTTTGTGTTTCTGTGGGACCAGAGGTGTTATATCCTTTATCATTTTTATTCCATCTATTTGAAACTTCTCTCTTTTCTTTTTTATTATTCTGGCTAGCATTCTATCTATTTTGTTGATCTTTTCAAAAAAAGCAGCTCCTGGATTTATTACTTTTTTGAAGTGTCTTTAGTGTCTCTATCTCCTTCAGTTCTGCATTGATCTTAGTTATTTCTTGCCTTCTGCTAGCTTTTGATGTGTTCGATCTTGCTTCTCTAGTTCTTTTAATGATGATGTTAAGTAGTCGATTTTATATCTCTCCTCACTTCTCTGGTGTGCATTTAGTGCTATAAATTTCCCTCTAGGTAATGCTTTACATGTGTCCCAGGGATTCTGGTACATTTTA